>NC_058373.1:144170000-144770000 GCF_018350175.1 Felis catus | reverse complement strand
TTCCTCGTATAGCTGGAGTGAACCCCAACTCCCAGGCCCAGCTAAGGTTCTCGGACCCTCGCCTGCCTCTCCGGGGGGATCCGCTCCACCTCCTACCTTCACCACCCAACCCTGGAGCTCCTCCTAGAACTGGAACCCTGCCAGCACCCCGCTCCCACCCCCACCCCACGTCCTTTGCCGGGCTGCTCCCCTCCCCTCCCCTCTCCTCCCCTCCCCTCCCCTCACCTCCTGCACTGCTCTGTCGAGGACTGTGTAAGTGGCCTTGCCAAGTTTGGGGTCCCAAACCAAGTATCGCCTCCTGCGTGAGCACTCCCCTCCACCCGCTTTAATCTCTACTGAGTCACTCCCACCCATCACCCCACTGCACTTGGACCTGAACTGTTTATTTAGTGGCTCTGTGTTTCTTGTGGGCCTCAGGGAATGTCAGCCCTTCTGGGCGGCCTTGGCCAGCTTTCCCCGCTGCCCCGCCCCCAGCAGGGATGGGGGAGGGGTGGAGGGCCCCATCAATGCTGTGCCCCTCACTCCCCATTCACACGGGGCCCCATGTCCATGTACAGCTGAGAGCAGGTGGCCACAGAAGGCCCCCTGTCCAGGCCGCCCCTCTGTGCCCTGAGCCTGGTGACTCACTCCATCACTAGGGTCAAATTCTTCCCTTAAGGGGATTTTCCTGCGGGATGGGGAAGTTCCTGAAGTGGAACCCTTGGTGGTAGCCAGGGCCAGTGACTTGGTCCCTTCCCCACCCCTTGTGCCTCTTCTTCCTCATTCCTCCTGGAGTTCTGCTTCCTGGAGGTGGGGGGTGCAGGGGCACATTGG
Organism: Felis catus; assembly: GCF_018350175.1. Classification (NCBI taxonomy): domain Eukaryota; kingdom Metazoa; phylum Chordata; class Mammalia; order Carnivora; family Felidae; genus Felis; species Felis catus. The sequence continues at coordinate 144,769,187 of NC_058373.1, read as the reverse complement.
GGTCGGGAGCGGAGCTCCGTGCTGAGGACCCCCACCCATCCCAGCCGCAGCCAGGGTGGGCTTTTAGGTCCATCAGGTCGGCCTGGCCCAAAGGATTTGAAGTTTCCAGCTTGTCCCGGGTGCCGGTGCCATAGCTCCCCGCAGGCCCTATCCAGTGGGGGGCAGGCGCACTGGTCCCAGGACCCCCTGCCCCTCCCACCCCATGCTCCGTGGGAGCAGCGAGGTTCCAACCCACCCTCGATCTGCGTGGCGTGGACCTGGGGCCCCAGCTCTGAGGAGTAGGATGTCCAGGGGCCACTGTCCCCCTCCCTCCTTGCTCCCCACTGAGAGGCTGGCTCCATCCCATCCCATCCCCACCTCCACAGGCTCCTCTCCCCTCCTCTGGAATTCACCCAAGGAGCCCCAGACGCCACACATGGCTCCCTTGGGGACCCTCCCTCAGCTATGTGGAATGGAGGGGACCCCGGTCCCAGGGACTCTGCCCCTCCCCAAATCCTGGGCCAGGTGAACTGGTGTCCAGGTGAGCTGGGGCCATCTCTGAAGGTAGATTGTGGGGCTCCCCTGATCACAGCTGCAGCTTTGTGAGATCGGTTCCAGAAATACAAGGGTGAGTCCCCACAGGGGCCTACGGGGGGGGTGGGGATGCTGACATGACTGTCTGGGGTCCACTGCCTACCCCTGCATCCTCAGAAGGACAGTGGGGAGGCCAAACTGGCTTATGGTCCTCTATTTACAGGTAAGGAAACTGAGGCACGAGAGAGTGAAGTGACTGGTCATGCCCCTTCCAAAGGCAGACCCTTCCAAAGCTCATGCTTATGGGTGAGAAGGGGGAGGAGCGCTGTAGGATCAGACACATTGGGGGTCTGACCCAGAGCCTGGGAGATGGGCTTTTCCCAGGCCCCCGGAGGCTAAGAAAGCCGCTGCTGCCCCCCATTCCTGCTCCCCAAATAAATCACTCCAAGCCATGTCTGAAATCAGTTTTTTATATTAAGCTATAAAAATCCGGACCATGTCCTGAGTACATTACATACAAAAGCAGTACTATCAAAAATAATATTAATGACATTATTAACACACACTAACTCCTACAAATGTACAAAGGCCTTTGTGCACCATTTACACAGGCCAGCTCCTGGCCACAGTACCTGGAAAGAGGGGACAAACCCCAGCTCAGTACTGTCAGAGGCACGCGGCTGAGGCATGCTTAAGTCTGAACTGCACTGGCTGAACTGGAGGGCCTCGTGGGTGGGCAGAGGCCGGGGGCGGGGGGTGACAGAGGGGTAGGATAAGGTGCCCTACAGGGCAGGGATGCATGAAGGCTGCAGTGGGCAAAATAGTGCCCCCCCCCCCACCCCAGAGATGCCCACGTCCTGACTCCTGGAGCTGTGATTATGTCAGGGTCCACGGCCAAGGGACCTGACATAAGTAAGGAATTATGGCTGCTAATCAGCTAACCTTCAAATGGGGATGATCCCAGATTATCTAGGTGGGCCAAAGGTAATCAAAAGGGTCCTTAAAGCTGGAAGACAGGAGCGGAGGCAGAAGAGAAGGTCTGAGGTCTGTGATGTGAAAAAGGTTTGACTGGCCACCGATGGCTTTCGAGATGGAAGGCAGCCACGGGCCACGATATTCAGGCAGCCTCTAAAAACTGGGAAAAGCAACGAAATCCCCTCCAGAGCCTCCAGAAGGAGCCCGCCCCGCTGGGATCTTGGTTGTAGCCCATGAGACCTGTGTCAGACTTCTAACCTCCGGAACCGAAGGATAAGTTCCAACTGAAACTGCCACGTTTGTGGAAACGTGTTCCAGCAGCAACAGGGACACTGATACAGAGGCCAAGGGGTCAGAGGTCAGGCTTGCCCTGTCCAGACCTCAGGCTGACTTCCAGGAGGACCCATGGAGGCACCCCTGTCAGTGCATGGAGGACCCAGGAGGCCGAGGCCCCAGATAAGGGTTCATTTTTGCCTCCTTGCCTTTCCAATTCTGCCTTCGAGTCCATAGACGCGCTGAGCCCAGCTCCATGCAGCTCCCCACACTGGGTGTCCCGCCCCGAGCTGGGCCGGTAAACAAATCGGGGCCTATCCAATTCTAGCTGCCCAGGGGTTTGTGCCTTAGCCAAGGCTGGGCAGAAGCAGCAGCAGTAGGCCGGAAGCCTGTCGAGGAGCCAAGAAGCGGGGGCTGGTCTGAACAGCCCCCAAGTGGGTGGCTGCCCACCAAGGGGGGTGGTGCCCGATGCTCACTGTGTGCTCGCAAGCAGGTCGGGTGGCAGGAAAAGCTAACCAACTTTTATAAGCGAAAATAGGGCCTTGAAGGGCTCGTGTGTCCCCGTGCTGACGTCCAGGATGCTTCGGATGCTCTTGACCTCACTGCTCGATAGGTTTCCCTTGATGGCCAAGATGGCACTCAAGTGGCCTTTGCTGGCAAGGAAAGCATCCTGTCAGTCCAGTCTAGTCACCACACCCCTGCTCACCCCTCTTTCCAGCTCCCCAGGCACCTGGCCCAAGCCACAGGGCCCCGCAGCCAAGCCCCTGCCCGTGAGGGGGACTCACTCGATCCTTTGCCCGCTGTACTCCAGCAACCTGGACACCTGTCCTTCCCTGGAGAGCACCGAACTCCTGCCCACCTCAGACCTCCGCACTGGCTGTTCCTCCTGAAATATTCTTCCCCACACTCTGGAGGTGAGCGGCTCCTTCTTACTCTCCGGGTCTCAGCTAAAATGTCACCTCCCCCAAGATTTCCCATCTCTACAGTCAGCACCTCCTGTCATTCACAACCTTGCTTAAACAATCCTTACAGCTCGTAAGTTTATTTCTGTGCCTGATCACTTCATTATGACTAACTCTCATCACGCTGCAACCTACACGAGGGAGGACTGAGACTGTTCTGTCTTCTACTTCATTGCAGAAGTAACGCATATACTTAGAACAGAGTTTGGTACTAAGCAGGAGGCCACTCAATAATGGGTAGATGGAGGGAGCGAGGGAGGATGGATGGGTAGATGGATGGACATGTGGGTGGGTGGGTAGATGGATAGATGGATGGATGGGGGACAGGTGGGTAGATGGATGAGGGGATGGATGGATGAGGGGATGGGTAAGTGGGTTGGTGAGCAGACGGATGGGTAGACGGATAAATGGATGGATAGGGAGATCAGTGAATGGATGGCTGAGTAGATGGATGGATGACTAGGTAGGTGAATGGATAAATGGATGAATGAGTGGGTGGGGAGGTAGATGGATTGTTGGATAGGTAGACAGGTGGGTGACCAAATGGATGGATACCTCGATGGATGGGTAGATGAGTATATTGGTGTTTGTATGGGTGGGTGGATGGATGGGTAAGTGGATGAGTGGATGGATAGGTAGGTAAGGGGGGGTAGATGGATGGGATGAATGGATGCATGGGTAGATGTAGACGGGTAGATGAATAGGTAGCTAAATGGATGGATGGATGAATGAGTAGGTGGAAGGTTAGACAGCTGGAGATAGGTAGAAGGGTGGATGAGCAGATGGCTGGATAGCTACACAGATGGGTAAATGAGTAGACATGTAGATGGGTGTTTGGATGGATGGATGGATGGACGGATAATTGATTGGTTGGATGACTGGATGGATGGATGGATGGATGGGTGGATGGGTTGATGAGTGAATGGATAAATGGATGGATGGATGGATGGATGGATGGATGAGTGTATAGATAAGTAGACAGGTAGGTGGATGGATGGAGTGGATCAGCCAGAGACTAGACTAGGCTGGACTAGGCTAAGCACTCCAACTCAAGACTGTGCAAACTTTCCCTGTCATGTCAGAGGACTCAGCCTAGAGAAAAAACTGCCCTAGTTCACCAGACCTTCAGGCAGCGGGGGGCTGCACCTCCACTCTGAGGATCCCTAGGATGACCTCAGTGGTGAACCCCAGCTTCACTCCTGACTTGCCATGACCTCTAGCAGGTCTCTAGTCTCTCTGGTCTCAGTTTTCCCTCTGAGGGCAGTATCATATTAGGCTAGAACCATGGACTGTGGAGCCAAGCTACCTGGCTTTGCCATCTTGGCTTTACCACTGACCAGCTGTGTCACCTTAGACAAGTTCCTTAAGCTCAGACCTCACCAGCATCATAAGGTGGTCAGTGAGCTTCAGATGCATGAGCTGCTGTAAAGGTCCTGGCAGCGTCGGGCACACGGTCAGCCCTCAGCACAGGCTAACTGCTGGGACTGCATCCTCAAGGCCAGTATCTGAGCTCTACCGGCCCTGCAGGGACCGACTCTGGCCCTACCAGGCTCCGACCGGGTCCAGCAGGGCCATGCTGACTGCCCAGGTCCCGTGGCGCCCTTGTTTCTCACCTGAAGTCAGGGTACCAGGTCGCATAAGTGGCCACCTCGATCTTGATGGCACTGGGGTCTTGCAGGCGAATGATCTCGGCAAGCTTGGGGAGGGCGTGATGCAGCCAGGTCGCTGGGGAGCCCTGCAGGCACAGGTGTGGTTGGAGGTAGGCTGCCCCTTCCCCAAAAGGCACCCAAGGGCTCAGAGAAGTTCAGGTCAGAACCGATCGGGTTTGGAGTGGCCTGGGGTCGTGCCTGGCCCTGAAGGGACTTGGGGGGAGGGGCCGCCCATCCCAGTGGCGCTTGGGAAGGGTAGACAGGAGCTTACATTCTGAGTGCAGAAACTCTGGATGAGCTCGGCATTGGCCAGGATGTGACCCGCCAGTTGCTGCTGCTGCTCCGCGGACTTGAGGACCAGGCTCCGCTTGCTGAGGCGGACGATGTACTCCTTCACCAGGTGCAGGTGTACAACCTCCATGAGCTCCTGGGAGGCGAGCGGGCGGGGACGCGTGAGCCATCACCGCTGGGGAGCTCACCACCTTCCCTCGAAGCCTTGAAGCCAGGAGTCCGGGGAGGGGCAGAGGCCAAGCAAAAGAGTGGTACGTGTGCATGTGTGTGTGTGCGTGTGTTTTCTGAGTGTGTATGTGCACGATAGCGTGTGTCCAGACTGTCCCTCCCGCCCCGCCCCACCCCGCCGGGCCCAGCCATCAGCCCGGCACCTCCTCACCTCCCGGAAACAGTCATGCAGTTCCGAAAACTCAGGCAGCCTCTCGCCCACGGTGGAGATGATTTCCTCCAGGGTCTGCGCGGGGGCGGCCCAGCGGGTCTGTGTAAACCTCTTAAACAGCGGCTGTGACAGGAGAGAGGCAGGATGTCTGGTCACGCCCTCCAGAGGAAGGGCCACCAGCCGCAGACACACGCACGCGGACACACAGGGCCCAGTGCAAGGGCAAGGGGGGGGTCTCGAGGACTCCCCAGGGAACTCAAGTCCCCGTTCACAGACGGGAAGTGGAGACAGGGTCCGTGTACCCTTCTCCAAGGTCAACCAGCTGCAGCTCTGGAGCCAGGACAACCATCTGTCTGCCTTGGGGCCTTTTCCACCGCCCCCTCTGAAATAAATAAATTCCTGCATAAACAAGGGTTTGTGCTTGGCTGAGCCTCTAAAGACCTGTGCCAAGTCACCCAGGGTCACTGCCCGGCCTTCACCACTGGCTGGCCACTCACGGCCGCCTGTCCTGAGCAGCAGGGACAAGGCGGGCTCCCACAGAAAGCAGGCAGGGAACCCTCCTCTTCATTTCCAGGGACCCCTGCCTCGCCCTCTGCTACGGGAGCCAAGGGCTTTCTGCGTATTTTTTGGCCCAGAACAGATGAGGCAGTGGCCATCAAAGGCTCTGGGCATCACAGCTGGGAGTCGGGCATGGGGACCCGGCATGGGCGAGTGGGTCTGGGGGAGCTGTGGAAAAAGCGTGCAGGCTCAGGACGGGGTCTTGATGTGGGGAGGGGCACTAAAGCTCCCAGCCCTGGGCAACCCCTCTGAGGCCAAGCCCGGGCTGAAGTGGTGGGGACGAGGTCAAAGCCCTCCATGGCCCCCATCGCCTGGGCAGCACGGGCCTCAACAGCTGGCCGCACAAGTGCCAGGCACTGGCTTCTGCCCTTCCTCCCCTCCCGGGCCCCCTCCGTGTCCCCCTCCAATGCTAAGCTCAGCGTGCATCCCAGGGCGGGGGGCTCCCTCTACCTTCAGGTCCCCGAACAGGCTCTGGAGCAGGGTGTCAAAGCCGTGACTCTTGAGCTCACTCAGGGGGCCCAGCAGGTGACCGGGGAGGTCTTGTGTCTGCCATTTTTGCTGCATGGCTGTCCTGGAAGGACATGGATGGAGGCAGGGAGGTCAACCTACAGCCCCACACTCAGAGAGCCCAATGCCCTCGGCAAATCTTCCTAAACCACCTTTTCACTTTAGAACCTTCCGTGACTCCCCATTCCCTGTGGAAGCAAGTCCAAGTCAACCCATCTCTGCGCCCCAGGCAGCACCCAGCCCTTCTCAGCCCCTGGAAACACCTGCACCACATGCTCTTAACCCACATCTGCTTCACAGATGTAACCACTGCACCTACTTCACAAGGGTGTCATGAGAATAAAATAAGAAATAAATCCTCCGCAGGAGTGCTGGCCCACCAGCACTTGATAAACGTTGCTGCCGCTGCCCCTACAGACCCCGATCAACTCACAGGCCATGCTCGTTCGAATTCCACATCTTCGCTTATGCTGCACCCCCCACCCCCTCCCGAACCCCGCAACTCCTCTCCCCCTTCCAGCTGCCCTTCCCTCCAATAGGCTGGCAGGCCCAGTGATTCCCGCTCCCACAAACCCCTCCTAGCGCCCTTACCGGAAGGACAGGCAGTTGTTGATATTGGCAATGACATTGGCCCTGTAATTTCTCAGCTGCTTGCCTCTCTCCAGAAATTCATCAAAGGCTCGCTGGTAGCTGTTGAAACCGGAAGGGGCACATGCCGGACCCGCACAAACACCCGGACAATAGCAGCCTCCGGCCAGCCCAGCAGCCTCCCTGGGTCTACAGAGTGCTTTTCCGGTTGACAGGCTCCCTGCAGTCCAGGGAGGGGCTGCTGGCCCCCGAGCATTACGGAACGGGCTTCACACGCTAAAGCCAGTGGGGTCAAGGCTCCCGCTGCCCCCACTCCTCCCTCCAGATCCCTCTATAGCTGGAGGACTGGAGAGGGGGTGAGGGATGGGGAGGGAGCAGCCAAGAGAAATGCAGGGCTGGAGACACGGCACGCCACCAGAAGGGAAGCCAGCAGCCTCATGGGGGGGGGGGGGGTCCTCTTTGCAGCTGGAGGCTGCAGTGCTGAGAGCTTCTTGCTGAGTGGGAGGGGGTGGGTGGTCAGATCACCTGAGGCACTCAGGGGTCCCAGGAGAGGTGTGGGGGCAGAAAGGACTCCTGCTTATAGTGACAGACACCCCAGAGGCAGGAAAGGGATACCCACCTGGGCCACAAGGGAGGAGAGACGGCTCTGAGAGGAGTGGCTAGGCAGACCCCCCCCCCTCACACCCACCTCCTCAGGAATGTGGCCAGCTCCAGGAGCAGCATCTGCTTTATCTGCGTGCCCAGGTCAAGGGTGATGCTCTCGGCCTTGGCCTGGCCCTGGGAGACGATCTGCAGGGGTGAGGGGAGAGCTGAGCAAGAGCCCACCCGGACCAGGACCGGGGAACATGCGGGAACAAGGGGCGGGTGGTGCTCGGAGTGGACACGTGCGTGCGCACACGCAGGGATCCCATGGGCGTGGGCCCCGCACGGTGCACGGCTTCTCACACGCAGCCTGTACGAGAGCGCGAGGGGCCGGCCGTGCTACCTGGATGATGTCAATGGCCAGCTCGCTGTGGCAGTGGCTGTCCAGCCTCTGGGGAGCCACATCCCGGGCCCAGCGCTGACACTCTAGCTCCAGGGCACGGGCCATCAACTCCTTCACACTGGTCTGCGGGGAGGAGAGGCAGGTTAGGGTAGCACGGAGCCCATCACCCTGCCCACGTGGAAGAGTCCCTGTGAAGCTCCTTGCCTGCGTCCTGTCTCCGAGCCTCCTCTAGCTTCCTTCCTGCCCCCCCCCCGCTGCCCCCGCCCTGGACTCACCATCTCATTGGACAGGAACGTGGCCTCCAGCAGCCGGATCTGCCTGGGGGGCAGGAGGCTCCCAAGGTTGAGTCTCTGCAGCTCCCCGGCCAGCTTCGGACTGTTGATGATGTCACTGCAGGCAAAGGGGGGCTAGCATGAGGAAGCCTGCACCCCCTCGGCGCCTCGCCCGAGCGAGAGCCCGCCTTCGCAGCCTCAGTCCCTGGCGGGCCCAGAACTCGATCGCCCTCCCCCATCCCTGCTTCTCCGTCTCTGTCTGCCCAGTTTGGCTCAGGTCAGAAGCCCGCCTGATGCCCGGCCTCTACCGGCTCTCCCCGGGGTCATGGCAGAGGCCTCCTCTCCAGCCTCCTGGCTCCCACCCTCGTCCCCAGCAATCCCTCCTCCAGCCGGCAGGCGGAACTGCCTCTCGAACCCAACTCCGGCCTCCTCCCTGCCGCAAGGCCTCCGTCTCATACAGATAAAACCCGGCTCCTTTGGTGGCGGCTGTGAGACAAGCCACTCGCTCTCGGCCTCGCCCCGACCTCATCCCCTCACTGCTGGCCTCAGGCATCCTGCCAGCCCTATTCCGCCACCCCCAGGTTGGCCCTGCTGCCCCCGGAGGGTGGGTCGGTCCCGGCCGGAAGGGCTGCCCCACCCCAGCTCCTCCACTCATTCTGTGGCGCCCGTGTGGGACCTCGGGTCCCCAGGGACTGCCCAGCCCTGGCACTTCCTCAGAGGCCTTTATCCGCCTGGACACTTGCCCCTCTCCCCTGTCTGGATGTGGCTGCGTGCCTCTGCTCCCTGCATTGTGGCCGCTCTGGCCACAAAGGCCCCGACGGCACCTCCTGAGACTCCCTCTCCCCACGGCTCCACTCGGCTGGCCTCACTCTCCTGCTGCGCTGACCCCAGTGGGCCCCAGGCCAAAAGCCCCGAGGTCACTGGGACAGGAAGGCTGAGGTGCAAGTGCCCAGCGTTTCCTGGTGAGTTGGGATAAGCAAGAAGAAACTGGCTCACGACCGGCCTGTCTCTCCCACAGCTCCTGCCCTATGCCAATCTCCCTGCACCCTGCTGCCTCGCCCACTGCCCCCGCAGGGCCCTTCCTCTCGCCCCCCGCTGGAGGCCGACCCACCAGCACCAGCTGAGACCCCTGGCCACCCAGATTTATCTCCGAGACCCTCAGACACTGCTCACGCTGTCTATACCTCCAGGCTTCCTGCAGGCTTCACACTGGGGACCAGGGTCAGCCCCCATAGGAGCCCCTGGCATTCCGTGCCCTGGCCCTTTCCACACGGCGCTGCCAGTCTTTCCTCACCCTGCTTGTACAAATGACAGATGCGCTCAGGACCCCGCGGAGTCTGGGTCAATCAGAGGAGACCCGAGACACCCCGAGGCACTCTGTTAGCAGAGCCAGCCTCCCACCCGGGGAGCCCTGGGCCTCAGTGGCCAGAACCCAGCTCTGCAGTGGGCTCACGGGGTGACCCGGCTCGATGGCCACACAGCCCTGCCGCACCCCTGGGAGCGCCCCATAGCCTGCCGGGTAAATCCAAACACCGGCAAGCTCTGCACAGCTGCCAGAACGTGTCAGGGCTCAGCCTCTGGGCGGTGGAAGATGACTCCTTTGGCGGGGACATCATTCTCCAGTTTCTTCCAGGCCTGCCGTGTCCCCTCGCCTGCCTGCCTCTCTTACTTCCGGCCACGGGCAGAATTTGGTTCCCCCTCCCTTCCCTCCTCTTCCTCCTCCTCCACCACCTCCTGGACGGCTTCCTCAAGTGACTCAGGCTGGTCAGGGCCCCTGCTCCTGGTTCCCACGGTCCCCGGTCTCCTCTGCCACCGCCCTCCCTGCCCTGGATGGTCACCACCTGGCCCCCTCCTCAGGATGGGAGCTCAGGAGCGAATGACGAAGTTCCTGCCGTTCTCGGCGGCTCGGTTTCCCCAGCTGTGGAAGGTGGCCGAAGCCAGGAAACGAAGGGTTCCGAGTGCAAAGCAGCGCGGGCCCTGCTCCTTTGAGTCTCCGGGGCCAGACAGACGGCAGAGACTCGCCGAGCACCGCTCCCAGCGCGGCCTCCTCACTCACTTGGGGTAGAGGTTCTGCACCCAGACCAGCAGCATGTAGGTGTCGCGCTCGCACAGCTCGAACTGCGCCATGGCCGCCAGCTGGGCCGCGAAGTGCCGGTGGTAGCTCTCCGCGTAGGCGGCCACCACGTCCAGCTCGGCGGGGAACAGCGGCTTCAGTCGCTCCACCACGGCCTCCAGGTCCTCCTTCATGGTGCGGCCCATGTGCAGAAAGGTGCGCTCGGCCTCCGAGAGGCCCTCGGCGCCCGCGGCCGGCCGGCGGCCCAGGCGCTCCTCGGCCGCCTCCTCCACGCCGCGCCGCCACAGCTGCAGCCAGCGCCGGGGCCGCGCGGACACCAGCGCCCCGGAGCCCCCGGCCGCCTCCGCCGCCGTCGCCGCCCGGCGGTCCTCGCGCTCCTGCTCCGTCAGCACCGCCAGCGCCTGGCGCAGCCGCTCGGGCGCCACGTCCAGCGGCCGCAGCAGCAGGCCGAGCACCTGGTGGCGCAGCAGCGCGTACAGCGCCTCCACCTTGCTCTGGCGCCGCACCAGCTCCTCCGCGCTCTCGCCGCCCGCCGCCGCCGCCGCCTGCAGCTCGCGCTCCAGCACCAGCAGCGGCCGCGCCGCCTCCAGCCGCCCGCGCTCCAGGTCCGCCTTGAGCTCCTCCGCTGCGGGGCCGGGGACACGCCGTCAGCGGGCGCCCGGGAGGGGGCGTCGCGCGCCCCGGGCCCGGGCGGCAGCGGGTCGGCCTCCTCCCGGCGCGGCGGGGCCGAGCCCGTCTCTCCCGCGCTCGCGCCCCGCTCGCCGGGATGCGCCCCAGCCCTGCCCGGGGCGCCCCCGCCGGCTCCGATCCCGGGTACCCACGCCGCCCGGGGCCCCGGCCTACCTGTGGGCAGCGGGCCACTCAGCTCAGGCTGGGACTCGGGCTGGCCCTCTGGCTCTGCTGAGCTGGGCTGACCCTTCTTCTTCCTTCCTTTGGTGAAGACGCTGAACACGTTGGCCAGTCCTTTTGGCCTCTTCTTCTTCTTCTTCTTGGTAGCCTCCTCCTCATCCCTGTCCGGGGCTCCCTTGGCCTCCTGGGGTGGCACCAGGTCCTCAGAAGAGGCCTCCGACATGGAGGCCTCTGATTCCACCTCTGAGGCGGGGGGCAACTTCTGGGAGCTTCTGGGGAGGTCGGGAACCCCTGGGACAGTCTGCTGGCCGGGTAGGCCTTGGAAGAAGGTCATCATCTTCAGCATCACCCCGACTCGGGCCTGCAGACGGGCAACAGGCAAGGGGAGAGGGAAGGTAAGAGCGGCTGCAGCAGACAGGCCCCAGCACACATCCGCAGGGGCAGCCATGAGCCTGCTTGGCCTGTTTTCACCGTGTGACCTTCCGGGTCTGGTGATCCCGGCCCAGAGCGGCACGAACAATTCAGCTCCCTCCCCGGACACCAGTTTCTCAGCACCTAAGGTTTCTCTTCCAGTACTGCCCAGTCCCTCCCGAGATCACCAGAGGCAGGGAGGAATCTGGGCATGTCAGGTGTCCCAGGCAGAGGGGGCCTTCGCTTCATTTCGGCAAATCCTCCTGGGCCAGGAGAAAGGACCGGAGGGTGCGAGTGCCATCCTGCATCCCGTGAGACCCTGGGAGCGGAGGCAGAGCCCGGGCTGCTGTGCCTCTGCACAGAGCAAGAACTGAGGTCCACAAGGGTCACGGCACCAGCGGCCGCTCCACCTTGCCGGGTTCTTCTTGTCTGTGTGGAGTCCCAGAGGGATGCTCTGAGCAGAAACATGGCTGCTGCTCCTGCTGGGACCATGAGGGGAGCAGAGCCCCACCCGCCATCCTGGCTTTGGGGCTCAGGTCTGGAAAGCGTAGTGCCCCTCAAACTTCCAGGGGTGGGAAAGGACCAGAGAGAGGCTTTCACACGCCAGCAGAGGCCAGGGGCCCGACGAGGCACCGAGCTATCTGAGGTCACCCAGCAACTCAGACCAGAAGCCGGGCTTCCTGGCTCTTGCTTTACCCCGCCGGTCCCAAACTTGGTGACATTGTCACCACAAAAGCCTCCACTTCCCACGCCCTCCCCAGGTGCCCATCACGCCTCTTCCTCATTCCCTTCAAGGAGGGGATTTATTGTCCTCATCACACAGAACTGACTCGGGGAAATGTGCCTGCGGTCAACAGCCTGGGCCTGGAACTCAGATCACCTGGTGCTGCGTCCTCCTGCCTCCCTGTCCCCCACCGCCTCGCAGGCTGCATTCAGAGAGGCAGGACCCCCTTGTGCCCAGCACCCCCGCCCCAGCACCGTAACCATTATCAGAGCAAGGCCGGTGGAGGGGAACATGGCTGAGCCCAGGAGAGAGGAGCAAGGCAGGGCTGGGAATGGGGAGCAGATAGGATCAGGCCTCCCTGATGACTGGGGCGATCCACTACCCTGGTGCCTGCCCCACCACCCAAGAGCAAACACGACAAGTTGTGACTCATGGAACACGATGACTTTGATTCACCTCTGCGGCAACTCCGCAAGGCAGATGGAATGATCCATCATGCAGGAGAAATTGAGGCGAGGAGGGGTGTGGGAGATGCTTGCCACAAGCCCATAGCAGGCATGGATCAGGGCTGTCAGACCCTTTTCACAGCCCCTGCTGCATCCCCACCAGCCCAACTACCCCCCGCCCCACATCCCTCCAGGGCCTCATCACAAACCCCTGAGTTTGGCCAGAGCCGCTTGGGGGGCAGATGGCCTGAGTTTCTCCCAAGTGGCTTCACCGAGTGCCCTCAGCAGAGTCCAACACCGCTGGACCTCAGCTGTCTCCCTGTGCCATTTGGGCTGAGGCTTCCGCTCCAGGACCAAGCAGGGGGTGCTCCGGGGAGCCCCAAAGCCAAGGTGCAAGGCCGCCAGGCTCTCCCGCCCTTCCCACCCACTGCCCCAGCCCTCTCCCAATCCGTCCCGTTGTCACACTGCACACCCTCAGGAGCTGGTCTGGCCAGCAGGCCGGGGCTACGGGGCACCACCCTGAGTGGCCAGGCCCCACTTCTGCCCTCCCTTCCTTGTCCCACACCTCCTCGGTCCCCACACATGCTAGGCTCTATCCGGCCTCCAGACCTGGCTCCTGCGGGTCCCCACACGACATTGCTGCCTCGTTGCCTCTATGACACAAAATCTTTCTCACACCTTGAGGTCCTGCAGCAGCCCCCTTGGCTGGGTCCCGGGACTTGATTTCCAGAGGCGGCTGGTGCAGTGGAAAGTTAACGGGCTAGGGGATCAGCTGCACCACTCACTAGCATGTGGGCAATAACTCCCTTCACTGGCCTCAGTTTCCCCATCTGTGAAATGAAGATGACGACCCCCACCTCACAGGGCTGCTGAAGGAAGTGGCAAAACCCCACCGCCATGTGCTGGCCCCCAGCCAGCCTTTGTAAGGAAGGGGAGGTTGTCGTGTGTCCCCTTGTCTGTGAAGCCAACCTCAGCATTGGGGTAGAGCGGAGGAGGGCGGGAAAGGCGTCCCTTCAAGCCTGGGCTCTAGGCTAGGCACGCTGACACCAGGGACCGGCTCAGTCATATCATGTGACCACAGCCTGTGGCCCAGCAGCACCCCACCCCCCACCCCATCCCTGCCTCCCAGCTTCTTCTCAGGCACCGCACACCCCTTTACCTCCTTTCTGGGTCAGGGCTGAGGTCCACAGTCTCTCACGGTCTCTGTCCCTGGCTCCTCTGTCCCGGCCCAGAGACGGAGGGCACAGCCATCCCCCCAAGTGAGGACACCCAGACCCAGGCAGGCAGAGTGACTTGGCCTAGGTCACACAAGCCAGCCAGCCCCACCGCCTTCAGCCTCCCTACTGCGGAAGGATCAGAGACCCCTGCGCCTTGCCCCCACACTCCTCCCCCCTGCCTCTTGCAGGACGGAGCTCTTGGCTGGGGGCACCAAATCCGGGCCCCCTGCACCCTGACGCGCCGCCGCTCAGCGCAGGGGCCTCAGTTTCCCTAGAAGTGGGGCCGCCGGAGGCCTGGGGCCCTCGGAGCCTTCTGCCCCTCGGTCCGGACGTGCCCTGGCCGCTCCGTCGGGGGGGATCGGCCGGGAACCCGGGGCGGAGGCGGGCGGGCAGCCGCGCGGAGCGGCGGGGGACAGACGCTGCGCGGGTGGAGGTCACTTACTGTGTCCGGGCCGGGCCGCCGCTGTCCCCGCAGAGCCCGGCGCCGCCTGAAATAGTCGCAGACCCCGCCCCCGCCCCCGCCCGCCCTCCTGCCCCGCCCGCGGCAGGCGCGGAAACCCCGCGGGCTGGGGCCCGGCCCGAGTGTCCCCGAGTCCCGAGTCGCGCGCGCCCCGCCGAGGCGAGTGGGGGCGGCACTGCTTGGCACCAGCCCGGGCGGGGTGCCGGGGCTGGCCGGGCGTCGCCGCGCCTTGGGGGCGCGGGAACCGCACCCTGGGCGGACGGGGACCCGCCAGGCGCTGGCATTGTCCGACCACGGCTTCTGATTGGCCGCTGGAAGGGGCTCGGGACCTCTGTCCCGCGTCACAGAGCCAGCACCCGCCCCGGCTCCCGAGCTCTCTCCCCGCGGGGTCCCGGGGACCGTCCCACCCTGACTCCCTGGGCTGCGCGAGGGTTGCCCCCTCTGGGTAGAGCGCCCCGTCTCCGGGTATCCGGGAGGCAGGGGGGCGGCGCTGCTGGAGGAGGCGGGGAGGGGAAGGGGGCCGCAGGGCTGGCCAGCTACTGACACAGCGCACCGTGCTGGGGGCTTGGCATCCGCTCCTTCACGAGCCTGGCTCGAAAGGGGGTAACGGCTCAGAAAGGTGACGTGACCTCCAAGTCGCCCGAGGTTGCACACCGTGCTGCGGACTCCCGCGGGGGCACTTTCCCTTTCTGGGATTGGGGTGGGGCCGGGACGTCTTGCGAGGCACCAGGCCCAGACCCCTGCAGCTCAGGCTTGATCCTCACGCAGTGCAGCCGTGTCCTTACTGGCCTTGGGCAGGGCAGGCCCCTTTCTGGGCCTCAGTTTCCTCATCCAAACCCAGTTTCTCCCTTTCTCTGGGTCCGGCGGAGCTGGGGGGCGGGGGCGTGGCTGGGGAAGAGCCACCATCAGCGCCTCACCCCCTTCCCCATTTCTTGTTGTAGGAATTCTTGCCTTCTGGAAAGAGTGTTGTCATTGAGGAATTCCCCAGCTGGGCACCGGCTTCCCTTTTACTCCTTGCTCGAGCCTCTGCCCCTTCCAACCTTTTGTTTGCCTCTGCCCTTGGTCTCTCTCCCCCAACGTGTGGATTCCTGCTCCCCGTACCAGCTGGGCAAAGATCTCTGAGGTCAGGGAGTAGGTGGGGTAGAGGGGAGCTGGGGGTGCCCTTTGCACTAAGAGCTTCCTCTTCCTCCTTGGGAGTGGTGGTCAAGTACCAGGCTTGGGCTTGGCTGTAGATCCCGTCCCTGGGGGGCACTTGTGGGGGGACCTCAGGAAATGGCAGTAAGACGGATTCCACACTCTCTTTCCCTAAGTGTCTGGTGGGGGGGGGGGCGGCGACCACTGCAGAGGAGCCGACAGAGCCACAGTGCCCCGGGGCTGGGAGGGTCATTCCATTTCCTCCCTGGTGAACAGACTGTGGGGATGAAAGGCCACGCCCCCAAGTTCATCCAGCCAGACAGGGGCCAGGAGGGTGGGAGCCAAGGGGTCCTGGCTCATTGCCTCCTGTGGCCACATTGTGCAATCCCCACACTTTCCTGCCAGCCCTCCTCTCCTCTCCCCAAACAGATTGGGAAATCATTGGAGAAACTGAAGTTTTCTGGGTCATCGTGGGTGTGTGTCCGGGGGAGGGGGTTGTCAGGCCCACACACCCCACCACCCATCAGAGCCCCGGATCCTGATCAGCAGAGACAGGACGGACACTTCACCGGGCAGGTGCTGGGCAGCCAACTTCATCCCTGGATGCCCAGGCTGCCTGGGCTCCCTCTCCATGGCCTCACCCTGGGCAGCAGCCAAGAGTTGGGAAAAGTTGCCTTCTCCTTTGTGGCCGTACCACTCACTTCCCCTTTCCCTGAGTTGAGATAGGAGGTCAAGTGCTTCCTACACGGAGCCCCCAACACAAGGGAAATCCTCTGAAAACAGGGCTGCGTAGACGGCCAGGGGACGACAGCCAGTGGGGCAGGTGCCGCTTTTATCCCGTCTGGAGAGATGAGGAAACCTCCCCAGGAGGCCAGACGCTTCCAGAGAAGGCCAGCCAAGGATTCCACCCTCAGCAGGAAATGAGCATCAAGACGCTGGTTGGGGGTGTTCCTGCCGGCTGCTGTCCCAGTGGCCACCTCCCTGAGGGATGGGTAGGGGAGAGCAGGCCACTCCACCCGGAAGAGAGGGGTGGACAGCAGACAGAGCAGAGTGGCATCAGACCCCTCCAGCCTAGCCCGGAAGTCAGGTGTATCAGCCCCCGGCCAGCAGTAGCGGTCAGCTCCTCACCGGCAGCCCAGGGCTCAGAAGCCCAGGACAAAGCGAGTCGGCCTCCCTTCCCTCTGCTCAGAAATGACAGCTGGTTGGTTTTTAAAGTTCTGATGAAGCACGCATAACGTAATTTCCCATTTTGACCATCTTAAATATACAGTTGGGTGGTGTGTACATTATTACGCAATATTATTATTACTTCACCACCATCCCTCTCCAGAACATTTTTCACCTTGCAAGAATGAAATTCTGTACTTATTAAACGTTAACTCCCCGTTTCTTCTTCCCCGAGCCCCTGGCAATCACTGTTCCACTTTCTCTTTGTAAACTGGACTATTCCAAGCACCTCATAGAAGTGGAATCATAACAGCATTATTATTCCTTTTGTAACTGGCTTATGTCACTCAGCACGATGCCCCCAAGGGTCACCCATGTTGTAGCTGGGTCAGACTCTCCTTCCTTTTTCCAACTGAATATTTCATTGTTTATGCAACACGGCCTGTCGGTGGACGCTTGGATTGCTGCTACCCTGTGGCCGTCGTGAGTGATGCTGCTTTGAACGTGGGTGTGCAAATACCTGTTTGAGACCCTGCTTTCAACTCTGAGGGTGGTGAGTTGACGTGTGTTGGCCTCCACAGGTGCCGAGCTCTGTTCTAAGTGCTTTACATGCATTAGCAGACACTCCTTCACAGACGAGGGAAACAGAGGCACAGACAGGTCCAGTCATGTGCAGGAGGGTGCAGCTTCGAGCAAGGGTCAGCAGGTGCAAAGGCCCAGGGAGGGGATCGCACAGGAATGAAGGGCTGGGCTTCACTGGGAAGACCCGGTCAAAGTGCCTTGGTCGCAAGGGCAGTGTTGACCGTGTGGTGGACTCCCCAGGACCGGGTGTCTAGGGCATTCCAGGATGTCACTGAGCCCTTCCCCCATGGCACAGGCCACTTCCTTTTGCGAGAAGACTATGCATTTACCGCCACCCTAAACCAGCTCTCCAGTCCTACTTCTCCCTATCCGTCTCAGGCCATCACCCGACCTGGGACCCTTCCCTCATCCTGGGGACACCCCACTCACCAACGGCACTGGGCAGAGCCATTGTATCCCCTGTTGACAGATGAGGAAACTGAGTCTCAGAGTGTAAGTGGACACAGAGTTTGAGGCCTTGAGTCTGTGGTCCCTGCTGCCACTGACCTTTCCCAAAAGGGGAAGTCACTTGTTCAAGGGTATCTGAAGTTGCACCAGACCTCAGCTGGAGTCTGCTGACCTCCCCAGGGACCACGGGATGGCCAGGACAGCTGACCGGGAACCTCCCTCACAGGGCATGCCCGCCCTCGCGCGCACTCACCAGGCCAAATGTTTACCAATAGATAGTGCCCCTCCCATCACCCATGAAGCCTCTCCCCTCCCCCCTCCCCCAGAGGAAGCCGGCAGCACCATCCCTTCAGCGTCTGCCTGATGCAGAAACTGAGGCAAGGGGAAATGGCTCCTGCAGCTGTTCCCTGAGACTGGCCCACCTCAAGCCCAGCCCTCTTCCAAGGAGTGCAGGGCAGTGCAAGTCAAGTTCAGCTCCTGTCTCTTCTGGCCTGGGGCTGCCCTGGGGCCCTTCTCCGAGTCCGTAGGATGTCCAGGAAAACGGCCAGGAGGCTTGCTCCCCCAAAGGCCCCACCAACGGCGGAGGCAAGTCACATGGCAGGGGCTCTCTGGGAATCCCAGCACCGCACGGGCCTGGCCAGGCGGGGACGAGAGGGATGCTTCCCCGCAGCCTCTCAGGGCCTGGGTGCTGAGAACTCGCCCTCATCCGACAGGGCACCGGAAGCTGCGAGCTTCTGGATCTTGGAGAAGGCAGGCATGATGATGAGGGCTTGGGCGCGAAGACCACCTGGCCCCTGGGGAGCTGCGTCACTCACATCTGTATTTTCAGACACGTGGCTCCATCCCTCAGGCCTCAGTCTTCCCTCCTGGAAGTGGAGGGGACACACGCTCAGGAGGTTGCCAGGGAAGGCTTACGAGAGACGTGCGTGCAAAGAGCAGTAACGCTCCTCTTGGTGAGTGCAAGCCACAAGCCAGGCTCTCATCCGGCACCATATTTGCGTTTTCTCATGTGATGCTTCCAATTTTACACCAGGAGATGGAACCCAGAGAGGGAGAGTAACTTGCTCAATGTCACACAGCCAAGAAGGTGCAGAGCTGGGGTCCCAGCCCGGGGTGTCTGAATCCAGAAGTTGACTCTTACCGCTGCCCCGAATCCACGGGAAGGGGGGAAGCCGTAGATCGCGGAGCACAGCCAGGCAGGCACCCAGCGGGTGCCCCAGAAACCGCGGGGCTTTTCATGACATTCCTCTTTTCCGACATCCTGAGATTCCATGATTTGAGGATTCTGGCAATCTGACGGTGTTAGGTCCTTTATCACTTGCTCTGTTTACAGGACTGCCCGAGTCCCCAACCGCCTCCAGCAAGAGGCTTCATGGATGCCTGACATTTCGTTATCCACGTATATTCCTCGGATGAGCATCGCTTTTTACAAATGCCAGTATCCTGTGAGGATCCCCTGGTTGCTTCTGGGGAAGGATATAGGGGATGGGAATATGGAGACATCTCACCTTATAACCGTTTTGTACGTTTACAATTCTGAGCTATGTGAGGGCGCCTGGGTGGCTCGCTCAGTTAAGCATCTGACTCTTGATCGAAATCAAGATCATATCTCACAGTTTGTGAGTTCGAGCCCTGCGTCAGGCTTTGTGCGGACAGCCCCGAGCCTGCTTGGGGTTCTCTCTCTCCCTCTCTCTCTCAAAATCAATAAGTAAACATTAACAAAAATTCTGAGCTGTGTGATTGTGTCACTATCCAAAATATTATGAGAGTTAAAATGAAAACATTTCACAAATAAATGTTAAAGGCCACTAACAGGTGGGGAGCTATACTGTGCAGAGTAGGGGAATCTCGAGAGGAGGAAAGTCTTTGCAATGGACCAGTCCAGGCCCCACGGGCCCCAGGAGAGGAGTGGACCCAGGGGTGGGCTTGACTTGTCTGGGGTTTGGTCCCCTTGAACCATTTCACCAGAGGAGGGCCTGGGGCGGGGCGGGGGGGGGCGGGCTGAGACCCTGGCAGCACTTGCCCAGGGGAGCTCCCGGCCCCGGGCACATCTCTCCCACAAGAGGGCCTGCGCTGCCACCAGGGGGGCCTGGTCCTCCCAGACCCAGGCCTCTGTGGAGCTGGCCCTCATCAGCAGCATCCTTACGGGCCCCTCAGCACCCAGGGCTCCACAGCCAGCAGGGGAAGGGTGGGCCCTGACCTGGGAGAAGGGCCCCTCTGGCCTGCTGGAGTTCCCAAAGGGACTTGGTGGCAGCAAAGGAAGGAAGTGACAATGCGGCTGGAGGGTGACTCTGGGAACACTGCAGCCTCCTCTCCCCTCCCCTGAAGGGGTGGGGGCCCCATAAGGACTGCCTGCTGGCCGATGAGGGTGCCGCCCTATGTACGGGGGCTCCATGTGGCCAGGGGCCAGGAAGGAAGGGGCTGGGGTCACCGGGCAAGCAAGGAAGAGAGAAAGAGGCTGTACGGGGACAGAGGCGACACACTGTCATTCACAGCGTGCCCGGATCTGAGGACGGTCTCGTCTACTCCCGCCCTCCCTCACCTATGGGGTGCTGCAGATGAGGGGACAGAGCCTCAGGGAGGAGATGGCCCCGGGTTACCAGCGAGGAGGGCAGAGCCGAGACCCGAAAACACTGCTGCCTGGTATGGCCCCGTGGGCTTGTACGGCACAACACTCTCCAGGGGAGCTGGGCCCAGCCACGAGTCCCAGCAGGGAGAGGAGCCCACAGAAGGCACGAGTCTGAGGCTGAGCTAGGGCGAGGCTCCTAGGTGACACTCCAGTCCCCGTCTGTCACCCCAGGATCGTCCTGGGGCTAGCAGGACTCTCAGGCTGTGGCTCACCATGTCCTGGGACCTGGGCACTCTGCCTTGGGCAGGGCGGCCCTCTGCATATTCTCACTGCCCTCCCCAGGTTGGGCTGGGGTCCCCAAAACTTCTCAGAGCAAGCCTTGTTTCAAGAGCCCGCAGGCTCGGGGCCAGAGGCCAGAAGCAACCCCCAAGGCAGGAAGGAACCCCAAGAAACGTGAGCATTGAAGGAAGCCAGGCTGAGCTGGAGAGGAAAGAGAAGGGAGCCGTGCGGGAGAAAGAGGGTGGCCAGACAGGGACGGAACCAGGGATCAGCTGGGAGGGCCCAGGACCCGAGTTCTAGGGGTAGATCGGATGTCCTGCCCCACCTGGGGAGTGCAGACACGGGGCAAGGCCCCTCCGTCCCCAGGCACATTCCAGGAACACCCATGCGCACATGCTTCCTTGTCAGCCAGACAACCTGGCCTACAAGTCCGGAAGCTGCCCTCTGAGGGCCAGCCCCTCCCCCACACTTGGCCCGGACAACAGGATGGCCAACGAAATACTCCAGGCTCTCCGCAAGGCCTCATAAGACCTGGTGGGATGGGAGAGCCAGGGGGTCTGAGGCAGAATGGTCAATGGGCAGGGTCCGGTGCCCCTGGCCTGGCCCACCTCTGGGCCCCAACCGTCCTGACCACAGCCTCGGAGGAGCTGCCTCCTGTGCATCTCAGCTTGGCCTCGGGAAGCCAGCCCCTGCCTCCAGGCGCTGCTGGGCTCACAGGAACACACACGAGGATCTGATTTCCTGTCTCCAGGCCCAGACACACTCCGGAAGATGGCCCTGGGTCTCAGCCTGAATCCTTTCCACTGCAACAGGATGCTCCTGTCAGCGAGGGGCTCCCCCACTTTGGCGCCTCCTCCCAGCCTCCTCCTGGGCGCCTTCCCCACTCACCGACCCCACCGGCCTCAGGCTTCGCTGTCACTCAGAGGCCCCCACTCCTGCAGCAGGGCCTTTTTAAGTTTTGCTTGCAGACCATGGCCTGGCCAGGCCCTGGGGATGGCATTACAAGAGAGCCAGGCATCTGGTTTTCTGGCTGGCTCGTATGTAACCCTTCCCAGCCTGGGGGGCACAGACAGCACCCCCATTTCACAGCGAGGAAAACAGAGGCATGGAGAAGTAAAGGAATGTGCCTACGGTCTCATGACGGGAAAGTGGCAGGGCTGGGACTGCACCCTTCCCCACCTCTGCAGCCTGCCTTGGGAACCCAGCCCCAGGGCTCTCACCCTAGCCAGGGGCTCAGGGGGGCGGGGGGGAGGGGCAGGCGTGTTAGGGCCGGGGTCAGGGCAGGGGCTGCCGGTGGGGGGGCAGTTTCCGTGAGGAGACTGGGGCTCAAACATGAGGTATGGGCTCCCTCGGGAGAACCCGGCCAGGACCAAATCAAACCTTCTATGCCCCACCCCACCCAGCCTTGGACTCACCCAGGCCACTGATGGCTACTGAGGTCAAATGTGGAGTCAGGCTGGCCTGTCAGTCCCTGCCCTTCCTGGGGAAGGAGGTACCCCTCTGATACCTCCCTTCCTCCTGACTGTGAGGGTCTCAGGCTACCTGTGCTGGGGCCTGATGTGAAGCAACCTCTACCCTCTGCTGGCCTCAGTTTCCCCACAAAGGAAAGACACAGGACTGCTCGTCAGTGTCGACACTGGAACACACTGTCCCCATCCTTAGCCTGGAGCCCGGGAGCCCCAACCACTCCTGATCCTCCCTCCTGCTCCTCCCACCCCACCCCACCCCTCTGCATTACCTGCTTAGGGAAGGCTGGACACCCAGGCCTCCTGCCCGCCCACCCCTGACCCCCGTGTATCCACGGAGGGGCTGCCCCTGGTTCCTGCTCCCGCTCCCTTCAGCGCCCCAACAAGACGCAGTTCTCCAGCCTTGGTGTAGGGATTGTGGCAGACCCGCCCCTGGCTGTCCACAGTGGAGGGAGATGGGCCTGAAAGGAGCTAGGGGAGTCAGATCCCCCACCGGCCTGGCCCTGCAGCCTTTCAGAACTCTCACCTTGTCCTCGGGAGGCTCAACGTCACTGGGTTCTTAGAACCTTGGCCCACCTGCAGTTCCTTGCTCCCCACCTCTGCCAAGGTCACGGTCAGGCTCATGGGGGGTCTGCTGCAGAGGGATGGGCCAGGAAGGCACCTATCACTGTCTGCCTCAGCGTCTACCCCACCCCCTCCACACGCACACACCATCTCAGCACTCAGCCTCCCTGGCAAGCTGGAGGCTGCCAATGCAAATGGGTTTCTCAGCAGCCTTGCCAGAGGCTAGAGTCAAATTTCAGTGCCAGCTTTTCGGGAGAGAAGAACCAGGGGATGGGGGCGGATAACAGGTGCACAGTGGGGCAATCTCCTTGCAGCCCTGCCAGCCAAGCTGAGACCGGTAGGATCATGACCCCACCCCCCCCCACCACACACACACACACACACACACACACACACACACACTCTCCAGGGCTGACACTTGCCCTCCACCAGTTCTACAGCTTTCGCTGCTGGGAAGTCCCTCTCACATCTAACCCAAATACTTCAGGCTGCAGAACAAGCCTTGGCCTTTTCTTGTCTCCTAGGGGCCCAGGCCTGTTTCAACAGGACAGAACAGTGCCAACTCCTGCTGGGTGAGGCGCACTTGGCACATGAGGCCAGTGCACCCAGGATCCCAGGGCTGAAGACTGTTTTTCTCTGCAGCCACAGGCACAAGCCTTCCCAGCTCTGGGCCTGCCTCAGTCTCCCCATTTGTGCAATGCACAGGAAAGGACCATCTACCAAATGGAGTCACCACAGAACCTCCCATCCTGACCCCTTGGTACCTGGAGACTCAGACCGTCAACTTGGCCCTGCCCCCTCTTTAGGGAGGCACCATTTTAATTCACCTTTATTTTAAAAATAAATACTCTCTGCTTCACTTTCAGACTGGGGGTGGTGCTGGACCGTTAGGCCGGGAGGCAGTATTGAAAGGAACCTCCGCCACCCCCAAACACTCCCCCACAAATGCCTGAAATGCCTCTCTTCCTGCTGTTCCTTCTGGTAAGCAACCACGCACAGCTGAGGACGAACGTCGTCGTGTGATTACGGGCTTCAAGGTTGGGGGCAGGGCTGAGAGCGCCTCCCTAGACTCCCAGCCTGGGGCTTAGTGTCTGGGTGACGCCCGGGTGAAGGTGCTGACCCCTCAGTTAATGCGGCCCCCCACCTGAGGCCCGCCCCCTCCGAGACCCGGAGCATTTGATGCAGGTGATCAGCAGGTCCACGGAGGTAGGCACTTGGATCTCCTCGAAGAGCACACGGCCGCCAGCAGCCCCGGAGCCCTCTGCCTTGGCCGCAGCCCTCAGCAGGCTCTGGGCATGCTGCAAGAGGCGCTGGTTCCGACGGCGGCCCAGTCTGCGCAGCGCCAGAATGGCCATCACGTGGTCCCGCCTGCAAAGACACGCCCCTATCGCTGTAGGCCCCGCATCTCCGTGGCACTTCCAGCCTTGAGCGAGGCGAGCCCCTGGGCCCAAGTGCGGGTGCCCCCGGCATTCCCGGAAGCTGGCCCGAGAAAGGCTGCGAATGACGGAAGCGGGAGGGGCAGGGCCCTGGACAGCGTGGCTGGGCCTCGAAGGGGGCTGAGCTGGGTGGGGAGGGGAAAGGGCATGCCCGTGGGGGAACACAGTCTAAGCAGAGGTTCAAAGATCAGTGGAGTGAGAGACGTGATAAGGCCTCAAGGACAGCAGGTCCAGGCCCAGAGGTGTCGGAGGCCTCTTCCTGCGAGCACTGTGCCGGGAGCCACAGACAGGCAGCGAGGAGAGAGGCCCAGGCACAGCACTAGAAGTCCCGCCTCCAGGAATGGGGGTGGGGAGGGGGTGGGGGGAGGTAGACAGGGGCAGGCAGCCAAGAGTAGACAAGCCCCAGGGACCAGGGGGGAACCCCGCAGCACTGTGGGGGAAGTAGTCACTCCGGGCCAAAGGCGGAGACAGTCCGAGCTGGGGAAAAGGGCTTTGTCCCAGGCTCTCTGCGACCTCCCCATCCCGGAATCTCCAAGGCTATGGAGAGATTCGGGCTGGAATTTCCACGGGTTCGATGACTCACCATCCCCCCCACCTCCCCTCCAAACCCCGGAATCAAAGCCTCTTTCCTCTTGGCCAGGTCTCAGGAGTCCCGGGCTGCCAATAGGGCTTTCTCGTAGAGGGGGCGTCTCCCCTTCAGACTCCGGGACGGGTACTTGTCCCCATCCTCGGACGCATGAGGAGGGGCCCCGACCCCCTCACACTCTAGAGGCCTTGGGACCCCAGGCACCGAACGCCAAATCCGAGAACAGCGGTAGAAGGAGGGGCCGCCCCGGCTCTCACGCCCCGCCCCCGCCCCGGGCCTGAAGGTCAAGGGCCACCCCGCACGCCCGGGACCTCACGCACCTGCGCACGAGCCCGCGCCCGGTGCCGGCCCCGCTCCGTACGGGACGCGCTGCACCTCCCTCTGGTTCCTCCCCTGCCCCCCCCCCCCGCCAGAGCCACAGGGACCCTTCTGAAGGCCCCGGTCCCCCGACCCCGGGGCCGGCGGTGCCCAGTGAGGGAGCAGGTGGGGAACGGACCTGATGTCTGGGTAGCTCCCGATGAGTGTCTCCAGGTGCCGCCCGATGTCGTCCTTGTAAGTCTCGCCGAGAATGTCAGCGACGCATGGGATAGCCTGGCCCAGCCACGTGGCCTCTGAGCCCTGCGGGGACACGGAGCGTCCTAGGGCACGGGCCGCCTTCCGCGGGAGCCCCCTTGCCACCCCTGCCTGCAGCCCCAACACTAATGCACCGACACCCGCTGTGACTGCACGGGCGGCGTTAGGGGACTCGGGTCTTGGCGCTGTGGACGGAGCCGCAGCACTTTCAGAGAGGTCTTCCGGTCTCTGCGCAGGTGGGTAAACCGAGACCCAGGCCCGGAAGTCCTGCCGGGAATCCTACAGCGCATCCGCGCCGGCGTAAGGAACAGGTGCCCAGGCTCCAAAGGCTGGGTCAGGGATGCTGGAGGGGCCTCCCGGAGGCCCCGCCCCTTGGCTGCTCACTTCGCGAGGGCCGTATGCAAATATATGGAAATGATCCCACCTGGCCCCGCCCCCGCTGTGCCAGCGCTCCCAAACCCTCTCCCGGTTGCTGCAGAGTGGGGACAACCACCTCTGCCAAAGCCCGCCCCAGGGGGCTCTTGCGGAGCCCCCCCCCCCCGGAAATGAGAATAGGGGGTGCCAGGGGAGGCTCCTCACGCCAGAGGCCCTAGGAGGAGGCGAGCACTGGGGGCAGTCAGTCAATGCTCCTACCAAGCCCTGGAAGGTGTTGCCAATGGCCTGGGCGTCGAGGCCCATCTTCTGGGAGCCAGTCACGCGATCGACACCGCGGAACCGCTCACGAGGCCTCAGCACCTGTGCCAGGTATTCACGGACCACGTATCGGTGTGCCTCCTGCAGAGTCTCCTGGGCCGTCGGGGGATCAGGGCCAGGGTCAGAGTCAGAGTCACAGGCCCCAGCCCAGGGCACGGCCCCACCAGAGCCCTGTCCCGAAATACCTGTGCCCGCAGTGGGGCCACGTGCTCCAGGTGATGGGCGAAGGCCACCACTTTGTCCATGAGGGGCTGCAGCACGTCGTGTGTCAGCCAGGCCTTGGTACACAGGACCCTGAAAAGCGGCTGGGGGCAGAGGGGGACAGGAGTCTTCTAACCCTCCTCAAACTGTCTCCTCCTCATCCCCTAGACCCTCTCCTCAGAGCCAGTGCGTGGTTCCTAACAGGGGTGTTTCAGGCCGATGGACAATCTGTCACCAGGAAGAAACTTTGGGGGGGACTGACCCCCTTCTAATGTCACCCGAGTAACATCTCTCTCAGCCATGAATGTCATTAAGCCTCTTGCAAGGATGACTCCTCCAAGCCCTGAGCTCCAGGGGACAGGGTTTGAGTTTGAGCCTCTAGGCAGGCCCTGCTTAGGGGAGCCTGGGGAGGCCTTGAGGGGCGGGGTGAGGGGTCTGGTTCCTTGAACACACCCTCTCTGAGAGTCTCAAGTAGGTAGGCGTTTCCTGACCTCCCTGCTCAACTAGGAATTTATCTGGGTCCCTTGCCCACCCCCCAACGCACC
This sequence comes from Felis catus, assembly GCF_018350175.1. Taxonomy (NCBI): domain Eukaryota; kingdom Metazoa; phylum Chordata; class Mammalia; order Carnivora; family Felidae; genus Felis; species Felis catus. The sequence goes on along the minus strand of NC_058373.1, from coordinate 144,742,812 downwards.
ACCCCCGAAACTGCCCCTGAGGTGAGGGAATGCTGGGACTTGGGGGCCCCAGGCTCCAGGGCACAGGAAGCAGCCGCTGGGTGTGGAAAGTGGGGAGAGAAGGGCCTGTCCCACTCACTTGCACATCATACTGCAAGCCTTGGAGCAGCCGCTTTTGGAAGACACAGACGGCAGCCACTAGAGGTTTCTCCAGCTCTTCAAAGGTTCCTGGGAACCTGGCCAGAAGACTGGTCCTGGGGAGGGGCCAGGACAGGAGATGGAGTGGGCAAGGAGGAGCAGGCTGTGGAACAAGCTCTGGTAGACATCACGGAGGCCAGGTGCCATTCACTTAGACTATAATGTGAAGGGCAGCCCCTGGGGCTGTACAGTGTAGTAGCCCTGAAGGGCACAGTCGGGTGAGAAGATGGCTCCAAAGCCCCAGGAGCTGATCCCAGAGGGTAGGTCAGCAGGGTGATGGTGGTGTCCCCACTGCATCGCAGAACCCCCCTGTGGTGTCTCTGGGTCAAACCTCCAACCGTCTTGGTGATGAGACAGGGCAGCCTGGCCATGACTGGCACAGAGGCCCTCCCCTGAGCCTCATAACTGCCTCTCTGAAGGTGACAATGTCCCCCACTTCAAACCCACCCCGTCACACACTTTCAAGGAGACTGAGGGCCAGGCTATGCCCAGTCCTCAGAACAGGGACACAGAAAGGCAGGCTAAAAAGTTCCATCAGGGGCTGGGTCAGAGGCTGCCTACCAAGGGGCAGAGAATGTTTCCTGGGGCTGAAGGGGACGGACCAGCCTGGCATCGATCAGGGTTGAGAGAGTGTTAGACAAGTGGTCCTCGTCATGGTCGTGCTTGGATTCAGACAAGTGTGGTTCAGGTCCCAGGTCCAGCACATACTGGACGGTGCATGATGGTGGGCCGGTGGCACTCCTTTTCTGAGCCTCCACTTGTCCCAGTACATGGGGACACTGCCCTCGGGACGAAATACATCAGGCGGGTAAAGCTCCAGCTCAGTGCCTGGATCTCAAGCGCTCACAAAAAGTGAATACGAAATGATGCCCTCTAGGGCGTGGAGCCCCACGTCTCCATCTGACAGATGACAAAAGGAGGCACAGAAGGGGGAAGTGACTTATCTCTAGGCACACAGGGAGCAGGTGGCAGAGCTGGGATCAGAACCCAGACTGCGCGGCTCAAAGTCCATGGCCGTACCTGCTGCAGCTGGTGCACCCATAATGTGGGGTACACCGGAGGCCCAGGAGGGGGGCAGCCACTGCCTGCAGAAAGGGGAGGCATCTGCCTTCTGGGGGCAGAGGGACCCAAGGTAGTGGGGAAGAGGAGGGAGTGTCTTTAAAAAGGAAGCCGGCCAACTTGGGTAAAGGGAGGAAAGAAAGGAGCCCAGGGTGGTGTGGGGCGCGGGGGGGGGGGGGGGGGGGAGGGGGGGTTGGGGGGTTGGGACACACTGGGCAGACAACAGGCGATAACTGGGGTGACTGGAATTTGTTAGCCTCTGCTCAGCGTTGAAACTCCCTGCATCCCTTCCAGGGCCTCACCCCTGCGGGGAGGAGGGAGGACCTTCCAGCGGGGGCGGGAGCTGAGAGGCGGGTGCCCTCCTGGGAGGCTTTCCGGGAAGTCCCTCCAACGGGCGCATGGTCCAGACTGTTCAATGCGCGCCGGCCGCCACGGGAGCCTACGGCTTCCCGGTTCCCCGAGCTCACGCGCCCCCTGCTGGCCGCGCCAGGCACCTCCCTGCGGAGGAGCAGGGTCGAGACCCACCTGAGCTCCTCGCAGGCGTTGATGCTGGCGCCCAGATGAGGTTCGCTCACCGCCTCCGACTGTAGAAAAGCCTTTTCAAACCTGGGGGCGAAGTACGCAAAAGCCTTAGGGACCCTTACCCGTGGCGCGATGACCTGGGGTCTGCCCTCCCCCTCAGGTCCCTACCCAGACCCGGGGCCTTATAAGAAGGCTCCTCTCTCTCATCTGTCCCTGGATCTCGGACTCTGAGCAAACAGGATGGCCCTTCCCCAGGGACGACCACCATCCTTACCCTGGTCCCTCCACCCACCCCACCCTGGGCCAAGGATATGCCTGCACCTGGGCAGAAAGAGGCCGAGTGCCCGCGCGCAGATGCGCAGGGTGGTGGCCTCCAGTTCTGCAGAGATGGCACCAGCCGCCTTCACATGCTCAGCCACGAGCTGTAAGAGATGCCACGTGCTGAACCCACGTCGAAGCCCAGATCCCACCTGATGCCCCCTGTCCCTCACCTGTGGCCCAATGACGTCTCCAACCTGCCCTGCTCCAGTGGTCTCGGCTTTAGCTTCCAGCAGCCTCCCGGCACCACCCCCACATCCACGGGCCACTTGCTAAGCTGGGCGCTGTGCCCTGGCACTCCCAGCCTGGCTGGCGACCCAGGGTCCCTGATTCCACCCAGGTGGGGGCCTCAGGCTCTCGCCTACTGGGGAAGGGAGGTCGGGACTGGATTGTATAGCTCTGGGTGTCCCCACCTGGAAGGGGACAGACACCACCTGAGGCCCAAACATACATCCCCCCTCCCAAGACTCACCATGTGGATGTCGATGGACAGAGGCGTGTGGTAGAGGCCCTGGAGCACATCGGGGGCCTCAGCGGCCACCCAGCGGCTCTGTTCCAGCTGCAGGATGCTGTCGAAGCAGCTTGTGATCTTGGTCTGTGCGAGGTAGGGACGGGGGCACAGTGAGCCCCTCCCAAGAGGGAGGCGTGGGTCCCCCTACCTTCGGAGCCCTGTCCTGGGCCCTGGGAGAAACTGACCCACCCTGCTGGGGCCCAGGCCCATGCTGAAGGCCACAGGGTGAGGAGTGGCTCTCCCCTGAGCGAGGCCACACACCCAGGGTGATTCTGGGCTCCACACTTCCCCACAGCGAGGCAGCCACATTCAGCCTGGATGGCGCCCCTCAGGCCCTGCCCCGCGAGGGCCTCACCTCTAGGAAGCTGGTGTAGTCGCTCTCCAGGCGCGCCCACACACTGGGTGCCAGGAGTGGGGGCAGCGGCTCCGTGGACAGAGTCAGGTCCGGGGCACCGAGGAAGTCAGGACTGGAAGGCAGGGTAGGGGCTGAGGGTCTGGGCCCGGCTCTGATGCACTAGTGGCTGCCCCAATTTCCCCCTGGCCAAAACCTAGGCACCCAAGCACCACACAGCTCAGGGACCTGCCACTATCCAAGCCGCGCCAGGGAGGCCCAGGTAGCTGTCCGAGGCCACACAGCAAATTAATGAGCCCCGGAGCTTAGGCACCCTCCTCCCACCCGCTCTCTGGCCTTCGGAGCTGAGGAGGAAACCCACCCCGTCCCGCGGCGCGGGGCTGGAGCTGGGAGCTGTCAGCGGGCCGGGCCCCGTACCCAGGTGCCCATCCAAGGGGAAGAGTGCGGGTGAAGTCCAACCCGGGCCGGGCATCTGTGAGCCACGGTTGTGTCCTGCCTGGGTGGGGGGCCCTTTTCTAAACGCTCAACGGCGTCCTGGGGACTAGCAGAGGCCTCCATCTGGGCTCCCTGTCAGGGAAGCAACCTCCCCTCAGATGCTGTCCCGCTCGCGGGACCGGGTGCCTGGGTAGCACCATAGGCACACCCCGGCGGCAGAGTACCGCGGCCCAGACGAGGGGAAAGAAAAGAACGTCAAAGTCCCCCGGATCTCTGCCGCCCACCCACCAGCCCTCTCCCGGTTAGAAAGAGAGAAAAGGTGCCCAGGGCTCCTCGGGGCGGGCGCCCAAAGGCCTCCGGGTGGGCAGGGCCAGGTGGGCGATACCGGCCTCCCCTCGCCCGGCTCGGCGCTCTGGCTGGGACCTCACCTGCCGTAGACATTGGCGGTCCAGTCCAGCAGGACGTAGAGCTGCTCGCAGCCCCGGGCGTCGCGCGCGAGCTCCTGGAGGCGCTGGGCCACCGCGCCGTGGAAGGCGCGCAGGTAGGCCTCCCACGCCGGGAGGCCGGCGGCCGAGTACGCGGGCTGCACCTGCAGCCGCACCTGGCGCAGGTCGCGGCGAACCGAGCCGCCGAGCTCGGCCAGAAGCCGGGCCAGGCCCGACGCGCCCTCGGCCGCCCCCGCGGCGTCCTCAGCGCCCGCCTGCCGCACGCGCTCCTGCGCGCTCCGCGTCACCGCGTCCTCCCAGTGCCGCCGCCAGCGGCGCGGCGTGAGCAGGAAGTCGCCGTCGGCGGGGGTCACCGGGTGGGCCTCCTCCTCGGCGCGCACCACGCGGGCCAGCTCGGCGAGCGCGGCCGCGTCCACGCCGCCCGGGCCCAGCGTCTCGCGCACGATGGCGCGGATCTCCGCCGCCAGCCCGTCGTAGAGCAGGCACACGTCCATGGCGCGCCGCGCGAAGCCGGTGGGGTCCTGCTCGAAGGTGCCCGCGGCTTTCTGCGCCAGGAGCCGCGTCTCCAGCTGCCGCAGCTGCTCGAAGGCCGCCAGCAGCTGCCGCTCCGTGATGAGGTCCGCCACAGATTTGCCTTTGGCAAGGACAGGCAGGGAGAGGGCCGTGGGGGGTGCCGCGCCGGAACCTCGGCCCCCAACCAAGGCCTGTGGGCCCCGTTCTCGCCCACCGGGAGCTGGGCCGCCTGGCCCCAGCGCTCCCCTAAGGTCTGCTCCAGGAGCAACGGCCCCCACCTGCGGGGAATCGTCCCTCGGAATCACTCTGGAAGACGGGTAACCCCAAGCCCCGAACCTGGTTGAAAGCAGCAGTTGGGATCAGGCCCTGCCCTCCCCGCTTTCGGTCCCTACCTTCTCCCCTGCTCCCAGCTCTGCTGAGCTGGGCCTGGTGGCCTCATGTCGCTGTCTTGACTGCAGGTCTGTTGGGGTCAGAGCTCAGCCTGGGCGCGTCCTGTGCCCAGCTCCCACACTTCTTGCTGTTCCCTGCTCTGGGCCAGCCCCCAGCCCCTAGCAGCCCTCTACTTCCACCTGCAGCCCCCCCTTTGGAGCCCAGCGCCAATGCATCCTGCGCCCGCAGGCCTCCTGAGCTCCCCTCCAGGCCCATTACTGCCACGCCCCCCTGCGGCCCTGTGCTCTGAGAGGACCAGCGCCTTATCCATCACTCTAGTTTGGCCGGGGGCCAGGCTGTGGAAGTCTGTGGAGAGGTGAGGGTTCTGGAGTCCTACAGATGTGGGTTCAACTCCCATTTATCCACTTCCTGGCCGTGGGATGTGAGGCAGATCACCAACCTCTCTGAGCCTCCCTTAGCTCACTCTGGCCTCTCTGAGCTGCCCAGTGGATGCTCCCCTGCTTGAAAGGCTGGGAGAATGTAAAATGCAGTTGTGCATGGGGGTGTTCGGGGGAGCTGTCGGGAAGCCTGGGCTGTGCTGCTCCCTCTTTGGCCTCAGTTTCCTCCCGTGCTTGGTATCCTTTGTGAAGCTCTCACCTTCCTCCTGTCCTGGTTCCTCAGGCCCCACCCCAGTGGTTGACGGCCGTCTGCCACCATCCGTGACGCCTGAGGGCCCCTCTGGGCTGCGGGCCCTCCCTGGTGCAGCAGCCCGGCCATCGTCCCGGGGGCGCCGTAAGGATCGCAGGAAGTGGGAGCTGCGTCGGAGCAGGCCAGCGTCCTCCCCGGGGGCCTGGCCCAAGGCCCGCCATCTTGCCCTGGAGAAGGCCCGCCGAAGGGTGCCCAGGCCGGGCTGAGTGTCCTCACGGTGGGTGCTGGGCACGTCCCCACTGCTTGCCTGCTGAGTGTCCTGCTCTGGGGTCTGCAGCTTATCAGACTCCTCAGGGCTGTGCGGTTCTGGCCAGGAAGTCACTGTCGGTGATAACGACATCTTGGCAGCAGGAAAGCTGGGGATGAAAAGGAGTCTCGGGAGGCCTGGGGTGGGGTGGGGGGGGGCAGCCCTGGGGAATGAGCACAGAAACCTCGTGAGAGCCCTGTGAGACCTGGAGGGGCCCAGTGGCTCGGCTTGGTCAGAGAAGCTTCTCCCAGAGATGACCCCCAAGCTGTCACCGGGCAGCTCTCACGGCCGGAGCTCTCTCCGTGCCACGCCGCAGCCGGCACTGAGATGTAGACAGACAGGTACTTCCTTCGGGAAAACTTCCCTGATACCATCTCCCTCTCTGGCTCTGCCAGGCCATCATCAGAGTTGGAGAGGGGGGTTAAACAGGCAGATTCTGGGGGCACAGCCGAGACGGCAGCCCGCGGTCCCCAGGGCTGGGCCCAGCAACCACATCCAGGATTTCCTGGACTTTAGGTCCTGAGGCCTAACTGCCCAATCTCCCCACCACCTAGCATTCACTGCCCCCCCCCACCCCCGCCAAGCCCTCAGCTCACCCCCATTCAGCCCATCAGGTCCAACTATTTCTGCTCAGAGGGAGGCTCAGGGATCCCTCCCTGGAAGAGGCTCCTTCTGTTTGGACCTGGAGGGAGGCAGGGTCAGGCTTGAGGTCTGTGGCCACCCGTGGCTGCCCCCAGGGGCTTATCTGCTTATCCCAGCCTTGCAGCCCTGTGGGGGGGGGGGGTTGGTGGGAGGGGCCCCGGGTCTATATTTAGCCAGGGGCTGGGGCTCCCTGAGGCTGTTCCTCACCGGGGCATCTCCCCACCACCCACCCCTCCTGCGCTCCGGCCACTCCCCTGTAAGGGGTGGGGCGGGGGTCCCTAGGGCATGGAGGTGCAAAGCAGGGGCTGCCTAGGTCCCACCCTGGGCTCCAGGCCCTCCCCAGGCTGCACCCACTCTCCTTTTAAGCACAGCCCAGTGGTGTTTGATTTTCTGGCTTTAGGTTAAGCTGGGGTGGGAGAGAGGAGAGAGATTTCATAGCCTGCTGGGACCTCCCACCCACCCCATCGTGAGGGTGTTGTGTGGGGGTGGGGGGGGGTGCTGTGTTAGATCAGCAAGATCTTAAGCCTTGGAGAGAGCAGCCAAGAGGAGGGCTGGACCTACTGAAGTCGCTGACCAACCAGAGGCCAGAACCCCGAGACCTCTCCAGGCTGCCCCCATCCCTGGGACAAAGGTCAGGCTGGAGCCGGCACCTGACCCTTAGGTGACATCAGGTGGAATCCCTCTCCCCAGGCCCCCATTTTGCCTGCCTATTGGGATAGGCAGGGCCCAGACCCTCATCCACCCCTCTGTGCCCTCCAGCGATGTCTGTCCAGGGGTCAGACATTTGAGGGGTCGGCTGAGGCCTACCTTCCTCTTCCCAGATGCCATGTGACAGCTGGACAGAGGCCTCACCGAGAGAGGGGCAGGCCCAGATGATCGATGAGGCCTTATCTGCCCTGCCCAGGCCACAGGTCTTTGTCGTCTCCTGGTGCCAGGACTCACTTTGTCCTCTCCAGGCACCTCTCCTGCCCTGACTCAGACTGACCCGTGCACACACAGAACATTGTCGCAAGAGCTCTTTGCACCCTGCCCCTCCCCGACTCCCCTCTCCCTGGTGCCCCTCAGCATCCAGCAGGCTCTGAGTGATGATGAGAATCATCTGGGCCTGTGCTGTGCCCACATGCAGTTCAAGCTCTATCACCAGGGGGGACGTGGGGACAGGACAAGTGGGCCCTGCCTTGGTTGAGTAGAGCTCACACTTAGTAAGCACCTACTGTGTGCCCAGCCCACGGCCTGGCATACATCAGATGCCCGTAACAACAGAATTGTAGGGTGTCATTCCGTTTCATAGATGAGAAAACAGGCTCAGAAAGGGGCAAGGCCTCGCCTCTAGTCACACAGCCCCCCACGGGGAGCCTCAGCCAGCTCAGGCCTGTGTGGAAAGGCGAGCAGAGGCTGGGCTCCCACATCTTCCAGCCCCGGGAAGCCAGGTGCTGCCCCAGGAACCACTTCTCCCGGCCGAGGGCCCGCGGTGGGGGCAGCTCTCAGATGCCAGGACTGGGGTCTAGAGGCAGATTCTGGGGGAAGGAGGAGCAGCTGGCAGTTGGGTCTTATTGAGGCCACACAAGCAGACGGGTCCCCCAGCCCGCTCAACCAGCCTCGTCCAGAACTAGACCTGTACTGAAGGCCCACCAAGGCCCCCGGACGGTCTCGCTGCCCCCTTGACCCTGCTCCCACAGTTTCCCAAGCCATTTCCCAGACTTTCACTTTCAGAAAGGCTCTTACTGACACAGCACAAGCCAACCAGGTCACCCCCTTGCTTTAAATCCTTCCATGGCTCCCCATAGCCCTGCACTGGAAGCCTTCCAGTCTGGGACAGAACTTTCTCCAGCCTCGCCTCCTTGACCTGCGCTCACCCAGCCTCCTGGGCACCTCCCTGTCCCTAGAATGTCCAGCTTTCCAGCTTCCTCGCAGGCTGCTTCTGCTCCCAGCCTCCCTGTCTCTGCTCCCCCCAAACTGACCTGGATTTCGGGGCCCAGGGGCATGGGTGCCCCCACCTCCAAGGTGTCCTTGGGCCAGGCTGCACCACTGTCCCTGTGGGGATGGGGACACTTCCTTACTGGCCTGGGAGCCTCTGCCCATCTGCTCCTCCCCATCATCCCAGAGCCAGCCTGAAGGAGGAGTGACCGTCAGGATCAAGGTCGCCCCTCGCCACACGGGTACCTGCGGGACTGGATGTCCTGCTGACTCTACCTCGGCCCCTGCCCCGTCCGTACCTGCCTCCCCATTCCTGTGACGACTCTCTCTGGCTCTTTCTCTCTCTGGCCCTCTGGCCCCATCGCCCTGAATGTTCAGAGGCACCGGCGGCCACACCTGGGGCTCAGGCCTGGTGTCTGTTCAGTCATTCTATTCGACATTTGCCAGGAAGGATTAGTCAAGGCAATAAGGCAAGAGAATAAATGAGGTTTGAATATTGGGAAGGACCTGGGAGATTTGTCATTATTCATAGGCGATATGAGACCTGCTTACAAGGGCTTTCCTGTGTATTACGAAAGCCTACTAGAAAAAGGCACTAAAAAGTTTCCTCTTCTCAGTAGCGACAAAGCATAGCCCTCCTGGGGTGCCATCGCCCTCGGGGAAAAGCAGACTCCTCCTTAGCTGGGCCCTCGAGGCCCTTCCTAACCCACCCCTCAGCTCCTTCCCCCCTCGCTCACCACCCGCCCCACCGCCTCGCCTCTCCCCCATACCTTGGTACAGGCTGTTCCTTCTGCCAGCAGTGACCTCACCCCCACCTTCTTGAGCCGCCTTCGAGCCTCAGTACCAAGCAGCCTTTCCTGACCATCGTCAGCTCCTCTCTCTCCGGGCTTGGCCCCAGCACTGGGTGTACCTTCTCCCCTGACTGAGGGACAGTTGCACGGTCTGGGGCATCTGCCGCTTGACCAGGAGCCCACCAGGCCAGGGCCGGTACCCAGGGGAAAAAGATAAGCGATCTAATGTGAGAGCATAGCCTGGGGGTATGTTGCCGCACTGGGGTGCGTATGGGCTTTGTGCGTTGACCTGAGTGTGTTTCCCTGTATGTGTGCAAGCCGCTCTCTCCATGAGTCCGCGTCCGTGTGTCTGTGCCCGCGTGCGTGTCTCGATGTCCGCATCTGTCTGCTTTCTGCATGTTTGTGTACGAACGCTGTGATTGGAGCTGGCAGTCCGGCCTGGGCTCCGAGCTGAGGCCCTTGGCCTGGAAAGCCACTGGCAGAACCGGAATTACCCTGGGCCCTTTGAATTCCCGCCCACTGTCCACAGCACCCCAGTGCCCACCTGCACCCGAACATACCTGCTGAGCGAGTAGATCGGGCCCCAGGCAGGTCGGGGCCGCCAGGGGAAGCCGGGCCCTCCTCGGAGCTGGGCCTCTGTGGTGGGGCCCCTGGGTCAGCCAGAGCGAATGACTAGCAGCTGGGACTTCCCAGCCTGTTCCACGCTGCCCTTGGCCCACCAGCCCCACCCCCGGCCCCACCCTCCACCCTGACCCCAGACTTTCACTTTCAGAAAGGCTCTTACTCTGCCCCCATTCCAGAGACTGTCACTGCCACCTTTGATCCCTGGCAGCTCGTGGCTCTGGCTCAGGCTGAGTCCTGAGAGTCTGGGAGGGGAGGGGCAGCGCTCCATAGCTCCAGGCCGGGGGGGGGGGGGGGGGGGGGGGGGGGGAGGGAGGGGCAGGTAGGTGGGGGAATGGACCAGCCGTCCCCTGCTGTGCTCACACGAGACCAGAGGTGCAGGGACAGGGCGTGCAGGGTAGGGGTGGGGGGACGGGGACATCCAGCCCACCGCACCAAAGCCCCGAAGAACCCCTCCCTCCAGGACAGAGATGCTGGCGCCAGGCCCGTGTGCCAGGCTCATCCTGAGAGCCAGGCGTCAGAAACGTGGGCCGTGGGGCACAGGGAGGGGGAGAGGACGTCACAGTGACAGCAAGGGAATGTCCTAAGCCACAGCCATTCCAAAAGGCTTCAGGAGCCGGAGGGGATGGGGGCTGAAGGAAGGAAGGATGACACTCAGAGGTGAGGAGGGATGGCGGGCGTTCCGGGCAAAGGTGTAGAGGGGCCCTGAGCCTGCTGAATGGAGAACCCGGGCCCTCCTCCTCCACAGTGGCTCAGGTTGGAGACGTCTTGTGGAGAGGGTCGCCGAGACTTCCCAGAAGAGGCAGGCTGCACATCTTCTTGGGGGAATCCCATGCTAGCATCCTAGGAAGAAACTTGGGGAAAATCCAGGGAGGACAGATCCAGGCCTGTCCCAGCCAGGCTGAAGCCACCGCGGCATGAGGCCGAGCGGGGCAGGCGCTCCGAGCGGGGTGCTGAGGACGCAGGGACAAGCTTGTGTGTTGTTGTCCGGGCACTGCCACAGCACAGTGTGGCTGGCCGGGGCTTAAACAACACAGTGATTTTCTCAAGGATCCGGAGGCTGGAAACCCAAGACCCAGAGGTCGGCAGGGCTGGGGCAGAGAGAGAGAGAGAGGGAGACGCAGAATCCCAAGCAGGCTCCGGGCTCCACCGAGCTGTCAGCACAGAGTCCGATGCGGGACTCGAACTCATGAGTCCCAAGATCATGACCTGAGCCACAGTACAACGCTTAACTGACTGAGCCACCCAGGCGCCCCCTTAATCACCTCTTTAAAGACCGTATCTCCAAATATAGCCACCTTCTGAGGTACTGGGGGCTATGACTTCAACATAAGAACTTTTTGAGGACAAAATCCAGCCCATAACCGATTGGAAGGCACCTGAGAGATGGCAGCACCCCATAGCCCTCTGTAGACAGGCTAAGTTGGACCCAGAGATGCCAGCACCTCCTCCAAGAAGCCCCCTGGCTTACCACTTGAGTCATTAGCCCCCCTGATCCCTGGGTGCCCCCTGTGAAATAGGGTCAGTCATAAGGGTCCCAGCTCATGCCCCGGTGGCTGGGTGGGCCTTTCCTCCTGGCTCAGGCTGGTCCTGTCCCATGTCAGGATGAGAGTCAGAATGAGAGATTGGGGGGGGGGGGCCGGGAGCGGCACAATTCAGGAGTCAGAGGGGACACCCCAAGATGACTGCCCGGGGTTCTTCAGTGGGATTCCTGGAGCCCCTGTGGAGTAAATATTCTCCACCTCATTGCACTTAAACACAGGCTCAGAGAGGCCTAGGACCCTGCTCGTGGCCGTGCAGCTGGCAGGACAGAGGCCAGACCCTGGTGGACAGACACCGGGGGCTCCTCTGTCTGACCTTCCTGGTCTCCAGTTCACAGGGCACGTCAGGGTCCTGGGACCTTCAATTATGGGTCACTTCCTTTCAAGAGTTAGGTCCCTGAAAAGCTGGTGGTGCCCAGGGCCTGGGGAGTCACTCCTGGACCTCCCCCAACTCCCAGATCCACTCCACACTCTAGCCTGTGCCCACTTTTCAGCATAAGACTGCGATGTTTCTTTTATCCCATTTCCACGTTGTTTTCCCCCAAATTTCTCAGTAAAATCCCTTTGGAAAAGTCCCAGCCTTGTCTCAGAGGGGCCGGGGCACAGGGCTGGGCAGGCTGGGTCAGGAGAAGGCAGAGCGGAGGGGGCAGTTGGGAAGGGGAGGCACAGCTGGGGACCCCAAGTAGAGTACAAGTTCAGCTCCCCCGCACTGGGCCGCACAACCTTGGGATAGGCACTTCTGACTCTGAGCCTCAGTTTACTCCTCCATAAAATGGAGGTGTTGTTGGCATTAAATGGGTCCGCTTCTGCCGAGGACCTGGCTGTCAGGTGGGGAAGGGCAGGGAGAAGGACTCTCGACGCCAGATGCCTGCCTGTCCTAGGGGTTCCGGGGACGCCAGGCTGCCACACCCCAAATGTAGATGCCAGAGGCGGCGAACTTCACCCACACTGCGGCCGGCTGGGACCAAGGCACAGACCAATAGGAGAGCAGGAAGCCTGAGCTCCACCCACTGCCCCTAACTGGCTTTGGGCCTGGACAGGGGACGGTGCCTCTATCTCGAGGTGAATATTGCAAAGTTTAGGTGGCCCATCTCCGAAAGGCACTAGGGGTGACCCCAGCCCATGCCAGAGGGAGCCACAGGATGATTCCCAAAACGCTTTCCCCAGGTCGCCCACACCTGAGTGCTGGTGGCGGGGGCTCAGGGAATATGTGTGGGGCATCCGCTTCCGGCACCGCCCCCTACCATTACCGAGGGCACCAGCTCCGACCGGAAGGGAGCAGGCTGGGGCCTGACTCCAGGGAACTGGGTCCTGCAGGGTGGGGGCCCACACTCTTTGGGGCAAGCAGATGTTCCCCCAGCTCACTGGGCACGACAGGGTCCTGGGACCTCCAATTATGGGTCACCTCCACTCAAGACCTGCCCTGTTAGCTGGTGGGCTCCACGGTGGCATTGTGGGTACCACTCAGGCCTGGGTCTCGGGTGGATCTGGATTCTGTCCCAGCTCAGCTATTTGTCAGCTGTGAGACCTTGGGAGAGTCGTGTTTAAGTGGGGGGAACACTGTGCCTGGGAGGGGCCAGGATGAAATCTCCTAAATGACACCGGTGCCCACCCCACATTCCGCACCAGGAACACGGAAATCACCAGTTGGCTCGAGTCCCTGGCCCCACATCGAATGCGTCAGCAAGTCCTGGCGGGGCTTCCTGGGAAACGTCTGCCCCCTTCCCATCCCCTTGGGGAACCACAAAAGCACCGGAGGAGGACAGGAAGGACTTGGAAGGACAGTCCAACGCCTTGCCTAAGCTAGAGACCAGGGAGACATCTGGGACCGTGGACGTGGCCCATGGGGCCACAGGGTTAAAATTAAAGCAGGCTGCCAGGCAAATTTCCACACCTCCGCCTCCGACCTCTCCTGCGTTTGGGGGGTGGGTTATTTTTAGAGGGAAGGCGTGCTGGAGAAAGTGCCTTATTCATCCTTGAGGTTAGCAAGGCCTCCAGAAAGAACAGAGGGGACTGTGTCTCCCTCCTGCCCCTCCAGGCTCACCGGGGTCTTGTCCGACCCTGCCTGGTCCTGAGGACTTTGTTAAGCTAACATTTATCCAGGGCTGCCTCCTGCCAGGCCCCGGGCTTCCTTGGCCCTGGGGCAGGCTAGCCAAGGGCAAGGGACCAGAATGGGAGGAGGGGAGGGCAGGAGGCAACCTGGGCCCAGGCACTGGTCGGGTTTCTGTCCCCCCCGCCCACCATGCCAACCCCAACCAGCCCGTAGGGTTCCCCTTGTGCAGTGGGACAGAGCCAAGAAACAGTGTTGCTGGACCCCATGGAGGAACGGGACCCTCACGTGGGCAGGAACAGGTGCCTTTCCCACCCAGTCTCCCACATGGGCTCTGGTGCCTCCCAGCCCCAGGGATCCCATCGTGGCTGGGGCACCTCACTTCACACTTCGTTTCTTCATCTGTAAAGTGGGACTTTTGCAAGGCGTTAATAAGATCCAGCCTGGAATAGGACACCCCACCCCACGGTCCATTTCTGTGCCCTGTGCACCCAGTGAGGAGGAAGGAATCTTGCCCTCGGGGTCCAGGCAGAGCTGGAGACCCCTGGGAGAGGGGAGGAGGCCACTTGGGGGGAAGCCAGTCCTGCCCTGGGCAGCCCTGGCTGAGGCAGAGCGGAACAGAGCTCAGGGCCCTTGGCAGGGGTTCCAAAGGAGCAAACCCCACAGCCCCTGGACAGCCCCTGCCCCACCCCGGCCCCCACCCTGTGTACAACACCCAGGCACTCTGGCCTGGTCAGCGTGGGCTCCAAGGCTAGGCCCTTGTCTGGAAGGCCATGGAAAAACCAAAATTGTCCCCCCCCTCGAGTCCCCAGCAAGTGTGCCCGCCGACCACCAGGAAGAGCCTTTATTTCTGCTTCAAACCACGGAACAAGGAGGGTGTGATCTGGACCCCGGGTTGTGGATGGGAGAGGGCAGGCCCGTGGTCCCGGCCAGACCCTCTGAGGCAGGAGGCAGCGGCTCAGCTCTCCCTGCTCCAAGCATCAGCCCGGCCACCCTGGGGCTGAGGCCGCTCAGCTGTCAGGAGCAGGGGTGGGAGGCGGGGTTTGCAGGGCCCTCGCACAGCAGAATCCGGCCATGCCTGTCCCAGTCCTCTCACTGGGGGGCCGGGGCCTGGCAGCTGGCGCGCTCACTGCCAGCGTCATCCGGAACCTTCCCTGGTGCTCCCGGCAGACTTGGTGAGGGGGCTGCAGAAACACAAAGGCCCCTCTGTTGGTGGGGCTGCCTTTCGGACAGGCTGGCAAGGGAACGGGGAGGAGGGGGCTGCACCTGGGCGGGGCAGGCAAGGCCACGCTCCGGGAGCAGGGGCACTCCCTCCCCCGGCACCTCTACCCACCCGGAGACCTCCCCACGGCCCAAGTTCCAGCGGTTACCCAGGGCGTGGTCCCTGGTGCTGCTCTCAGCCCTGGGTGCAACCTGACAGAGGCGGAGGAGGCTTTGGGGGAAAGGTGGGGGGTATGGGGTGGATGGGCCCCTTCTGGGCCCAAGCCACTGGGGGGCTGACACGTGAGGAGGGAGTGCCAGGCAGCCCCAGTGAGGCTGAATTCATTTCCTCATCAGGGGGGAAACTCCCCAGGGGCAAAACTTCCCAGGGCACAGCTCACCCCTCATGTGCCCTCGGCAGAAGGCCCCCACTGCCCAGCCTCACCCTTGGCATCTGGAACACGGAATCCCCCTCTCCTACCCACACACCCTCCCCCCAGGAGCTTCCTTGGCTCTGGCAGTCCCTTGGCCTTTAACCAGGCACCTACGGCCAGTGCAGGAGCCTGCCGCCGGGCTGGTCCACCGCCCCATCTCACGGGCACCGGGGCTGGCCCTTTGAATGCACACGCGCCCCAAAGGCAATGAATCAGGAGAGGGGAAGGAATTGGAACTGAGGGGGAAGCATGTGGTCCTGTGTCCAACAGACGCTTCACGGGCCCCTCTGATGGGCTGGGCCTGGGGCCACCACAGTCGATAGAGTCCTTAAGGGCAGGTAGGAGGGGGCACGTGGACAAAGAGAGGGTCAAGGCCAGGAGGCTTCCAGGCGCCCAAACAGAGGGGGGTGGGGCGGGCAGATGGGGGTGATGGTGTGCACAGGCTGGAGGGGTGGAGGGCCCCGTTTGCCTGAGCGGGCAGGGGGAGCCCGGCTTCCGACCCCCGTGGGCAGCCCCTCACTCACCAGAAGCAACCTGGCTCTGGGCTGACCCCCTCAAGGCGCCCTCGGGGGGCCAACGCAGCTCCCCACTCTCCACAGAACCCACCTCGCTGGACTCCACCACGATCGAGGGCAGTCGCTGGCCCAGCCGAGGGCCCTTCTCCCGGGCACCTACGGCAGCCTGCAGGGAGGGTGGGCAGGGGTCAGGACGACGCCGGGCCCTGGGCGCCCTGCTCCCTCCCACACCTGTCCTGCACTGTGTCCACTGGGAGGGTCGGGGGCCCTGCCGACCCAGGCTGCAGGGCAGGAAGGAGGGTGTGTGTGTGAGCGTGCACACGCGCGTGTGTGTGTGTTTGTGTGTGTGTGGTCGTGCAGGTGCGGGCCTCTCCCCCATCCCACCACTGTGGCTGAAGCACCACTCAGCACCTGGGGCAGCAGCTCTCCCCGGGGCCTCAAAGGACCCACCGGGGCTCAGCCCTCAGGCCCATTTCACAGACAAGAGCCTGAGGCCAGAGAGGCCAAGGCCACATGGTGAGTGAGCCCAGGGCTTCTGTGCATCCCCAACTGCCCCCTGTATCCTCGCAGCCCCTTCCTGGGGTCTTCCCTGCTGGGCCCTTGGTCCCTCCCCAGCTCAGAGGAGCTGGGAAGCTGTTACCATGGCAACCTGAGCGGCTCTCTGGGCTCGCTCTGGGCTCATTGTTCAGTGCCCACAAGAGTGTGCGGGGGCTGCCTCCCCATGCCCTCCTGGCGCCCTCAGCGTCTCCACCTCCCATTCAAGGCCTTCTGAGACGGGGGGGGGGGGGGGGGGGGGGGGGGGCCAGCTGCGAGTGCTACCGCCCAGCCCTCTGGCCCTAAGGCCACAGCAGCACTGACGCCCGCCCTGCCCACGTCCACGCCTCTGCTCCTGCAGGTCTCCCTCCCTGGACCTCCCCACCCCCCACCCTTCTACATAGAAGGAGAGTCGCTTGGTGCCTGTCTTCCTTCCCCCAGTGGCACAAGTGCCTTGAGGAAAGGCAGACACACAGCCCGAGGACTTTGCTAACCGGCCCTGAACCGCCACAGCACAACCATCTGCGCGTGTTTGAACGCACGTTCCTGGGCCCCCGCCCGGACTCTCTGAACGGGGGGGGGGGGGGGGGGGGCCAGGAATCGGCATTTTCACCAAGTACCGCAGGTGACCTTGTTGACTGGGACATCTGTGGAATCAGAGGGGCAGCGCAGCAGGGACCCGTCCAAGCCCCAGCGGCTGGGCCATCCTGGCTGCTCCTGTGCACACTGCCGGGTCAGGGGCTCCCTCCTCCTGGAATCCCTCCCCACCGCACCTGCCACCCCGCTTCCTGTCCTCCTCTGCAAAGGCCTTGTGACCCCCAACCAGAGGCCCTCCTCGGCCCAGAGTGTGCCACTGGGATGGGGGAGGTCCAAGCCAGCAGCATGTGGAGTTCAAAGGCCTGGTGTCCCCCTTTTCCATCTGCCGTGCCGTGGAGGCTGGCCCCCTGGGTGACCGGGGCGGGTTCCCCTCTCCAGCCCCGCTGCCCGCCGGCAGTGGCGACGATGACAGAGTCCCAACTCTAGAACTCGGAACATCAAGACGGCACTGCCTGTGGAGCGACTTCACTTTTTAGCTCTATCGACACAGCCCCGAAACCTAGAGCTGAGGGCATTGCCTCGCCCAGCGGAGAGCAAACTGCTTTGCGGAGCAAACCCTGGTTGGGAAGTGGTGCTGAGTAAGCCAGGGAGGCTCGGCCTTCCATTGCTTTATGCACCAGACTTCTAGAGAAGAGCGACCACTTCTCCCACCCCGACGGGTAAACTGAGGCACGCCCCAAATCGCGGGCCAGGGCTTGAGGCTGGCTTCCTCCTGTCCCGCAGGGCTGGCAGACCCCAGGGCCCCAAGTACATACCTTCCCTGCTGGGTCTCCAGCCTCCTCAGCTGGGCTGAGCTCCTGCACAGCAGGCCGGGGGGCACTCATGCCGTTGCTGCTGCCGGTCTGCATGAAGACAGGGAGAAACGAGGCCACGTGCTGGAGCCCACTCTCCTCCTGGAAGCTTCAGACCGCTCCAGTCCACAGCTAGCCCACCCTGGACCCACTGCCCACTGCTCTCTGCCCACGCCCGCCCGCCATCGGGGGGCACTGGACAGGCACCGCACGATGTGCCCGGGGTGGCGGAGGGGCAGGGGCAGGGCAGGAGAGGCTGACTCAGCCCCAAGACCCACGAAGGCCTCCTCGAAGAGGGCCAGCTGATCTGAGGCCTGAGGGATGAGCAGGGGGCAGCCAGGCCAGCGGAGAGATGTTCTGAGGCAGGGAACGGCAAGGAAGGGCACAGAGATGGGGGGACCCTCTCCTCCGCGAGCTCTTGCTGCGGGGAGGGCTCCCTTGCCCTTATATTGGCCTGAGCAGGCAGGGCCAAGTGCAGGCAGGACGTCGGTTTCCCTTCAGCTGCGGGTGTTGGGGGCCCGGCCCTGGGTGTGTGTGGGGTGTCAGCTCTCTGAGAGGACCTGGCCACCTTCGCCTCGGGCTGACTTGAACCTGGCTCGCGCTGCTCCCAGCCTCAGACCCTCCACCTGCACCTGGCCAGAGGCAGAAGAGGGGGTGGGGTCCGGCAGGCGACATCTAACTTCAGGGCAGATTGGGAGGGGGCCGCAGGCAAGGGGCAGGGGCACTGGGAGGGAAGTGGGCAGAGGGACAGCAGTAACCAGTAGGATGGATCGCTTGTGACACCTTGCTGGGAGTGGGGGAGGGGTCCTGTGGGCAGCAGGGCGGGGGGCGGGGGCTGCTGTTCTGGGATATGGGGCTTCCTTCACCAAACATCGGTTCAGTTCGGGTCCCGCGGAGACCCAGGGAAGGCTGGGAGGGGGGGCCATGTGCCTCCACCCAATCCCAGAGTCAGGGGAGGCAGCCCCTACCCTCCCTCACAGAGCTCCATGCCCCGGGGTCAGATCCTCCACAAGCCCCTCCTGGAATCCCACCGCAGGACTCAGAAGCTCAGCTAGAGCCCAGGGCAGCCAGGAGGGACACCAAGAGACTGGACGCAGAGAGGCACAGAGACTCAGAGGGAAGGCGAGAAAAACAGCTGGCCACAGAGACAAAGCAGAGATGACAGGACTGGGGACAGAAGAAGCAAACAGACCCGGAGGGAGGGTACAGATGGAGGGAGAGAGAGACACAGACAGACAGAAGGACAGAGAGAGACACATGATAGAGCTGTCACGTCGGCCGAGCAAGGGGCCAGGCAGGCAGAGAGCAAGTCCCTGGGGTCAGCCTCCCGCTGCCCGGGGCCAGTGCCAGCGGCAGCACTGGACCATCGGGGGCCCCACCACCCACACCTCCGCAGGCTCCCAGGTGCGGAAGGCCGGGTCAGGCCGTGCACAGCCCCCCAGGGGCACTGCTGTCGCCCAAAGCCCGGCCCCAGCAGCCAGGGGCTGACCACGGCCCCCACTGCCTCCTCTTTCCCGGAGCTTCGGACCCCCCCCCCAACTCCCCCTCTCTCCTCTCCCAGCCTCGCCAAGCCCGGCAGCCAGGGCGCACCGCGGGGCGAGGGCCCCGACAAGGGTGGGGAGGGGGCGCCCCCTGGGCCTCACTCACACTCACCCTCCCGCGCTGGATGCTCGCGCCGGGTCGCCACTCTCGGCTCCGAGCTGCCAGCCCCGCTTCGCCCGCCTCCCCCGCGCTCTCCGCCCACACGCGCTCGCCCGGCCCCCCATTCACACTCAGGCCCCCGGGCGCTTCCGCCAGGCCCGGCCCCAGCTCCCAGACAGCACCTCGGCCTCACCCTCCCTTTGACAAAACCGTGCCCCCCACAGCCTGATCCCGGCCGGCCGCTTGAGACCCCAAGCCTCAGGTTGGAGGTTCAGGAATTTGAGGGGGGGGGGTCAGAAATCGGTGGGGCCAGATACGTGGAAAGAGGATACCCTCCAGTTTGAAGGAGGAGCTAAGAGAAGGAAAACACCCAGGTAGGATGGCCAACGTGGTGGGGGAGGGGTACGTCCCAGCACCACTTCCCTCTCACCGTCATCCCCCAGGCTATTCCCAAAAGGCAACAAAACTGGCCTGGGACAATCAGTTTCATTCAGCCTGGAGTGCAGACCTGATACCTGGGGCCAAGGTGCAAAACTTCTAAGCCACACGATGCCCCACCCTTCCACCATCCAGCCTCTGACATCCAACCCCTAGCCAGCAACCACGGCCCACCATTCTGCACCCTCTTATCCAGCCATCATCTACCACCCACCACCTATTCATGTATTTTCTACCATCCAGTCACGGCCAAACCACCATCCCACATTCATTAACCATTCAACCCCAATGGTCAAACCAATCCACCATCCCACATCATTAGCCATCCAACCCCAATCACCACCCACTATCCAACCACCTTGCATCAACCATGCATCCATCCATTCCACCCATACCCACCATGTGCCAAGCATCAACACACCATGAAAATACCCATCAGTCCAACGTTAATTCACCATCTACTCACCCACTACCTATCTACCCATCATTCACATTCTAACAGCTTTCCATCAGTACTTAACTACTGTCCATCTACCATTCATTCACCCATCCGCCATATATCTGGTTGTCGTTACTCAATCTATCATCTGTCTACTGCCCATTTATCTGGATTTATCTGCCATCCATCCACTAGCCTCCATCCATCCAATCAGCCACGAACGCATCCATCTACAATTCAGTTACCAATCAATTGCCATCACCCCTCCATTCATATTTCTATGAACTACAAGATGCCATCCACCCACTCACCAACCACCTACCATCCACCCAACTCTTATCCCTATCCACCGCATATCTGTCCATTCATTGTCCACCTCACAATATCCTCTATCCATCTACTCATCGTCCAGCCATAATACACTATTCATCTGAAACCCATTTGGGGCACCTGGGTGGTTCAGTCGGTTAAGCATCCAACTTTGGTTCAGGTCATGATCTCACGGTGTGGGAGTTTGAGCCCCACATCAGGCTCTGTGCCGAGAGCTCAGAGCCTGGAGCCTGCTTCGGATTCTGTGTCTCCCTCTCTCTCTGCCCTCTCCTGCTCTCTCTCTCTCTCTCAAAAATAAGTAAA
This sequence comes from Felis catus, assembly GCF_018350175.1. NCBI lineage: Eukaryota > Metazoa > Chordata > Mammalia > Carnivora > Felidae > Felis > Felis catus. The sequence goes on along the minus strand of NC_058373.1, from coordinate 144,722,371 downwards.
CATTAAAAAAATTTAAAAAATAAAACCCATTAAACTATCATCTACCATCCATCCGTATTCATCCATTCTAGAAAAATTTATTGAGTGCCTTCTATGTGCCAACTATTGTTCTAGGTGCTGGAGATGGAGTGGAGAGATAGCAGCGAGCATTCATCCACCATAGTCTATCCACCATTATAATGCATCTATGATCCATCCATTTATCATCTATACATCACCTCCCATCCATTATTCACTATCCATTCAATATGCATCTTCATTCATTATCCGATCACCATCCCCTTGCCATCTGTCCATCTTCCTCCATCTCTACATTAAATCCTCCATTTACCATTCCCCACTCACCACCTACAATCCATCCACCATCTCCCCAACATCTTCCCCTTCACTGTTCACCTTTCCTTCATCCGTTTTCCAAGATGTAGCCGCCTGTCATTTAATCATCATCCATTCATTACCTCATCATCATCTCTCCATCAGAATCCAACCATTCATTATCTATCCACCACCCACCTTCCATCTGCACTTCCATAGTTCACAAACCGTTGTCCATTGGCCTAGCACCTGTTCATTTATCATCTGTTTCTCCATTCATGCACCTTTCAGCCTCCTCCACACCAGTCAGGATCCCTCCATCGGTCCCACATCCATTCACATTTACCTGCCATTTATCCATCCCTCCTCTATGGATAGATGCGTCAAACCATCCACTCACTATTTATCCGCCATCCACCCCCCAAGCATCCACTAGCCACCACCTATTACCTACAATTCACCCTCTGTCTGTGCATTCTCTTGGTGCCCATCCATCTGTCAATTCAGTGTCCACATCCATCCACCCTCCACCTATCAATCTCCAGCCTATTTATCTGCTTATCACCTAACCGATTACCATTAGATAAATGCATCTCTATCTCCCCATCACCTAGCATCTCCATCTACTATGCTTCCAGCACTTACTCAGCCATTGTCTACACACTCACCCACGTCACACACACACATGCTGCCATCGGATCCATCTTTCCTTCATTAGTTCACCTCTCCATCCAGCTATTCGTCCTCTACCAGCCAGCCAGCTGTCTCATTCATGATTCACCCATCCACCGTCCCGCCATGCATTTATCCATCATTCTTATATCCTCGTGTTACCCATACACATAAGCGTCAGCTGACCTTTCCCACTTCTCTCTAGCACCATCTCTGTCCTTCATCTACCCACCCATCTTCTCACCATTCTGTCACCCATTCACTCATAAACTAAACGTTCGTTAATAAATACTAATACCAAACATTTATTACTCAGGGTTAGTGCTGGGTTCCAGGATCATCAAGATGAATAAGACCCCATCCAAAATTCACGGACTGATGCATTCACAATCTGATGACCCAGAAAGGGGAAAGAAGTCCGACAGAGAAGCGGCATTGTAAAGATTCACGTTGTGTCTGAAGCTCAGTGCCTCCACCTTCTGGCCACAGGACGGCTGGCGCTCTGTGTGCAAGTTCCCCTGGAGAAGGATGGTGGGAGGCGGGAGACGTCACAGCAGGACAGCAGTGGCCTGGACTGGGCACGGTGGCTGCAGTTTGGGAGACCTGATGATGTGGGTATAAAGAGGCGTAAGACAGGCCAAAGAGGCTGGCAGGGGTCGTGCAAGGCTAGGAATACCTAGGTCGTGCAAGGCTAAGGGATAGGTGCCCGGTGATGGGTCCCTGGTAACAACAGGGACCTCTGGGAGGGTTTTAGGCAGGTGCCCCGGCCAGCTAAGTTCTGCGAAAGGAGCCCCATACCCTTCTCCACTGAAGATACTTGAACCGGAAGGACAGGGGCTTGCCTTCGGGTCACACAGCAATGCCAGAGTGGCCCCTGTGGCTGCAACTGTACTGTCTCCACACGCAGACACCCTTGTGTCAGGGAAGCGTGTGCTGGCATGCTCCCATTTCCACCCCCCACCCCCCAAAAGGCCACCCTACCTCCTGTCCACCTGGGCAGGAATTGCTCTCCCTACTTGTTAACGAGGGTGCTAGCTGTCACCTGGGGTGTTGGGTACCATCCAAGGCGCTAGCTGACGAGGGCCTCACGGGTCCTGGGGATTGCTCCTAACAGGGTTCTCAGGAGGTGCTCGAGGCCTTTGAGGCTCACAGCTCTGGCGGTGGAGCAGCAGGCTGGGGCCAGGGGGTGTCTTTAAAGACGAGAGAGGCCCGTATCTGAGCCTACAGAGTCAGCCCAGGGGCCCATCTATGCCTCCGGCCACTGATTTTGCTTCTCCCCCTCCTGCCTGCCCTCCATCCTGCGCACTCCTCCACAGGAGACAGGCAGGTCTGGAGGCAGGGGCTTTGTGTCCTGGCCACACCCAGCCTTTGCTGTGTGTCCTTGGGAGGCCCTGCCCCTCTCTGGACCTGTAGCCCCTGCCAATGTAGTAGGATAGAACGGACTACGTGAGAGTAAGGACCCACCATCTCTGATGTTCCCACGGTGATGGCCGCGGTGAGACTAGAATTATCCCCTTAACAACCCCCTTGCCACGCGCACCATCCGAGGCTTGAATGGGGGTGAGGGCAGCCTGCCTAGGCTTGGGAGACTCCGGGTGGGTGGAGTCCTGGGCCTGGTCCAGGAAGGTTTGCTCTGCGCGCCCTCGTGCGGCCACTCTGGGGTAAAACACCCCAGACTCCCGGATCGCCTCCGCGAAGCAGGGACAACGCAACCAACATTTGGGTGTTAATCTGAAGCATTTAATATTTTGAAACGCGACTTGAGCACCATGTTCCTATGCTTTGTCCTCACGTGTTGATCCGTTAGGAGAAGCAGGTCCAGGACTGAGCCCCTACGGCCCCTGGTCCTAAGGGTCCTAAGTAAATGACCCCGGGAGAGGAGAGGACCTGCCAGGGGTGGGTTGACGATGATGGAAGAAGGAAGGTCTGGCTAGAGAAAACCCCCTTCTAATGACTGTCTCAGCTCGATAAAATGTTCACCTGTCTTGCACCAACACTGAATCTTCAGCCCTTAAAGATTGATTGACTACACCAAGTTTCTGGGCATTTCTCTCGAATGCAAATAATCAGATTTCAGAGTTTTTTAAATGCCATCTTAAGAGAATCACACCAACAGAGGCAGATCCAGGGAGGAGGGTGAGCAGGTGGGCGGGCACAGGGCACAGCGTCTGTAGGATCCACGAACCACCAGCCGCCACCACAGCATCCGAGGCCATCGGTGTGCCTGGGGCAAGTTGGTGGGACAGGTCCCCTGGGGTGGGGGTGGGGCGGAATCTGTCCTCCCTGGGAGGCTGGAATGGGGATAGGAGGAGGACCCAGGCCTGTCTTCCAGATCTGAACCGCCCCCCCCTTGGGGAAGGGGGGGGTCGGGGTGAATGGGGACCCCAGGCGACGTGTCACCAGGGATGCCAGACCCACTGCTTTGGGGCTCCAGGGGTCTGGGCCACAGAGCTTAGTTTGAGCACCCCTCCCAGCCTGAGAGACCAGCTGCGATGGCAGGGGAGGGGGTGACCACGCTCAGACCCAGAGCCTGGGGGCGCCCACCCCTATGCCTCCCCCTCGGACCCGGGTGGCTTAGAGTCTGTCCGCTGGTCTCAGTTTCTCTGAGCCTGGGGCGCTCCCCTTCTCCCCGCGGGGGTGGGCACAGATTCAGGTTGCGGGAGCCAGAGGGGATCTGGTTGACATTCTCTCCCCACTCAGCGCTGCCCCCAGTGGACTCTACCCCCAGCACAGAGGGTAAAACAGGCTCGAAAGGGTGGGTGGGCGGGCGAGAGACAGAGACGTCCAGGATCCGGGGCACTGGGGAGAGGAAGGGGCTTGCTCCCCATTTCACAGGCCCCAGGTGCCCGCTGGTCCCCTGCGCTGGGAGCTCGACTCAGGAGGCGAGGGCAGCAGGGGGACTCGGGTTCCAGCCCGGCCGGGTCCGATCTGTAGCCCTGTGGTCTGAGAGGAGCTGACGGTGCTTGATTTCCAGCTTGAAGGACAGGTGACCTTGGACAGGTGGGGATGGAAGCAAGAGAGGCAGCCCAAGTGTGGAGGCCCCGGCTAGAGCAGGTGAGGGTAGGGAGGCTGCTGGGACCTGAGGCTGGTCCCACGGCAAGGTTGAATGAGGCAGCAGGGGCGGGGGTGGGGTGGGGTGGGGTGGGGGGGAAGAGAGCTGTCCAAGGTCATGCCGCCTGCTGAGGTCCTCCCACCTGAAACTTGCTAGCAGAGAGCTGCACACACCCAGCCCTGGGCCACCCACCACTGGGGACAGTGCTGTCCCCAGCCCTTCCCGCTTCCTCGCCCCAACCCATTCTGAGAAACTGAGGGTGGGCAGGACACCTGGTGGTGAGGTGGGGTGGGGTGTCAGGGGGTTAATCTCTAGAGCCTCCAGAGGTTGGCCCACTGCCAGGAGCAAAGGGCAGGACCCAGCTGGCCGTCCTGGGAGATACCCCAGGTCTCAGCACATATGGCCACCCATCCCCACCCCCACTAAGCTGCAGCTCCTGGTCACAAAGATGGTGACAGTTCCTTCTCCTGGAAGCATTGGTAAATGAGCAGAGCCTGCCGTGAGCCACCCTTGTAGAACAAATATAGAGTTTAAAATAGGTGCCCCTGTAATGCACATGGATGTTTGTATAGCATGGGATGTTCTGGAATGATACACTGTAATTCTAGCAGAGTTTATACAGCACTTCCTGTGTACAAGGCAGTGTCTGGATGCTTTGCCTAGCTGATTAAACCGTGGGAACCCTGGAAGGATGGTATATTATTATCCCATTCTATGGAGGAGACCAAGGCACAGAGGGGAGGAACCTGCCCAGGGTCACAGGGCTGAGTGAGAGGCGAGGCTGGGATCTGGAGGCCGGATAGGGACTGCTCAGCACGGGGCTGGGCTGCCGCTGTGGGGTGCTGGGGCTAGAGGGGTGAGGGGGCACACCTCTGCCCGTACCTCCATTTAATACTGGCCACATCCCACATCCCAGCTGGTCCTCCAGCCCTCACGGCAGCCCTGGGGAGGGGGGCTGTCAACCTCTGTTCCCCTGACACAGACTCCGAGAGGAAGCGGCTTGCCCCAGGGCTCACAGCGCTGAGCTGAGCTCAGGAATCCTGCCTTCCAAGACCTGGGGCCGCAGGCGAACCCTAGAGTCGTCCCTCTCCTGATGCCTGGGGGTCGCCCCTGATGCCTGGGGGTCGCCGCGTGGGTGTTAGGCCCGGGGGGGGGGTGGCGCAGAAACTGCCCATTCCCCCCCCCCCTGCAGCCTCCCGTTTAATCATTTGGGCGGTGGGAGCTGGGTTCTAAAACCCCTCGTGTGAACCCCCTGCGTGCTGGGGGACAAAGCCCTGCCGGTGGGCCCGGGGAGGGGCCGGGCAGGAGCCAGATGGCGCCGGGGCAGGAAGGACAGCCCTTCTCCCCCAGCCCCAACTGCAGGGGTCAAGGCCTGGAGCCCGAGCAGGCTTAGAAGCGGGGCCCAGCACCACCACCACCCCACCCCCCCCATCCGGCCCGGCCCTGTGTGCGCTCAGGGAGCAGCCGGGAGAGTGCACGCCCAGGCCCAGGTACTCCCCTGCCATCTGGCACCCCCATCCTGTCCCCTCTGTCCCAGGCGGTCCCCTCCCACCCCACCCCACCCCTGGCAGGTCATTCCATGGCGCCAGACCCCACCAGGTGCATGTCATGAGAGTTGCGAGCAGAGGCCCCCAAACCCTGCACCTCCAGGGTGTGCGCCCTGAGTGGCGAAGGGGTGGAGTGGGCGGGTAGGGAAAGGCCGGAAGAACTGGTGCAGGGGGCAGCCCGGGCTGCAGGCCCTGGGGGTAGCAGACCCCCCCCCCCCAGTCAGCAGGGACACCAATGAGGGTCTTGAAGGCCCATTTCAGGAGACTATCCTCTGAGCTCTGCGAGGGGCAGGTGAGGCCTGTGATAATAGCAATTCTGGTGATAAGAGAGAAGCGAGTTATGAAGTGCCCTCTAGGCCCACACTGCCCTCTTCTCACTTCATCCTCAGAAGTGGCGGGCATTATAGCCCTTCAGCAGGTGAGGGGCAATTTGCTATTTGGTAATCTCCCCCCTGGACTCCGTCAGATGAAGCAGCGGACTGCCCACCGGCGGTGTCCGTAGTAGATGTCACCCAGAAGGTGACTGCGCCCTGGGTTCCCACCCTCTGTTCCCAGGGTGGGTGGGGGGTTAGCGCCACCATGGCCCACCACAGAGGCTCTGGACGGAAACTGGGCATCAGTCTGGAGCTGCCACTGGGGTTCTCCATGCTGGGCAGACAGCAGAATTGCAGGGAGGCCCCTGCCCCGGTGGTTCTGAGTCAGTGAGTCCGGGGCGTCTTTCTAACGGTCCCGGGGGCTGAGGCTGCTAGTTGGGTCTGGGGACCACACTTTGAGCACCACAAGGCGGAAAGGGTGGCCAGAGGGACAGGAGTGTCCTCAGACTGACCCTCCCAGGCCTCCACGGTCCACGTCTCAGGCAGGACACGTCAGCCTTGCAGCCTGGGGACGTCTCTGTGCTCAGGGGCAACGTTCAGGCCTCTGCTGGCCACACAGACTCAGACCAAGCCCCGATGCCTCCAGTGACTCTCTGGGTGCCCCATGGGTGGGTCTCTTAGCTACTCGGAGCCTCGGTTTCCTTACCTGCTCGGTGGGGAGGGGCACAAGACCGTGTGCAGATAAGCAAGAGCCTACGTGGAAAGCGCTCGACAGATAGAAGTCTCCGGGGTTATTCTTTCCCAGGAGGGGAGATCAGCCTGGCGTGGAAGGAGGCCCGTGCTGCACTGACAGCGAGGGGACCAGGGCACCTGAGATAAGGGGACCAGATCAGGGGACCAGAGCAGCAGGCTCTGCCACTTACCAGCAGCCACCTCACTTCCCGAGCCTCAGTTGGCTCTTGTGAAACAGGGGCCGTCCCCGTCCCTGCTTCAGCGGGTTCTCAGCAGGTTGGTCTACACAGTGCCATGCACACAGCGCACAGTGTTTTCAGTCTTTGCTGGGAAGCCTTGGTGTCCTCCCCCAAGCTGCCGCCAACACATGTGCATTCTGATGCCTCCCCCCGACCCCTTGGTCCAGCCTGCAGGCCTGGGGCTTCCGGGAAGCGAGTAGTTCTGTCAGTATTGCTGCTGAAGCCTCTGGAGCAGAGATCCTAGACCAGGATTTCTCCAAAGGACCCCGTTTATCCCTGAGGCAGTGGGGAGCCAGCCATGGAAGGCTTCTGAGCAGGAGAGACGTGGTCAGGGCCAGCCTTTGGGAAGATGCCTCTGGCCATGGAGGAGGGTGGGTGAGGCGGCCAGGTAGGGAGTCCGGCAGCAGTCCAGGTAGGGCAGAGGTGTGCCCAGGGACAGGCCGTGCCGATCACCGCCTCATCTCACTGTCCATCATCATCACCGATAGCAGCTACTACCGTTAGTAACCACTGCAGGACCATCCGCGTATAATGTACCCAGTGTGACTGCAGGCTGCGCCCATGACCTCACTGAAGTCACAGAGGCTGCACCGGAGGGTCTCCATGCCCCTTTCGGATGAGCAGCTGGGGGTCACGGAGTCAGTCTGCCTCCTCTGGTCCGGTCCTCTCACCCAGCCTGCAGAGCATCCCACATGGGCGGCTGCTGGGATGCTCAGTGCTTGCGAAGCAGGAAACACTCCCGGAGGCATTGGGGCGTCTCTGACATGCATGGTGGGGGGCGGATCAGCCCGGCAAGCTTGCAAACTCACAGTCAGGTCTAGGTCAAGATACCAGGGGAACAGGAAGTAGGGCACCCGAGAGAAGCCTGTCTGGTCCTCCCTCCTGGCCTGCCACCCTCACTGGGCTCGCGGTCTCCCTCCTTCATGCACAGACATCCCCGCGAGCACTTTCCTGGAGTTCGATCCTGCCGGGGTGCTGGCTCATGCAGCGGACCTTCTAGGTCCTACACGCCGTCAGCCGGGAGGCGAGAAAGGAAGAAGGCGAACCCCCTGCAGGAAGAGCCGTGGCCCAGGGACTCGGGTGTCAGGAAACCTCAGGAACCGCCACTAGGGTCACGGCAGGACCCGGGCGGCGACTGGCAGGGAAAGTGGAACCTCTGCAGGGAGTCCCATCGGCCGCTGGCCCCCCACACGTGTCCAGACGTGCCCCCTTCTCTGGCGTCTCACACTGGCCACCTCTGCCCTCACTCTGTGCTGGGGGTTTGTCTCCCTGGAAAGCCTCACAGAGCTACTATCTTCCGGCTCCCATCTGAGCTGCAGAGGGGCCCCCCTGAGCCCCCCATCTGTAAGGCAGGCAGCCCCTCCCTCTCCACCACCTTGCCGTGTCTGCTCTCCTTGAAACCATCATCACTCTTCAAAATTCTTTCTACTCCTGTGTGCACGGGTCTGTGGTCTGTCCCGGGACTGGAGGGGACGCTCAGGTGTAGTAGGTATTCAGCAGCTTTGGGTCGGTTGAATGAATACTTCTACGTAATTAAAAAAAAATGTTTATTTATTTTGAGAGAGAGAGAGAGAGAGCCAAGCAGGGGAGGGGCAGAGAGAGAGGGAGAGAGAGAATCCCAAGCAGGGTTGTCAGCACAGAGCCTGGCGCGGGGCTCAAACCCACGAACTATTGAGATCACGACCTGAACTGAAACCAAGAGTCGGACGCTTAACCAGACGCCCTGGACCTACGTAATTTTTTAAATGGCTACATGGACCATGATTTATCTATTTGTCTGGTGATGGAGATTCAGGTTTTCATCATTTTAACTGGAAGTAACTGATAACGACTATTACTGCACACGTGACTGCACCGTCAGAGTCCCAGCAGGGGCACAAGAGAGCAGGGAAATCAAGGGCAGCAGAAAAAATGACCTATTTACCAACGTGTGGGCGGGGCCTGGGACCACTGAGGAAGCGTGGGCAAGCTCCCCGGGGTGGCAGTGGTGGGGAACTTTTACTACCTCTGGGTCCTCCAGGGGCAGCAGGAAAGAGGCTGGCTGGAGCCCGGGGACAGAAGCAGCAGGAAAGGGGGATGGCTGGAGGCTGGGGACAGCTGCTCCAGAGGCTGTGGCCGCAGCAACATGGGAGGGGGAGGAGGGGAATCGATGGCCGTCTGACTCTGCGCCGAGCTCCCCATCCTATGGGTACAGGCCACTTGGAGCACAAAGCAGGAGGGCAGAGCGGACCGTAGAGGCAGAGGCACACTACCCACCCTCGTGCCCTTTGGCGTCCACGCTGGTCCTACGGGGGAAACATGTCCTCCACTGATCGTTCTGGGTGATGACGACTGGGGAGTGAGCCATCCTGAGCCTTAGGCTTTGGGCATCAACAGCGCTCTTCGTATAAGGGGGGAGGGGGAAGACAGGCAGGCAGGAAACAGTCACCAAGGGGCATGCCTGCCGTAGCACCTGCTTCCAGGCACGTTCTTCAACCACTGACCCGCGTCCCTCCCCCTTCCGCAGGCCCGTCACCAGCACTGTACTTTTAGTCTTGGCGGGGTGACCCAGACTTTTGTTCCTTCAGGAGCCAAGTCCTTTATGGGCCTGTCATTAGGGAGCTCCCTTCCCTTGGGGCGCCTGGGTGGCTTAGTCGGTTGAGCGTCCGACTTCAGCTCAGGTCACGATCTCCCGGTCCGTGAGTTCGAGCCCCGCGTCAGGCTCTGGGCTGATGTCTCAGAGCCTGGAGCCAGCTTCGGATTCTGTGTCTCCCTCTCTCTCTGCCCCTCCCCCGTTCATGCTCTGTCTCTCTCTGTCTCAAAAATAAACGTTAAAAAAAAATTTAAAAAAAAAAAAAGGAGCTCCCTTCCCTATCCCAGTAAGAACCCTGAATCACCACGGGGACACCTCCGGGCTCCGGACATAGTCCCCCTGGCCCAGCGTGTGGAACAAATTCCAATTCCCTCTGACGCTTGGGTTCGATATCCCAGGCAGCCAGTGACCACTCTTCTGCTGCTGGTTCCGTGGCATGAGGAACCAGAAAGAGCCAGTGGGGGGAGGGGGCGGCCTCGGCTTTAATTCACTGGAAGCATGACTGAGTTTCCTGATAAAGGCATTCCTCTCTTGGACACTAGCCCAAGGTCACAGGAAGGAAAGCAAAAATTCCTCCAGTGTTATTTGGTTGTAGTGAGGGGGGCACTCTCACCTCCAGCGCGAGGCTCCTGGACCCAGGCGTGCAGGCTGTGGAGGGAGGGTGCCATGTATTGCCTTGGGGGTCAAGGCATACGCCACAGTCTTCAGGACAACGGTGTAACCTTGCAGGGCATTGGCGGTCAGCCAGCACCATAACTAGTCTTCTGCAGACCTTTCTCCCATTCTCTGAAGCCAGCTCCTTTGGGGTGTTGGGGCACATGGTAAGTTCAGGGAATTTCATGGGCATGGGCTTTCTCTGCCTTACTTCCTTCACCATATAATGAAGCCTTTGGTCTAGGGTGATGTTGCTTGAGTTGCCATGGTGATGGATAAATAAAACATGCTCCAAGTCTACAAATGGCGGTGCCGGTAGACGTGATGTGGCTGTAAAGGCAAGTACTGACCTGAAATATGCAAGGGCAAGTCACTGCCCATTCCGAGATGGAAGGGGTCTAATGTCGTCAACCTGGCCACAGGTTGTGGCCAGTGCCTGGTCCTCCTGGAGAATGGCACCATATTAAGAGCCCCCTGTGAGTCCCTAATGTTGATAAGGGGGGCACTAGCTTGACGGGAGTCAAGTCAGCCTTGGTGAGGGAAGTCCATGTGCCTGAGCCCCTGCAAACCCTCTATACCTGCCTCCTTGGCCACTTGTTCATGGGCCTGTGATAGGGGAGGAATGAGGCTGATGTCCTCAGAATGGATCATCTTGTCCACTTGACCTATAAGAGCCTCTTCCACAATAGATGCCTTTTTTAAAAAGACTTTTTTTGTTTATTTATGTATTTAGAGAGACAGAGAGAGAGCATGAGAGAGAGAGAGAGAGAGAGCGAGAGAGAGCGCACATGTGTGTGCAGGGGTTGGTAGGGGTGGAGAGAGAGAATCCCAAATAGGCTCCATGCTGTCAGCACAGAGCCCCATGTGAGGCTCAAACCCTTGAATTGTGAGATCATGACCTGAGCTGAAAGCAAGAATTGAACGCTTAACCAACTGAGCCACCCAGGCGCCCCAGTAGATGCCCTTTGATGAGCATTCTGTGCCCATCCCAAGAGATCCATCCACTTGCATTTCCCCTAGATCTCCTAGAAGTTTATTCTTTCCAAGTCTCTGATTGGCAGGCCAACCCATTAGCCACTGCCCACGGATCAACACAGAAGTTTTGCCTTCTGGGGGAATTTCTCTTCACCACTGCCTTTCAGGGCTTCCCCTGAGTGTGTCTGTAAAGCAGCAGCCATCCTCCTCTAGCTAGAGCTAGGCAGACCAATCTTTAAATCTGGCCCATGCCTTTTCAATCCTTTTTTGATCGGCCACAGCACTTCCCATAAGGGTGTAGCCGTGGATTAAGAAGAGTTGGTAAAATAGTAGGAACAAATACGACAGAGGCTAAGCCACCTACTTATTCATAAAGTTTACTCGTTCTTTCCAGGTCTGCTTGGGCCCAGTCTCATTTTATAATGGACTACTACATGCACATACAAGTTTATGTTTTGGTGGATAAGATAACATCCATTTGGTAAAGGACAGCTTGGGTGGCATTGTTTCTTGGTGTCCATGGCCAAGCTTAAGTCTGTATAAAGATCCAGCAGCAAGCCAGGAGCTGCCTTTGAACTGGAGAAGAGCTCTTGGCAGAAGAAGGCATGAATTTACTCCAAAACCCTGGGTGTATACACAGTGACTTTCCTATTGGGACTTTCCCTGCCAAGAGTCTCTGCCACTCACACTCAAAACAGGGTCTGCTGGGTCATAAGGCTCAAGTGGCAGGGCGGCTTGCACCAAAGCCTGGACCTGGTGGAACGCTCATTTGTTCTTTGGGTTCCATTCAAAATTGGCAGTCTTAGAGGGTACCCAGTAATTAATCAGAGAAGCTCGCCCAGGCAGTAAATGTGTCCATAAAATCGAACAAGGCCAATCAGGCATGTGCCTCTGTCTTCATGGCAGGCCTTGTTACGTCCGAAAATGTCTTCATTTTTTGAAAGCTATTTTTGCTGGGTATAGAATTCTAGGCTGGCGGTTTTTCTTTTCTTTCTGCATTTTAAAGATGTCGTTCCAAAGTCTTCATATTTACACAATTTCCAATAAGAAATTTGATGTCACCTTTATTTTGTTCTTCTGCTTGTGTCTTTATTCCGTTTTTGTTTGTTTGTTTGTTTGTTTTAAGTAACTGGTTTTGAGGAACTCAATTATAATGTGGCCTTATTATAGTTTTCTCCCACCATGTTTCTTATGCTTGGGGTTTATTGAAATTCTTGGGTGTGTGAGTTTATAGTTTTCATTGACTTTGGAAAATTTTAAGCCATTAGTTTTTCAATTTTTTTTTTTGTCTCTCCTCTTTTTTGTTCTCCTTCAGGACCCCAATTATCCATGTATTGGGCCACAGTTCACTCATGCTATTCACTTTTCTTGATTCTTTTTTCTCACTGTTTTATTTTAAATAAATTCTATTGCTATGCTTTCAAATTCACTAATATTTTCCTATGTAATGTCTAATCTGCCATTAATCCCATACTGTATATTTTCAAGAAGTTGTAGGTTTCATTTCTAAAAGTTCTATTACATTAAAAGTTTTTTTTTTAATTTATTTTGAGAGAGAGCACAGTGTGGTAGGGGCAGAGAGAGAGGGAGAGAGACTTCCAAGCAGGCTCCATGCTGTCAGCGCAGAGCCCAATGTGGAGCTCAAACTCACAAACCGTGAGGTCATGACCTGAGCTGAGATCAAGAGTTGGATGCCTAACTGAGTGAGCCACCTAGGTGGCCCCTCTGTTATGGTTTTAAAAATATGTATTTTATGTAATATGGTCATATCAACTGTTTTAATGTCCTTCTCTGCTAATTCTAACATCTGTGTAAGTTCTGGGTTGGTTTATTTAATTGATTATTCTCCTCATTATGGGTTGTGTTTTCTTGCCTATTTGCGTGGTAATATATATATATATATATATATATATATATATATATTTTTTTTTTTTTTTAAGATTTTATTTTTAAGCAATCTCTACCCCTAACATGGGGCTCAAACCCACAACCCCAAGATCGAGTCACATCCTCCCCCAACTGAGCCAGGCAGGTGCCCTAAATGCCTGGAAATCTTTGATTAGATGCCAGGCAGTGTGATTTTATATTTTGGGGGATGGATATTTTTGTGATCCTATAAAATTTCCTGAGCTTTGTTCTGGGATGCAGTTAAATTTCTTGGAAACACTTTGATATTTGGGGGTTTTGTTTTTATGACTTGTTAGGCAGATCTGAGCAGCGTTCAGTCTAGGTAGAGCTAATTCCCATGTCCAAGGCACAACCTTCTTGAGAATTTTTTTTTGAGGGGGTGGGGTGGGTGGAGAGGAAGCAGAGGGAGAATCTAAGCAGGCTCCATGCTTAGTGTGGAGCCTGATGCGGGGCTCAATCCCACAACCCTGGAATCATAACCTGAGCTGAAATAAAGAGTCAGATGTTCAACTGGCTGAGCCACCCAGGTGCCAAAACCTTCTCGAGAATTCTACCCCATGCTGGCGAATTATGAGTTTTTCAAGTCTGGCTGGTGGAGAACAACACCATTCTCAATCTGTGTGAGTACCAGGCACTATTCTCTCTAATCTTCTTGAATGTTCTTTCTCCAGCCTTGGGCAGTGTTCCTCCCACACAAATGCTAGTCAGTATGCTGCTGGATACTCACTCAAGGGGGACCCTCTGCAGATCTCCAGGGTTCTTTCTCTGTGTAAAGTTCAGGTTTTGAGGGGGTATCAGGCGGAGAAACACAAGAACTGCCCTGCTAAAGGAACAATGACCTTTTCCAGTGTGCATGTTATAAATTTATCGAACACTAAACTGAAATTTTGAGGGGCATCAAGAGACAACAAATGTAGAGCTCTCAAATGAGGTGGAAGATCACCACATGTAGCCTGTCAATGGAAAAGCATGGGAGCCTGCCCCACACCCTGGAATAAAATGTGTATTTGACGATGTGGTCCTGCTGGGACACGGAGCATGGGGCACTCTCTCCTTTACCTGAAGCCCAGTGAGGGTGGCCTCCCAGGGGATTTCTCGGAGAGCTTCAAGATGTGGCCCTCCATTTGGGGGCCTTGTGGACTAGGGATGGACTCCCAGCCAGGAAAGGAGGGCTCATGAACTGCTTTGGAGGTGGAGCCCGAAGTGTGTTGCCATGTTGGGACCTGCCCACTCCTGAGTGTTTGTCAGAGCAAGGGAGGCAAGAGTGTCTCCTGTGGACAGATATGAGCTGTAGGGATGGGTCACCACCTGTCTAGTGGTCCCCATAGAGGGGCAAAGGGTCCCCTGCAGCCACCAGGTAAACACCCACCTAGAAAAGTGACACATTGCTCAGGAGAGGGAGGGAGCAGCAGGAGTCTGTGAATAGTCCCTGGGGCACAAGGAGAAGGGGTCATCAACTCTGCCAGATCAGAGGGGAGACTGTAGCTTCCCTCCTCCCTGGTAGTTGCCCACGTGGTTGGAAGCAGGGCCAGGCTGGCTGAGGCTCAAGGAGGAGCAAAAATGGCACCAAGCACAGCCCCCATCCCCAGTTCTTATCTCAGGCCCCCAAGCTGGGTGTGAGGGGAAGCCGTTAAATTAAGTTCCAAGGTTTCACTCTGCAGGCTGGGGCATTGTGATTTCTGCCTCAAGACCCCGCGGCTTAAAGTCACCATAAGCTGTGCACATTTCAGGGAACTGGGCGTAAGGCTCTGCTTAGTCTGACTTGCTGTGCTGTGAAGACCAGAACCACCCCCCCGCCCCCACCGGAGCCCAAGCAGGAGTTTATTGTAAGGATACTGCTACGGGCTCAACGTTTGTGTCCCCAAAACGCTTATGCTGAAATCCTAACCCCCAATGTGATACGTTAGGAGGTGGGGCCCTAGGGAGGTGATTAGGTCATGAGGGTCGAGCCTCCACTAATGGGACTATTGTCTTGTAGGAGGGCAAGGAGCTACCTCTTTCTACCACGTGAGAATACAGCAAGACAGCCCTCTATAAACAGGAATAGGGCAACTCACTCAGAACCTGATTGTGCCGGCACCCTGACCTGAGACTTGGAGCCTCCAGAACCGTTTATAAGCCACTCAGTCTACGGTATTTTGTGATAGCAGACAGAAATGATTAAGACATATACAGCGGAACCTCAAGGGTGCCCAGAGACACTGGAATTCCTTGGTCTGGGGGACCCAAGACTGCTCGATCCATCACCTGGTCACAGAGTCCCCAGTTTCTGAAAAAAAGAGCTCCAATGCATACCAGCTACCAACGTGAGCATTTATTACGAGCCAGGCACTGTTCAAAGTGCTCTACGGGGGTTAACTCATTAAAAAATTTTTTTAAGACACAGACAGAGAACGCGAGCAGGGGAGAGGGGCAGAGGGAGAGAGAGAGAGAGAGAGAAAGAAAATCTCAAGTAGTCTTCATGCCCAGCGTGGAGCCCGACGCAGGGCTCAATCCCACAAAAGTGAGATCATGACCTGAACTGAAATTGAATCAGGCACTTAACTGACTGAGCCATGCAGGTGCCCCTTGTTTAATCCTTTCAGAGACTCACTGAAATACTGGGTAGGTCTTATTGTTATTCTTGTACTTCTGAGGGAACTGAGGCACAGAAAGATTTCTAGTTTTCTGAGGAGTAAGACCCATAAGTACTCACTGTCTCAAGTACTAACGAAAACTACAGGGTGAATCTGAGACCTGATTCAGCCCGGGGGAGTTAGGCAAAGCTGTCCTGGAACGGGCAATGCTGAAATGGCTTTAGGTTTAGCAGACAAAATGAAGGTCGTCCAGGAGGAGCATCCAAAGTAGATGTCTTGGTAAGTGCAAAGGCCCTGAGGCAGGAGGGGGGCAGAATCAGTTGAGAGGCAGCAAGGTCAGTGAGACTGGAGTCAGAGAGTAAAGAGAGTAAGAATAGGGGTAGAGGGTGGAACAAGGCCAGACAGCCTGCTGAGTCTGGAGACCAGAGAATACACAGTCCAAATAGGGACCCTAGGGGAATGGATACTGTTATACTTCCACTGGGACAAAGACAAAGAATGGTGACTGTCCCAGACAAATTCAACCTCATCACCCTACTTAAAAGCCAAGGTAGAGGAGCCTAGGTGGCTGGGTCAGTTAAGCGTCTGCCTCCCTCTTAAAAAACAAAACAAAACAAAACAAAAAACAAAAAACCAAGGTAAAGAATTTGGTCTTTAGCTTAAAACCAGTGGGAAACCTTTAGGTTTGAGCCAGGTGGTCTGCTCAGTCCCACCTCCTCCCTTATAATTTGTACGTTGAAGTATCATACATATGAAGTGCACAAATATTTAGAACGCGGTTTAATTTATATGTATGTATAGATCTGTGTTACAAGATGGGTCTGGTCAAGACACAAAATGTTCCTAGCCTCCGGTTCATAACGTCTACTCTGAACTCTAACACCAAAAGATGGTTTTTGCCTGACTTTTAAAAATTAAGGGACCGGGTTCCTAGGTGGTTCAGTCCATTGAGCAGCCAACTCTTGATTCTGGCTCAGGTCATGATCCCAGGGTCCTCAGATCAAGCCCCGAGGCCAGCTCTGCTCTGGGTGTGTAGCCTGCTTAGGATTCTCTCTCCCTCTCTGCCGCTCCCCTGCTCGCACACTCTCTCTCAAAAAATTAAAGGTGTAACATATACAGTGATGCGTACGGTTTGAAGAATGTTACTTATATGTAGTGCTGTATAACCAACACCTCAATATAATTACAGAACACTTCCAGCAGCCAGGATGGCTCCCTCCTACCCCGTCGCAGTCAATACTTCCTCCACAGGGGTAGCCACGATTCTGATTTGTCTCCCCAGATTAGTTTTGCCTTCAGTTTTGCGCCTTCAAAGCTCTACCTGCTCTACCTCCGTGCCCCGGATCCACCTAAGCCCCCACCCACTTCCGGGGGTCAGGGTTCCCACGGCCCTGCACCCTCGCTCCGGCTCTCACCCAGCCCGTGGCCTCAGTGCCCTCGCACGAGCTCCAAGCGGCCCCTGCTGTCCTGACGCCAAGGGTCTGTTTGGGTGGGGGAATTCTCCATCACCTTCCTTCCCCCAGCCACCCAAATGCACCAACAATCTCAGGGAAGCAGAGACTCTCCCGGGACACCCAGCCTGGAGACACCCGGCGGCTTCCTACCCAAGTGTCAGGCTAAGACATTTGTTTGCGGTTGGGGTAGTCTGGACTGCGGAATCTGAAGTGGCCACTGCGGGGGCACCACGAATTCACGAGGTGCAGGGTGGCCCGCTGGGTCGCCGCTCTGCAGGGGCCTCCGCCCAGTCCGGGCCGCGCGGGCTCGCGTGCAAGTCAGGCAGGCACCCGCTTCCCAGGGCCGCTCCGAGCTCGGCCGCGCCCAGGTTTTAAACCAGCGGGTCACTCCGCCGAAGCCCCCTCCGCCCCAGCAAGCAAGGGGTTTCCCCTTCGGGGCCCGAGACGCGCGCGTGCGCGGGCGCAGACCCCGCACACCCGGGACCCGTCCACGAAGCGCTGGCGCACGCCTCCCGGGCGCCGTCGGCGCACGCGCGGGCGCGCAATCTCGGCGGCGCACTGGCTCGGCGCTCGCCCCGCCCCCGCCGCCTGGCCTTCCCAGCATCCCGGCCGCCCTACGGCAAGCGGCGAGGTCCCATCCCGCCGGGAGCCGGAGCCGGGAGCCGGGAGCGCAGGGGCGGGGCGGCGCGCTGAGGTCAGCGCGGCGGCGGCCGGCCCCGCCGTGGTTGGCTGCGCCCGCGCTGGCCGCGCCCTGGTTGGCTGCGGGCCGCGGGGCTGGGCCGCCGGGTCGGGGCTGGGGTCGGGGCTCGGGCGCCGGCCGGGCTTGCGCTGCGCTCCGCTCCGCGGCGCTCCAGGTCGGCGGACGGCGGCGAAGGCGAGGAGGGCGCGGCCGCGGGCGGGGCGGAAGGGCGCGCGGCGGGCGGCAGGGCGAGGCGAGGGCGGGCTGCGGCGGGCGGGGCGGGCGGCGGCGCCGAGGGGAGGAGACCGGCCCATGGACCCGCGGGGCCCGGCGCCCCAGACGCTGCGCCGCCGGGACCGAGCCCAAGATGTCGGCCTAGGCCGGGGCGCGACGACGCGGACGGGGCGGCAACGAGGCGCCGCTGCTGCCGGGACTCGCGGCTACCGGGCCCCCGAGGGCTCGCCCTGACGGACTGGCCGAGCGGGCAGCGAGAGTCCGGCGCGTTGGGAGCGGGCCGCGCGGCACCATGTCGGCCAAGGTGCGGCTCAAGAAGCTGGAGCAGCTGCTCCTGGACGGGCCCTGGCGCAACGAGAGCGCCCTGAGTGTGGAGACGCTGCTCGACGTGCTCGTCTGTCTGTACACCGAGTGCAGCCACTCGGCCCTGCGGCGCGACAAGTATGTGGCCGAGTTCCTCGAGTGGGGTAAGTGCGCGCGGGGCTCCGGCCTGCCCTTCCGCCCCTCCGACCCCGGCCCGCTCCCCCTCCCCGCCCTCGGGCTTCCGCTCCGGCCTCTCCAAGCCCCCAGCCCCGCCGCCCCCTTCCTCTAAGGCCGCTCCTCGCGCCCTCGCCCCTCAGCGGCTGGCGATCCCCTCCCTGCCCTCCTCCTCGGCCCTGGCGCACCCGCGTTCGGCCGTCCCGCCCCCTCATCCTGCCCCTGGGAGCCACATCCTCCGTTCCCACCCCCACTCGCTCCCCGCCGCCGGCCATCGCCCGGGCCGCTTCCTAGATCCACCCTCCGAGTCTGGATATCATTTCCTGCAGCACTCCCCGGGAAATCCGCCCCCGCCCCTCGCTCTGGGGTCCGGAGTCGGCGTGGAGGCCCCCCCCCCCCGCCTCCGCCCCCGCACGCCCTGCTGGCTTGCGGGGGCAGCCGCGCGTGATTTTTGCGTCTGCCTCCTACACCGCCGGGTGGGCCCCCTACTCGCATGTGCATTTCCGGGGAGACCAATTCTAAGGGTGACAGCCAGCCTACACCCCCTTGACGTCCAGGGCCTGAACACCCTTTACTGTGGCACCTCCAAGGGAGTTTTCAGGTTAAAAGCCTTATTTTGCGAGAGCAAATTGATTTTTTTTTTTTTCATCGTAATTGTGCTAGATTCTTGTAATATGTTGGGCGTAGCTGCAACTGTCAGTACACGGAAGACGTTTAAAAACTTTCTTCCTCAGACCTCTGCGTGCTTTCTGTAGTTTATTCAAGGATCTATAGGACTGTAATCGTTGATCAAATAACGTACTTAGCTTTAGTAGGATAAACGTTCGAGTAGGCCGTTTGACGATCATAAGAATCCCGAAGATAGCTGCAAGCGTCAAGTGAAACCCTTTCACTTCCTCTCTAACGTGGACATCCTGTCAAGACCCTCAGACTCCCCTGGAACGACCTGGTAGGAAGGTGCAGTGCTCACGTTCAGGGCAGACCATGCAGACCCTCCCCTCGGGTCACTTGCGTCACTTGCGTCATTGGGTTGGGGCTGTGCCGTTTGAGCCGGTGATTGCTAATCTTTGGGCCTGACGAAGCTGATAGTTACGTGAAGAAACAAATGTGTTCTCAGGTGAGGCCTCCTACTCTGTCAGAATGGCAACTGGAATTTGGGGTTTTGTTTACTCACAGTACTCAAGTTGAGATATTCTCTAGACGGCTTCTGTGTTTTGCCCTATAGCGAAATGATGTTTTGTGGGAGCAGAGGCAGAAAGAGGTCCAGAGCCCCAAGACAGCCCCTTATGCTTTATTTCGGTGGGGACCACCATTCTTGGTTCTTTACAACATCAGTGAAATGAGGGTATTTACTTTCCGGGGTCCTTTGTCAGTGACCTGGTTTCCAACCAAATAACTCACTTTCACAGTCTGGCGCTTGGCACATCGGAGCCTTCTGAATATTGTATTTGCCCTGCCTTTCTGAGGCATTTGATCTTGACATCCAGACAGATCGACCGTCAGGTCGACTCGGTGCCGGCGTGTGAGTAAAAGTGGGACTGAAAGAAGGAAGCAGAGGGAGGGCGGTGCTGGTGGAAACGTGTGCTGCAGCTGGCCTCTGGCCTGCGAGCTGAGTAGCGCCCCTGTGGGGCTTCGTCTGAGAGCTGGGCAGCCTGTACATCCGGGGTTCTTGCCTCGTCTGCGCACCACCCGACCGTACCAGCCCCTCCGAGAGCTGGTGGGCTTCGCGCGAGCAGGCTCTTCTCAGCATGTGGGGAGGTCTTATGAGATTTGACCTTTCCAAATCTGGACAGAAGCCGTGTGCTAGAATTTAGAAATATTTTCAAAATTGGATTCTGGCTCTTTGGAAATTATGATCGCAAATAAACTACGTCGTCCTAACAACTCAGCTTGCACAGAAGTGTAAAGCTTAAATTACAGGGAAGAAAAATGGTCTTAAGTTTAAGGTGGCATTTTAATGAATTACTAATACTACTAAACACTACTTCTAGAATAGAAGTATTGAATTTCACGCACGTTAACATCATACACCATTGTAACTCTACAGAGGTGCGTTACCGGTTAAGATTATGTGCAGTCATACTTTAGTGTACTTAGAACGCCTAGTAACTGCCTTTGGAAGGTGAAAAATGGTCTGTCAGGTGGAACTGTGGAGCCTTAATAGGCGCCCTGACTTCCAAGAGGAATTACTTCTCCTCTGGAAACAGATAGAAGCTATCCATCCGCCTGGGGGTTGTTGAGTCGTTGGAGTCACCCCCTGCATGATGTTTGAAACTTCCAGTGTGTGGAGTCCTGTCCTGCAGAGGGCCAGCCTCTGCCCACCTCCCAAATCTTGCTAGGTAGGTGTGTCTAATGACAATTAGGTAGAAATCTTGAAACTTAATGAAGAAACACAGCTTATTCGGCCCAGATTTTGACACTTAGGGAGGAATCTTTGGGGAAATTTGGAAAGTACAGGTATTCAAGTTTTTAAGGTTTTTTTTCTTTTAATTTTTTTAAACATTTATTTCATTTTTGAGGGACAGAGAGAGAGAGAGAGAGTGTGAGTGGACGAGGGGCAGAGAGAGAGAGATAGAGAGAGAGAGAGAGAGAGAGAGAGAGAGAGAGAGGAGACACAGAATCCGAAGCAGGTGCCTGGCTCTGAGCTGTCAGCACAGAGCCCAGTGCGGGGCTGGAACCCACAAACCACGAGATTACCACCCCAGTGGAAGTCAGACGCTTAACCGGCTGAGCCACCCAGGGACCCCTCAAGTTCTTAAGTTTTAAAAGCAGACTTCCTGGCTCTTATTTTCTTATTCCCACAGTGGTTGCACGGGACCAGAGTCCTCTTGGCCTTCATTGCAGGTCTTTAATTTTCCCTTGATTATGTTTATAGTTTGATTAGTTTTCCTCTCTGAAATCCTGGACCTTAATTTAAACTTGGAAATACCTTGCTTTGCCTGTGTATTTCTTTAAACTATATTTTAATGCAAATTGGATACCATTTAAAATAGAACACTATGAAGCACTTCGAAATTTCTACAAGTAAACAGCACAAATACGAGTAAAGGAGGTGAAGTTGTTATCTGTTAACTTTTATCTTTGTTATATAAAAATATTTTCACGTGTTAAATTTTTTTTTTCATGGCTTAAGTATAATGGCTCGTGTTGCAGCTAGATGATGATGTTTGAAGTCCCCGCCTGTTGGCATTGGCTGGACCACAGGGGCCTGTGCTCTGGCTCTCGTGTGGCCTGCAGACCAGTGGGAAGCCTAGAGCCCACGTCTGGTGCAGGCACGCCTTGTGGGCGCACACCTCAGTGTGGGTTTCCCGATTTGTGGTCCGGGCCACCTTCCTTTACCCTGCCACTGTACCTCCTCTAAAGGAATAGAATTAATGTTTGCTAGCCCTCTTTAATTTCCTCATTTGTGGCTTTTCTCGTTACGAATGCAGCAGTACCTTCCGAGAGCTCTCCGTCGTCCATGTGAATTCCTGTAGCTGTTGGCATGGGGTCCCCAGCCGCAGCTGTGAGTGGGATGGCTCTCCTCAAATTTTATACCAGTAGGCTTCACTGGTGGTGCTAAACATCTCAGGGTACATTTTAGTCTCACTGGTTTCTTCAGGTAGAATGTGCATCGCGTGGGAACGCCTTGAGAAGTAGGTCTCGTGAATAAGATCTGAATTCCAGGGAGTCAAACCCAAATGTTGGGTTTGCATAATAAAAATTAACGTAACTTGTAAGTAGCTATTTGAAACGCACGGTGTTTGACTACACGGCATGTGACGAGGCGGTTGAAACCATTAAACGTTAACAAGCCAGCCTTCCCTTTTTTCTCCTAAAACCTCATCCACGAATTGGGTTTTGCGGTAAACAGCAGTGTCTGTTGTACATCTAGGCCTTAAATAAAAACACTGGAATTGGAGTGAATTGCTCTCAAACAGGATACCACTGCGTGAGCCCCTTGAGAAAGTTGATGATGTGCAGCCGATTGCTGGGCAAGCAGACAACTCAAGTGCACCTGAGGCAAAATAATCCCGCTAGGACGGGCTTGCTGGGGTGGCTCCTCCTGCCTCTGCCCCCTTCCTGTCGCAGAGCCTGCTGCCCTCAGAAGTCTGCCGTGTGTGCTGACGTCTGTGATGCTGGATAAACACATGAGCAAACAGGGCTGTTAATTCCAAACTATATTAAGTACGGTGAAACCGTTGAGTGCTTTTCTTGGTAAAGAGACAAAAAGTATTTTTTGAGACTAATAAGGTAAAAGGATCTTGCTGGAAGAAACCAGATAGAGATTTTTACCTTTTTTTTTTTTTTTTTAAGCAAAAAGAAAAAGTAAAATTAAAGAAATTTTGAAAGAGTTTTTTAAAAACCCACGAAAACTCTAATCACATCATCTAACGAATCCCCGTAACATAACACCTTTTAGTCCCTGTCCCGAGTTTAAGTTTGATTCTTAGCTTCTTAGAACGGTCCAGAATGACAGTATGGTAAGGTTACCTTAAATTTGTGTGAAAAGCTCACACAAATACTCTCTTATCTCTTAGTGAGAGATGGATGAGAGGAAAATAACACTTTCCTTAGATTTAAAATCGGAAGTGTTTTGACCATCTGAATTATATATATACGGACTTAAAAATCTGCCAGAGACAACTATTTTTTTTGAGGACAGATGGATACTAACTATGAAATAAAGGTCGTACTTTACAGCATGATTTGAACAATCTGTGTTGTATATTAGGTTTTTGGTCAGTTTCACTGACTGGTAGGTAACTGGCAACAAAATTGTTCTCAGATTAAAATTTTGCAAAAAGGATCAGTTGTATCATAAGAGACCTTGGATTTTGTTATCTTTCGGAAAGAATTAGAAACTCAGAGAGAAATTGAAATCGAATCATGTTTCAGTCCAATCCTGTCTTTGTATTGGAGCTGCTTTGGAGACAGACGAACTTACTGTAAGGTTACTCCTAATGTCACTGGGACGCAGTGATTTCTCCATCCTCCGCAGTCAAGAGTCCTGGGTTCAAACACTGTTAGGGATTTGAGCGATCACCTGATCTGCCCTCCACCCCTGTCCCTGCTGCCCTTGGGTAACCGAGGCTCTTGACATTTTCCCTGATCATTTCAGAGCCAGCTTCTGGTGGGGGTTCTCTTCTCCACGGACCACCATTAGCCTGGGACTGCCTCTCAGACACCTGCTTTGAAACCCCTGTTTTATTGTAGCTTTCCCCTCGTTCCCATCAGCACCTGCCTCGCTGAAGCTCTCAAGCCCACAGACCCAAATGAATTCCTTTCTTGCTGTAGGATTTAACTCCCTCCACCAGGCATCCTAAAATCCTGCTGTTGGGATGCCCTGGGTGGTTCAGTCGGTTAAGCGTCCGACTTCCGCTCAGGTCATGATCTCACGGTTCATGACTTCAAGCCTTGTGTTGGGCTCTGTGCTGACAGCTCGGAGCCTGGAGCCTGCTTCGGATTCTGTGTCTCCCTCTCCCTGCCCCTCCCCCGATCACACTCTGTCTCCCTCAAAAATAAACAAACATTAAAACAACAAAACAGAACAAAAAACCCGGCTGTTCATTCCATCATTCCCTTGTTTTAATACTTCATACTCTGTTGCGTTTAATAAATCAGGTAAAATTGACCAAGAAAGACCCATCTAACCTTAGTTGTAGAAGTTGAGATTGACGGCACTTCCAACCATAGTGTGGAGTGATTTTCTCCAAATATAATGTTACCTTTATTAAAGTAATGCATTTACTTAGTAACTCTGGGTTCGGACTTTCACAAGCAGCCACTTCCAGCCCCTCTGTTTCTGTTTAATAATCCCCTGTCTCAGATCACATTCAGCGGCCAGTGACAACCAAATAACGGCAACTGAACCCAAATCAGGGTGACTTCTATCTCGTGTGGAATTGGCCTGTGGGCAGTGCAGGGTAAGGCAGCAGCCCGTGCCAGGAAGTCTTCAGGGACCAGGGCCTTCCGCCCTCAGCCCAGCACCTTCATCCTAGGCAGTAGGTGCCGTGTTCCTGTGGGAGAGAGCAAGCATCTTGGATACTGGTTAGTTAGCAATTCTTGCCTCAGATTCCATGCCTCTGTAAAGCGTGCTTGTACCGCTCACTTTCTGACTTCTCCGTTGACTTCTGTTGAGGGAAAGAAGGCTATAGAACTTTTATATTCCTTCCCTCCCTGCCTGTCCCCTCTCTTCCTTTTTCCAAATATGGTTATATAAGAATTTCTGTTTAAGTTGGTAGTGTTTGTGTTATCATTAGGCAAATAAATACCTTAACAACTGAGCCACATGGGGTGCAGTTAGTGCCCTGTCTTGACCGAGATGGAATTATTTCTGTGTTGATTGGAATGCATTACGTTTTCTCCCTTTAGCTTAGATGCCCGTGTACAGTGCTCAGTACAGGCCCAGCTTTGTAACTGGAGCGCCTCGTCCCCCGCCTCGCCTGTCACCTTCCACCCCTCAAAGCCTTTCTTTTTCCTCTTGTCTAGGCCCATTGCGCTCTGAGCCCACTGCTTAGCAGTATTCCTAGGACTTCTCTTCACTCCTTATGGGGACTTTTTTGGTGTCTTTCTGTTGAATTCCCCTTTCTGGATTTCATACCCTTTTCCTTTTGGTAGAGCTAGAAGAAGGGCTTCCCTGAGAAAAGGTTCATCAAGAGATCATTTTTTGAGACCTGAAAAGGTCTGCCTGAAAAGGCTTCTTCCTTACACGTGAATGACAGTCTGCCTGGGTATTGAATTCTAGGGTAGAAGTAATTTTTCCCCAGGAGTGTGAAAGCGTTTCTCCATTACTGTCCACCTTCTGCTGTTGGTAATGAGCAGCCCGACCCCATTGTGATCCCCCAGACTTTGTGTGACTTGTCTGGAAACTCTCGGTCTTCTTTTCACTAACCTTAGCGCTCCTTGGTGGGTCTTTCGGGTGGGGACACTGGGTCCTATGGCTCTGGAAGCTTTCCATACTGTCTCTTGATGGTTTCTTCTCTGATTTCTCCATTGTAGCCTTTGTGATCTCCTATTATTCAGGTGTTGGACCTTCTAGAGTGTGCTGCTAATTTCCTTTTCCTGCGTTTCTCCATTCATTTATCTGCTTGTTCCGATTTTTTGGGAAGAGGTCCTCAACTGTGTCTGCTAGTCCTTACATTGCTCTTTTATTTCTGCTGTGATATTTTTCACTTTTGCTCTCAGCATTCCTTTTTATAACATCCTGTTTTTGTTTCGTGAAAGCGATGCACTTTTTTTAAACATTTCTTTTTGTTCATTTTGAGTTGATTTCTGTGCACACGTAGATGTTATGTAGACATTTTCTTCTCTTTCCGGTGTTGTCTTTCTTCTGAGTTTTCCTTCTCTTTTCTGCTTTGCTCCTTGTCTTTGATGTCAGAACCCTTTCTCTGAATGTCTGCTGATTGTTGGCTGTCTTTTCATAATTGCGAGTGGACCGATTGAAAACTCCCCGTGTGCGTGGACAAACTTTAAGTGTGGAGTCTCACCATTAGGAGATAGGACAGGGGCCCACCAATTTGAGAGGTACTACCAGAAGTTGCTAATTTTTTCCCTGGACCTGTCAGTTCCCGCAGAGTGGTGTTTCTGGTCCTGTCTGGGGAGTGGGGGTATGGTGGATATGCCGGCTTTTGGGGAAGGTGGGATAAGGTGGAGAGTTGATGGGGAAGGGACAGAAGGAGTTCTGGGGTGTAGCTGCTGCTCCTATAGATTTGAAGCCAGTCCCGTTTTCTTTCTGTTACTGTTTGACAGACCCCCAGAGATCCCCGTGCTTCTAATCATTCCTGAGCCGCCTATCCCCTACCTCACGCGCAATAACTTTTGGTTTTCTAGCTTTGCTAAATTAGTTACCACTTGGCCACTTTCTTTTCCCACTGTGCAAGATTACGTTAACATTTCTAGGCTGCTGTCATCTGTCATTCATTCAACAAGTATTTTTTTAAGGACCTGAAAAGTGCCAGGCACTGCAGTGGTTAACGGAATACCTGTTCTCCTGGAGCTCATGTTATCCATGAAGCTGTGTCCCGTTGTAGTCATTCTACTAGGGTTTCCAGATGGTGTAAAGATAAGGTAGGTTTTCTGAAAGGTACCCTATTTTTCATTTCTGTATGAAGTCAGGATAGACTTGGATGTATTGGCATTTCTCTTCCTATACTTACTCATTTATTAGAAAGCTTCTCCCCTAAGTAGAAGGAAGACATGGAAATGTGGGAGGGCAGGTTTTTCTCTAGGAACTGCATTCTAGTGGGACAGGGAGAGGAAGAGGGAAAAGGGATGTGAAGGAACGGGAGTTCCATGATGGGGGTGCACCGAAAACAGAAAGAGGGGTGCCTGGAAAATGCTTCTTCAGATCGCTGCTAACCGGCTGCTCTAGGGTGGGCGCAGGGGTGGAGCCAGGAGGGACCTCTGGAGACCATAGCGTGGAGATGTTTGCAGTTGGGTGTTTGTGACTCGGGCCGTGTGCGTAAACTTTGACCTTTCTTTACGTGACACAGAGGTGATTCTGTTTCACTCCAGGTTCTTGGTCTGTAGGAAGATATCGCCAATTTAAAATCAAGAGCAGAAGGAGAAATGTTCTTGCCACTCATAATTTTCTAAAAACATAAATAACAGAAATGAAATCCAAAGGTAAATAGACCTCCTTTACCGTGACACCCAAATTCCATTTTAAGACTGTTGTACTTTACCCTTTTCCTGTGAAAGAATTAAACTGAAATCATTGGATTTCTCTCTTTTTGTTTAAAAAAAGTAAAATCAGGGAGTTGAATTTATTTTTCAACTTATATATTAAGTATATTATAAAAATATATTTTTAACTGGAAATAGTATTATTTATTTATTTTTAATTTTTTTTTTTTTTTTAAAGTAGGCTCCATGCTCAAGGTGGGGCTTGAACTCATGACCCCAGGATCGGGAGTTGCATACTCTACCGACTGAGCCAGCCAGGCACCCCTGGAAATAGTATTTCTGTTCTTCACTGTTGAGAAAGATGTTGATTTCATAATTAATGGGTATACAGCAATCCTTTAAAAATAATTTTTGCAGCTCTGTCACAAATGGATTTGCTCCATTTTTTAACTCTAAGTATTTGAGATCAGATTGTTGAAAAGTCTGTAAGTGTATTAACAAACCACCTTTTTGATGTGCCTTTATTTTTTTTTAATGTTTATTTATTTTAAGAGAGAGTGAGGGAGCAGGGGAGGGGCAGAGAGACAGGGAGAGAGAGAGAGAATCCTAATACCGGACTTGAACCCACCAACCATGAGATCATGACCTGAGCCAAAACCAAGAGTTGGATGCTTAACTGACTGAGCCACCCAGGTGCCCCTCTGATGTACCTTTAAAGTTAATCTGGGAAAATGTCGCTGAAACACTGCTTTCGGGTATGTGGGATATATTGTCTAATTAGCAGCAAATTGGGAAATTACTGGGAGTGCTCTATTCCCAGTTTTAGCAGTTAATTCAAGTGTCAGGGATGGCATTTTTATATTAGACTGTATCAGGACAAGAAATGTTTCTGAAAACATCAGCATTATTATGGTTTTATGTAACCAAAGTGATAAGCCTGGATATGTTTCCTTCTAGAAATATTTATTTTTTTAAAAAGCAAGGTTTGCATTTATGAAGTTTTGATAATCCTTGTGAAATAATGTTAAGATGGTTACTGAAACAAAAGCTGATGTCTATCAGCAATATGAGAGAAATTTAAATTACATAGCTGATTAAGCTTACTTTAGTTGGAAAGAAACATTTCTCTGCCTTTTACAATTACCAGATGATTTATTTACTTTTTCTTTCTTTTTTTTGGTAACAGCTTTATTGAGCTATATATAATTCACATACATTTTACCTGTTTAAATGGTACAGTCCAGTAGACTATATTAATAGAGTTGTGCAGTCATCTCTACTCTGTAATTGCAAACATCTTCATCACCTCTGAAAGAAGCCCTGTACCCTTTAGCTGTCACCCCACCTCCCTCCTTTCCACTGATCTCATCTCATTATATATTAACCTGTTATGGACATTTCATATAAAAAAATTTTTTTAATCATTATTTATTCTTGAGAGAGTGAGAGAGAGACAGGGTGAGAGCAGGGGAGGAGCAGAGAGAGAGGGAGATACAGAATCCGAAGCAACTCCAGGCCCCGAGCTGTCAGCACAGAGCCCGACATGGGGCTCAAACCCACGAACCGTGAGATCATGACCTGAGCCGAAGTCGGATGCCCAACCGACTGAGCCACCCAAGCGCCCCCTGGACATTTCATATAAATGGAGTCTTACAGTATGTGGTCTTAAAAAATTTTTTTACTTACTTATTTTGAGAGAGAGAGAGAGAACACGAGCAGGGGAGGGACAGAGAGAGGGAGAGAGAGAATCCCAAGCAGGCTCTGTGCTTTCAGAGATGTGTCTCAGTCTCATGCACTGTCAGATCATGACATGAGCCAAAATCAAGAGTCAGAGACTTAACCGACTGAGCCACCCAGGCGCCCCAATATGTGGTCTTTTGCGACTGGATTCCTTTTGCTTAGCATCGTGTATTTCGGGGTGTCTCTGTATTTCGTTCCTTTCTGTTCCAGATAACATTCTGTGACACGGATAGTCCACTTGTTTATTCACTCAGCAGTTGGTGGATGTGTGGGTTGTTTCCACCTTTTGGCCGTTGTGAAGAATGCTGCTGTGAACATTCATGCACCGACTTTTGTGTGGACATAGTTTTTCATTTCCCTTGGGTGTATGCCTGGGAGTGGAATTGCTGGATCATTCGGTAACTCCGTGCTTAACATTTTGAGGAACTGCCGGGTTGTTTTCCATAGAAGCACGTAAAGGTTCCAGTTTCTCCATATCCTTACCAACAATTGGTATTGTTTGTCTCTTAAATTCTAGTCGTCCTAGTTGGCATGAAGTGGTCTCTCATTTTAGTGCAAGTGAGCAAGGAGCAGAGCGAGAGAGAGAAGTGGGGTTCATCTGGGGCTTGTGATCTTTACCCGACGCCGGGGCTCGAGCTCAGCAGCTGCGAGGTTGTGACCTGAGCTGAAGTCACAGGCTTAATGACTGAGCCACCCAGGCGCCCTCTCATTTTAGTTTTGATTTACTTTTTTCCTAAAGGCCAATGGTGTGGAGCATCCTTTCTTGTGTTTATTGGCCATTGCTATGTCTTCTTCGGAGAAATATCTGTTCTTTTGTCCATTTTTAAATTGTGTTGTCTTTGTTGAGTTGGAAGAGTTCTTTATATATTCTGGATATTGAGCCTTTATCAAATGTATAATTTGCAAATAGTTTCCTTTATACTGTGGGTTGTCATTTCACATTCTTGATAGTTTCCTTTGAGGCACAGAAATTTTTTTTTTTAATTTTTTTTAAATGTTTATTTTTGAGAGAGAGAGAGAGAGAGAGAGAGAGAGAGAGAGACAAAGCATGAGTGGGGGAGGAGCAGAGAGAGAGGGAGACACAGAATCCGAAGCAGGCTCCAGGCTCCGAGCTGTCAGCACACAGCCCATCACGGGGCTTGAACCCGCCAGCCGTGAGATCATGACCCGAACTGAAGTCGGACACCCAACCAGGACTGAGCCACCCAGGCGCCCCATGGCACAAAAGTTTTTAATTTTGATGAAGTTTAGTTTAACTTCCCTTTCGTTGCTTTTGGTGTCATAACCAAGAATCCATTGCCAAATCCAAGGTCACAAAGATTTATACCTGTGTTTTCTTCTAAGAGATTTGTAGCTTCAGATCTTACCTTTAGGTCTTTGATCCATTTTGAGTCAATTTTTGTATATGGTAGGAGATAGGGGACCACATTCTTTCTCTCACACGTTGGTGTCCTGTTTTCTCAGCACCATTTGTTGAAGAGTCTGTTCTTTCCCCCCATGGAATAGTCTTGTCTCCTTGTCACAATCATTTGATAAATGTATTGGTTTAATTCTGGGCTCTCAGTTGTGTCCTGTTGATATTTATGCCTATCCTTATGCCAGTACCAACTGTGTCTTGATTACTGTTGCTTTGTAGTAAGTTTTGAATTCAGGAAGTATGATGCCTCCAACTTTGTTCTTTTTCAAGATTGTTTTGACTCTTTTGGGTTCCTTGAATTTCCATTTGAATTTTAGCATCAACTTGTCAATTTCTATAAAGAAGCCATCTGGGATTCTGATAGGGATTGCGTCAAATCTGTAGATTAATTTGGGGAGTATTGCTGTTTTAACAATATTAAGTCTTCTATCTATGAACATAATGTTTTTCCATTTATCTAGATCTTTTAAATTTTTTTTCAAAAATATTTTGTAGTTTTCATGGGGCATCTGGCTGGCTCAGTCAGAAGAGCATGCAGGTCTTGATCTCAGGGTCGTGAGTTCAAGTAGAGACTACTTAAGTAAATAAACTTAAAAAAATTTTTGTAGTTTTCAGAGTTTAACCTTTTCATATTGGTAAAATACATAAGATAAAATTTTCCATTTTAACATTTTAAGTGTTTATTTGGTTGCATTAATTATATTCACAAAACAAAATATAAGGTTTGCACTTATTTTGTTAAATTATTCCTAAGTTTTTTTTAATGCTGTTGTAAATGGAATTGTTTTCTTAATCTCATTTTCAGATTGTTCATTGTAAACGTATACAGATACAATTGAACTTTTTATACTGAGCCCATATCCTGCAAAATTGCTGAACTCATTTATTCTAATAGTTTTTAGTGGATTCCTTAGGATTTTTATACATAAAATCATGTCACTTGTGAATAGAGATAGTTTTGCTTCTTCCTTTCCAGGCTGGTTGTTACTTCTTTCTGTTGCCTAATTGCCCTGGCTAGAACCTCCAGCACAGTGTAGAATAGAAGTGGTAAGAGTGGACATTCTTGACAAAACGGCTGAGTCTTTCTCCATTAAGTTTGGTTTTAGCTGTGAGGTTTTTTTTTTTCTTTTAGGTTTATTTATTTTGAGAGAGAAAGAGCACACACACACACACACACACACACACACACACACGCATGGGGGAGGGGCAGAGAGAGAGAGAGAGGGAGAGAGACAATCCCAAGCAGGCTCTGTGCTATCAGTGCAGAGCCCGACATGAGGCTCAATCTCCCAAACCACGAGATCATGACCTGAGTCGAAATCAAGAGTCAGATGCTTACTTGCTTGAGCCACCCAGGGGCCCCAAACTGTGAGTTTTCATAAATGCCCTTTATCAGGTGGAGGAAGTTTCCTTCTATTCTAGTTTGTTGAGTGTTTTTTCCATAAAATGGTGTTGGATTTTGTCAGTTACTTTTTCTGGGTCCATTGAGATAATAAGGTGGCTTTTGTTTCTCATTCTGTTGATATATAGTGTATTACATTAACTGATTTTTGTATGTTGAACCAACCTTATGTTCTTGGGATAAATTCCACTTGGTCATGGTGCATGATTGTTTTTCAGTGTTGGCTGGATTTGGTTTACTAGTAGTTTGTTGAGGATCTTTACGTGAATAATCAAAAGAAATACTGGTTTGCAGTTCTTTTCTTTCCTTGAATGTCTTTGGTTTTGCTATCAGGGTAGTACTGGCCTTATAGAATGAGTTAGGAAGTATTCTCTCTTCAGTTTTTGTTTTTTTTGTTTTTTGTTTTTTGTTTTTGTTTTTTTTTGGTGAGGGTTTGTGAAAATTTTGTATTAATTCTTTAAATGTTTGATAGAATTCACCTGGAAATCTATCTGAGCTTTTCTTTGTGGTTAGTTTTTTGACTATTGATTCAACCCCTGTACTTGGTATAGATCTATTCACACTTTCTCTTTCTTCATGAGTCAGTTTGGTAATTTTTATCTTTTTCAGGAATTTGTCCATTTTATCTAGATTAAATTTGTTGGCATAGAGTCTGTTCATAGCATTTCTTAATCCTTTTATTTCTCTAAGATCTGTAGTAATGCCTCCTCTTTCATTTCAATTTTAGCAATTTGAGTCTTCTCTTTTTTCTTGGCCATCCTTAAAAATGGTTAAAATGGCAAGTTTCAGGTTTCACCAACAATAAAAAAGTAACTGTAAGTAAAAGTAATTTAGATCCATCTATGCTTTTTTTTTTCTGCGCACTGTACAGTATTTTATTCATGTATCACAGTTTATTCGTTCACTCTGGATGGCCATCTGGATTGGCCAGTTTTGGGGCTATTAATGAAGAGTTCTACTGGAAACTGCTTTGGTTTTTAAATTCCCCAGAGAGTTTCTTTGACTCCAATGCATCTATCATAAATCAATTTTTCTTTAAAAATCCCTTTACGAACATTTTTTTAGTTACTTTTTTGTGGAGGGTGGTCATGGATGTTCCAAGTTACAGTTCTTTGTGATTTAGGATTGCCCCTGGTGCCAAGTATTAAAAATCTCAGAACATAAATCACGAAACTTATATTAGGCCAGTGCTATTATTATTTGAAATAGTTTTAAAATTATAAAAATAACATGTGTTCATGATTTAATAAATTGAAACAGTGCAGAATGGTATGCCATAGAAAGTAAAAGTCTTTCTCCTCCTAATTTATATAAGTTTTTAAAATTTACTTTTAAATTTTAGAGCATATTTTAGACTTCCCACTAAAATTGAATATTGATTTGAAAGGATTTTTAATATCAGAATATATTTCTATTCAGAGTTTTAAAATTTTCATGAGAAATTAATGTTGAAATATGGTAATTACATATATCAAGAGGGTTGTGAGTTTTGTCTTAGATAGGCTTAGTTTTTATTGTTTATATTAATATATATAACGTTAGTGAATCATTCATGCATTCCCAGGATGGAGTAAAGTACACTTAGCCATGGCGTTTTTTTTTTTCCCATAACTGCACAGCCGAACCTGTCGTGTTCATGTTTTATTAGTTTTAAATTTATATTCCCAGTTGTAAGGGGGGGAATCTGTAGTTAGTGGACTCATGTATAAAATAACTTAATTGCTTTCATTTTCTTTGATCTGTGACATCATTTTTAAATTAATTTTCACTGAAGAGTTAATTAGGGGAATTACCAGTTTTATGTTGTCAAAGCTTATGGCATTTATGTCCTGTTCTGTGACTATAATGAAGTCTTCCTTGTTTTGTCTAAGGTGGTTCTAAGAATTGGAAGCTAATAAATGGCGTTTACAGTACAGGCAAACCTTATTTTATTGCACTTCACTTTATTACGCTTCACAGATACTGCATTTTTTACAAATTGAAGGTTCGTAGCAGCCCTGTGTCAGACTAGTCCGTCAGCACCATTTTGTTACAGCATTTGCTCACTTCATGCCTCTGTCACATTTTGCTAATTCCTGCAGTATTTCAAACTTTTTCATGATTATTATATTTGAGTTACTGCAGTTGCATGGTAAAACTTTAATGGGTGAGGAGTTGCTTCTGATGGGTGAGCAAAGAACGTGGAACGTGGACTCTTGAGATGGAATCTATTGCTGGTGGAGATGCCGCGAAGATTGTTGACATGACAACAGAGGACGGAGCCGATCACATAAACTTAGCTTGATGACGCGGCTGCAGGGTTTGAGAGGCTGGGCTCCCATTTTCAAAGAAGTTCTGCTGTGGGCCAAATGCTATCAGAGACCATCGCAGGCTACAGATAAGTTGTTCATGACCGAGAGTCCATCCCTGTGGCAGACTTCATTGTTGTCTTGTTTTCAGAAGTCCCCACGGCCTCCCCAGCCTCCACCTATCGCCTGCCAGGTCAGCAGCCAGTACCATCGAGGCAGGCCCTCCACCAGCAAAAAGATGACTGACTGAAAGCTCAGATGATGGTTAGCATTTTTTTAGCAACAAAGTATTTTTAAATTGAGGTATAAACACTGACTTTTGAGACATAATGCTATTGCAGTATAGTATAAACGTAACTTTTACATGTACTGGGAAACCAAAAAGTTCATTTGATTCCTTCATTGCAATATTCACTTTATTGTGTTAGTCTGGATACCTGCAGTATCTCCGAGGTACACCTGTAATTATGGTTATGTAACTTTTATTCACTGTGAAACCGAGTTGTGTGACTGGACCCAGAGAGAAAGTGCCTATCTGTGCCTTGAGCAGGAGAATCTAACTTCCTTTGCTGCTGCTGAGTCATATTCTACGATTGTTTATGTTCACCATCACTCTTTTTTGGATTCTTTTTTTTTGGTGATTTGCTAGAGACTTTTCATGGTGAGGAGAAGATACGTGTGTCATACATAGATGCTCAGTATAGTATGTGTATGTAACATTTTTCTCCCACGTAAGGATCGGAGTGGTGATCTTTCCAAATTATCGAATGTCTAAAAATGTCTTACTGTCTCCTCATTTTATTGGTGGTCTGCCTGAGTATGGAATTCTAAGTTCACAGCGTCTCCCTCTTGAAGAAGATACTGTGTTGTTATCATGATGAGGTGTTCTGTGGTGGGTGGCTGTGATTTCATCTGTTTTTGAGGCCACTAATTAGAATGTTTTAAAGCTGTCTTCTCTGATTTATCTGTTTCTTGTCGAGTCAGTGCTTTGTTCATTTTGGAACTTTTCCTTTAAATACAGGTAGTCCTTGGATATCCGTTTGTCGTGGATTTTTCCCTAAAAATAATACAGAATTATTAGTCCCTATTGAATGGTGATATTTTTGAGTACTGCTAGATCCTTAGTTGATCAGATTTTATATTTTTTCTTCTCCAGTAGCATTTTTATCACGATTGGTTTGTAATATAACTTCATTGAATACTAAGACTAAAACCTCAAAACACTTACGCCATTCTCAGTTAATATCCACTCCATAGCACCACCCACATCCGTTCTCTTACGGTTTATTTTTTTCCCTGCCACCCCAATTCTTGTTGATTGTATTGCAAATTTAATGATGCTGAAAATACTACATTTATTATCTGAGAAGGATATTTTCCGGTAATGAGCTGTAAGTGTTTTTAAAAATAAAGGTTGGGGGGCGCCTGGGTGGCTCAGTCGGTTGGGCGTCCGACTTCGGCTCAGGTCATGATCTCACGGTCCGTGAGTTCGAGCCCCGCGTCGGGCTCTGTGCTGACAGATCAGAGCCTGGAGCCTGCTTCAGATTCTGTGTCTCCCTCTCTCCTGACCCTCCCCCACTTGCACCCTGTCTCTTCCTGTCTCTAAAAAATGAATAAACATTAACAAAATTAAAAAAAAAAATAAATAAAGGTTGGTGTGGAGAAATAAACCTTTTTCATTTTGCACGAAGTGTCCTCTAGTGGCGCCATTGGGGCGGGTCTGTAGGTCAACACTTAGCAATAGGAGGATCTCAATAGGCCTTTTGAAAGCAGAGTCCAAAGTATTGCTCTGCAGTGTGGGTCAGGTTCAGGGTGAGCATCTGTTATGCTCAGTACTGAGACCATTAGTCACGTCAGCTTTGCAGAGTTGGTACAAAATTTTTACCAGCTCATAAAACTGTTTTACGACCAGAAGGAATGCCAGCAATAAAACAAACGAACTCCTAACAAATCAACTGGGCACGTAGCAATTTTCAGGTTCGGATATGCTTCCGGTGAGGAAAACTCCTGTGTCGTTGGTGACGAGCTTGTAGTGATTTGGATTCGGTCATTCTGATTTGAGTATTTGTAAATGGAGACTAATTTTTCACAAATGTCTAGCCTGATATCCCACGTCAAGCCTTTGACTGTACTCTGTTTAGATACCATGAAATACTGGATGACCCCTGTATGAAAATGTCACTCTTTTTTTGGAGTGGCTTGAATTTTTCATATGTTGATTGGTTGATTATTTATTTGTTTATTTATTTGTTTGTTTATTATTGAGAGAGAGAGAGAGAGGATGAACGGTTGGGGAGAGGCAGAGAGAGAGGGAGACACAGAACCTGAAGCAGGCTCTAGGCCCTGAGCTGTCAGCACAGAGCCCGACGCGGGGCTCGAACTCAACAACAGTGAGAGCGTGACCTGAGCCGACATCGGACATTTCACCTGCTGAGCCACCCAGGCGCCCCTCATGTGTTGATCTTCTTTATTTTTGTGATCAGTGTTCATAAAAGTGGTAGCAGTTGGCAGTATTTCCTACTCCAAATTTAAACTTCTTTTATTATGGGAAATTTCAGGCATAAAGAAGTAGACACTGGGATGATGAACCCCAGTTGAATCACCTGTCAAATCCTGGCCAGTCTACTTCATTTTTATCCCCCTGTTCCCCAAAAGGATTTTTTTGAGGCAAATGCAAGACATTTGTGGTTTTAGTTGTAAATACTCCTGCACATACTTTAAGAAGATAAAGACTTTCTTTAAAAACAGCCATAATGACATTATGACATTGAAAAACTAACAGCAAAGTTCTCAGTGTCGTGCAATATTCAGTCACGGTTTATTTATTTACTTTACTTAAAAAAAATATTTAGTTTTGAGAGGGAGGGAACATGCGACTGGAGGAAGGGCAGAGAGGGAGAGAGAGAATCCCAAGCGGTCTCTGTGCTGTCAGCCCAGAGCCCATCACGGGGCTTAACTCACGAACCCGTGAGATCATGACCTGAGGCCAAATCAAGTGTTGAGCCACCTGGGTGCCCCTCAGTCATGGTTTAAATTTCCTTTTTGGTGGTGTATTCAGTTGTTTTACAGGAGCTCAAATCAAGTCTGTATGCCGTGTTTGGGCTGCGCTCCTCCTAAATCTTTTGCCCTGGAGGCTCCACCTCCCTCCCCACCCCCCTTTTCAGTTCCTTTGTTGAAGGAACCCGGCCAATTTGCCCTGTCCTGCTTGCACCATTTTAACTTAGTTCGAGTGTTTTCCTTACTGGACAAATACAGCTTTTTTTTTTTTTTTTAATTTTTTTTTTTTTCAACGTTTATTTATTTTTGGGACAGAGAGAGACAGAGCATGAACGGGGGAGGGGCAGAGAGAGAGGGAGACACAGAATCAGAAACAGGCTCCAGGCTCCGAGCCGTCAGCCCAGAGCCTGACGCGGGGCTCGAACTCACGGACCGCGAGATCGTGACCTGGCTGGTCGGACGCTTAACCGACTGCGCCACCCAGGCGCCCCAATACAGCTTTTCACAAATCATTATCATACTGTTGGTCCAGTATATTTTGTGGGAAATAGAGGTATTTGGGGTTTATAAATTGTAAAAAATGTGATATTTCTTATTTTATTTGAAATGTTTTTTGTTTTGTTTTTGTTTTTTACTGTTGTGAAGTACATTTTTCATCAGTGGCTGACGTGGCTATGATCCTGAGTGTGAGCCGGCTGTTGGGTTAGCCGTGACCGAGGTTGGTGGTTAATGTTCCCAGTGGTGATGCAGGGGCTGGGGTGGGGCAGCGGGGCGGTGGGGTGGCGGGGTGGGCATCGATGGCCTCTCTTCTCAGCCTTGTGGGCGTTCTTGTGGACTCCTGAGTGTGGCTGCAGGGATGCCTCTCCTCCCCCAGCCTGCAGGTCTGATTCCCCTCCCCCAGTGTTTCCCCCGTAGGGCATCTTAATGAACCCCAAGCATTTAAAGGGTTGATTAATGTTTAGCTAAAATCCTTCCCTTTTCGCCATACTTTACATCGACTTGTTCAGCTTTTTCCTATTAGTTTCTTTTTTTTTTAAAGTTTATTTATTTTGAGAGAGAGCATGCGTGCCTGCATGAGCACGATGGGGGGGAGGGGCAGAGAGCGAGGGAGAGAGAGAATCCTAAGCACGTAGTCTGATTCAGGGCTCCATTTCAGGAACTGTGAGATCATGACCTGAGCCGAAATCAAGAGTTGGATGCTTAACCAACTGAGCCACCCAGAGGCCCTTTTCCTATTAGTTTCTTACAGCGCTTTATATTAGGGAAATTAACAACCCCTTTTCTTATATATGTTTTTCTTTGCCTTTTGTGAGCACTTGCCCGTGTTTTGTTCTGAGTTTATGACTACAAGGTGAAGTATAGGGTGCTGGGGTCTGAGCTCTCAAGTGCTGTCCTCCTTTCTAGCTGGA
This sequence comes from Felis catus, assembly GCF_018350175.1. Classification (NCBI taxonomy): domain Eukaryota; kingdom Metazoa; phylum Chordata; class Mammalia; order Carnivora; family Felidae; genus Felis; species Felis catus. The sequence continues at coordinate 144,684,111 of NC_058373.1, read as the reverse complement.
TGTCTCCCCTTCTTGGGATGGGTGTCCCCCTACTTCCTGTGCTGGAGAGAATGCTGCGTGGCCCTGGGGTGGCAAGGCAGGGCCTTTGGTTTTCATGGAGTCTGGGTGTGTGAGAACCTCCAGGAGCACGCCGTTCCCCATCCCCAGGGGTGGCATGTGTTTGGCTGGAGTGCCTCCGGGTTGGGGAGAGGGGGCACCTCCAGTGCCTGGGGGTTCAGGGTAGCGCACAGGGACCTGCGTGCAGGATGTGGGTGAGCGGGCCCCGGGGATGCAGTGGTCGGGGGTGGTGAGAGCGAGGACTCTGAACCATCATCTCAGGCCCTCTGGTTCTGTAACTGAACTTGTGAAAAGTTAGCTCCCTGTACTGGGCATCTGTGGGTGATGCTGTGCTCTTACTGGTCCCTGCAGTCCAACTCCCAGAGACCTGGTGGGGTGGGCTGTCCAAAAAACACCTGTAGTGTGGCTGAGCAGGGCTGTGCTGGTGGCGGGGGGGGGGGGGGGGGTGAGCAGCGGCCAGGCGAGCGCCGAGGCCAGGAGCTGAGTGCAGGTGTGGGTACGTATTCAGTTCGCTCAGAAGCACCAGAGATTCTGGAAAAGTGTGGTTGTGATCAGACATTGTAGTAGAATTCACTTTCACTGAAGGACTGGTTTAAGGAGAATGCAGTTTTGACCAATCCTTTATCATGCAGATGCAGACTGCACAAAGCCAGGCATCCTTTTTTGAAGTGTTAAACATTTGCCAGCCTTCCAATAAAGTTTTACTGATTTACAGAAAGCTTCTGTCATTTGCCTTGTTTTTAGTGTGTTTCATCTCTGGCTTACCAGAGGCTTACCAAAGGCCACATGGAACCAGAGTAATTCTTTAAAAAGTCTTGGATAAAAGCAGCTTTCTTCCTATTTATTTATTCTGGGGACAGTGAGTTAAAAGATTCAGGAGGACATCTACCCTTTCTTCTCTACTAAGTGTCTCGATTATAGTCCTATGTGTCTTATTTCTTTTATGCCCTTATTTTTATATTACTGAAAAAGTATCAAGCACAGAGGGTTTGTTTTTTATTTTATTTTGACGTTTATTTATTTTTGAGAGACAGAGATAGAGCATAAGTGGGGGAGGGGCAGAGAGAGAGGGAGACACAGAATCCAAAGCAGGCTCCAGGCTCTGAGCTGGTAGCACAGAGTCTGACATGGGGCTTGAACTCATGAACCGTGAGATCATGACCTGAGCCGACATCAGGCACTTAACCAACTGAGCCACCCAGGCTCCCCTTGTTTTCTTATTTTAAAAATGTATCTTAGAAATGCTTGGGTTCAGTTGGATAATGTGACATATCATGTAATGTAGGTAGTGTGGCATCCAACCTGACAGATTTAATTGTTGATGTTTAATTAATTAGCATTTAAATTTTTTTTTTTTAACATTTATTTACTTTTGAGACAGAGAGAGACAGAGCATGAACGGGGGAGGGGCAGAGAGAGAGGGAGACACAGAATCGGAAACAGGCTCCAGGCTCTGAGCCATCAGCCCAGAGCCCGACGCGGGGCTCGAACTCACGGACCGCGAGATCATGACCTGGCTGAAGTCGGACGCTTAACCGACTGAGCCACCCGGGCGCCCCCAAGTAATTAGCATTTAAAACAAGGGAAGCCATTTTTATTACATCTAAAGTATTACTGTTCAAACTGTTCAAACAATTTTTATAAGCCTCTTTTTAGGGGAAAAAACCCCCACACAAGCAGGTTCTTCTACACGTTTAGAAGCATTTTGATGAAGCACTGTTTCCACCTTAGCCTTGTTGCCTTGGTCAAGGGCTTTGGAACAATGTGCCTGGAGCACCCGGAAGCATGAGCTTTGAGACTACAGTGGGTGACAGCTGGTGGAAGGTGGTAGCTGGCCCTGGAATAGGGGGTGAGGCTAGGCAGAGAAGCTGGCCTTTCTTCATGGTTCCTTTTTGGAAGGAAACAGGGTATCACTTTGTTTATAATGGTTTTTTTTCCTTTGTCTTTTTGAGACAGAGAGAGCGAGCGAGCACAGAAGGGGCAGAGACAGAGGGAGACATGGAATCCGAAGCAGGCTTCAGACTCTGAGCTGTCAGCACAGAGCCTGATGCGGGGCTCGAACTCATGAACCATGAGATCATGGCCTGAACCCGAGTCGGGCGCTTAACCAACTGAGCCACCCAGGCGCCCCAGGGTATCACTCTTGAGAGCAGCCTGCTGGGTTCTTTCCCCTGGGTCAGAAGCAGTGGCCTGGAAAGTCAGCGAACTGCTTACTGGAATTGCTGGATGCGTTGCCCTTTTGAATCTTCCTTTCCTGCTTGTTTTCATGTCTGGCCACTGGAAACTGAGGACCAGGTTCTAGAAGATTCATGTAATTTTTGTAGAGACAGTCTTTTCCCTTCCAGAGACTTCTATTCCTCATATAAAAATACAGAGCTAGTGGCTAAAGAAAGTAAAATCTAGAATGGATTTTAGGTAAAGGGAAGATTACCTGTAAAAAGGATTACTCTTAACCTTTTTTTTTTTTTTTTTTCCCTTTACACCATAGTATTCCTGGTATATTGACCATTCAGTTCAGAGTGATCAGTGATTGCCACGTGGACTTGGATCGTTGAATATTTAGCTCTGGGTGGCTATTGTGAACATTGGAGAAAATGGTTTTTATACAGAAGGTTTACAAGCTTACGTAGGACTCTTCTGGTCTCAGGATGTATGCTAGAATTTTTTAAAAAACATATCTCTGGCATTAATTTGTTTTTCTAGTGTTTTCCAGTCCAGTGAATTTAAATAACAGTCCTTTAAAACAAGAATTCCATATATAGTACTCAGATGAAAGCGTGCTCCGTATGTAAAGGTCATGAGCATGCAGTTATAAGGAAGGGCTTAGATGACGTCGGAGGAGGGTGGGGCTGGGTGGTCAGGGGTTCTTACTCAGTATCCTTAGGGCCAGGCAGGGTGTGTCCCTTCCGCTAAGTGCTGGTGAAAGCAAGTGATGACGACAGGGGCGGGAAGGACTGGAGCAAATGGTAGGCAGCACGGTAGTGGTGGTTTCGGGCAAGGCCCCGAAGAGGGAAGGCCTGTGTCCTGGGAGAGCCCCAGAGGTGTGGGGTGAGGGACCAGGTGCTGTCTGCCTGAGCACAGGCTAACACCTGAGGCTGCTGGCCCTGCAGACGGCTGTCTGTCTGTCCCTGTTTGTTTCTGTGGGAAGAGAATGGGGGTGAGAAGGGGAGCAGTGAGTTTTCCTGTGATGAGCCGGTGATCACAACACGATTCTAACGGCTCTGTGTATTGATGCAGTGAGCACTGTGCTCATGGTTCACGTCCACAGTCTCATTTCGTTCTCCCAGTGGCCCTCAGTCCAGGGTTCTCTCTCATTTCCTGGAGGCTAGACTGGAGCTCAGATGAACTGTCTTGTAACACCGGTGGGGTGGCCGAGTCTAACTCAGGTGCCTGCTCCCAGCCACTGTGTTTGTTGCTTCGTTTCAGTAACTTCTTCATTCTTCATACCAGTTTTTAAGTTTTTATTTATTTTGAGAGAGTGAGCAGGTGAGGGGCAGAGAGAAAGAATCCCAAGCAGAGTCACACTGTCGGTGCAGAGCCCATTGCAGGGCTCGATCTTATGACCCTCAGATCAAGACCTGAGCCAAAATCAAGAGCTTAACTGACTGAGCCACCCAGCGCCCCACTAAATGTTCTTAAAACCTCTTAAATAAATGAATCATGTACCCAAGTAGGCTCTGTGGTGACCCCCCACCCCCACCCCCAGGTATAACCCCTTCTTCTAGTAGTAGCCACTGCTGTGACCAGTATCACAGGTTAGTTATGCTTTTTTTCAAAAAGTTTATTATTGTTTTAAGTGTGCAGAGAAGTGATTCTGATATCACAGATTTGTACAACCATTACCACTATCTAATTCTACAACATTTTCACCAGCCGTGAAAGAAACCCTATACCCATTAGTAGTCACCATTCCCCTCCCCCAGCCCCTGACATCCTACTTTATGTCTCCATGGATTTGCCTATTCTGGACATTTCATATAAATGCAGTCATAAAATATTTGGCCTTTGTGATGGCTTCTTCGTTTAGCAAAATGTTTTTAAGCTTTATCCATGTCATAACATGTATAACACAGTATTTTCTTAATAGTACTTCATCGTGTGGATAGACAACATTTTGTTTATCCGTTCATCAGTTGATAGGCAGTTGGGTGGTATCTCATTTTTGGCTGCTGTGAATAATGCTGTGAATATTTGTATGCAGGTTTTTGTGTAGACATATTTTCATTTCTCTTGAGTAGATAAGTAGGAATGGAATTGCTGGGTTTGGGGATAAACTCCATGTTTAGCATTTTGTGCAACTACAAGACTGTTTTCCAAAGTGAGCACATCATTGTACAGTCCTCTTAGCAGTGTAGGAGGGTTTCTGTTTTTCCACATCCACCCAACACTTGTTACTGTTTTTTCTTTTTTATTCTAGCCATGCAAGTGGGTGTGAAGTAACCCATTGTGATTTTGATTTGTATTTCCCTGATGGCTAATCATGTTGAGCATCTTTTCATGTGTTTATTAGACATTTGTGTATCTTCTTTGGAGAAATGTCTGTTCACATCCTTTGCCCATTTTTAAGTTGGCTGATTTGTCTTTTTATTGGTGAGTCGTAACAGTGTTTTGGTATATTCTGGATATAAGTTCCTTATCAGACATACAAATTTGTGCATACTTGAAAATTTGCACATATTGTCTCCATTCTATAGTTTGTCATTTCATTTTCATTGGTGTCCTTTGAAGTACAAACATTTTTAGTTTTGCCGAAGTCCAATTTATGTTTAGAAATTTTCTTACTTGGGTTTTGGTTTCATGTTTCAGAAACTTGCCTAGTCCAGGGTCACAGAGATTTATTTGCGTGCTTTCTTCTAAGGGTATTATGGTTTTAGCTCTTTTTAGGTCTTTGATCCTTTCTGGGTTACTTTTTGTGTATGGTGTGAGGTAGAGGCTCGTATCTATTCTTTTGCATGTGAGTATTAAAGAGTTTATTAAAGAGACTGTTTTTTCCTCATGAATTGTCTTGGAGTTGTGTCTGTTTCAGAGTTTCAGACGGTGGAATCACATAGGATTGTGTAAGTGCTCTCTTTAGCTTCACGCTGTATCTTTGACATTCATCAGTGTTGCGTGCAGCAGTTCCTTCTTTTTTTGTTGATATGTGGTGCCCGTTGCGCCAATGCTGCACATTTGTCTGCTCTCCTGGGCATTGGGTTGTTAGCGCTCATGGCGGTTTGAATTAAGCTGCTCTGAACATTCTTGTGTCTTTTTGGTAGACGTAGCTGGATCACAGGGTGTGCACGTATGGGAGCTCAAGAGATAACAAATACAAATGGGGAGAATGTAAGGATGATAACTAATCTGTTAGAAGGGTATGGAAGGATTGTTTACTTTGATTACCAGCTTTTAGAGAATTTGCATGATACGCTTCACCTTTAACCAGAACGATACTGGCTACCAGTGACTGTTCGTGCCGCAGAAGATGTACTGACCATGAAAGCAGGAGCAGCTGTTACCTTACCGTGCAGAAGGAAAGCCAGACTTCCCTGATTTGCAGCAGTGGCACACACAGAAAATCTGATAATATACTCCGCCTGGAGGATTCTGTTAAGAACGCTAAGAAAAATAAGGGGAGTTATTTTTTCCTCTCATTTTAAAATTGGAAAATTTGTTCTGAGAAACATGAATAATCATATATGTGAGAAATAAAGATAAAAAGAGAATAAAAATACCAGCCATTTATATGAACTTGGGCTTTGTGTTTTCTTAGCTTACTTTATCAAAAGCAGGTAATGATCTCTATCCTGCAGGTTTTAGAGATTGTTTGATGACATCCGTGACGCGTATGAAAACGTTAAGCAAGGGGTGGCTGCCGTTAGCAATGGAGTGGATTTAATATTTTATCAAATATTTGGGGTGGAAGAAAGAGTAAAAGACTAATTTACTCAGCCAGGATCTCACTTAAATAGGACCGTGGCGTAAGTTTGAATGAATGGTAACGGAAGGTTGGTGGATATTGTCTGGTTGCTGAAAATTCCCTCAAATGACTGATTACTGAAATTCGGTCACCTTTATTTTGAATGTGTTGATTTGCTGACGGACGCTCTGCAGGCTTCCCACTTTGTGATTTGACTCTCCCCACTGCTTGACTCTCAGGTGCAGTGTCCTTCCCGTATGCCATGCTGTTACTGTCCTTTGTCTCGAGCCCTGTGACTGTGTCTTCAGGAAATGTGCCAGCCAGGCTCGAGCACGAGATGAGAACCAGGAGGAGCAGGTTAGGACCTACTCTGACAGACTGGTGGCAGGAACTTTGGAGCCCCTCTTCTTCCCTTCCCTTCCCTTCCACCACACAGAGGTGGTGTAGACACGCCCCCTTCTGGGTTCCCGTCCTTGCCCTTGCCGTTACTCATGCCCTGCTTCCTGCCCCACTGGTCACAGCCCAGTTGTGAGTGTCTGCGCAGGATGGCTCTGGCCTTGTGCTGGGGAGGGGGGAGGGGTCCGTCCTTGGTTTCCCATCCCCCGGCCCCTTCCTCGTCCTGGTGAGGGCCGAATGACCTGTGGGGCACCACCGTCTGTAGCCATAGAATGCTGAAGGTGAACTTCGTCAGTTATGATGATTCCTGGCTGCCTAGTTAACAAAGTAAGATTTGGGATTACAAAACCATCTTCAGAGCGGCTGTGATACTTACTGCTGAGCTAACAGACCGCACACTGTGATTGTAGGTGGCCTTACATACCTTTCTTTGGCACACCGTGAAGTCTTTATTATAATGTGTATATATGTATATACACACACACACACACACACATATATACTTATAATCTCAGGTGTTGACTTGATAAAGCAGTATGTATGTTCCTAACTTTATTTTCTTTAGCAATATTAAAATTTTTTACTCAGAATTCAATAAAGATCAAGAAAAAAAAGAAAAGCCAGTGAGTAAAATCATTAATTTCTACCAAAAATAAAACAAAATAACCGCAGAGCGCCGGTGCGGGTGCGGGTGCGGGTGCGTGTGGTCGGAGCCCCGTGCGGGTGAGAGGGCAGTCCCGGGAGACACCGCTGAGGTCCCGGCACCGGCCTTGGGAAAATGGAGTGTCGTTAACATTCATTGTAAGGAAATGGCTGTATTCTGTGGATTGCTGGTTGAAGCTTGAGACATTTAATTGATAACCCCGGGATTATGGTTTGCTGTTACCATCTAGACCAGTGAAAATGAGCTTTTTGTTGATAACATCTGTGATGTCAGTAACACAGACTCCTCTCCATCCCCGCCCCCATCCACGAGCCTGATGGGGTTAGTTGATCAGTGAGATGTTAGCAGTTTCAGAATGGATCACCTTTGCCTCTACCAAGATGAGCAGTCTTTTGTTTTTTGTTTGGTGAAAATGATTTCAGGCATCTAGTCCATGCATTTTTTTGTTTAGCAGCGAAACTCTTCAGAATGGTGCGTTCGTTCTCCCTGTGTTCACTACCTCCTCTCCCGTTCTCAAACTCACTGTCATCAGGCTTTTGTCCCTCAGCGTTCCCTGAGCTGCTGCTGTGTCAGGGCCACCGTGATGTCCACATGGCAAAAAACAGTAGTTAACTCCCAGCTTGTCGCGCGTCTCGATCTGGTTCCTCCTCGAGGCTCCTGGCTGGTTCCTTCTCTTCTCCCCCCAGCCTCCTGATCTCCAAAGGGCCCGTCCTCACGTCCCCTCCTCTGTCTCTGCTAACCCCCAGGGATCTCATCCACGCCTGTGACTCTGATGCCAGCTGTACACCGAGTACCCACACTCACAGCTCACGGCCAGGCTCGGGTGTCCCGCCGCCTCCCGGCAGACAGGTGCAGCTCACCCCACAGTCCGCTCCATCCCCCCGCCATCTCACTCACTGGCGGCTCCCAGCAAACACCCCAACACCTCGGATAATTCGGATAATGCGCACACTGCGTATGCAGCCCTGCAGGAAATCCTGTGGGCTCCACCTTCAGACTAGAGTCAGAATCCAGCCCCACCAACTGCAGCTTCTGTCCAGACCGCTGGCACTGTATAAACTCTCCTTCCTTACTCTACAACATTCCCAGTTTCCCTGCCCTTTTTCCTTTTTTCTGAAGGATTTACTGTTTTCCACATAACTGCCTGTTCTTCATACGTATGAGGAAGGTAGGGATTTTTGTTCCCAGACCTAGCCGTGCTGCCTAGAACAGTTCCTGGCAAACAGAAGGTGCTTGATAAGTATTCGTTTAATTGATTCCGATATATTTTAGAACTTGTAGATAAAACCTTTTGGGTTCTTACCGGTTAGGTAGTGGTCATTACGTCAGGGACAACAAGCATTTTTATACAGTACTGTGGTTTACGAAATGCTTTCACGTGTTAACCTCACGTCTTCATTTATTCAGTCAACACAGACTTCAGTCAGCGTAACCTCCTCCGTACGGGATCCTGGGGTCCTCGCTGTGGCTTCCGAGTGAGCTAAACGAGCCAGGTCTGTGTTCATGCTGGCCCCCCTCACTTGCTCAGCCAGCTCCTTCTGCCCCTGCAGGTTCTTCCAGATGGAGACAGCTGGTCCCCTTCTCCGTACCTTTGCTCACACCGCCCCTCTCAGGCTCACGGCTGCGCGCTCTCGCGCACACAGATGCTCCTGTGTCTGATACAAAAGCAGGACTTCAAGGATGATTTAACTTTGACTCATTTTTCCCTCTGTCTTCCACACCCCCCTTCAAAAAATACATTGTCATGTTCTCTCCCTTGTGCCCTCACAGCTGGTTTCTTTTCTTTGTTTTCTCTTTCACTCATACAGCTTGTTCCTTAAAATTCTTTGTAGCCCTCCCCTTGCTTCCCCATGTGCCGTGTTCAGTGTGTTTCTGTCCCTGCTCTCTGCTAAGCCCAGAGGACCCCGAACGACAGGGACGTGGCCTCGGGAGGTGGCCCCGCGGAGGGGGTCCGGTCGGTCGCAGTCAGGCTTTCCTTAATAAATAGGGTTTGAATTGAATTGGGGCCGGAGGTCTGCGTTGCTCAGATCTTGCAGGGCGTGTCTGAGATGGATAAGAAGCAGGTCCTTATCTAGGACTGAGAACTCTGAGACAAAGCCAGAGGGTCACCGCGCCGTGATGCTGTTTACAGCAAAGGTGCGTGGTCAGCTGGTAGGTGCCCGTGACCAGCAGCGGTCCACATGGCTGAAGCGGAGGCCTGCAGCCGGCCTCAACCTCTGCTCACCTAGCTGGGTCTTTTGAATTCACCCTCCTGGTGAATAGTTCAGATGTTAAAGCAAAATACCTTCAGATCTGTGGCATTTGAAGATGGTTGCAGGTAGAGGAAGGGTGTGGAGGACTTAGAGCTCGAAGAAAAACTACAGAGGTGGTTGGAAGGCCCTAGGGGGCTGAACAGGACAGAAAGGAACGAGAAGCTGTGCCCGTTCCTGGCGAGGATGAGACGCAGTTTCCCCAAATCTTTGCACTCCGTGGTTGGGTTCTTCACCAGCACCTGAGTGAAAGAAATAGACGAGCCACCGCATTAAGTTACGATTTTTCTGACTTAAGTTTTGGGATGGGGTACGTCAGAGGGTAACAGAAACCTGAAACATTTCTTCTGTCCGTGTCAGCTCGCGTAATCCCAATCCCAGAGCGAGGAGGTGGCTTAAGGGTCCTTAGGGAGGGGCACTAGAGGGGCGTTTCCGACCAGGCCTCCACTCCATTATCTCAGGCTGCCAGAGGGCGGAACGGCTGCCCCACCGGGACTCAGGACCCTGACCCTAGTGCCCTGAAAAGACACAGACCGGACCTGGCATCAGCCCTGGGTTCAAGGCCTGCAATCAGGGGCGCAGATCCAGAGTTTCTTGCAAGACGAGGATAATGCCACCTCCCACCTGGCAGGGTTGCTGGGTCGGGTGGGCAGTAGTAACATGCATTTGGTACAAACTCACAGCCATTTTGTGGCCACTCAGATGCTGTGGGTGGCTTCATAGCAGGTGCACCAGGAAATGCTCTAAATTAATGGCTGACTGTTTGACATGCACGCACTGTGCCCTGTACCTGTTTTATTGAGATGAAGTCAAACAAACAAAATAGCTAGAACTCCTATGTTAAACATTCTACTTAACCACAGGAAAAAAAAAAAAATGAATCCTTCGGAAGGGTTTTGTCCCATTTCGCCCCAAAGGTGGTAACCTGACTGTGCCCTTTCAAGCATGTCTTCAGCTCCTGCGATTCCCAGTCGCTGCACTGCAGTTAATGACGAGCCTTTGAACAGGTTTGTGGAGCAGCCCCGTCCGGCCTGGCGGGTGTCTGTCACAGGCTGTGCCCGAGGCAGAATTTCCTTCCCCCTCATGTTTTGCACTTATAAAGACATCCTCAATCTGGGTGTCACCGAAGAAAAGGCGCAGGTCAGGTGGGAATGTGAAGGTCAGTGAAACGATTCGAGTGCACTTCGCCGCCTGGCGGAGAGTTCCTTGACAGGGAGTCCGGAGACACGCGGCTTCAGTCGGGGATCAGAGGTGCCTCATCCACCGGGGGCGGGGCGGTCCTGAGTGCAGACTGTCTGGGGTGGTTTGGACTCTGCAGGCAAACTTTTCCTTCTCCCCTAATCTGGCATGTCCAGGAGCCTCTGCCTGGGGCAGCCCTGACGTTTAAGGTGTGCTCCTCAAAATAGACCACCCTCTAGGGCTGTATAGGACCCCTTTTGGCACTTGGTTTGCAAGGCTGCTTAGTGGCAGTTACTGGGTACTATTTAGGTGTCATCCGTGTGTAATCGGCCTGGCAAAACTGTTTTGTAACAAGTCTTTATCTTCTTGGTAATTTTGCTGGATTCTAGGATCATTTTGGTGGTAGGTTTGTTTACTTATTGTTAAATATGACATAGAAGTAATACTAATGTAATTGATAAGAAAGCTATGTCACCCGATAGCCGTAGCTACTGTTTAATGAGAATTTACTATAGGCTAGACAGAGCTAAGTGCTTTGGTGGGGGGTGGGGTGTTATAACACGGTAATTTATGGTATATATAATATAATTCAACAGTCTCAGTCACTTTTTGGGTAGGCACCATTCATCTCAGCAGGTGAGCAGACAGCCTTAGAGAAGCCAAGTAACTCTGCCGGGTTCACGCAGGGGCCCAGCGTGTTTGTGTCTAACACCGGGCCCTGGGGTAGTTTGCCCGGCCACAGGCCCCTTCTGCTCAGTCCTGGAATGGTGATCTTGGAGGAGGTCACCCCAGCCTCGGCCCCTGCCGTGTGCTAACCAGCACACAGTCTGTACTTTTGATTTTCCTGTTTCTTAACTTTAGAGTGTACATATACAGCATGCTTCTAGTGACTCACGGAAGAAATGGCCTGAAACTGGCTTTCTTTCTGGTGTAGGCACCAAGGCACAATGCAGGCTTCTGTTTGTGCGTTTGTTGCATTTGTGTGACTTGTGTATATGCCTCACTCAGTTGGCTCTGCTTTTTATATCGTTCCGTTGTACCCTAGGATTTTTTTTAAGTAGGCTTCGTGCCCAGTGCGGAGCCCCAGGTGGGGTTTGAACTCATGACCCTGAGATCAAGACCTGAGCTGAGATTAAGAGTTGGATGTTGAACCGACTGAGCCACCCAGGTGCCCCACTAGGGTATTATTTTTTATTTAAATGTGTATTTGTATTCATATCAGTAGGGTAGTTGGCTTTAGAAATCAGACATCTGTTGTGACGACTGCTCACTTTGCATAGGCTCTTTGCCCCAGCAGTTTGTGGGGGAGACTTGTGCTGCTCTCAGGTCGAAAAGACAGTTGCTTCTAAGTTGACACACAGCAGTGAGGCAGTGGGGTTTTAGGTCGGTAATTTACAAAGCAGGGCGGGCCAAAATTACGGTGGTTTGAGAAAAGCAGTCAATCAACAACCGAGTGGATGCAGAGACGAAGGAATGTGTGGCTGACCCAGGAGTCCCTGAACTAGGTCTGAGCAAGGTTAGCCGAGGTGGGGCCAGCCAGCGTTAGTGTGACAGCAGGCTGTTGGAATGAGATCTTTGCTGGTTTATTGTTGACTCCCTGCTACCTCCCCACCCATCTCCCCACCCTGACTTCTCCAGTTTCCACTGACTCTGTCTGTGCCTTCCGGGCGTGAGTCAGAGGAGGGGTAAGGGGCTTCTCTTTCAATTCTCAGAAGTCTGAGATTGCGTTAAGTTAAAATGTGATGTTTGTTCATGTTACCACACTGTAATTCCTGATTATCAGCCTACCTGGGTGAGTTCATATTTAGAGGACTTTATCTACAGGGTTCCTTGGAAGATTCAGAACTGGCAATTTATAACCAGAAGGGTTTGTGACGGACTCCCGATGAAGGAAAGTGTTCTGTCATTTAACAAAATTAGATATTAAAACAAGTAAACCCCATTTGATGTAAGTTAAGCACATTTTTCAGAAACCTTATGATAGGTGTATCAGCGGTCTGAACTGTGAGAATGAATTTGAAGCAGTTTTGAAACTGACTAAGCTGGTCCTTGGAGGAGAGTGTCTGCCTTTCCTGCCCCTTGTTAGATGACAGCCTCAGCCTGACTCTCCGTCCTGCCCTGCTCTCCAGTTCCCCTGTGTGGGCTCATCGGGGTCAAAGTCATGCCTTGCCCACTTACCGTCCTGCCTGTGGCCATACTCCCCGTCCTTGGGGTGCTGTTCTGGCTGGCCCTTTCTCCTCTGTGAGAAATGAGGTCCGTAGAGCACGGGCATGCTCCTGGGACTCCAGTGCCATTCCTGGGCTCCTCCCAGAGCTGTCCCTGTCCTGTACCCAGCCAGCGGTGGGGCCGCCGCTGTGTGCAGCAGCAGGTGTTTGACCTGTGGTCCCTGGATGCGACCTGAGCAGTAGCTGGCAGTTGCTAGGGGAGGACTTCCAGGAGCGGAGCCCCACACCACAGTGGAGTGGACTGGCACTGGGGAGGGAGGGGAGCTGTTCCTCGTGTCCCCTTGTCACTTGGCTTTGGGGGCTCCTGTTTCTTCAGTAGCAAATGTATTATGTGCGCTGGGTAATCTGTACGACCGGTTCCAGATGCCTGACCACTGAGTGGCTGAAGCTGCCACAGTGGAGCGGGCGGGTGACGGGGGCGGGCAGTGCGGGTCGAGTCCAGAGGGAGGTCATGGTGCGAGCTAGAAGGGGGCAGAGGGGGACTTCCCGTGTGCCTTCCTGTGGGCTGCTGCTCTGTGACACAGTCCTCTTTCCTCTGACTGTCCCTCCCTGACACTCCTTCCAGCCAGTCTGATCTTATTTCCTCTCCTGATAAACAAACCAAAGGCGGGGGGGGGGGGGGGGGGCGCATTGGTTTCTCATTTCACAATGATTTTCTGTCCGTTTCAGCCAAAGATCCTCCCTCCACCCCCAGTTCTTCCTGGCAAAGTGCTTTCCTGCTTAAAGGGAACCCTGGACTCCAGTTTTTCCTTATAGATGGGATCTCCTGTTGGCTAGTGCTTGCCTTTGGTTGATTAATTCATTGCCTTTTAGGGCAGTAAGAGAGTTCTTCTGGGGACAGTCTTGGGTTGTGGAAGAATGAAGAGATTAGGAAAAGAAAAATCTCTGAATAAACATTTAGCGCTCTAAGGGCTAAAGCTTTGTTCAGTCTTTTTTGGTGGAAGATATCCTAGGTTGTTGAATATACTTTTACCTTAGAAAATATGACACCACTCCCCCCCCCCCCCCCGCCACCGGAGGAGGTGACCTTTTTCTGACATCGCATTATCAGGTGGGCATCCAGTCTGCTGTGGCACTGCATCCCCACCGTGGTGCTAGGGCCTTGGGCAGTGGTGGGTAACAGGGCGGAAGTAGCCTTGCCTTCCCGGGCCTTCCGGGCCAGTGGGGAAGACGTCAGTGAGCTGGTATGGCTCGTATGGCTCCGAGGCCTACTTCCTGGAGGACTGATGGGCTCCTGACCCGGTCAGCCGGCTGGAGTTGGGGCCACCTCCCACCTCAGGGGTCCCAAGGATGAGCAGGAGCCTGTGGGGGTGAGGGTTCTGCTTAGGAAGACCCAGGCTTGCCTGAGGGCCTGAGCAGCAGAAGGACCTGAGGTGTGGTGGGACCAGGGTGGGGGACGGGGGTGTAGGGGGGCCCCCCGGACGGCCCACACGTGCAGCAGGCTCTGAGCACGCAGGTCTTACCCGGAGCCATGCCCAGCTGTGAGGACTCCGAACCGGGGAGGTGATGCGACTGTGTCGGCTTTGGCACAGGTGGTGCCGTGGCCGGAGAGGCTGGAGAGTGGGTGCGAGGGCACAGGCGAGCTGTGAGGTCCCTGCAGAGGGACGGGGGCACCGGGGAGTGGTCCGAGATGGTGCGCAGGTGCAGTGACGGCAGGCGCAGGGGGAGGTGTGGGCGGCGCACGACCCTGAGCAACCCCACCCCTGCAGTTGCTGGAGCCAGAGTCCCGCGGGGGGCCTCCAGCAGCCGGGCCCACTTCTCTGTCCTGGTGCCAGCACACGGGCGCCCAGCGAGTGTTTGCTGAGCTGTCACCTTTTGGTGTTGGCTCATGGGATGTGGAGGAGAGGTAATTTCACCCTTTCCAAAATGTATAATAGTTATGTTTCTCTTACTTCAAGATCTACAGGTTCATTATCACCGTGAAAATCAAACATTTTAAACATTATAGCTGATCTGTTTTCTTCAGGTTACCTGAGATGTCTGTCTTCTAGGAGAACCTTAGCATAAATGATATTTAAAGTGAATCCCAGGGGCGCCTGGGTGGCTCAGTCAGTTGAGCATCTGACTCTTGATTTTGGCTCAGGTCATGATCTCCCGGTTCGTGGGTTGGAGCCCCGCATCGGGCTCTGTACCGACGGCACGCAGCCTGTGTGGGATTCTCTCTCTCCCTCTCTCTCTGCCCCTCCCCTGCTCACGCTTTATGTCTTTCTCTCTAAATAAAAATAAAATAAACGTTAAAAAAATAAAAAATAAAGTTTTCATCTTAAAACAGTTTTTTTAAATGAGCCCCAAATGGTGTTTTAATTGTTGTGGTTTTGCTCTGCATCCTGCATACTTTGAATGGGTGACAAGCTGGGTCACACCCCAGTGCGTATAATTTCGTAAAATTTTTCCTGGGACATTCTGTATCCCGAAGAGCATCCCAAGCTCTAGATTAAGTCAGTGAAGTAACATTGGCAGACTGAAAAAAGGCTTAAGAAATGCCAGTGCCCGGGCTTCTCCAGGTCGGTGGTCTCCAGATTCCTGGCAGTAGACTGTCCTCCCCTCCCGGCCCCACCACTCCTCCACCCCCCCGAGTCACCTGGTGCTTCTGAGGTGGTGAGTTTTTGCATGTGTGAAACAGCAGTCAAGTTTTACAAGGTTGGAGTCCTCGCCTTGGGCCCCGCAGCAGAAACAGGGAACGTGTTGATTGCACGCTGCCGTCATCGCTCCCTTCCCCCCCAAACCTGCTCACCCTGGGTCTGTCCCACGGGAGTCAGTGCACCGTCCGCGGCCGTCCCCTCGAGTTCTTCCCCCACGTCTCAGGCCACTGCGCTTCCATAGCCTAACCTGGGTGCGGCCGCTTCCTCCTCCTCTCCCCCGCCGTGTGGGTGTCGTGTGTTGTCGTTGTCATGTGTCCTCGTCGGCGGTGGGAGGCGGTACCCTCAGCTCTCTCTGCTTCCACACCTGTCCCTACGTTCACCTGTCTCCTCGTGATTACACTCAGGTTATGTAACTTGGGCAGGAAAGTCACAGAAGTGACGCTGCATTTTCTCACTGGGTCCCGTCGGGTGACGGCACAATTTCATTTTGTCACACGGCTGGTGGTAGTGTTCGCTCTGATCCCCTGATTTAGGTAGTGGTGTTCTCCAGACCTCGCTGTAAAGTCACCTATTTCCCTTTGTTGGTAACCATCGTGTTTGGATTTACTTTGAAACTATATAAATACCTCATTTCTCATTAGATTTTTAAACTTTCAGATCAGTATGGACTCCTGGTTTCCTCCTTAATGTATGTAGTCTGTGACCATTGGCGTTGATTTTGAGTACCCATGACTCTTCGAGCCCTGCTTTGCTTTCTGGCACAGAATGTTCTAGCGCCGGCTCTGGGAGGGCCCGAGGCGTCCTGGCTCCTTTGCCGGAGGCTGGTAATTAGGAACCGAGCTCGGGCGCTAGATGCGCTCGGTGTTGGATGTTGCTGCCTCCTGGCCTGTCGGTGGACGGAACGAGGACCCTGTGTATGTACCCAGCCGTTCAGGTCTGTGTTTTTGATGTCCCTGTATATCATCATGAGGTCACACTGACACCCCCGATTCTGATCCAGTCCTGCAGGGTTTATTCTCCCTTACTCGTTTTTGTTTTTAATTTTTTTTAATGTTTATTATTTTTGAGAGACAGAGCGTGAGTGGGGGAGGGGCAGAGAGAGAGGGAGACAGAATCCGAAGAAGAGCTGTGAGCACAGAGTCCGATGCGGGGCTCGAACTCACGAGCCATGAGACCGTGACCTGAGCTGAAGTCGGACGCTCAAGCGGCTGAGCCGCCCAGGCTCCCCAATTCTCCCTTATTGGTGACTCCCTTCCCTGACAGTGAGGACCCTGGCTCCCGTTATCCTGAGTTTGTTCATTTATTTGATCAGTCCTCGTGGTTACGACCCATCTCCCATCCCGTTGCCCTGCAGGAGCGTCCTCTTGACCCGGCATCTCCCCGTTGGGGCTCTGACCCCGCTCCCTGTTGGGCTCTGCCTTAAGGGCTCCAGAAGGAGACTGGAGGGGGGTGGAGGAGGGAGAGGGGACCGGGGACTTCCTGCCTGCTCCTCTTTGAGTGACGCCCCTGTAACCCTTCTTCCTCCAGGCCAAAGTGCCTGCCAGTAGTAGCTGCTCAGGACATCCGGGCGTCAGGTGGGCTTCTCTCCCTCTCAGCTTCTCGGGTCCCCGCCCGTGAGCACAGAGACCCCAGTGCCAGCAGCAGCCCACCCTCAGCCGTGCGGAGCCCTTTGCCTAGTTTCCGGAATTCCCTCCTTCGGTTCCCTGACCCCACGGGTAGTCGTGTTGCTTCCTGCGTGTGCGCCTGCTGTGTCCGTGGCGACTTAGCGCTCCTAACAGTTCTTTACGTGAAACTTTGGTGCTCAGAGAGCTGGTGTGCTTCTGCCTCTGGGCTCCGCCCGACCCGGATGACAGGGTCACCCTGGTTTTGCATTGACTCTGGTTGACAGCCCCCTCTCTGCCGTTCACCTGAGAAGTCCCGTGGGATCAGCGTGACTCGGTGGCCCTGCGCGGTGGACAGGGCGGTCTGCCGCCGTGCGTGCTTGTCTTCGTGATTGGTACACGCCAGTGTCACATTTTCACTGCGTCCTCAGAACTCTTGGGTCTTTTCAAGCGTTCGTCCCATATTCCCTGGTTTTCCCATTCATCAGACTGGCCTGGTGAATTCATGCCCATCCAGTTCGGGGAAATTTGCGCAGAACTGTGTACAAGGCAGAAGCAACAAGACCGTTTGTATCGAAGAGGAGGAGGGAACTCGACGAGGAGGATAAGGTGATCGATGTGGAAAGAACAGGGATGGCCGCGAGGCACTTCGCTCCTACCTGCCTCGGTCCTCAGGGTCAGTGGGCCCCTGAGGTGGGTGAGGAGTCCCGGAGGACGAAGTGGCTTCTCTGGCACGGCTGGCTACCAGGTGGTACACGGAGGAGCTGAAGCTCCAGAATGGGCGCTGGGCCGCTCGCCCCCGACCCCCCTGCACCGTCAGGCCACGCCAACGCGTAGAGATGGTTACAGCTGGAAGTTACGACAAACACTGTATGTTGTCAACGGCAGACGAATAATGGGTTATCTATTTTTAAAAGCCGTTTAGCAGAAAGTAGGATTGAAGGTTAGATCTTTAAAGAGTGGATAACTTTGTAGGCTCTAATAGTGAAATGACGAAGGAAAAAAATGAATCAGTTCCGTTTTGTTGAAAATATTTTTATGAAAAGTAATTTCTGTAAAGTAAAAATAGCGTAATTGAGATGAAAAGCAGGAACCGAGCGGAGGCGTGGCGTTTACAGGTAGCATGTTTCACAAAGTCAGAGTAAAGCACTTATGCAGTAGGTTAAACAAGATTAAGACGTGATCGGTGAGCAACTGTGATGAGTGGGTAGTCCTCCCCGTAGGGCTTACGAGTAGACTTGCCAGGCCTCAGGGACAGTTCAAAGGCAGGTGAACCATCCGTGTATGGTGTTGGGGGGCGGGGTGTGGTGACAGATTAGGAACCACAAAAAAAGTTAGTGCCTTTTGGAGAATCCTGGAATTTCATCCTAAAATTACTTTAAAATAGTAAAAAAGCTTCTGTGCATGCAAAGGTTCATTGCAGATTTATTCACCATAAAGAAGGTACTGATTTTCAAAATTAAAAGTTTAACCTGTCTGTTCAGTAGACACATGATTTACAATTGTTGGTGCACCAACTTAGTGAAATAGTATGCATCTGTTAAAATGATAATTGAGTGGTACAGAAACATGAGACATCTAAAAAGTAAAAGAATACAGACGATATGAAACATGGAACACGCCTACGAGCAAGAATGGCACGGGGTCACGGGCAAATTAAAAGTGGCTCATTACGGGTAGGATTCTCTTCGATTTTCATGAATATGTGTTTGGGTTGTACATTGAAAACAGTGACTGCCACCTCTCGTGAGTCTTGGGGTTTTGTGGAACAGTCCAGAATGTTGCATCATGCCCCTGCCAGAGCGAGCATCTCTGCGGTGTGCACTCGAGTGTGCTCTGTGCCACAGTTTGTTCGTAGCGGGTCAGCTCTCTTTCCTCTCCTACGCTCTCCCTTCTGGTGGTAAAATACAACAGATGAGATTTGCTGGGATCGTTTTTTTTTCATTGTACAATGAACGGTACCATGCGGTTCCCCTAGAAGGTACCAGGAGAGGTTGAGGTTTTTGGTGGCTGTTTGAAGTACAGATATCTATTAGGAGTTTTGGGAATGGTTGTTTGGGGGTGATATGTGAAAGAACTAAAAAGCCATAGATAACCTTTCAAGTTCTAGCCCAAGGGTTTTCTTTAGCCTGGCCTTTTGTTTTTTGTTTTTTTTTTTGTTGTTGTTGTTAAATCAGTCCCCATGTGTCCTATTTCCTGATCTCTGTGCTGATGGGCATTTGCACTGATAGTGGCAACAATTCACTGTCCTTAGGCACCAAGAACCTTGTGGTGCTCTGGCTGTTGTTCCGTGATCACTGAACCATGGTGACCAAACCTTAATGGTATTTATTAAGCAGCTATTTAAGGAGAAAAACTGCAGAATTCAGTTAATAATATGGAGCTCAATTAGAAATCCAGAAAACGTCAGATTGCAGGTTTTGGCTGCAGGCTGTTGGCTGTTTTTGGAGACGATTGCAGATGCACGTGTAGTTGCGAGAAATAACACAGAGCCTTGTACATTTTGCCCAATGGAAACGTTTTGCAAAACCAGTAGTGGGGAATTTGAAAGAGAACTGTGTGAAGGTCAGTGTAAAACGTGGATTTGGGCCCGAAGGTGAAAATGAGAACAGCTGTAAGAGATGTGACGCGTGGTGGTCAGGAGTGCACGGTCCCTGGAGTCGAACTGCGGGACTTCCGTCCTGGTGCTGCCTCTCGCTCTGCTCCTGGAACGAAATTACCCGCGGTCTCTGGAAAGGTTTCCTGGGCCGCGGTAACAAATTACCATAAACTGGGGGGCTTAAGACCACAGATACTTTCCTCTCACAGTTGGGGAAGCCAGGTCCAAAGTCAAGGTGTGAGCAGGGCTGTGCTCCCTCTAGAGGCCCCCGGGAGGACCCCTGTCTCTTCCAGCCTGTGGCGCAGTTGGTGTGCCGTGGCTTATGACTGCATCACTCCAGTCCCTGCCTCCCATCTTCCCGGGGCTGTTTCCCTTCTGTGTCCAGATTCCCTTCTCTTAATAAGGACACCAGTCCTTTTGTGCTTAGGCCCCATCTCATTCGTGTTTGTGACCTCAACTTGACTACATTTGGAAAGACCCCACTTCCAAATAAGGCCACAGTCACAGATTCTGGGTGGACACTACTGATTTGGGGAGGGAGGAGGAGACCCTATTCAGCCCAGCACGCTGTCCACAGAAACCTGGCTCAGTTTTCTCCTCCCTACAACGTGGATAATAAAAGGATGATTATTCTGTAACCTGTGCACGCGTGCATGGAACACGTGAGTGCCGTGTAAAGTGCTTCTGCCCGTTTCTTACCGAGGTCACTGCTAGAGTCCCCACGTGATTAGCAAGGATGGTTACGATGTCCGAGAGCACCGCCTGCACTTCAGAGATGGCCGCCGTTCTGCGAGAATTTTCTGTCTCGTGTTCCCCCCACCCCACCCCGGGCTGCCCTGTGGCTCCACGGAGCCTACTCACCTCCAATGTACCTGCTGCTTGTGTTCACGACCAGCGGCAGCGGACCTCTGTGTGGCAGCATCTGTCACAGCAGATGCTGAAGGACAGGGGCTAAGGATGAACATCTGCGTAGTTGAGCGCAGACACAGACTTCCCAACACCTGTCAGATACCAAGCATTTTAAAAAGTAAACCTTTGTTTCCTGAAAAAGCTGTGTCATGTAGTGGAATGCCCCAGTCAGGTTGTTGAATTTTTACGTAGTACCAACTTACTAGAGTAAATTGTTGATTTCGTTTTTTTGAATTTATAGCTAAGCCGTTTACACAGCTGGTCAAGGAGATGCAGCTTCATCGAGAAGACTTCGAAATAATTAAAGTAATCGGAAGAGGTGCTTTCGGTGAGGTAAGATGAACTTCTGTTTTGCTCATTTTGCCTAGAACGGGAGAGCAGCCGCCGCCACCAGGCGTCTGTAGGACCCTGTGCATCGATCTGGGGGACGGGTCGTTGTCACTGTCACTTGGAGAGTAGTTCTTGGTGGGCGGAACCTGCGGGGTACAATTAAGAGGAGAAAAATAAAAACAAAAGCTGGTGGCCGGTGAGTTACCCTGAATATTGTCTGGACCAAAATCATCTCTTTGAGACAAAGAAGTTTATTAAAAGTCCACTTGTTAATTGAAAACATCCCGGCAGTCACCTTCTGCAGAATGCGGGGAGGCCACAGCGGCCGCGCCCGTCACCAGCAGCCTGCCCGCCGTCGGTGCTCGAGCTGTGCCTGGGCCCGGCCTGCGCGGCCTCATCCCGCCCCCGGCCCGGCCTCTGCAGGGGGTGGCCCGTCCAGGCTCCGCGTGTGCAGCGGGCGTCGTGCCCCCGCCGAGGCTCCGGCCGCGGCTCCCCCCACAGACTGGGATCGGTGGGTGTACGCTTAGCACCAAAGAGCCGAGCCTCCTAAGCTTCTGGATGTGCTGACCCCTCCGCTTAAGCTTTCCCCTTAGCTCTGCTGCTGGGGCGTCACGTGTGGGGCCCGGCGGTGACCCGCCCTGTCCCGTCACGCGTGCTCTGCCTGACAGTGACCCGACCTGCCGTGACGAGAAGGTGCTCCAGAATACTCGGGACTTGTGTGCAAGGCGTACGTTTCCTCCCGTGTCCAGGTCTGGTTTTGTTGTTTAGTGAGGAGAAAGAGACCTTTCAAAATTGAAACCCGATTCAGCGCAGCATGTACTTTTGCCGACTGTCTCCCTGGCAGCAGGACCGGGCCCGGGCCCTCGCGGGGATCTGTGGGGACGCCGCACCCCTAGCACCGGGTTGGGGAGGCGCAGGGGTGCCATGGGGCAGGGGAGGGTCGCTCTCCAGAAGAGGGGGAGACAACGGTGTTGTGCCACAATGGGCTACGGTGATTTTCACTGCTCTTCTTTGCAAAGAACTTAACTGCACGGCTCGGATTTCTGAGCTTCAGAGAAGGGGCCTGTGTCACCTTTTAAGTTCCTCCCAAACTCAGGAAATCCGTCCTTGCCCAGGCCTTCCCGAAAGTCCTTGGGTTCTCTCCCCTACCTTTGCTCCCTCTCCAGGCTTTCTCGGCCTGTGTAAGTCCCTCCCCCACCCCGGGGCCCCATGGCCTGGGCTCGGATCGCCATCGGGCTCCTCCGGCCACCCGGCCATCCTGCGACCCGTCTGGGTTCCCTGTACGTGCTCGCCAGTCCTCCCCCGCCGGAGAAAGAATCTTGGATTCTGTGGCTAAGGTCACTGCCACTGTCTGGTAATGGTGGCGTCACTGCCATTGCCTCCTCGGGGTGTTCTTGCAACCCTGCACCTCATCTGCTGTCTTCCACCAGGTTTCCCAGTTGGCCCAGCGATGTTCTTCGTGGCGGTTTGTTTTGGTTCCTCCAGTACTGGATCGGGGCTGGCATCAGGTGTCCCACTGAGTTGTCATGTCCCCAGATCGGTTGTTAATGTTGTGTAAGATCACTTCTGTTGGTTTTCTTTACGGAAACATCTCATTTTGGAGATGCTTGTAGCATCAGCTCTCTTTGATGCAATTAAAACTGAGTTTTGGGCCAAGAAGTTGTTTCCGGTAAACTAAACAAGATTTTTACAGATTGTTTATTTTATAAGTTGTGCAGTTAGAGAAAGCTCGTTCAATATACAGGAGTTTTTGTTTTTACATTAAATTTTACTCCTGCATTTCACTTCTACGTGTTCTTGGTTTGACAGGTGTTTTTCTGTGGACAGATGTATTCTTTTTCCTTCTGGGTATTTTATCAAAGGCACTGGCATATTTTCTGGACATGGCCTGTGTCCAGACAGGCCTCTTCTAAAGAAGTAAGCTTCTAGTAAGAGATCAGAGTGCTCTGTGTCTCATTTTCAGCAAGATCTGGATTGTTCAAAAGTTATCAGCTCTACCGTTTCTTCCAAGTGAGGCCATTTCTGTAGTAAATACTAAGTAGCCTTTTCTCCCCTGTTTCACCCCTCTGGTAACCACCAGATTGTTCTCTGCATCGATGAGTCTGCTTCTGTTTTGTTTTGTTTTGTTTTTCAGATTCTACATAAAAGGGAAATCATTTGGTATTGGTCTTTCTGTGTCTGAACTTACTTCACTTAGCATTATACCTTCTAGATCCATCCATGTTATTGCAGATGGTGAGATCTCTTCCTTTTTGCGGCTGCGTAGTATTCCATTGTAGGTATCTATGACATCTTCTTTATCCATTCATCAGGCAATGGACACGTAGGTTATTGCCACATCTTGGCCATTGTAAATAATGCTGCAGTAAACGTAGGGATGCATCTGTCTTTTTGAGTTAGTGCTTTTGTTTTCTTTGGATAAATACCCAGAAGTGAAATTGCTGGATCAGAAGGTAGTTCTATTTCAAACTTTTTGAGGAACCTCCATACTGTTTTCCACAGTGGCTGCATCAATTTGTATTCCCACAATAGTGCACGAGTCTTTTCTCCAGATCCTTGCAGACACTTACTTATTTTTTTTTTGTCTTCTTGATAATGGCATTCTGACGGGTATGAGGTGTGATACCTTGTGGTTTTGATTTGCATTTCCCTGAGATAAGTGATGTGGAACATCTTTTCATGTGTCTTGTTTACCATCTGTATGTCTTCTTTGGAGAAATGTCTGCTTAAGTTTTCCGCCTATTTTTAAAATTGGATCATTTGCTTTTTTGATACTGAGTTGTGTGTGTTCATTATCTATTCTAGATATAACCCCTTATGGGATATATCTTTTGCAAATATCTTCTCCCATTCCATAGGTTACCTTTTGTTTGTTGATGGTCTCCACTCATGTGCAGAAGCTCTTTAGTTTGATGTCCCAGTAGTTTATTTTTGCTTTTGTTTTCCTTGGAGAGAGATCCAGAAAAGTATTGCTAAGGCCGACGTCCAAGAGGTTACTGCCTATGTTTTCTTGTAGGATTTTTATGGTTTCAGGTGTTATATTTTATTTAAATCTTTAATCCATTTTGAGGGTTCTTTTTTGTTTCTGTTTTTGTTTTTTTTGCATGCTATAAGAAAATGGTTCCGTTTCATTCTTCTGCATGTAGCTGTCCAGTTTTCTGAGCACTGTTGAAGAGATGGTCTTTTCCCATTGTATATTCCTGCCTCCTTTGTCCATTAATTGATCTGTGTGTCTGTTTTTGTGCCAGCACCGTACTGTTTTGATCACTACAGCCTTGTAGTAGTGTGAAATCCGGGCACGTGATACCTCCAGCTTTGTTCTTTCTCAAGATTGTTTTGACTCTTTGGGGCCTTTGTGGGTCCCTACAGATTTTAGGATTATTTGTTCTAATTCTGTGAAAAATGCCGTTGATATTTTGATAGGGATTACATTATAGTAGCTTTTGTTTTTGTTTTTTTTTTTTTAATTTTTTTTTCGTTTATTTATTTTTTTGGGACAGAGAGAGACAGAGCATGAACGGGGTGGGGCAGAGAGAGAGGGAGACACAGAATCGGAAACAGGCTCCAGGCTCTGAGACATCAGCCCAGAGCCTGACGCGGGGCTCGAACTCATGGACCGCGAGATCGTGACCTGGCTGAAGTCGGACGCTTAACCGACTGCGCCACCCAGGCGCCCCAGTAGCTTTTGTTTTTAACACTAACATTTCACCTATTGATTGTAGCCGATTTCTAGGAAGAAATCGACACTTCCAATGTGATGACATCACGTGTGCCCAGATTGCATGTTCTGGGACACGTGGGAGAACTCACCGAACCTTTGTTCGGCATTCTTTGTTCTTTATTCAGAATCAGAGCGAGCTTGGTTAGTGGTTCTAAGACCACAGCTAGTAAACAGCAGCTTAAACAGGTGTCACGAGAAGAGCCACCACCGCGAGCACTGGGGTGGCAGTGAGAGAGATGACCGAAGGAGGTGACTGGAGGACGACTTCCACGTGGTGGGCTGTGGGAAGCTGTGTGCTGTGGGAGGGGCCTTTGACCCTCACCAGACTCTGGGGTTCCATCAAGGCATGTTCTTTGTGGACCCCCCCCCCCCGCCCTATCGTCAGGCCCAGGGAAGATAATATTTAATCATAACTGTCTTTATAATCCTTAACATGCATGCACTTGAGGGTGAGACTCTGCTACTTGTTAGCATGTTATTTAAACCTCTCAGCCTCAGGTTCCGTATCTATAAAACATGGATATAAAAATAGCCACCATCGAGGACTGTGGTGAGGGTTACCTGAGAGGGTGCAGGTCAGTTGGTGAGCAGAGTTCCTGGCACGGGGAAAGTGCCTGGTGTGTGTTAGCCTGGGTGGTTTCTTTGACGATGTGACTGTACGACATGCATCGTTTAGGAAGCAAGGAAGTAAATAATTGTTTATGCCTGCCGTGTGGCTGTCTGCCATTGGCAGCAAAAAGGGACAGCCATACGTAAGTAGCTTATGGTTTTGTGATGGGGACTTAGGCCAGTGAATGATTTTTGCAGGGTAGAATGTGCCGTGTGCTGGCACAGGCATCACATCTGGTATTGGTAAGTGATGTCAGAGCGCGTCTGAGATTTGGCAGGGACTGGGGAATCCAGTAGGACTTCCTGCAAGAGGTGGCATTTGAATTGTGCCTTGAAGAACGTGGCCGCCGGCCAACATGCCGAGTGCCCACTATATGCCTAACCCCGTTCGAAGTGCATTTAGGTGTATTCGCTGGTTTGTCCTCATAGCAGTCTGGGGCCAGTACTGCTATTACCCCTTTTCTAGTTGTAGAAACCGAGGCACAAAGAAGAGGATTTGCCCAAGTCCCACTCCAGAGCCCACGCCGGCACTCAGTGCCCCTGGAGAACAGACCACAGAGGCAAGAGCTGGCATGTCAAGGCCGGCGGTGGGAGGAGGAGGTAGACGTAGCGCCAGTGGGGCAGGTGGCAGGAGCGTGGGGACGGAACCCTTGAACACGGGGAGGAGAGGTTGGGAGCAGTGAGCGGATTTTTAAAGTTTTTATGGTGAAAGTCCCAGGCACGTGTCCCGGGCTCGCCCAGGGCGGCCAGCCCCGCTGTGCGCCCACCGCCCACCACGGAAGTTTTAGGAACTGAGCAGGGATGTGCACGTTGTGGTGTGGCGAACGGCAAGGTGCGATGCTTAGCGGGACGGATCTGCATTTACGTGAAGAGCTTGTGTCTCCTCAGTAGCTCGTTTTCCAGGGTTTCATTTCTCCGGGCACTTGAGATGTCACTGTAGTTACGTGACAACGTGTGCTGGCTTTTGGTTCCTTCAGCTACGTTTTTGTTAAACTCCTGTTTGTGTTCCAGGTTGCTGTTGTCAAAATGAAGAACACTGAGCGAATTTATGCGATGAAAATCCTCAACAAGTGGGAAATGCTTAAAAGAGCAGAGGTAAGCGTGGAGTAGTAAAGAGTAACAGGAGAAGGGGGGTGTGAGGGGCATGTGCTGGGTCCCCACCACAGTCCTCGCAGAGCTGGGCCTCCCCCCTCCCTCCTTGACAAGAGTGACCTGTGTCTTGTCGCCACCGTCTCCGCCCCTCCCGGCGCGCACGCCTCTCTGCGCTCTCCTGCGCACTCCTCTCTCCTCTCTGCGCCAGACCCCCCCCCCCCCCCCCCCCCCCCCCCCCCCGCCCCAGCCGAGGGCTGCTCACTGTAAGGACCAATCAAAACCTTTGCGGGGACTCTGGGCATTTATCTCAGCTCTGCTTCCCGTGCACAAGGCATTACTGGATCTGGAGCCTGTGTAAGCACAGAGATGTCTGCGTACGCCCTCCCAGAGGGAGGACGGAGATCGTAAGCAGAAGTAGGTGGTCACTGCTTGGCAGGTCTAGATGCGCTTTTCCTTACTTCGGTGTCCCTCCCTCTGGGGCCTGTTTCACGGTCCCGACCCTGGCCGCTCCGGCCCCCGATGGAGTCGGTGAGGCTGCTGGGCCAGCCCGAGCTCTACCTCTGGTCCTACCAGACTCACCCCCGGTCTGCCTTCACCCCCCATCCTCTGTGGTCCTCCACTTTGCGTCAGGGAGCCAAGCATCCTTCCTTTCCAAGGCTCTGTCACTTACCCTGTGTCCTCTCGCTGGGCTCCCCCAGGCTGAACGCCCTCAGCGCCACCTCCGCCGCCCCAGGTGTGAAGCAAGCTCACCCCGGGACTGAGCGCCCCTGGGATTAGCCACCTCCTCCTCCGGAAACTGCTTCTCTGGTTTCTGGCCTCTCTTGTCGTGTCACTCTGAACCTTCCTTGTAATTTTAGGTGGCCCTTCCTGTGCTCGGTAGTTCTTCCCTGGGATGATGATGCCACTTGGGCAGATACCAGTACAAACGTCTGTTCTGGTCAGATCCCTCCCCTGAGCTCAGGTTGTCGTCAGCTTGGTGGGTGGGCGTTCTCACTCAGTATCCTCAGTGCGTCCTACCTGTCCGTCACGGCCTGTTCTCCTTCCCCGTCCCTACCCTCCTCCTTCCCACCGTGGTGCCCAGCACCGGGCCTCTGCCAAATGAATGCAGGCTGGTTAACTGAAGCATCGCTGTGTTTGTGGTCACCTGGGCCCGGGGACTCTGCCTCAGGCGGTACCGCGGTGGCCGTGCCTCGGCCCCAGCAGCCCTGCGTGGCACCGTCAGCGCTCTGGGGGTCAAGGGAAATCGCTGGAGTGACTCTTCCGTGGGAACAGGGTAGCTGGTGGTGCGTAAGAGTTTGGGGGAGGAATAAGCAGGGAAATAAAGGCTAGTAGCAAATTCATTTAAGTTTATATTTTTAGAGGAGTGATTGGTTGTTCAGCGTCAGCCTCCAGACCGTGTGTGTGTGTGTGTGTGTGTGTGTGTGTGTGTGTTTAAAAGTCCCAAGGTTGGGGAGAGGTGATTCGCACCTTATAACTAGTTAGTATTTACCCAAATGTCATGGTGAGTACATTCTGAAATTATGAAATTTAAATCTGGTTACAGAGATCCTACCTAATTGGCATAGTCGGAAAAGTCCAAGGATGTCTGCTAATTATTACGATTATCCCAGGGTACATGTCATGGGATATATGTGTGTGTGATACACATAAAAACATAGTAATATTGATATAAAATGGTTAAAGTAATTTATCATTTTATTCCTAATAAATTAGTTTACTGTGAACGCTAAATCTTTGAAAGCATGACGTCACCAAGAGGGGGCGGTGGAAAAGTCACTAAGCTGTGAATTCATAACTCTGTGGGTCGTGCTGTGCTTTCTAGCTCATCTGTTTTGCTCATTAAAAAAGTACTGAAAGTTCTCAAAACAAAACTGCTGAATAATACATATATTTCCTGTCTGTGGGTCATCATGCTGGTGACCCTGAGTTTAAGAATGGCTTTTATTCTAAATGTGGATGGGTCGACCCTGGAGAACGTGGAGCCCCGGCCCTGGGCCTTCCTTGCAGCTGCCCTGCGCCAGGCCCTGTGGGCTGGGGGGCCGCGGGCTGGGGGGCATAGCATTGGTCTCTGCACATTTGGACATCGTAAGCTGATTGCTGGTCCATTTGAGTTGTTTTATCTGCTTTTAATTAGTAGAATTGGGGCACATCTACTTCAGTCATTTTTTTTTTTCGAAATAAAAAATTTTTAAAATAAGTTTAGAATAGAAAGCTCTTAGGACAAAACAAGTTCCAGAGGTCACTGTGAGTCTCATGAGAGAGCAGGTAGGACTCCCCGGTGCCTTGTGGACCAAGGGCTCCCATCAGTGCCACTGTCGTTTTTGTTAAGCTGTGCAAGTTTCAGATCTAGAGGGAGTTAAAATCTTAGGTGATCAACAAAGAGAAAGTTTTATTATGATTATGCCAAAATACCTGGTCACTTTTAAATCTAGGTACCACCTGTGAAATAAAGCTCTTAAAAAAAAAAAATAAACCGTAACAGCCTAAAAGACAGCCTTTTACCTATGTGCTGCAGACCATACTTCTTCACAGAATCCTGTTATGACCGTGGCACCAGTTACCGTGATTAAATCACTTTCCAGCGCTCAGCTCAGTAAGCAGGTGTGTGCCCTTTCCTGCCAGCCATGTGGCTGCTGAACTGTAGGTGTGTGACAGCGAGGGGCAGACGTGGGGCGGCCACGTCCCAGGCTATCGAGAGGAAGCCGGTCTGGTCCAGAGAGGTCGGGCAGTGCTGGGTGGGAGGGGCCCACCCAGGAGAGTGTTGCTGAGATCCACCTGTGAGCCGGGCCGACTCTCCTTTGTCGGCTGCAGAGGTGGCGTGTGTGGAAGGGGCAGGGGCCGGGCCCGGCCCGAGGAAGTGAGCTCTCCGAAGCCCTGGTGCAGGAAAGGCCTGGGGGAGGCGAGGATGCGTCTGGTTCCAGGTGAGTGAGGGAGGCCGAGCTTCCTGCAGCCTGGGAGGCAGGTGACGCGTCTCCAGAGCCTGTCACGGCAGGGACCCCTCTGTTCAGGACCGTACTCCTTGGACGGGCCCAGACCGACTCTCCCCCTGATTCTTTACAGACTGCTTGTTTCCGAGAAGAGCGCGACGTGCTGGTGAACGGGGACTGCCAGTGGATCACTACTCTGCACTACGCCTTTCAGGACGAAAACTACCTGGTATGTCCGGGTCTCGGGCGCTTCAAGAGTCTGTCGAATGGCATGTGGGTGAAATTGGTTGATTCGTTTGTGCTGCTACTAAAAACCGAACAAGGCGGTTTGGAATTGACAGTGTTTATATGTGCTCGGAAGAACGAAGGGGTTGGTTTAAGGTAGTAACTGGGTGGGGTTTTTTAAAGGCAGACAGTTCTCATCACGAGATAACCTGATTAGTTTTGTTCCCCGGGTTTATTACATTTAAATAAACTGGGGCTTCAAGACATTTTCCATCTTGGATTATGTTTGAAGAGAGAGGGCCGCGAGGACCCACAGTGGCTCAGCCTTTGGCGCCGAGTGGGTAATCGTGTCACCCACGATGCCTGACGCTGTCTGAGGACACTGCTGGTGTGCAGTCCTCCCCGAACGAGCTGGGCTCGCTGAGGTCTTCTGACGTGGGTTTTAGGGGGGACTCTTGTTACCTGTTTCTTCCGACCTAAGTGGGGGCTTTCAGTCTTGACCAGTCAGTCCGCTGTGCGATTGACACGTGTGCCCCGAGGTGAGTGTAGATGCCTGTAAAACAGACACAAAACAGCGGCTCACAAGGGAAAAGAAGCCAAACCTTTGCCCTCAGCTGCTCTTAATTCCAGAGTGACCGTGTGACCGAAGGTTTGCCTAAACCTAAAAAGGTCCTCACGTGGAGCTCTGGTTGTGCGGGGCAAGCACCGTCCTTGGAGAAGCTGGTCTCTGCCCGGCTCCTCTTGCCTGCGCAGCCCCAGCGGTGGCCGCAGGGGCTTCGAAGGTCTGCACAGCCTCGGGCCAGGGACCTGAGCTCGATCTCCCTGAGCTCACCCGCACTTCTGTGCTCCGTTCCTACAGCAAGAGGGACGTAGGGTCTCTTTTATTCATCTTACAACCGTCTCTTTCCCACGTCAAAGACATCCGTCAGTTTTGAATGTCCAGAATTAGGTAACATGGTTTGTTACACTGTTTATTTAGAATTTACAACATATATGTTTATGTCTACAGAAGAACCGTTGTGTTTATCAAGCAGGGGCGCGTGGGTTAGCTCTGTCTCCCCAGGGACCCCGTGCCTTAGGCCCTGAAGGTTGTCACCACGTTTTAAATGGGGCATCTGGAGCGGGAGGGGACGTAGCCACTTGTCCAAGCGTGTGACGGGAGGTGGTGCTCAGGGCCCTTCCCCAGCAGACCGCCGAGTGCACATCACCCCCGCTCAGAGGCGACCATCTCGGGTCCATTTCCGAGGAGTTCAGGCGCAGATCTGTACAGAAGGAAAACAACATATTTTGTTTAATCTTTCCTGAAGTCAGCGTAGTGTCTTGCAGTCTGAAATGTCTGATGGAAGATGGTCAGTTAGGAATCGCAGCCAAGAAGGCATCTTCTTGAGTGTTTGGAGTTGCACAAATAGAGGTACAGTGAAAATCAAGAAGGAAGGCAGGGGCTCCGGGCTTTCTAGTGTGTGAACCTGGGCGCTGGTACTGGGGTTCGCAGACCCGTGGCTGGCTGCTGTCTCTGCCGCCCCTGAGTGGTGCTGTCGGGCAGGTTCCTTCTCTCTGGGACCCCGGCAGTTTCTGCCTTTGTGGGGTGATGGAGAAGCAGGCCTGGAGAGCGGGGCAGGCCACGTCAGGCCTCCTTCCTCGTGCGGAGTCATTGGGCTGCCCCACAGAGCCCATTCTCGTTGTTCCTTCTGTTGGAGGCATCTAAACTTGGCGTGTCCTAAAAATTAAACGTGTTTCTCCAGTGACTAGAAGGGTGTTGCCTTGTTGACTTAGAATCCCTGTGTTTCATGACAGAGGAAATAATTGGTTTGGTTCTTACTCTAAAAGTAAGTTTCTGCCTTATGGCCCCTTAGTTTACTTTCTTACGGATTCCTTACAGTTCTCCAGGAGCCTGTCGATCATGTTCAGTGCTGCTGTAGAGCATTTTCATTTTTCTGTTTAGAATTCTAGGCCAGCATGGAAACCGTGGAGACTCGGCTAGATGGGTGCTTGACTTACTCCTACCGCTTTCTTAGGGGCCAGAGAACTTCTCCCTTCGGCCCGCACGCCCGCCAGCCTGTGGTCTGGCCTCTGCCTCCGCATAGTACTCCCCGGTGCCTGTCACCCTCCTCTCCTTCCGGGACCACGTCCTGGCCCCCCAGCCCCTCTCCTGCCCTGCTCTCGGCCCCCATCTTCCGCGCTGTTGTTCCTGAAATTCGTTCTCCGTCAGATGCCTAACTGAAAGTACGACCTACATGGTGCAGGAAGGTACTGGGTGGGGAAGTCCTGGATGACACAGGAGCAGCTCGGGAGCCAGCGCTCCAGACTGGAAGAGCCAGAGGACTTCGTGGTAGAACTTCGGCCTTTCGTTGTCAGGCCTCGCGCTGACCGAATGTTCTGTTCTCTCCCACCTCTTCCCACCTGCAGTACTTAGTCATGGATTACTACGTGGGTGGTGATTTACTGACCCTGCTCAGTAAATTCGAAGACAAGCTTCCAGAAGATATGGCAAGATTCTACATCGGTGAAATGGTGTTGGCCATCGATTCCATCCATCAGCTTCACTACGTGCACAGGTACGCACCTTTTGTGTTTTATGGGGACGGCCTTGAATACGTGAAGATGCCCTTTCGGGGCCCCGAGACTCTGTCGAAGGCTCCAGGCCGTCCAGAGAGGCCACGCGGTTCGCAGACCCTGGGCCGCCCCAGCGCCTGGCACCAGCAGGTCCCAGTGTTACTGTGACGATGAGGATGCTCGAGCGCGGGTCCCCCAGAGCCGCCTTGTCTTTAGATGTTTTGCTGACCTCAGCTCATCCTCCCGCTGCTGATCCCTCCTCCCTGGGGTGCCCGCCCCCTAGTTCACGGGTTTCCTGACCGTCTGCTGTCCCAGCCACGACACCTTCCCTGGTGCACGGCCCCCATCATGGCACTCACAGAGGAGGACTGGGCTGGGGAGAGGGGCTCAGCACAGCACCTCGAGCGAGAATAACTGGTTCTGTGTGGCCGTGTGCCTCCCGCCCTCCCGGGCGCGCTGCGGGCCCACCCTGCATCCTGCGCGGGCGCCACCTCTGTGTCTTTCTGGTGCTTAAGACAGCGAGTTCGTCCTGTGGGGTTGGCTGTTTATTTTAATAATTGTTATCAAATATGTTCATGGTAACGGTTTTTTCAAGTCAGGTAGCGCTACAGGGCTTAAGAGAAAGCACGCGTCTCCTGCCCTGCCCGGATTCCACTGGCCACAGGTAGCTCGTCGGCTTTTTACACTGTTTCTTGCGGCATTTGCCTCACGTTCCTAACTAACCGGCTTCTCTCGCCATTTTCTTTTTTGCAGAGGAGGGAGAGTCAGATCACATCTGTTAAGATGCAGTTTACTCTTTCCAGAAGTAGCTCTCTCCCTCCGCCCTCTCCCACACACACTCTCAGACCCCCCTCCCACAGCGTCCCAGTTCCTGAGCGATAACTGTTGGTTAAATCCCCGTCAGGTTCATCGTGGAACACCTGTGTGAGTGTGACAGATGAGCCTGGCGGTTCCCGCATTTCCACTTCCATGAGGCGGTTCCGCTGGGGGTGGCAATGGTCCTGAGTCTTCACTTGCGGGCTTTTCCGTGGCAGCCGTCACTGGTTGCCCCGAACCGGCTGGTCGTCCCCTGTGCTGAATTGCAAAGCTCTGCGCACACAGGCGTGTCAGGTAGCATGGGTCTGATTTTTCTTGGAACCGCTGCTCCTCCTTTCCCGCTCCCTTCTGCCCTGGGTGCCTCTGCCAGCATCCTGAGAGTTCTTTCCCCGGAGCCGCTCCCGTCCCGTCTCCCCGGATTGGATCCCTTGCTGTCCAAGTGACACATCTTCCTTTCTCGGTCTATTCTTTTGATTTGGTGGCATGGATTGTCTGTAGTTTCTGGATCAAGGTGGCTCGTGAGATCATGTTTTTGAGATCAGTATCTTAATTCCATCCACACGTGTGACTGAGGGATGATCTAGTAAGAATTTTAGATTGGAAATCACCTTCCTCGGGACTGTGAGGGCATTACCGTCCTCCGTTGGGAGGCTCACGGCCACCGCGATCCCCCTGGCGTCACATCGGGCCCCGCTGCCGCCTCGCCCGGGGCCCGGCCTCTGCTGCCCGTCAGGAGGTTTTCCTGAGCAGACACAGCTCCTGCTGCAAGGGTGGCCACGGCACAGGGTGTCACAAGAACAGCCCTTCAGGTCTCGCCATGAGTCGTACCTCACTGCTCAGTGGGGAAACTGAGGCGCGGGGGCCACGTGCCCCCGCCCAGGGCACTGCCCTGTGGGTCCAGGTATCACAGAGTAAGCAGAGGGCGCGGCTCCCAAAGAACCTTTACTTCTTTTAGGGCGTTTTCTCTTTTTTCATGGATTCTTTAATGTCGCTGTGCTTGCTTTTCTAACAGTTACTACAGTTGTTTTCAACATTCGATTTTATATTCTACAGAAATTTGACTAATTCATACCAGAGCTGAATGTCTTTGTATTTGTCACCGATCTCCAGGGAAATTAATCTGACCACTTTTTCAGTGGTTTATTCTTTCTCTGTTTTCCCTAATTAGAAAGCTTTTCCCTTATTTTCTTAATTAGCTATGTAGAAGCTTCACTCTGTCATTTGATCTCCAGACATAGTAGGAGAATGAAATGTGTGATTAACCGCCCTCCCCCGTCAACTCAGTATTCAGACTTAGCACTTGAACGACCCAGTCTGAAAACCGAAAGCTTGCATTTTTGCTAGAAAGGCTACAAAGCCAGGTTTGGTAGGAAGTCAGTCCTGCCTCGGCCGCAGGTGGTAGGTTCGCTGTGGGTCGAAGCAGCATTCGACGGGGCCGGAAATGAGTGTGTGTCGTCAGCACAGCAGCCGTGTCCCTGCTGGATTTAAGAAGCAGGACTCAGACCCTGTGCTACAGCTGTGGGGCCTTTTCTGTGGCCGGATGTGGGCCGTGGGGACGCAGGCCGTGCCCACCGCCCTCCGGCCGGGCTGCTGCAGGCAGAGCAGGTGCTCCCTGGCTTTGGCAGCGTGGGAAGCGGTGGGCAGCCGGGACCAGGGAGCAGGGCACACAGGCGGGTACAGCCCCTTCTGGAGCGGTCAGCCCCAGATCACAGCAGAGGCAGAAACGAAGAGTGACAGTCACTTGCCTTTGAGGACATGACGTCCCCAGAGAGAACAGAGAGTGCAGCTCAGAAACAAAGTCAGAACGGTGCAGTTTTAAGAGAAGGAATATCCAGAGAACGAAAACAAAAACTGGAGCAAATAGAAAGCTGCGCGGGAGAGATGCAGGATGAAGCAGAGGGATCTGACGAAGGTAGCCCGGGGCAGGCCGGGCGGCCGCTGTGGTTCTGGAGCGGGTCTGATTTTATCTTTAGGAGGCCCTCCTGTTGTCCCAAGACCAGCTCACTTAGGAAGTGTGTCTTTGCCCCAGTGAGGTGAGATGACATCTTTATCACGCACTCACTCCCCGTGACGTTCTGTCCTGTCGTCTTTCTGTCTGTCTGTGCACCAGGGCCGTACCGCTTTAATTTTGGAGGCAGAAGCCGTGTCGGACTAGTTCCCCCATCAGACCCCTTTCTTTCTCTCCAGGGTTTTTCTGGCTGTCCTCACGCATTAATTGATCCATGTGAACTTTAGTATCAGGTTGGCTCCAAGAAACGGGACATGGGAAAATTTTTAATTTGATGGGCCCATCAGTCTGTAATGCAGTCCCTTTTTTTTTTTTTTTTTAAACTTCTGGAAGGTTCTCTCAGATTGTAGATTCAAATATTATGTTTTATTCTTTTATTCTTTCAATTTCTTTGGGGACTCCAGTTATTTGTATGTGTCGTCTATTTTCATTTCTCTAGATCTTTCCCTCCCTTTCTTCAGTGCCCTTTCATTAGATTTTACTGGAATTTGTTCTATGGGCATCTTATAATTTAGTCACCATTCCTGATAAGATTTTGTCTTCTGTTTCTTCCTTGAGTTAAATCTCTTCATTTCTTCCTGCTTTTGTCTGGTTCTGTTCTTAATTTTTTATTTTTCTGACTCATTGAGGGTTTGCTTTGTTTCTCCTCTTTATTTCGGTTTGGGGTTCTGCGCTGGTTTCTTTTGCTTTGTGGATCTTTCTTTGGGTAAGAATTGTCGTCGTCTTCTCACCTTTGTTTGTGAGATGCGTCCCTAATGTTGGGAGTAGCTGAGGTGTGGTGTTCTGTCGTGTGAGCACATACCTGAGCTCCTCTTGGTGAACATCTGCCTTTCCTCCTGAAGTCTGTTCCCTTTTGTGCCGTCCAGTCACATGAACTCGTTTGACCAGGAAGGAGAGCTTGTGCTTTAAAGGCCGTCCGCCTCCCCAGGGGCCCCACGTTTGCAAGTCCACAGAGCAGCAGGTCGGCCGTGGACCTACCTTCCTGCCATGAACTTGCTGCTGACAGCTAGACAGATGGCTTAGGTCTTCGGCCCCCGGGTCTTTGTCCGCCAGATACAGCGTGGGGTACGTGGGGGGCTGCTGGCCTGCCGTGGTCTTGCCCCAGAGCCTCACCTGTCTCTTGCTCTCATCACGTCTGTGCTCAGACACCCTTTGCCCCGTTTTCTGCTGCTTCTGGTTTCTTCCCAGCGCTTATCGTGGGCGTCACACCCTGGTGCTGACTGAGACCACGTGCGTGTTCGTGCGTTCGCACGTTCATTTTCTGCCCTCTCAGCTGGTGGAAGTTTCGTGATGGCAGGGGCTGTGGGGTCTGGTTACTGTCACAGACCCGGGGTCAAGCACAGCACCGGGCACCAAGGAGACACTCAGGAAGCATGGTCAGCTGTGCGGTGGGAACAAGATTGTGTGCCATCGGATTGACTGGGGATTAGCTCATGCACAGGAGTGAGCGGTAGTGGTGGTGACTGCCCCTCCGTACGCGTGTGCGAGTGGAGTGCCATGGAGAGACGTTTTCCCAAGATTGCCACAACTGTCCTGAAATGGCATTAGCATTTCCTCAGCGGGTACGCCACTGGTGACAGGCTTTGACCTGCCTAATGTGTGGCGTGGAAATGGTTGACTCACTGATTTGTTTTACTCACAGAGACATTAAACCTGACAATGTCCTTTTGGACGTGAATGGTCACATCCGCCTGGCCGACTTTGGATCCTGTTTGAAGATGAGTGACGATGGAACTGTAGGTATTTCTGTTGGAGATTTTTCATTTGGTTCTGGGTTTTGCTTGTAGTTAGAAGGGACTTAACATTTCAATTTGAGATCCAATTAAGAAACCAAGTTTATGAATGTGAATTAAAAAGATTCACATTTGGGGGACAGTTTAAATTTTCTGATTAAGTTGAAAACCTCGGTTTTGATGTCCATGTCTCATCAGTAGTACGAGTGCCTTCTAAGTTGGGGGTCGTCCCTTACCTCACGTGGCGAGGTGGCTGAGCACGCCATTGCCGCAGCGACACGCAGGCCCCCTCGGTCCTTTCTTGAAACGTCTGGTGCGGGCCGGTCAGGCGCTCAGACGTTGACTGTGTTAGCGACTCCTCATTTCTGTGTGCGGGCAGGTAACTTCCTGTCAGGCAGGGCTTTTCTCTCTGTGGGTGTTGTCCATCTAGAAACAGGGATCCTTGATACTAGGGTTACTCTCTTTCTTCCCACCAAAGCAGTCTCTTATTTCCCCAGTCTTGACCACGTGTTGCTTAGTTGAGATTGGTGCTGCCCTCAAATCCAGCCTTCCGACGACAAGCGTGGTGGTTCTCGGACTGAGCTCGAGCGTCGGTTCCCTTTCCTGCCCGCACGTCCCCTCACCCTTCCCGTGCTGCCACCTCACGCCGGTCTCCCCACTGTCCACCGTACGGTTCCTGCAGCCGGGCAGCCGAGCGGGGAAGTGACTCTGGTCACGTGACGGAGGCCGACCTCCCCGCGGTCCAGTCTGACCCGGGTGCTGCTCCTACCCCTTGGCCCCTCCTCAGACATGACCCGAGGGAGAGTCTGTCTGGCCTTCCTCGGCCAGGCCTTCTGTTATGGTTGCTCCCTCAGTCTAACTGACTTTGTTCTCCATGCGCTCCAAGACCAGTCCGGTTCCCCAGCTGCCCCGCTGCCCCCCTGTTTTCTCACGACGCTCACTGCCCTCGCTGGCCACAGCTTTCCGGAGCGATGGCCCCACGTCAAGCCTGTTCCTGCTAACGTCAGTGGCTGAGGAACTGTCCTTTCCCTTGTAGAGGCCTGAGCCTCCTGGTTCCCCATCTGGAGAATTCCTGAGTGCCCAGCCAGTGCCTGGACTATTTCCAGATGTTCCCATTTGGGAGATGGAAGGGTAGGCCCTGGGGGAGCAGCCTTAGCGTCTGTGGAAACAGACACTCAGTGTCCTGGGCCCCACCCTAGAATTTCTGTTTCACAAGAGCCCGGGTGGCCTGTATGCACACGGAAGTTTGCGAAGGGTTGGCCTGAACACACATGGCTTCTGGACCGCACTTTGGGCAGTGACAGAGGATGTGGGAAATGCCACCCCTTGAGGGACCACAGTGCCCTCTGGGGGCTGTGCTGGGCATGCGGGCAAGGAGAGACCAGGCGTGCGAGGCCATCTCACACGTTCTGGAAACTGCCCCACGTTTACTGCTGCAGGAGAGCATTCATTTGCAGTGAATTTTGAATTACTAGGGTTTTAAATCATGCTCATGTGCTGGTTTTATTCCACGATTATTTCCTCATTTGCTATCAGTGTTTTAGAAGGAGTAGTTGGGAATTTGGAATCGGAGCTGCCCCAGGATTTCCCTCCAACACCCCCTCTCCTTCAAGGTCCAGTCCTCTGTGGCCGTGGGCACTCCTGACTACATCTCGCCGGAGATCCTGCAGGCCATGGAGGACGGCATGGGCAAGTACGGCCCCGAGTGTGACTGGTGGTCTCTGGGCGTCTGCATGTACGAGATGCTGTATGGAGAGACGCCCTTCTACGCAGAGTCCCTCGTGGAGACCTACGGAAAGATCATGAACCACGAAGTAAGATGTCGCGTCTCCACGTCCCGTTTGTTCGAGTCCCGAGGCAGGGGCCCGGAGGCGGGAGGGCTGCTGGGAAGCTGTCCGCGTCTTTGGGGAGGAGACGATAGGGTTGGAGCAGGCTGCTGGCCACCGGACAGGAGCAGAGATTTGCGGGTGGAGTCGGCACAAGCTGCCCGCACGGGAGGTGTGGGCGTGGGGGGAGAGAGAGAACTTCGAGCTGGAGTGGCGGTGTTCGGGGCAGGCCCCGGGGAGGCGGGCCTCCGCGGGGCCGTGCCGGGTGTGGCCTCGGGATGGCGGGGGGCGGGGGCCCGTTGGGCTCTTCCACCTGCGGGTCTGGATTCATCAGTGTGACCACAGCTGCTCTTCTCGGGTCTGCTTCCCGGAGATGACTTGTCCGGACCGGGCCAGGCGCCTGTGCGTAGCACTCTTCCACCTCCTTGACCCGGCTTCCTTTTCCCTTTCCGGCTGTGCCTTTCCCCCCCTTGACCTTGCCTCCCGTCGGCCTCGCCTTCATTTCTTGTTCGTTTTCCCATTGCTCTTCCGCTTCCTGTTTTGTCACCTGTTTCCCTTAGTCACATGTGTCCTCATGCCGCTCCCACCCTGTGGCCGTGTGCTCACCGCCTCCTTCCCCGGTCTGTCACCGGCACCCCCCAAGTGAGCTTCCCTCTGCTGACCGGTCCTCAGCCCTGTCCCCCAGCAACTCTTTGTGTCGGGGGCCCGTGAACACTAACGTGGTGGGTGGTCTGCCATGTAACTCCCAATCGGGGCAAGCCATGGTTTTTAAAGACACTTTCCCAGAATAGAGATGATTGTTTTCACTTGGAAGTTAGCTTAGCCTTACCAGAAAAACAGCACAAAAGTGCATAGCGTAGACGGCGGAAATCACCCCCTCCGCGTCTTGGCGATAAATGCCGTCACGGTACCGAACAGGACTCGGTGGATTCTAAAGAGCCTGCTGGCAAGGAGCACGTGCCCCTGTGGGGCCTGGTCCGGCGCTTCCTGTGCGCCCGCCGGTCTGATCTTCGGTAGCGTTCCTGCCCTCCCTCTTTCTGGATGATAGAGGTGGGGCCTGGGCCTCAGCGCTCGGGCCCGCTGCCGTGCTGGGTGTGTGTTTGTGGGGCCGCGTCTGAGTGAATGGCATCACGTCACATACGACCAGGTGTTTCGTCATCCTTCTGTCCAGCGCACGACGCTTTTCTGTAGAACAAAATCTTAGGAGTAGACTTGCGCCAGATGCCGGCAGACGCACTGTGGAAGAGCTCCGTGCCAGCCGGTTCCGCCACAGCGTGTGGTCGGCGCCCTTTGCCACTTTGATGGGTGAAAATTTATCGTTAATTTACATGTAACATGGTAACGAATAACCAGCACGACTAAGGATTTTCTCATTAGAATCAAATGTCGTTAGCTTTGGTTTGCATTTAGCTACCGTGAAATTAGAAAGGACTGTTGACTCTGTTTTGTTTCCTGTAATGTCTGTACATCTTGGGTTTTTCTGAATAAGTTTTCATCTCATGTCCACCGGCCGCTTGCCCCCCAGGAGCGATTTCAGTTTCCGTCCCACGTCACGGATGTGTCTGAAGAAGCCAAAGACCTCATCCAAAGACTCATCTGCAGCAGAGAGCGCCGGCTGGGCCAGAATGGGATAGAAGACTTCAAAAAGCATGCGTTCTTCGAAGGTCTGAATTGGGAAAATATACGAAACCTGGAAGCACCTTATATTCCTGATGTGAGCAGTCCTTCTGACACCTCCAACTTCGACGTGGATGACGACGTGCTGAGAAACACCGTAAGTGTGAACAAGCACCTTCGTCCCCGTGGCGTCCCGGCGGGTCTGAAGCCAGCAGTGGTCTGTTGGAGGGTGTGGATTGTCAGCAGGATCTTAGAGCCATGTTGGTTCTTTTTAAAAGTGTGGCATTGTGTTTCCAGAAAGTACACCTTTTATTCCAGCCTTCAGCTTGGTAGTAATGTCCCCTTTAAAACACAGAGACCACAGCCACCTCCTTTCATTGTGCTTTGCAGATACTGGGTTTTTACAGATTAAAGGTTCGTGGCAAGCCTGCCCCCAGCAAGTCTTCTGGTGCCATTTTTCCAACAGTATTTGCTTACTTCGTCTCCCGTGTCACGTTTTGGTGATTGTCACAGTATTCCAAACTTTTTCATTATTACTGCATTTGTTGCAGCGATCTGTGGTCAGTGCTTATGACTTGCTGAAAGCTCAGATGATGGTTAGCATCTCTTAGCAGTGTTTCTGCTTAAGTTCATTTATTTATTTTGAGAGAGAGTGTGTGTGTGAGTGCACAAGTTGGGGAGGAGCGGGGAGAGAGAATCCCAGGCTCCGTGCTCTGCGTGGAGCCTGGCGTAGGACCCCATCCCACAACGGTGAGATCATGACGCGGGCTGAAATCAAGAGTCAGATGCTTCACTGACTGAGCCACTCAGGTGCTCCCCTCCTCCCCCCAGTAAACTATTTTGTTTTTAACTTGTTTTAATGTTTATTTATTTTTGAGAGAGAGACACACACACAGACAGAGCACCAGTAGGGGAGGAGCAAAGAGAGAGGGAGACACAGAATCCAAAGCAGACTCCAGGCTCCGAGCTGTCGTCACAGAGCCCGATGCGGGGCTCAAGCTCACGAACTGTGAGATCATGACCTGAGCTGAAGTTGGACGCTTAACCAGCTGAGCCACTCAGGTGCCCCCTCTGTTTTTAAATTAAGTTATGAAATTTATTTGTTCAGACATAATGCTGTTGCACACTCAGTAGACTATAGCATAGTGGAAACTCTCACATACACTGGGAAACCAAAAATGCACTTGCCTCGCTCTGTTGTGATAGTTTATTGTGGTGTCTGGAGCCACGCGCAATATTTTTCCGAGGTCCGCCTGTACTCCGCTTGAGTAAAATGGAGTTAAACGGCTCTTCTCCTTTAGACTCGCCAGAAACACTTACGCTGCATTTTCAGGGCACTCAGCAGCGTCGGAGATGTTACCGTCCTGGGGCTTCACCTCAGCCCCGTCACCACTTGCAGACTTCGAGGCCCTGAGCTGACGAGCGGCTCGGCCCGCGGCCCCACGGCGGACTCAGAGCCCCTGGGACTCTGGTCCCCCCGCATGAGCACCTGGCGCCCCGGCCGTCACGGTTCTGTGTCTGCACGTGTGTTTCTTTACACGGCCGGGCTTTGGGAGCAGCCAAGACTGTGTGTGGCTTCTGAGTCCTCCCACTGACGCCTAACGTCGTGGGTCCTCCAGATTGGGCCCTGGCTCTGGGGCCGTCCGGTGCGGGGCTGGGCCGACGGCCTCTGGTGCGCGAGTCGGCACCGTCTCGTCTTTGCTCAGAGGCTCTGAGGTTATTTTGAGCTCCTCAGATCCAGCCGTGTAAGTCCATACCGGGGACTTGTTTTGGGGATAGAAGAAGTGAGGTTTGACCAAGTAGAAGAAAAGTCTTGATCACTCCCTAGGGGATTTCTCTCGCTCAAATAAGGGCTGAACCGTAGACCTCCTGGAGAAAAGACAGAGAAAAGTAGTGTCATCGTGGAAAGGGTTTTCTTAGACTGCAAAGAAACTATTTCGACAATGACATTTCCCAGATAAAGTATAACTTTGGTTTCATGTTTAATAAAGAAGGATTCTGACACTGAAAACCAGAGCCTGTAACACATTAATCTAAAATAAATAAACCTAATCGAAGATAAATCTGAAATAAACCCATCTACCTTGGGTTCCAAGCCTACCTCTGCCGTTGGCCTCTGTTTCTCCCAAGAGCCTGAGAGCCCCCAGCCTCTGCCTCACAACCCTCCCGGGGCTGCGCCAGCGCCCGCCAGCTCACCTCTGCTCAGGGCGGACGAGTGTGGCACCAGGGTGCCATCCAAGTGTGGCCTGGGTCATTAACCATCCCCTGAAGCAGTGTGTTTGTTCTCTTAACTGCATCGTGGGCACAGCCAGGACTGAAAATACAAGTCTGCCAGTGCTGTGCCCCCTCGCGGGGACGCTGGGCTCGGTGTCCTAGAAGGCCACGTGATTCTCTCTAGTGCACGCAGTTTCACCCGTTGCTAATGTTCTTTCCCTTTGTTCGAACATGGATTTCATGTTGTCGTATGTGTTCTCATGCAGGAAATATTACCTCCTGGTTCTCACACAGGCTTCTCTGGGCTCCATTTGCCATTCATCGGCTTTACATTTACAACGGAAAGGTGGGTCCAGCTCTGTGGTTCCCCAGGCGGAGGCTTCCCTTGGGCGAGATGGCAGTTGATGGGCGAGCTCCGGGCGGGTGGGTGCTGCGTCAGCCCTGGGACAGCCACCCCCCAGGGAGATGTGGGCAGGTGGGACAGGTGTCCTTGAAAAAGGACACCTGATGAAAACACACAGTGACCTGTAGCAGGGTCGGCCGGCTTCTCCACAAAGGGTGGTCTCTGTTAGGTAGTCGTCTTTTTTTAACAACCCTTTAAAATGTGAAACCCATTCTTAGCTCATGGGAGGTGCGGTCAGCTGACTTCTGACTTACGGGCCGTCAGCGTTGTCAGGATTCATTCCGGTAGACTTTCAGGG
Organism: Felis catus; assembly: GCF_018350175.1. NCBI lineage: Eukaryota > Metazoa > Chordata > Mammalia > Carnivora > Felidae > Felis > Felis catus. The sequence continues at coordinate 144,641,382 of NC_058373.1, read as the reverse complement.
GCTCCCGGTCAGGCCCAGCTTTCGTGAGGGCACCGTGCTAGCTTTTGTGAGGATCTTATTGCAGCTCTGTAGCTCCCCCCGGGGGGCTGGAGCACGGTCCCAGACAGGCTGGCAGTCTGGAGAGCCGGGAGGGCTCCAGCCCTGAGCGCCGCGGTGACTGTACCTGTCAGCCTCTGTCTTGAATGGGCCTCTTTGCCAAGTTGTTGCCTGAGGGTTGTACCTGCTTTGAACAGGAAACTGGGCCAGGAGGGGAGGGGAGGGAGGGCAAAATGAAACAGACGGAACCTCGAAGCGCCTGAAGGAGGGCTACGTGGCCTTCTAGCGGCTCATACCTCAGCGGATGGGAACTCCTTCCAGAGAGGACGGTTTCTGCTCAAGTCCGCAGAAACTCTCCTGGTGTAAGGTGCCAGGGCTCAACAGCACTTCAGCCAGAGTGACAGCAGACGCCTTGCAGCCCGCAGGAAGGGGTCTTAGACCTGGGAGGCACGATGACCTCTTAATCCCTCATGCAGAGGTTCTGGAGTTTTCTGATCTGTTCCAACTCAGTGGGCACTTGTTAAACCTGCAGGTCCCAGGCCCACCTGCCAAGCCTCCAGTTTGGCGGGTCAGGCCCAGGGCCGTCCTCCTGGGACAGACCCCGTGGTGCTGGCACCGCGTTCTCGGGCCACCTTTGAGAAACACTGGCCAGGCCTCGCATACACGTGTGCCCGGTACCTTTGCCGCACTCCGGGCGGCAGGACTCGGAGAAGGCTCCCTGGCATCGCTGTCGTGTTAAAAGCGGGAGGAACTAAGTAACCGGCGGCCTGGTTTTGAGGGAGAGAACCGCTTCGGGTCTCAGTCTGGGTGCGTGCAGGCTGCGGACTGGCTCTGGCGAGTGGCCGTGCCGCCCCGAGTGCTAGCGGCCGTCGAGTCTGCAGGGGAAGGTGAGCCCTGTCCTCAGACTGCTCAGGAAGCCCTCGGCGGCAGGAGTGCCCAGGGCCGTCCGGCGAGGGCTTGGCGAGGCCCCCACGCCCAGCTCCTCACACGGATGTCTCCTGTGGCGTTTCTGGGCGCGCGTAAGCGATGACGCAGAAAGTACGCTTGCCTCCTTGGCAGAGGCCTTTTCCTTGACCCCTTCTGAGGGCACGGCCTTGTCCGCCACTACCCCCCCCCCCCCCCCCGGTCATCCCATCACTTGCTGTAAGGAGGTCTCCCTTCTGAATTTTGGCTCCATCCACGACGGTCTGGCCACGGGCCTTCGTCTGCCTGTTCAAAAGACTTCTCTTGGGCCCCAGCGAGTCTCCAGATGCCGAAGAAGTCGCTGTACGCTCCGTGGATCAGAAACCCCGTTGCTTTATTTGCAGCTGCTTTTCTGACCGAGGCTCCCTAAAGAGCATAATGCAGTCCAACACGCTGAGCAAAGACGAGGGTGTGCAGCGGGACCTGGAGAACAGCCTGCAGGTGGAAGCGTACGAGAGGAGGATCCGGAGGCTGGAGCAGGAGAAGCTGGAGCTGAGCAGGAAGCTGCAAGGTGAGCGCCGGCCTCCGCTCGCCCGTCCTCCTGCTCACGCCCCCGTCTCCCTTCCCCTCGCCCCCGTCCCCCGCCGCTCGCCCCCGTCCCCCGCCGCTCGCCCCCGTCCCCCGCCGCTCGCCCCCGTCCCCCGCCGCTCGCCCCCGTCCCCCGCCGCTCGCCCCCGTCCCCCGCCGCTCGCCCCCGTCCCCCGCCGCTCGCCCCCGTCCCCCGCCGCTCGCCCCCGTCCCCCTCCGCTCGCCCCCGTCCCCCTCCGCTCGCCCCGTCCCCCTCCGCTCGCCCCCGTCCCCCTCCGCTCGCCCCCGTCCCCCGCCGCTCGCCCCGTCCCCCGCCGCTCGCCCCCGTCCCCCGCCGCTCGCCCCCGTCCCCCTCCGCTCGCCCCGTCCCCCTCCGCTCGCCCCCGTCCCCCGCCGCTCGCCCCCGTCCCCCGCCGCTCGCCCCCGTCCCCCTCCGCTCCCCCTGTCCCCTTCCCTCACGCCTGTCTCCCTGCCGTAGAGTCCACCCAGACGGTGCAGTCCCTGCACGGCTCCACCCGGGCCCTGGGCGGCTCAGCCCGCGATAAGGAAATCAAAAAGCTAAATGAGGAGATAGAGCGTCTGAAAAATAAAATAGCAGGTAGGTGTCTCCGAGAGGCTGCTTCGTCTGTGTTCTTGGGCGTTAATCCCGTCCAAGAAGATTTTCAGAGTCCTTTTCGTAGGGTGGAAAAGGAGAACAGCGTTGGCTTCTGTAACCTGTTGACAGGTCTCCCGTTTCTTTCCGTCCGTTCACCTGACGTTCTCTCTCCAACTTGCTTGGCCCACAAATGAGAGACTTTTACAGTTGCAGCTAGAATCACTTCTTAGCATTTTACCCGTAAAGTCTCAGAAAGGTCTACATTTTTCTGTCCCATTCTCCCCTTGGTGGCCCTGAGGCACCAGTGCCACAGCGTATTTCTCCCCGAAGCGTCCTCAGTGGCTGTGCCTGCCGTTTGCGGTATTTTAGGGGCTGGCTCCGTCGTCACCATCTGTCCTTTGCGGCTCCTAGATTATCAAAGCTCCCTGAAGATTCAAATCGCTTTCGAGTCTTAATCCTCAGCCCTCCGTTTTCTCTCTGGAACCCCAGCATCCTGGTGCTGAGAGGGGCCCCGAGTGAGCCCATGATAAGCCTTACTGCGCACCTCGGTTGCCCTGTGCCCGCGCACACGGGCTCACGCGGTCCCCGGTCCCCAGGGGAGAGCGATTACCCCGTCAGTCCACGCGGGTGGCTGCACACGTGACTTTTCCATGTGTGAGAAAGCAAGAAGGTTACTAAGCGATGAAGCGAGTGAAGAATCCTTAACGAATTCACCGTCAGGAAGCCAGCTGACGTGAAGTTTTTCCCGTAAGGGAACGCGGTTTATTTTCCCTTCTGTTCAGACTCCAGTAGGCTCGAGCGACAGCTGGAGGACACGGTGACCCTTCGCCAGGAGCATGAGGATTCCACACAGCGGCTGAAAGGCCTGGAGAAGCAGTACCGCGTGGTGCGGCAGGAAAAGGAGGATTTTCACAAGGTAGTTGGGGGTGATTTCACGTGAGACCGGTTTCAGCGATGCGCAGTTGTGACCTTGACGTTGTGTGGGGGTCTGAGCCCTCCTCAGGACCCTCGTCTGCGCCCTGGGCTGTGTTGCGTGCAGTCCACGAGGGGCCAGACCGCCTCAGGGTCACGCCGTGCCGCCGACCACGCAGCCTGCCGGGTGGCTGGCCGTGAAGTGGGCGGCCTCAGCACCGGTCACCGCATCGGTCCTCGCCACAGGCCTGCTGGGCGGGCTGTGCACCAGGACCCGGCGATGCCCAGGGCCTGAGGGTCCCCGCGTCCCCGCAGCAGCCGACCCAGCTGGGTTCACACGCTGGTATCCGGTGCCAGAGTCCTCCCGCTTCCAGCGGCCTCCTCCCCTTCTTTCAGCAGGGGCTCTTTGTATGACAGGGCCTTGCAAAAGAAACCGTTTGTTAAAATTTGGGTGATTCCCCCCAAAACCCTTTTATAAATTTGATTTTCAGTAAAATATATCAGATCGTATGTTCAGTCGGTAGTGTATTCGTACCAGGATTGTTTTCTAAAGTACATTCGTTTATACACTTAAGTCATTAAACCTGCAGTTTGCTATGTGTTCTCTAAAACGTGCAGGATTTCAGACCCAGATTGTTCAGTCTGTCGTGGTGTCCGAACCACGGCGCTTTGTCGAGAAGTGCACAGGGGACAGGAGACTCCCCGGTACTCTAGTGTAGGTTCAGCAGCTCACTGAGCCTGGCCCGGCCCTGGTGGAGTCCCCCCTTCCCCCCAGATCCAGCTACTTCCGATATCAGACCAATAGGTGCCACCGTGACTGTGCCACCCAGTCGTAGACGAATTGGCTGCGGGAAGGGGAGGCCACGGGTGCAGCCAGGGGGGCCACCATAACCTCACTCTCGTGAGGGGCTAGCTGTCCAACAGTCGTTTTTATGTGGTTCTTTACTTTGATGGAACTCTTAAGCTTTTTTGTACGTAACGTGTTCTTTCCCAGTTCTGCTGTTTCAATAACTGGGTTGGTGACCACATTCACGCTCCGTCCACCTTTATGGCCTTGTGGACGGCATAGGGGAGAGGTTGAAACACGTGAGCCTGTGCTGTGAGCAGGCCTTCCCGCTGGCTGGCAGAGCTCGGGCTTCTGGTCGCCACGCAATTGGGGGTCTTTCCCGAGTGAGTTCGATCTTAGCGCCTCAGGTGGGTCTTCTTCCAGGCTGCGCGTAGCTGTGCTGGGGCCTGGCAAAGGGCTTTTTCACAGAGGTGAGCCCTTGGCTCTCGGCCGTGGCCTGTAAGCAGCATTTGCCGGAGAGGATTGAACGGCCAGCCTTCCGCGTCTCTGCGAAGCGAACGTAAAACCTGTCATTCTTTCTGTTCAGCAACTGATTGAAGCTTCCGAGCGATTGAAGTCCCAGGCCAGAGAGCTCAAAGACGCCCACCAGCAACGCAAGCTGGCCCTGCAGGAGTTCTCCGAGCTGAACGAGCGCATGGCAGAACTCCGCTCCCAGAAGCAAAAGGCATCCCGGCAGCTGCGGGACAAAGAGGAAGAGGTAGAGGTAGCCATGCAGAAGATCGACTCCATGCGGCAGGAAATCCGCAAGTCGGAGAAGTTGAGGAAAGAGGTAGCTTCGTAGCCGTTTCGGGGATTGTACTGTTCGGGCTTTTCTATGCTCCTACTAGAACACCTTTGAGAACGTGGGCTAAATTACATGAGTTACTTTAAAACGGATCTTAAATTTTATGAGAAGCCAAGTAAGTTGACCTGCCAAATATTTCCTTTGTACTTCTCAGCCCCCGATACCTATTGGTGAAATTATTAAAAGACATTTCTTCGGGCATTAGTTTTTAAAAATTCCCTTTTAAAGCAAATAGAGGGTATTTCTGCCTAACAAACAGAACGTAAACGTGTCGGGACGTAGTTGGCACAGCACAGCCTACGTGAATACGAGTCCTACGTCCATAAGGGGCGGCCAGGAGGACGACCAGGCTCAGCCTGGCGCCCCCAGTCAGCCCAGTGGCTCTGAAACTTTGGTTTCGGGACTACATCATGCTCTTAAGAACTGTTGAGGCCCCCAAAGAGCTTTCGTTTGTGGCGGTTACAGCTCCTCATACTTACCAGGCTAGAGATTAAAACACTTTTTTCAGTTCAACAGTAAACCCGTTACGTGTTAACTGACGGTTTTTGTGGAAAGTAACTCCCTTCCCCCATCTGGTGAGAAGAATGGCATTTTTACATTTTTGTGCTTTTCTTTAATAACTGGCTTGATAAACTATTTCTGCATTCGTTCTGTTGTGTTACACTGTTTTGGATAAAGTATTTGAAGAAAACCCAGATAATTAGAAAAAGAAGGGCCTTTTTTAGAAAGGGCCCCAGGACCCCGCTTTGAGAACTGGCTGCCCTAGACACTCCAAATAGTCTTCCATTAACGAGTGTCATATTTTAAGCAGCCCTTAGGATTGAATTCTGTTACAACTTGCTTGGTAAAAAATCGGATGCTCTATAAGTACATGCTCTTTGTCAGTCGGTCTCAAAACACCTACTTGTTTTTTTTCCGTTTATTTTGCAACCCAGATGCATTTGTAGCTATAGCATCAGTGGAACCCCTAGCGAAGCATTAGTGTCCACACTCCGGGCAGGTCACTGCAGCATCTGGGATCTGCTTTAAAGTAAAGGGAGAGGGCACTCAGCCGGCCGAGGTGCAGGGGGTCCTTTCCGCTGCTCCCTGCTTGGGCACGTGCGCGTGACCTTCACCAGTCGATAGATGGATTTGTGATCTGCAGACATCCTAATTGCCTGTGTCACCAGTCCGTCTCCCGTCCGGAAACTTAATGCCAAGTTATTGGTTTACATTAGAATTTAAACTTGGTTTATTACTAACCAGCTGTTCCAGTCAAGCCTTAAAGTGTCTTTCTCCGCCGTTAACTGGGCCTGGGATCGGGTGCGGAGGTAGGAGCGACAGGCCCTCAGGGCCGTCCGCAGAGAGCCCCAGGGCAGGGCCGGCTTCGTGCTGGTGAGCACTGTGCCCCCCTTGCAGCTGGAAGCCCGCCTGGAGGACACCGTCGCCGAGGCCTCCCGGGAGCGCAAGCTTCGCGAGCACAGCGAGAACTTCTCCAAGCAAGTGGAGAGTGAGCTCGAGGCCCTCAAGGTAGTACCTGTAGGAGACCAGCCCGTCCTCCTTCCTAACTGTCGTGCTGGGAGTCCTCCCGCGCGGTGGGCTTGTCCGGAAGAACGGGGTGTGGAAAGGGGACAGGTCACAAACGTGCCTTAATGACAGCCTTCTTTCCGTTTAGAACCTGAGTGCCTTCGCTGTTTTCCTTCCTTAAAGTGTCAGGCAGTGTCTCGTAAGTCCTGGTAAACTAACGCCTGACACCTGCTGTGTGTTCAGTGAGACCATTTCTGAAAAAGTTCCTTAAAGCCCCTGTCCTGCCACTGAAGTTGAAGACAGGCCAGTGGCCCGGGGCCAAGGGCAGCCAGGCACCTCGGGAGGGAGTGAGCGAGCGAGCGAGCAGAGAGGTGCCAGGGGCCAGAACAGGGGTGAGGAGGTGGGGGAGGGGGGGCTCTTTGTTAGCCTGGCGTGACCTCAGGGGCACGAGTCCCCTTTCTGAGCCTGGGTTTCCTCATCTGCCGGTGGAGATGATAGACCCACTCTCTCCCCAGCACGTACCCCGGGCGGGCCTGTTTCCCTCCATCGTCCTTGCTGCCGTCTGGGCCTGTGGGCGGCAGCCCCGGGGCCTGGACTTCTGCCCGCTTGTGCCTGAGTCTGCTCGTCGCCACCGGTGCTGACAGTCCACCCACCCCCCACCCGGCAACCAGGGCGTGTCCTGTCCTCAGTGCCCCCAGCAGCTCCGAGTGACTCAGGCCCTGACAGAGCCCCTCCCAGCGTTTCCCGCCCAGCTCACTGCGTTCACCTTGAAGAACCTTCTGCCTGATGTGGCACTTCACGTGTCCCCGCGTCAACGGCTCCTTTAATTGTCCGCTGGGCACCACACCCCCACGCTTCACCGCGTTGCCCTGTGTCATGTCTCGTTGCTCATTTGCTGCTTGGCCGTCGGTCTTTCCCTGTCTGCCCCACGAGAGCAGGGACCTCGATGTGACCTTGTTAATCACAAAGGTGTCTGACACATAGTTGCCCGAATGAACAAACTGTGAGGAGGCTTTGGGGACCGATTGTGTCAGGGTGTAGACACAGCTTCCGGGGTCCTAGGCAGATCTGGGCACGTCCCTTGTGCAAGGTAGGTGCTGTCAGCCCCTCACATCTGCCCGACGGTTGTTAGAAGGACCTCGCGACCGTGGCCAGCTGCATCGGGCGCGGTGTCTGCCATTGGTGGGGAGGGGACAGAAGAAGCCGCGTGTACGGGTGCCCACACAGGGTGTGGGTGGAGGGCCGTGTGGCCCTCGAGGGGAAGACACGGACCTGTAATTTATTTTACCTTTCTCTTCAGATGAAGCAAGGAGGCCGGGGCCCGGGGGCCACCTTAGAACATCAGCAGGAGATTTCCAAAATCAAATCTGAACTTGAGAAGAAAGTCCTGTTCTATGAAGAGGAGTTGGTCAGGCGTGAGGCCTCCCATGTGCTGGAAGTAAAAAATGTGAAAAAGGAGGTACACGATTCGGAAAGCCACCAGCTGGCCCTGCAGAAGGAAGTTCTCGTGCTGAAAGACAAATTGGAAAAGTCAAAGCGAGAACGGTAGGTTTCCGTGCGCCCTTCGGTGCCGTGAGCGCGGGCTTGTGCCCCCGCCACCGAGAGGATTGGCTCGCGGAGCTTCTGAACCGCCGCTCTCGCACCTTCCCAGGCACGCCGAAATGGAGGAAGCGGTCGGCACGATAAGAGACAAATACGAGCGCGAAAGGGCGATGCTGTTTGAGGAAAACAAGAAGCTGACAGCTGAGAACGAGCGGGTAATCTAGTCCACGCCACCGCTCGGGGCTCTGGTTCTCGGTCGCGGGTCCTGGGAGTCGGGTGGTTTACGCAGCTTGCTTCCTACGTGAAGTAACACGTTTCCGTTGGGTTAGAAACTGCTGATTTCCTGAAATCCCCTGCTCTTGTCATTTGTCTGCTCAGATTTGGGTTGAAATGTGACCAAAGTTAGATACGTTTGAAAAGTCTGTATCTGAGATGAAGTTTGGAGCAAAATCTCACAACGATTTAAGAAAACTTTCAAAATCTTCCAAAGAACATGTAGCTTTAATAACGCTAAGGTCACGTTAAAGGACACCAAATAACGAGTTATGTGGTACAATTGTTTAATTTCAGCTTTGTTCCTTTGTGGATAAACTCACAGCTCAAAATAGACAGCTGGAGGATGAACTACAGGACCTGGCGGCCAAGAAGGAGTCGGTGGCCCACTGGGAAGCCCAGATCGCAGAGATCATTCAGTGGTATGTGTGCCCGCCCGCCCTTCCCCAGCCCTGCCACACCGCTCGCGCTCCCTCCACCCACGCCGCTGCCCCGAGGCCTCGGCACGGACCTGCCACCCTCTCCCGAATCGCCGCTGTCGAGGGGCCGCAGTTCTGTCCGGTGTTCTTCACATTGGACTATAGGTGGAGAAAGCGCACCAGGTCCCTGGAGGCGTGGGTCAGGCTGGCACACCCCACACGTTCTAGCGAAAGGGAGGCCGGGCCCCCGCGCAACACGGCAGAGAGGGACTGGGGTGGCCCTTGCTAGCGGAGCCGTTCGTTGGTCGTGGGCGACCGCTCCGGCTGACGGGACGCTATGTCACTTTGTCCCACGGGGGGCAGGAACCTGTCCTCGTTTTCGGCTCCTCTCACTGGGTCTCTATGGTCCTTCTCTAGGGTCAGTGACGAGAAAGACGCCCGAGGTTACCTTCAGGCTCTTGCTTCCAAGATGACCGAAGAGCTCGAGACACTGAGGAGCTCCAGTCTGGGGTCGAGAGCACTGGTAGGCTTTGTTCTGAACCGTGTCTTTTTATGATGATGGGACTCCCCAGTGGCTTTACCTTGAACACGAGTGTAGAAACTCAGTGCCTGGCAAGTAACTCGGGTGATGCGGGCCTCCGTGTGGCCAGGGACGCCCCCCAGGTGCAGAGCGCCGCTGTCTGAACTACTGGGAGACCACAGCCACTCTGTGGAGGGACCGCAGTTCGCGCGACGGGCTCCTGCCCTCAAGGAGATGGGTTTTGTCCATTCTCTCACTCCCGCCCCGCCCCGCCCCCCCCCCCCCCCCCCCCCCCCCCCCCCCCCGTCAGTGGTCCGTGTGTTTCGAGTGCCCAGAGTTTGGCGAGCCGTCTCCACCCAGGCTCACTTCTGGGCGCAGCCCCACGTGTCCCTCCTTCTGTCTGCCTTTCTTACAATGTGTGTGTGTAAGTTATTCTGTAAGTGACGAACACTAGTAACAATAAAGGTGTAGGGGAACTGTTTCATTAGCGTTTCAGTTAGAACTTCACAAACCCAGATATTTATTCCCTGTTTTGCTGGTTTGAAGATCTATTTGCCCCAAAGGGTGTTGTTATGTCGAATGTCATTACTCCTCATCCTGTCACCTGAGCACCCGGCACATGTACCATCTTGTCGAAGAATACACCTGTGTTCTTCGCTCTGTAATTGGAGAACATACTCATTTTTTGATTTTAGATTTAGAAGTACCAATTCAAACGATCAAGTTTTTTTCATTTCTGCGTTTTCTCTTCCAGTCATATCTACGGGTATACTCGCGCTTGTGAACTGCGTTAAATAAACCTAGAGCATAAACCTTATGAAAGATGAAAGAATATAGCCCTAGGTCCTTTTAGCAAAATGGGATGATTGAGATCCTTGTTGCAGAATTCTGTGTGAACAGTCCTTCCTGTTGAAGGACTGACTGATGAAAGTGTACTTCCTTCCTGTCCGTAGAAGTGTATTGTTCACTCGTTGATTCTTGAGGAAATCCGTGTGGGCCATGGTCATCGGAAGACTCAGGCTTCTGACATTCACTGGGTTCATCACAGTCGTTGGCGTCCGATAAAGCGCCCGTTTCTCTGTCCCTGCAAACCCCTAGTCAGTTCCCTTTTCTTCTCTTTATGGACGGAAAACGAAAAATTCTCAACTGTGTGGACTGAAAGCTTTTAAAAAAGTCTAATAAAGTGGAATCTCCAGATTCCTTCTGTCCCTCTCGAGAGCGGATGGAACACGGGCAGCATCTCGGTGGGAGAAGGGGAGCACGCTGCCACCCAGCTGGTCTCGGTCACTGTTAACCTCACCCTGCTGAGCCCTCCATCCTTGCTCTTCCTGCCACTTCAGTCTTCCGTTGTGGGCAGGGATGATTGATGAGCAATGACGTAATTGCTCGGATAGTGAAATAGGAGATGTTTCAAGATAAAGGAAGAGTAAGATAACGGAGACCCGCACAATGTATCATGCGTTTGTAAGAGAGTCTAACGGGCCCAAATAGAAATTGCACTCCTGGTTGAGTTTTATTCTTTAAAAAAAATTTTTTTAAGCTGCAGCTCATTCTTTTGAAGATCTCTAATAAAGAATAAAAGTCATAAAAAGCCCAGACTAAAATTGGGTCTGATGGACTTTGAGGATATCTAATACTATCAAATTAATACTTAAGTTAATTAAGTTAATATTTAAACGTGATAATAAAAGTTTAAGATTAGAAGAAGATGAATTGTGTGTCAACATTTTTTTAAACAAGTAAATATCTTAAAAATATATCTTTAAAGGGGCACCTGGGTGGCTCAGGTCATGGTCTCACGGTTTGTGAGTTCGAGCCCCACATCAGGCTCTGTGCTGACAGCTCAGAGCCTGGAGCCTGCTTTGGATTCTGTCTTCCTCTCTGTGCCCCATCCCTGTTCATGCTCTTTCTCTCTGTCTCTCAAAAATGAATAAATGTTTAAAAAAATGTAGAAACATATGTATCTTTTTTTTTTTTTTTTTTTTTTTTTAATTTTTTTCCAGCGTTTATTTATTTTTGGGACAGAGAGAGACAGAGCATGAACGGGGGAGGGGCAGAGAGAGAGGGAGACACAGAATCGGAAACAGGCTCCAGGCTCTGAGCCATCAGCCCAGAGCCCGACGCGGGGCTCGAACTCCCGGACCGCAAGATCGTGACCTGGCTGAAGTCGGACGCTTAACCGACTGCGCCACCCAGGCGCCCCGAAACATATGTATCTTTATGAGTGCCTGGGTGACTCAGTTAGTTAAGCATCAGCTCAGGTCATGATCTCATGGTTCATGAGTTTGAGCCCCGCATCAGGCTATCTTTCAGCGTAGAGCCTGCTTCAGACCCTCTGTCTCCTTCCCTCTCTTCTCCCCGGCTCACATGCATACACGTGTTCTCTCTCTCAATAAATAAATAAATAAAGTCAATAAATAATATCTTAGAGCGCTTGGGTGGTTCAGTTAGTTAAGCTGACTTCATCTTAGGTCATGATCTCACAGTTTATGGATTCGAGCCCCACATCAGGCTCTGTGCTGACAGCTCAGAGGCTGGAACCTTCAGATTCTGTGTCTCCCTTGCCCTCTGCCCCTCCCCTGCTTGCACTATTCCTGTCTTTCAAAAATAGATAAATGTTAAAAAATAAAAAATATATATATATATACGTATATATCTTTAATATCTGAACCATTGTCTCCAGGACCCCCTTTGGAAAGTGCGCCGTAGTCAGAAGCTAGACATGTCTGCACGGCTAGAGTTGCAATCTGCTCTTGAGGCGGAGATCCGGGCCAAACAGCTTGTTCAAGAGGAGCTGAGGAAAGTCAAAGACGCGAATCTCTCCTTTGAAAGGTACCTGGTACTGTGTTCTGACTCGATAGGGGACTCTGTGACCTTGGGCACACCCCTGCTCTGTGATATCAGTTGACTGGAAGGAGCTTTGCACGGTGGACCGTTTCTGGCCCCGAGTAGGCGCTCAGTGAGAATCGATGGGGTGGATGTGCAAATGCCCTGCGCGCATCGGAGGTCTGTGCTTATTTTCTCAGGAAGCAGTGAAGCGATGGGAGCCCGCGGTTTTGAAGTGCCAACATCTGTGTGTGTAAGAGGCAGATGCTGGTCCTCCCTGTGCCGGGTGACAAGACACGGCCACACGTCTGAGGGACAGTTCTGGCCTGCTTGTTCCCTAAGTGCTGTTTGTTTCATCAACTTCGAGTTTTCCCTTTTAACCTGAAACTAATATTGTAAATACAGGTTGAAGACGGTATGGCTATCTCAAAACTTTTTTCTGACCCTCAAACACCATTTTTACGCAACAGTAAATTCAGTGAATGTTTGATGAGAGGCCGCCGCTGGCAGTCTTACATGCCCAGGAGATGGTCGTGAACTGCTCTCTCCTAAAACCCAGGCCGCCCTACCTGTAGCAGCTGTTGATGTGGAAGGTGGGGACCCGGATGTCACGAACAGGGTCACTGATGGGATTACCGAGTCACACATCATGTTAGTTTGGGGCTAAAAGAGTAAGAGTAGCGCTGGCTACCCTTCAGGTACGCTCCCTGTGAGAGGTTGATCATATTAATCACGTGACTGTCACGGTGTTCCCAGGAGGCCAGCACTCTTGAGCCCCGTTTTATTTTTTATTTTTTTTTTTCAACGTTTATTTATTTTTGGGACAGAGAGAGACAGAGCACGAACGGGGGAGGGGCAGAGAGAGAGGGAGACACAGAATCGGAAACAGGCTCCAGGCTCCGAGCCATCAGCCCAGAGCCTGACGCGGGGCTCGAACTCACGGACCGCGAGATCGTGACCTGGCTGAAGTCGGACGCTTAACCGACTGCGCCACCCAGGCGCCCCTAGAGCCCCATTTTACAGATGAGGACAGCGAGATGCAGAGAGGTGTAGGTCAGCCAGCATCACCTGCTAATTCGGTGCAGAACCCCCACTCAGCTGCTGGACTGCACCGCTCGCCTCCTGGCCAGGTCACTGCAGCAGCCTGACTGCTCTGTCCCTGCAGGAAGGCGTAGGAACCAAGGCCCGCCCCCCCAGCAGCTGTGCTCAGGCGGTGGTCGTGGTCTCGGGCAGCCCGCTGTCTCGCTGGTTGTGGGAATGACATTTGGAGGTCTGATGGCTGAGTAATCTGGGTGGTGTGTCCTCGGAGGACAAAGGACTCATTTGGAAAGAGACTGGGAGGGTCGGAAACTCCACGAGGGCCCCCAGATACACCTTCATTAACCATAATTTTGAAAATCCATGTCTGTTTATAATTCTCAAATATCTGTAATCTCTGTAACGTGCTCAGCGGACTCACCCATGCCAAGAGTGGATTTGTGTTTCCGTTCGCAGCGGGGAGCCTGCCATGTTCCGGCACTTTCCCAGGCACTGGAAATTAACCCCTGCCCTCACATTTTGACACTCACTGAATCAACGTGTAGATATCTGTTCTCAGGGTACTTAAAGCCTTCTATTTTTTATTTTTTGTTTTAGTAAACTAAAGGATTCCGAAGCCAAAAATAGAGAATTATTAGAAGAAATGGAAATTTTGAAGAAAAAGATGGAAGAAAAATTTAGAGCAGATACTGGTAAATTATAAGCTTCTGAAGTATTTAAATATAAGTTTTTTTTTAACAGCATGGTTTTATTTTAGATTTAATAGTTTTTAGTTATATAAAGAAAGCACTTAACATGATTTTGAAGCCAATATTCTGAGGTAGCGTATGTTCAAATATGCCTTTCTCGAAGGTAACCACAGTTTGTGGCTTATCCTTCCTGTTTCCTCTTGGAAGTGCAAAGCAAATACACGTGTACGTAGAGTCACCCATCCGTGTCCCCCTGATCATACGAGGCAGCCTGCTGGGGCCTCCGATCTGTGAGTGGGTAGGGCCGCGGCATGAGAGGTGGCCCGGTCCCGTCCCGGCGGCACCACACCCTGCTGGGGGCTACGGACGGGGGTCGGGCTGTTCCCTCGCTGTCACAGCAGGTGCTGTAAGGAGTAGCCGTGTGTGGGTAACATGTCCTGTTCCTGTGGGGTACGTGGGGGTAGATTTTTGGAAGTGGGAGTGCCGGTTAAGGAGTAAGCATGCTTGCGCTGATGCTGGCGGTGACCGCGGCCGCCCAGAGGCTTGTGCACGTGTGTCCCTGCCCACGCGCAGGCGACGGCTGCTGCCCCACAGCCGCGTGCACACAGTGTGAGCACACAGTGAACAGGTGGGAAGGAGCATTAGAATACATATTGTGCTTGCGTCCCTCTTACGAGCAAGATTGAGCACCTTTTGTATGTTTAAGGGCTATTTGTGTTTCTTTTCTTTTTTTCTTTAATGTTTACTTGTGAGCAGGGGAGGGGCAGAGAGAGAAGGAGAGAGAGAATCCCAAGCAGGCTCTGCACTGTCAGCGCAGAGCCCAACTCAGGGCTCAGTCCCACAAAGCGCAAGGTCATGACCTGAGCTGAAATCAAGGGTTGGACGCTTAACTGCCTGGGCCACCCACGCGCCTTGAGATTTTCTTATTCTGTGATTTTTATGTATTTGTATCTTTTGCTCACTTTTTAAAATTCAGAGTAAGTTTTTTTTCTAGAAACTTTTTGTAGATGGAGGATAGAATATATAGAGCCTTTTGTTTGTGATGAAAGTTGCAAATATTTTCCCAGTTTGTCTTCTGTCATTCTTATTTTGCTTATATTTTTTACCAAGCATAAGGTTTTTTTGTTTTTTTTGTTTTTTTTTTTTTGTGCATCACATTTGTCATTTTTTCCCCTTTTTTCAGTTACAGGGGAATATTTCTGAGTCCCCAGGTACTCAAATAATTCACTCATATTTTCTAATACTTGTATACAGGTTTCATTTTTTAAATGTGGATTACTGGTCCATTTGAAATTTACTCTGATGTGCATTTTGAGTTGTGGATCTAGTTTCTAGTTTTATCTTTTTCCTGTGGCTGGTCGTCTAATACCAGTTATTGAGAAGTTCCTCTCCCTACCGATTTTGTATGTGACTCTTACCACATGAGGTCACCATGGGCACTTGAGTCTGTTTCTGGATTTCCTGCCCTGTTCACTGTTCACTGGCAGGAACCACTGGATTGTGATGAAAGAGGTTTCAGTAAATCTGATTTAGTATCTAGTAGGTCTCCTCCCCCAACCCCCTTTTTTAAGGACTTCTGAGACACTCTCCAAATGAACTTAACTAGAATCACATCAGATTTATCCGTTAGGTTAAGGAGAATTGACATCTTGATGGTGCTGAGTCTCCCCATGGGAGCACAGATGGTCTTTTAAATTTGCCTTGACTAGTCTGTTTCTTTTTTATAGGATTGAAACTTCCAGATTTTCAGGATTCTATTTTTGAGTATTTCAACACTGCACCTCTTGGACACGATCTGACATTTAGAGTAAGTAGTTATTCTAAAAAGTGACAAATGAATTTGTGATAAGTTAGAGTTGGTAGGACATGCTCTGACCACCGGTGGGGCCACAAACACACTAGTAAACTGACACCTGACAGTTTTCTCTGTCGTGCTGACCTAGGAGTGACCCAGGGTGTCAAATGGGTGAGGTTAGAGACATTTAAGGTACCGGAAATGCTCGCAGAGATGCTTCCCCAGACTTAAGTGGAAGCTAAGAAAGTGCTCAGCATCTTCAGGGAAGAGTCGGCACTGGCTTCTGGCTGTGTGGTGAGCATCTCAGACGGGTTTTTATTTTTATTTTTTTTATGAAAAAAACATTTTTTTTAATGTTTATTTTTGAGACGGAGACAGAGCGCGAGTGGGGGAGGGGCAGAGAGAGAGGGAGACACAGAATCCGAAGCAGGTGCCAGACTCTGAGCTGTCAGCACAGGGGCTCAAACCCTCGTGAGATCATGACCTGAGCCAAAGTCGTTCACTTAGCCTACTAAGCCACCCAGGCACCCCTCAGGCGGGTTTCTAAATACACATTCCCACCCTGCCGCAAATGAAGACTAAGCCAGTCTCATTACCACTTCAGTGACTTCTGTATGGCCCTCCGGTTTGGTCTCCGGTGGCCCCCGTGGGGTGGGCGGACGGGTGGTTGGGGAGGATTGTTGCCGTGGCCCGCCCCTGCTCAGCCACCCGCACCGCGTAGGCGGGGCGGCCCGAGGGAGCCACTCCGAGTGAGTCCCATCTCTCCCTTTGTGCGCTGCCCGCGGACCCAGTGCCTTCTTTACCGCTTCTCTCCAGACGATAGGGGTGGACCCTTGCTAGCAACCCTTGAAGTAAGCCAGAAAGTAAAAATAGCGAAAACAAATCTCATTAATGGGACTTCTGATGGCATGTCGTCGTTTTCATTGATTTCCATCTTTTTTTTTTTTTTTTTTTAAGAAAACGTTAAGCCTGCAGGCAAGTTGAAAGAATACTATAGTAAACACATAGGTATCTCTCCCTGCCATTTTCTCCTAACGCCCCAGTGTTTGTTTCCTAAGATGAAGGATGTTCTCCTAACACAACCATAATGTCATTGTCCTGCACGAGACCTTTGCACTGATGCTGTAGTAGAGCACGCGTGTTTTACATGTCCCTTGTCCCTGAGTGTCCTTTACGGCTGGTTTGCCTCCCCTTGTCAGGGTCCAAGCAGAGCTCTTAAGTCGCATTTAGTCTTTGATCTGGAACAGTGTCCCAGTTTCTCCCCCACCCCCACCCCCACCCTTTATAACATTGGTATTTTTGTAGTATCTGTACCAGTCGTCTCACTGAGTGTCCTACGCTTCGGATTTGTCTGATGGCTGATTTGACGTGGGTTGGACATTGTGGCAGGGATGCCGCACGGGATGTGGACGTCCCGAGTGTGTAGGCTTCGTGATGCTTTCGGCGTCAGGCGGAGGTGGCGTCTGCCAGGCCCCGCCCCGCCCCTTCGTAAGCGTCGAGCCGTCGGGAAGGCTGCCGGATGTCCGTCCGCCAGCAGCCTTGTGCCCGCGGGTTGGCGAAGGCCAGCAGCCCGTGCCTGGCAGCGGTTCTTACAGAATCAAGTAGGCTTGCGTGGGTCCTGCTGCTCTGGCTCACACCTGCTCATGTTCACCTGTCAGAATGGTTTCTTGTCAAGTTGGTGATGCTCGTCTCTTCCCTGAAGGCCTGAGTTTTAAGCAGCAGATAGATTTACCTGGTCCCCACACGGCGGTTCTTTGAGAAACGTCCTGCTTCGTAAGTCTCGTCCCTCTCTCACTGCTGGAGCGCTAGACACATCGCGGCAACCCGAGGGCTGCCGTTGTTAACGGGATGGAGGCGGCCAGGAGAGCGGCGTTAGACACAGAATTAGAGCAAGAGTAGCGATCCCTGGGGCAGGTGGTTTCAGCCCGAACTCGGCGCCACTGTAGACAGCCAGTCGGGAGGTTTTGTCACGGAGCTAGATGGAGGCCGTAATCTTGGTACCGTGTCCGGGGAGTCAGCACTCCTGCCGTCTTCGTGTTTGGTCTCGGTCCCTCCTTACCTCTGTGGTTTAAGTAGCAAATCCTTGGTCAGAGTCTGGGTTTGTCAGGAGGTGTTTCCAGACCTGAGAATCGTCTTTTAGAAGCTTCTACCCTGCTTTCTCCCTATTAAACATGTTGTTAACTGTTAGAATGATTGGCCACGGTGATGGAATCACTGTATTTTTATGCAAGTTTTCATTGGTTGGGGAGTGACGGTTCTGTTCCTCGCTTCTGTCACCATCAACGACGCTGCCTCCCCCACATCTTCTCTGCTAGCCTCTTGGGAAGCAGCAGTCGCTGCTGAGGCTGGCCCCCACGCCCTCCCTGTGTCCCTAGCAGCCCTCAGTCGTGGACGACTCCTTGCCCTTAATTCCCATCCTTGGACCAACCAAGTGAAACCAGTCAGGTTTCTTAATATTCTCTCGCTCCTTGTTCATGGAGAGATGGAACGCTAACGCGTGTAACATACCGTATTTATGGGAGAAATTTGCTTACTGTTGTAGCTTTGATAATTAGCTAATTGGTGTAGCATCTCCCTTGTGAAATTAACAAATTCACAAACTGCGGTGTTTATGTGCTGTGCTACCTTCCCAGCTGAATTGGGCTCCTTCTACAGGAACCTTGTTAATTACAACTTTTGGAAAGTGTTTCTCTGATTTGCTTGATTGGGATCTCAGTGTGGAACACAGGGTAACAGCTGCAGACTGCCCCTGTAGGAGCCTAGCCCAGCTACTTCTGTGTCCCAGCGCTCGCTCCCGCTCACTGCACACACGCATGGTTTATGTGTGTCTGTTTAAATAGCAATAGCCTTTCGTCAGGAAATAATAACACTCCAAATGAGGTCATTTAAAAAAATTTTTTTTAATGTTTATGTATTTTTGAGAGAGAGAGAGACAGCTGTCAGCACAGAGCCTGATGCAGGGCTTGAATTCACGAACCATGAGATCATGACCTGAGCTGAAGTTGGGTGCTTCACCGACTGAGCCACCCAGGGGGGCCCCCAAATGAGGTCATTTTTAAGTGGTTTTAGAATAGCTTCAAATTAGATTCAAAGCTTTAGCTTCAATTTCAAACTGAAATTAATTTGGGAACCTTGAGTGCTTAGAACAAAACATTGCTTCCCCGTGTCATAAGGCTTTCAGGGAAATTCTTGCTTCTGGCCATAGGCCCACAGACCCCGATTGATCTCAGAATTTCTTCTTGATCCCTGAAATGAGGTCAAAAACATTTGACTCCTTTATCTCAACGATACCAGGTATGGATGAAATCATTTCTGAACGACAACAGTGGCTTGGTGGTTTCCAGTTTCTGCCCCTTACACAGGGCCGTGGGGAGAATGTGAGCAAGGGCTTTGGCTGGAGGGGGAGGCTTGGAGCTTCTGGCCTTCGGTAACAGCTGTGACTTGACAGACCCCACAGTCATCACTCTGGTCTTAGAATGCCATGGGTAGTGGTCCTCAGGGAAGGCAGGCTGGCTGTGAGTGAGGTGGGGTCAGATGGGAGCCAGAGCTGGGGCCAGGACCTTGGGTCCCCGGTGGAACACTCTCTAAACACAGACCACGGAATCAGAGTGTGGCTTCTGTAGTTCTCTCCTTCCCACTGTTTCTTTGCCTTTATTTTCACAGAGCAGCTCCACTGGGGAGCAGGAAACACAAGCCCCGAAGCCAGAGGTGTCCCCGTCGGTGTCTGTGGCTGCAAGCACAGAGCAGCAAGAAGTAAGCAGTGTCATACCATATACTACCCTGCGAGAACCTCGGGACCCGCCACCCCCATGCCCGTGTGCCCCATGCTGCCCTCGGTGAACAGAGGCTGCCCTCGTGCCAAGGTGGCCCCCCCGGTCCTGCGTCACACCTTGTAGCCAGATCCCATCGCCAGCTGCTGGGCCTGACTCGTATCTCCGAGGGACTGCCCGTGCATCGGCTGCATGAGCGCAGACAGATGTCTCAACAATGTAGTAAATTAAAAATGCAGTTCATTATTAATCAGTTCCAGGGAGAAATGAATCCCAAGCAGGGTCTGACATGTTAGAGCAGTACTGAGCTAAGAGGATGCTCACCTGTGCCTGCTTGTCCCCAGGACATGGCTCGGGCCCCACAGAGGCCGCCCACCGTGCCGCTGCCCACCACGCAGCCCCTCGCTCTGGCTGGACCAAAGGTAGGGCCCTTGCTTTCACCCGTGGCACCTTCTCTATTTTAGAAGGTAACTGTATGAATAAGATAGGCTCATTGGTTTTGTAGACACGGTGAGACCCTTGTGTCCTGTTAATGGTTTGCTGTGAACAGTGTGTGGCCCAGGAAGCGTCTGGACCCTGTGTTTCCTTAATTAAATCAATGACAAGTTGTCACATTCTAATTGGGAAAGTTCAGAACTCCTCTCGTTTTCCTTCATTTTCTGGATCACGTTCCCTTCTCTGATGGTGACCACTCTGTGTTGTGTATCTACTGTGTTCCTTCTGCAAACTTCCTTCCGCTTACCTGTCTGCACTTCCAGCAGTAGAGAACCCTGTGGCTCGTGGGAAGGCGTGTCCCCAGAGTAGGGGGGCTGCACCAAATGTGCAGTTTTCTCACCTGTCTTTTCCAGAAGCACATCTGGAGAGTCAGGCGCCAGCGCAGAAGGTCCGGCACTGACCCCAGAGCTCCAGTTGTGTTTCCAGGCTTAGCGTTTGGCTTCACACATTTAGATGCGTTTTGTTTTCCTTTTCACGCAGACGTGGCCTCAACCATAGGCAGCCGTGCCAGCTAGGGACAAGACCTTGATTTTGTTGGGCTTTGGACTTAGCTTCTTGCACAGTCGGGTCAGGTGGACTGCTGTCCGCATCTCGTGTTCACTGCTCCCTTGCTTCTTACAAATGGTTTTATAGTATTTGCGTCCCCGAGTAACAGTCCTTTCGTTTTGCTGTGTCGGAGCTGTGTAGACTCACCATCCTTCATGTCTGCGGCTTGTTCCTCTGCTCAGCCTCCCGTGATTGTGTCCTCGTGTCTGTCCTCCCAATGGGACGGGGGTCTGTCCAGGCCTTTGCTCTCCAGAACAGGGCTGCCGTCCATTCCTTGCTTGTCTTTTCGGTCTCATGTGCAAGGGCAGCTGTGGGGGCGGTCCCCCCAGGGGCCTCCAGGAGGCACGGAGCTTGCTCCAGAGTCAGTGGCAGCCGTGGTACCACAGCGGCCCTACCCATCCCCCTGTGGTGTTTTGGTAGCAAGACCAGACCAAAGCTCACGGAAGGAAACTTGACTTACTTTCAGGCTCCAGCTCTGTAGATGGGTGTTAAGCACTCCTCTCTGGTTAGCACGTACATCTCAAAGTGAAACTGCACCTTTTCGACCTTTCAAGGCCATGGCCGAGTTTATAAACTTGACCATAAACAGATGGTCTCTGCTCAGAGCCTGGGTCTCACCTTCTCGATATTCTTCCTCCAGCCAAAAGCTCACCAGTTCAGCATCAAGTCCTTCTCCAGCCCCACACAGTGCAGCCACTGCACCTCCCTGATGGTGGGGCTGGTCCGCCAGGGCTACGCCTGCGAGGGTGAGTGTGGGCCCTGCGCCTTGAGGCAAGGCCGGGGCTGGGGGGGGGGGGGGGGCCTGTCCCGGGAGGGAATTACTCCAAGGTCAGGTGCAGCTGAAGGGAAGCCTATTTGTGAGCCAGTCGAGGGCGGGTCCTCTCTCTGTAGCTTTGTGAACACTCAGGAGGGGTCCTCGCTGCACTGGGAGAGCCGAGTATTGTTTGCCGTAATACGAAACATGCAGGGTCCTGGAAAATCAGGAAGAGCAGAGAGTAAACAGGACTTTAAGCTTCTCCGTTATTATGGCGTCTGAGGATAAGCCGGTATTTTGTGTCTCCCCTGCTGTGCTCCCGCCCGGGGTCGGGCGCTGCACTCGCATTGGGCAGCAAGACACGTTCAGGGCATTTGATCACCCGTCTCACAGATGAGCCGCCTGCCGAAGTCACACAAGCGACAGCAGCTGGGCGGGGGGTGCTCTGCAAAACAGCTTTGTGTTCTACCTGGTAGCAGCAGCCTTTCCCTTTGTTACTGGCAGGCCTTTTGATCGGCTGCCAGCACACCTGTGTGTCCTTGAAGCCACTGCCCTGTCACACGCCTGTGGCAGCGAGGCGCGGCTTCCCGGGAGAGTAGTGTGGCTCTGCGGCCGCGCCCCCAACGCCAGCCCTCGCCTCCCCGCGAGGGCCCCGCCAGCTTGCCGGAGAGCTGCTTGGTGCCAGGGTCCCGGGGCTCTGTGGGGCCTGTGTTCCAGAATGTGCTGGCTGCACTGGGTGTCTGGACCCTTCCTGCGACTCGGGGAGGTGATTACTGAGCCTTGTCCTGCCCCGGAGGAGGCGGGCTCTGACGGCCGTGCCCCCCCCCCCACCCCTGCACTTTTCCAGTGTGCTCCTTCGCTTGCCACGTGGCCTGCAGAGACAGCGCTCCCCAGGTGTGCCCCATCCCTCCTGAGCAGTCCAAGCGGCCGCTCGGCGTGGACGTGCAGAGAGGCATAGGGACGGCCTACAAGGGCTACGTCAAGGTAGGACGCGCGGAGACCGGGGTTCCGCCGCCTCAGCTCTCCTGGCCTCGGGCGCCATGACACGAGAGCCACACCCCACTGCTCCCGAGGGCTGTCCTTGGTTGCTTTGTGAAGTGACTTTCGCGCTGCTCCTGGGAGGCCTCCCTTCCTGGGCACTAAGGCACTGGGGCCCGGGTTCCGAGGACCCCACAGAAACATCTCCGTCTGCCAGAGCCCCTTGTCCCCGCCTTCTGGGCCGTGCATTTAAAGGCAGGGCTCCGTGGCCAAGTGCCGCCTGAAAACCACTGTGTCCGGACAGCCTCCGGCCGCAGCCTCGCAGCTGTGTGTGCTGCGAACACGCCTGTCTGCTGACTCGTCCGCCTTGGCCCGTGCATCACCTTGTATCACGTGTGGATCCCTCCCCAGTAGTGCCTGAGTCTGCCCGGGCCCGGACCCGGCCCTGGCACCAGCCTGGGAAGGGCGCGAGGGGGCTGTCCCCGGAGGAGCGGGCCAGCCGTTCGGCAGCTGGAAGGAAACCACGGGCGGGACGTCTCCCGGGGCCGCGGCCTCCGCTGCGTGGACTGGAATGTGGCCACTGTTCCCTGTAGGTCCCAAAGCCTACCGGGGTGAAGAAGGGGTGGCAGCGGGCTTACGCGGTGGTCTGTGACTGCAAGCTCTTCCTCTACGACCTGCCTGAAGGAAAATCCACCCAGCCTGGCGTTGTCGCCAGCCAGGTCCTGGACCTCAGGTGCGTGTCCTGTGTGGTCTGTCCTATCGTGTGAGTTCCGACTTACTGTGCTGCTTGGTGATCTTTAACCCCGTCACACCTTCGCATCCGTGCACATTGTACGCACGTAGAGTGCGTGCTGTAGCAGCCTGGGTATTTTTGCACACTACGGTTTGCCAGGTAGGCGTTTGTAAAACATAAGAAAATGACACGTCCCAAGAGCAGGGAGAACATACCCCAGGGACACACTGTGCAGCCTAAGGTGTCAGAACCCGAGAGTACCCTTTGTGACAGCGATCTAGAGCCCTGGGCTTTGCTGCACGACACCCTCTCCTACACCTCATCTCATCACGGGCCCTCCTGGCATCAGACCTGGGAGGCCGGCGGGGCGGAGTCAGCACAAGGGACGCGCTCAGCCCAGGGCCCGGAGTCCCCTCCGCCCGTTGGCACCCACCCTGGGCTAGGGCCCGGCACCTCTGTCCCCAGCTGTTCTTGGGGACGGCGGGCTGCGGCAGGCGCCCTGACGACGGCCTCAGGGACAGAAGCGTAGCGGGGTCACCTCCGTGGCGGCCCCCACTGCACATCCGTCACTGGGCTCGGATGGGCCCCAGCCTCGTGACGAAGAGGCCGCTGGCTGGCAGGCGGCACGGGGACTTGGTGTTAGGTGTGGAGCCCAGGACTCGGAGGGTATCGGACACGGGCCCTCCCGCACTTTGGCACATTGCACCCCCTTCCTTAGGGGCCATCACCAAGCGGCCACCTGATCGTAGCCAAGTAGGGGCCAGTTCGGTGACGTGTCTGTGACCGGAGGCGTCTGACACAGATGAGAACGGTGTGACCCAGGGAAGGAGCTTCTGTTCTCCCACGTCCCTAACCACTGAAACGCGTGCAGGGTCCTTGAGTCATCTGTTGGCTTTGTCAGCGTGCTCTCTTACCCAGGTGGAGGCAAGGGGCCCGCCTCCTTCTGTATCCTTTCCCATAAGTGGGGCGGAGGACCGGCCCACGTGCACGTTTCTTTCTGATATCCCGAGTGTTCTGTTTCTTACCAGGGACGAGGAGTTCTCGGTGAGCTCGGTCCTGGCCTCAGATGTCATACATGCTTCTCGCCGAGATGTCCCGTGTATATTCAGGGTATGCTTTTTTTTTGTTTCTTAGAGATGTTTTACTAATCATAAGAAAGAACTCCCATGGTTAAAATAACGGTTCTTTTTCGGAGCATTTCGATGTGCCGTAGCAAGGGGCTAGCCGGTCCAGGGTGGACCTCCTCTTCCTCTACCTCCTGCCCCCCTGATTCCTTCCCTCGTGTTGGGGTCCCTCCTTCCTAGGCCCCGTCTCCCCCACCTCACTGGCACTGACTTCCGTCCTGCACCTCAGCCGCTGTGTGTGTCTGTGACTCCGGTCACGACGTGCCTGACGCTGGGAGCCGCCACGTCGCCCTTCACGGGTGCAGTGTGCCGCCGCAGCTTTCCTTCCTGGGACTCAGTGGCCACTACCTGGAGCGAAACAGGAAGAAGCCAGTTTCTCAGCACCGTTGTTGGCTGAGGTGGAGAGGCCCCTCCCCCCCACCCCCACTGAGTTTACGTTAGACGGTGCGCCATTAGGAAGCTTCTGACAGATTGTGGGATGGGGAAAGAATCCCCCCAACCCCTCCACAAGTTACTTATTTTGAAAGAGAGAGAGAGACCGCCTGAGTGGGGGAGGGGCAGAGAGAGGGAGACCGAGAATCCCAAGCAGTTTCCACGCTGTCAGCACGGAGCCTGATGCGGGGCTCAAACTCGCAAAACTGTTAAATCGGGACCTGAGCCCAAACCAAGAGTCAGACGCTTAACCGACTGAGCTCCCCAGGTACCCACGTTGGGGATATTTTATAAATACGGTAGAAGTTTGGCTGACCACCAAATGGAATCCAGGAAGCCTCTTTCATTAAGTCTCCTTTCAATTCAGAAACTGCCTCTTACGTACAACACAGAAAGCTGCCACCGTTGCTTACAAGGTGATCCTTCTGTAGGAGCTTCAACTGCCCAGGGATTCTCACAGGGAGGCATGTTTGGGCAAAGCACTTTTGTTGGAGATTCTGTTTTTCCTGTACACATTCTGAGAATCTGCTTTTAATTATAACAAGGGCATTCAAGAAATCAGTTTCTGTTTTATTCGATGTTTTTATTTATTTTTGAGGAAAAAAGAAACCGTGTGTGAGTAGGGGCAGGGCAGAGAGACAGGGAGACAGAGAATCCAGACGAGGCTCCAGGCCCTCCTGAGCTGGCAGCACAAGCCCGTCGCGGGGCTAGGACTTGTGAGACAAAAACTGCGAGATCATGACCTAAGCTGCAGCCCGACACTCGACGGACTGAGCCCCCCAGCCGCCCCGACAAATCAGTTTTTAAATGGGACAACTACTGACGGTTTTGGCAAGAGTGGAGTTAACTAGAACCTGACAAGGAAGGGACGCGGGGTGCCTGTTTATCGCCGTGCCCCTGCCCGTGTCCAGCCGCAGAGCCCCTCACACCCTCCGCGGGCGCCCGAGTCACGGTGCTGGGAAGCACGCCCTCCTGTTGCCCACCTCCGGTGCGAGGTGGTGGCCGGGCCAGGCTGGGGGCGTCGGTTTGCTGTGGTTTGGTTGTCTTATGGCTCTTCTCTTTGTCTGTCATGAAGGTGACAGCCTCTCTCTTAGGGACACCTTCTAAGACCAGCTCACT
The DNA here is from genome assembly GCF_018350175.1 of Felis catus. Classification (NCBI taxonomy): domain Eukaryota; kingdom Metazoa; phylum Chordata; class Mammalia; order Carnivora; family Felidae; genus Felis; species Felis catus. The sequence continues at coordinate 144,616,158 of NC_058373.1, read as the reverse complement.
GCTCATTCTGACAGAAAATGAGAACGAAAAGAGGAAGTGGGTTGGGATTCTAGAAGGACTGCAGTCGATCCTCCACAAGAACCGCTTGAGGAACCAGATCGTGCACGTCCCGCAGGAGGCCTACGACAGCACGCTGCCTCTCATCAAGGCCGTCCTGAGCGCCGCCGTCGTGGGTGCGTGCCGGGGGCCGCGTGGGGCCGCGCTCTCCCAGCACGGACGGCAGCGCATCTGGGGGGTGCTGCGGGGCCGGACCTGAGCGCGCCAGCACACGAAGGCCACGGCCGCGTCGTCCGTTCGAATGTATTCCCGCACCTGCTCTGAGAAGCGAATGGCGCGCCTGTAGCGCTGACTTTGTGTTTTTACCTCTCCTGCCTTGACAGATGGGGACAGGATCGTGGTCGGCCTGGAAGAAGGGCTCTACGTCATAGAGGTGACCCGTGATGGTGAGTGCCCAGGGGCTCCTGTCCGTCCTGGGCTCGCGCAGACGGGAGCGGGATGCGTGGCAGAAACCCGCGAGGGCTGGGATGTGTTTGGTGATGTGGGAAGCGCGCAAGGGAAGGGAAGGGCGGACAGCTGAGAAAAGCAGTTTGCGACAGATAAGACAGACGTTAGTAGCCGTGGAACGTTCACCGGTGCCTCCGAGCGCAGAGTGCAGTGCGGGGCAGAGAGCAGCCCCAGGGGCCGGGGGTGAGCTGCTCACGGCCCTCACGGAGCTCGTCTAGGAGAGGACTGCATAGGCAGCCGGGGGCGGGGGAGCTTCCCAGAAGGAAGAACGTTTCCTGAATTCCTCCGTGTGCTGAGACCTGACAGGAACTTCCCTTCTGTTGCTTCAGATTTTTGACATTTCGTTCTGCCTGGCAGGAGAATGCAGAGTATCTCCTGTCTCCCCCTCCTCACTGCCCTGTGTCCGGGGACAGAAATACAAGGAGACCAGCACTGGCCTGGGCCTTGGGCCAGGGTCTGGGCACCGCCCCTGGAAATGAGGGGCTGCTCCCGGGTGGGCAGCGTTCCCTTCCTGCCGAGCCCGGAGCGAACGCACGTCACCTGCTGCCGGCCTGCTGGGGCCCGTTGGTCCCTCAGGGTCCAGATCCAGGGCTCTGCTCAGAGAGCCCTTAGTGCAGGTCCTACATCCAATACCCCCGATGTTATGGGCCCGGTGGGGTTGGCAGCTGCTTGCAGAGCTTGAGGGTCCAGTGAGGTTGGAGACAAGTCTTTGTTCCCTAAATGCAACCCGAGGGTTCTTGGCCTCAGGGATGAGCTGGAAGGACGTCCAGCGCCACCTCCAGGCCGGGGCCCTGGTGCTGAGGCGGGCAGAGCGGGGCAGGGGTCTTAGAATGGTGGCCCCCGGGGGCCGCTCAAGGAGGGCGCTGCCCTGGCGTCTGCAGGGCAGTGAGGTGTGGTGGGGGTGGAGGCACGTTCTAGAGCATGATGGGGCCGTCCCTCCACGCCGACTGCGGGGAAGGGAGCGGTGGGGAGGTTCCTGGCACCCTCGCGCGGCTGCCCTCGAGCGGCTCTGAGACCCGACGTTGCATCCCCGCAGTGATCGTCCGCGTTGCCGACTACAAGAAAGTGTACCAGATCGAGCTCGCTCCCAAAGAGAAAATCGCCGTCCTCCTCTGCGGCCGCAACCACCACGTCCATCTCTGCCCGTGGTCTGCCTTTGATGGGGCGGAGAGCAATGTCGACATCAAGCTTCCGGAAACAAAAGGCTGCCAGCTCATAGCGACCGCAACCTTGAAGAAGAGCTCTTCCACCTGCCTGTTCGCGGCCGTGAAGCGGCTGGTCCTCTGCTATGAGGTCCAGAGAACTAGGCCTTTCCACAGGAAGTTCAATGAGCTGGTGGCCCCAGGCCCCGTGCAGTGGATGGCCGCGATCAAAGACAAGCTCTGTGTGGGCTACCCTTCTGGGTTCTGTGTGCTGAGCCCCCAGGGGGACGGGCAGGCTCTAACCCTGGTAAATCCCAGTGACCCCTCGCTCACGTTCCTCTCACAGCAGTCTTTTGATGCCCTTTGTGCTGTGGAGCTCAAAAGCGAGGAGTACCTGCTTTGCTTCAGCCACATGGGACTGTACGTGGACCCGCAAGGCCGGAGGTCACGCATGCAGGAGCTCATGTGGCCTGCGGCGCCTGTTGCCTGTAGTATGTATATGTTTTCTGTTGCCATATCTCTGTTGCCGCTTTTCACATCGACAGTGAGCACGTGTCCTGTTTCGCTTTGGTCTGTCTCTCGGTTCCCTTAGCTGAGCATTCAGGCGCTGGAGCGGCGGGCTCCGTGGGTTTCTTCAGAAGGTGTGGTCCTGACACCGCGTCTCAGACCGGCCGGCGGGCGGGCTGCAGGCGGGCTTGCCTCTCGAGCCGGCCTCCAGCCCAAGGCACCTTTCTGTCCCCGAGTGCCGGGGCCTTGTGGGAGCCCCGCAGCCGGAGAGCCCCAACAGGGATGGTTTATAAGCTCACACGGTAATAAAAACAAGTTACAGGTTTCTGGCAGCCAGAAAAAGTTGAGCTCCAGTGTCCGGTAAATGTCCCAGAGGGACGTTTTCCGGAAGTGCTAGGAGCTGCATTCCTGTGTTTGCTCAGTTGCAGTGGTTTTCTGTGGAACGCAGTCCCTGGACACAAGTCATTGAGGCCTGAGCCTGGTGAGCAAGGACCTGGAGGGGGTTCCACAGGGCCACACCCCGCCCAGCCGCTGTCTGATCGCTCAGGCTGGACTCTCAGCCTCAGATCCCACCTGTTCCGTGTATCCTGGTCACCCGGGTCGTCCAAGCAGCGGGTCGCACAGAGAGCAGGGAGTAATTAGACTAGACACGGGGTGCACGTGGATTTTGGGCTGGTGGGGGTGGGGTGGGGTCACAGGTCTTAATATCTAAAAGGACAGCCTTTTTTGGTGGCTGGTTGATGGCCGTGCCAAGCTGGCAGTGTACCCAAGGGTGCTGGAACCAGGATGTCAGGCCCTTGGGGCAATCGATGTGCCAGCCTTTGGCTCTCCCGCCTCGCTGGCTGATTCCTGACTTGCTTAGCCCCCAGCCAAGGGCGCCAGTGCAGCAGACAGGCAGGCAGGTGCTGGCAGCCCAGGGCCAGCAGGGAAGGAGGCAAGGCCTGTTGCCATGACACTTCTCCGGTCCCTTCCTTGCCGCCTCCTGTCCTCCTCGTGGGAGACTGCATAGGAATGGCCCCAGAGCCACGTAGGATCCCTGCCAATCAGAGTCTTTTCCTTCAGAATCCTAAGGTTGGTGTTTGTTTGTTTTTGAGAGTGAGAGAGAGAGAGAGGCAGACTGCATGCAGGGGAGAGGCAGAGAGGGAGACACAGAATCCAAAGCAGGCTCCAGGCTCTGAGCTGTCAGCACAGAGCCCAACGTGGGGCTCGAACTCACAAACTGTGAGATTATGACCTGAGCCAAAGTCGGACACTCAACCAGGCGCCCCTAGAATCCTAAGTTTTTGAACAGTTTATTGTAGAAAGGTCACTGAGCGTGAGGAGTTTGGAGTCCTGGCTGTGTGACTGGCATGGACACCTGGTGCCCCTGTTCTTCCCTTTCCAGGTCTTACTCCACCTTTGTGGCCTTTTTGTCCCACGTGCACATTATAGACACCGAATCAGTTTTAGAGTTGACCAAAAATAAGTATTTAACGTGCAGGCTGCAGAGCTATTAACTCTCTTGCCTCTATGTTCCAGGCCCTGAGCTGAGCATTCTTGGGTGTTCTCACCTGTCCCCTGTCACATAGGGAGGGCACAGTCTGTCCCTTCTTGCCAAGGAGGACACTGAGGGCCACAGAGGAGAGGTAGCTTGCATAGGGCGCAGAGCAGAACCGGGCTCAAATGGAGGCCGGTCAGTCTCCCAGCCCCATGCCCCTCCTGTTGACTTTTCTTTTTTTAAAGTTTATTGATTTATCTTGAGAGTGAAAGGGAGTGCGAGCATGGAAGGGGTAGAGAGAACCCCAAGCAGGCTCTGTGCTGTCGACTCAGGGCTCAGACCCACGAACCGTGGGATCGTGACCTGAGCCGAAATGAAGAGTCGGACGCTCAACCAGCTGAGCCACCCAGGCGCCCCTGGTGTTGACTTTTTAATTTAAATTTCTCTTGAGATTGGACGCTTCAGTCTATCACTAGAGGTCACACACACGGGTCTCTTCCTGGCTCCTTGCAAATGAAGCCCCACATATTCCCCCGTGAGAGGAGCTGCCCCAGACGCCTGCGGGTGGAGAGAGGTCCTCTGAAAGTTACCTCAAAGTCTGCTGGCCTGTCCCCTCTGAGACGGTCTGGCGGCGAGTCCCAGCGTCTTGCCTGCTTCCTAAACCCTGTTTCTGGTTTCCTTTTTGCATTGGAAAGAGAAGGGCCGACCACGTAGCCCGTTGGGAATTGGCAGAGCTCTTTTAAAAATTCAGCTTCGGCAAGTGTCGCGTGACACGAGGGAGTTCAACTCCACCCCGGAAGGCAGAGGGACCGGGAACAGAGACCGAGCCGTGCATTTCTGCAGGGTGGCAACTGGGGACTCGGGGGAGGCAGAGTGACGACAGGGTACCTCCCGCCTGCCCCGCCGTCCCTGGCAGCCCGGCCGCGGCTCCCTCTCTCTTCGCGACAGTTCTAAGTGTGGGGAACGTCCCCTCCGCTTCGAACGCCAGCTGGGCCAACGCTTACCGGTGTGTGATGTTCGGTGCCCTAGGCGGGCTTGCCGTCACCAGGACGACCCCCCGGGGCGTCCCTGTCCCTTAGGGAAGGAGCCCCCTCCGGGGTTCACGGCAGGCGGGTCCTCACGGCCAGGCGTGTGCCGACCTCCCCGGAAGGGCCGGTGGGTCAGCCGGGTGCGTGGGGGCGCGGGGCTGTCGCCCCGGAGCGAAGCAGTTCTGTTTGGAGACCTTAAACGCTTACTCGGAAACCGGACTCCTCGGTGTCTCTTAACAGAACTTGCCTCAGAAAAGAGAGCGCTCCGCCCCTCCCCAAATAGCAGCCGCGTTGGGCCTCAAGTCCCTGTGTTTGCAATAACCGTACAGAAAGCTAAGTACGAAAGCCAGCTTTGTGAGCAAATCCCCTGCAGCCTCTGTGCTGTGGCAAAAAGCCGTGCGGTTACACACGTGACGGTAGAGCGTTGAAACATCCGGTTGAGTTCGCGCGAGTCCGAAGGGAAGGACGGTTCTAGAGCGGGACCGGGAACGCTCCTAAGCCCCACCGGCCGTGAGCCCGCCGCTCACGGCGGCGGGGCCTCCTCGGCGCTCCCCGAAGGTCGCGGGGGTCGGGGCCCGGCCGCTGCCCGTGGGGGGCCGCGGGGGCGGCGGAGGGCGCGGGGGCCCGCGCCCGCTCACGCCGCCCCGCTCGTCTGCGCTAGGTTGCAGCCCCTCCCACGTCACGGTGTACAGCGAGTACGGCGTGGACGTGTTCGACGTGCGCACCATGGAGTGGGTGCAGACCATCGGCCTGCGCAGGGTAAGGCCGCGGGGCGGGGCGGGGCGGGGCGGGGCCGGTGTCCTCCCGGGCGGCGCCCGCGGCTACCGCCCCTCTCTGCTTTCCGACGCAGATAAGGCCGCTCAACTCCGAGGGCACCCTCAATCTGCTCAGCTGCGAGCCCCCCCGCTTGATCTACTTCAAGAGCGAGAACTCGGGTAAGACGCCCGCGGCAGGTGTCGCGCGGAGGGAAGGAGGGGCCCCGCGTGTCAGCAGCACGAGGGCCACTGCGTGACCGGCGGCGGCGTTCTGCGTTCCCGCAGGAACGGTCCTCAACGTGCCCGACACGTCCGACGGCAGCAAGAAGCAGATGCTGCGGACCAGGAGCAAGAGGCGGTTTGTGTTCAAGGTGCCGGAGGAGGAGCGGCTGCAGCAGCGGCGGTAAGAGCTGGGTCGTGGCCCGGCCTCGCCGAGGCGGGAGGAGGGGAGCCAGGAGGACTTTGACGTCTTTGAGCCCCAGAAACACTTTTTTTCCCCAGAGAGATGCTCAGAGACCCAGAATTGAGGTCCAAAATGATCTCCAACCCGACCAACTTCAACCACGTGGCCCACATGGGCCCGGGCGACGGGATGCAGGTGCTCATGGACTTGCCTCTGGTGAGCTCGCCGGACGGGGCGGGCCGGGTGAGGGAGCCACATCCGTGCCTGCCCGTGTCACCGGCCCCGGCCCTGGTGCCTGGCAGACCCGGGGCACCTGGCACATGGGTCTGTTCCCACCCTCAGCTGGCCCTGCAGCCGCCCCAGGGGCTGCGTGTGTGTGCCTGCGTGTGTGTGAACGCTGGCGCGTTTACACGCGTTTGGTGTCTGTCACGGGTTCGGGCTGCTAGCGTTTCGTGAGAAACTAGCAATCAAAAATGATTTCTCAAGAACGTCTCGATAGGAGCAGGTAGCATCGTTTTTCATTTAAAACCACAAAACGGGGTTGGGCTCAGCCTAAAATAGCTATTCCCAGTTCTTAGCTCGGCATTGGCCCGGCGCCACCGTCCGTTTTGCTCACGGGGTCCCCGGGATACCGGCGGCGTCTGTACGCTTTGTGGCCGGCGTACCTGCTGGGCCGCGGTTCCGCCCCGGCGGTCTGCCTGCACCCTGGCGAGGGCGCCCCGAGCGTGCTCACTGCTGTTCTCTCCACCCAGAGCGCCGTGCCCCCCTCCCAGGAGGAAAGGCCTGGCCCTGCTCCCCCCGGCCTGTCCCGGCAGCCTCCCCCGAGGAACAAGCCCTACATCTCGTGGCCCTCGTCAGGTACCAGAGGTGCCCAAGGGCGGGGGCCTGTGTGGGGGAGCTCCAGGCTTTCAGTCCAGATGACGGCTGTCCTCGTTCCGTAGGTGGGTCGGAGCCCGGAGTGGCTGTGCCCCTTAGGAGTATGTCCGACCCCGACCAGGACTTTGACAAAGAGGTAAGACTCGCCTCGTTACAGGGACGCCCCCCGAGTGTCTGCATCTCCGCACGTGGAGGCAAATCAGTGGTGACGGAGGCTTCGCCCCACCCGGCCCAGCCACAGGGGCCCAGCGGGCTCGGGAAGCGGGGCGGGAGCGCAGGAGGAGGAGCAGCCTGGTGACAGGCTGGCCTGAGCGCTCGTCACCTCCTCGGGGGCTCCCCACCGACGACTTCTCAGGGGCTGTGCTGAGGAGGGGGGGCAGGACGGCACCGGCTTCGGGACCCTGAGCGCGTCGGGAGAAAGATGGAGGTTCCCCTCTCCAGGCAGTGGCCTGAGCGGCACGTTCCTCCGTCAGACCAAGGCCTCGGGAGCCAGGCACTGGTGGCTGCCCCGGGCACGGGGTGGCGAGGCAGTGGGCTCCAGTGGGCTCCTGGGCACTGACGAGTCGGCGCCTCCCTGCCGTGTGACCGAGAGACGAACGCCTTCCCGTAAGAAGTCCAGCCAACTTCTTCCTTCTAGACCTCTCTGTGTCGTCTTACTGGGACGTAGCATACTGGTAGCTGCACAGGTGGCCTTCTGCGTCTTCCACGTCGGTCTTCTCTCTGTCCTGGCCCTCTGATGGCCGCTCGGGATCAGAGCGTGCACACCAGGGTGCTCCCGTGGGAGATGGCAGTGAGGGCCGTGGGGCTCTCGCCGGTCTCTCTGCCCTCAGTAGCTTGTCCGTAGGAGGCCAGGAGCCGGACAGCCTGCCCTGTCGCTGTCCGAAAACACGGCCCCGGGGCTGGGCGTGCTCACACTGGCTGCCACACCGATCAGGCAAAGACTGCAGGTCTAGGTCTCCTTTCACGCGTTTCTCATTCTCACTGACTGAGGTCATGGCTTTCCACACGTGCGTTGGCCATTTCTTCCTCCGGGGCTCGCCTGCACACCTTCACCCCTCGTCCTGATTTCCAGAAGCTCATCGTCCATATTCCCTGTTGCAAGTACTCTGGCCGGCATCACTAATCCTTCGAGTGTGCCTCGATTCTAAGGGTGTTCTGTCTTAACACAGATGAATTCTCGTGCAGTCCAGTCTGCCTCACCTAGGATAAACGTTCTCTCGTGGTGCCTGCAGGAGTCCGGCAGGGGGTCTCTGCTGTCGTGCCGTCAAGACAACGTCTGAGAGAGGGAGTGTGTGCGATGGCTGCGTGCATGTGTAGGCAAGGGCCTGAGTTCATTTCTTTCGAAAGTGGATGGCATGCTGGCCCCGTGCCACCGATTTCCCTCCAACTCGAAATGTCTTTGTTGTAGTCAAATTCCTTTGTTTACACGTTTCTATTAATGGACAGGCTGTTCCCCAATGCACCCACTGGATTCTCTTCCTCTGTCAGCACCACCTGTAACAGGAGACTGGGCAGAGCAAATCTCTTTGTTCCCCCGTTAGAACAATTTCTTAGCTGTTTTTTTCTCCAAATATATTCTTTTAATTTATTCACTTACATAATCTCTGCACCCAACGCGAGGCTTGAACCCACGACCCCGGGATCAAGAGTCGCACGCTCTTCCGACTGAGCCAGCCGGGCGCCCCACTCCAAAGAAGTTTTAAAACCAGCCTGTTGCCTCCACAGTAAAAGAGTAAAACTTGCGTTGAGCTTTTCATTGGGATTACGTTGTGAATTCATAGATTAATCTGGGGGATGCCCGCCATCTTGACCTTTCCTGTGTGGGAACGTTGAGCATCTCTCCAGTTAATGGTTCCCCTCTTACAGGCCATGCATGTTTGTGGTTAGTAAGTTTACTCTTAAGAATTTGAAGGTTTGGGGGCACCTGGGTGGCTCAGTCGGTTAAGCGTCCGACTTCAGCTCAGGTCACGATCTCGCGGTCCGTGAGTTCGAGCCCCGCGTCGGGCTCTGGGCTGATGGCTCAGAGCCTGGAGCCTGCTTCTGATTCTGTGTCTCCCCCTCTCTCTGCCCCTCCCCTGCTCAAGCTCTATCTCTTTCTCTCTGTCTCAAAAATAAATAAATGGGCGCCTGGGTGGCTCAGTCGGTTAAGCGTCCGACTTCAGCTCAGGTCACGATCTCGCGGTCTGTGAGTTCGAGCCCCGCGTCGGGCTCTGGGCTGATGGCTCAGAGCCTGGAGCCTGCTTCTGATTCTGTGTCTCCCTCTCTCTCTGCCCCTCCCCCGTTCATGCTCTGTCTCTCTCTGTCTCAAAAATAAACATTAAAAAAAAAATTTTTTTTTTAAAGAATTTGAAGGTTTGGTTGCCATCGTGAATGGACTGTAATCTTCCATTACGGAGTTGGTGGTTACTCCTGGCATCTTTGGAATGTTCAGTGTCCAGTCACCTTGCTCCATTCTCATCGGCATTTGTGTTTGGTCGATGGCCTTGGAACTTTGGCTCTCTGGCCCTGGGCAGGGCAGATGGTGGGAACGGAGAGGTGGGCGCTGCCTCTCTCCGTGCACTGGCCGGGGCTCCTGAGCGCCTAGGTTTGGATTCCTACACCACTGGCTCTGTGCCCCTGCCCGCGTCTAAGACTTCACCCTCCCCCGCCCCGCCCGTCCTTTGTGGGGGGCAGCTTTCACTTGGCTAAAGAAGTGGTTTTCTCCCCCTAGCTTCGGAAGAGTTTGTTTTGTCAATAAGGAAGGGATGATGGATATTAATCAAGATGCTTCTATCAGAGTTTTCCAGAGTGACCACCTTCGTGGTTCTCTCCCTAGCCTGTTAACGTCAGAACGGACGTCCTCGTGTTCTGAGGCTAAATCCTCCTTGGTCACGATGTGGTGTTCTTATTTTGTGCGCTGACAGATTCAGTCTGATCGTTTGGTCGACTATGCCTATCAGTAAAGTTGACCTGTGGCTCTCATGCTGTGTGTGTGTGCTTGGCCAGCTTTGTTTCAGAGCTGTGCTGGCCTCAACACCGAGGAAGCCCGTAACTCTCAGTGGCCGTAATATATGGAATTTCTTTCCCAGAAGGTTTCCTAGAACTCCCTTGAAATTGCCCACGATTAATGGCTCTGGAGGTAGGTCTTGTTTTTTTTCTCTTATTTTCCTTTTTTCCCCTAAACTATGTTGAAAATTTTCAAACCTCCAGAAACGTTGCAAGAATAGGAGACCTTTACATAGTCCGCTTTTCCCTGTTTGACGTTTTGGGGCCGAACCAGCAGAAAGTAAGTCGGAACATCACGACAGCCCTGGTCCAGTTCTGCACGTGGCTCCCGGGCTCGCAGCGCCTCCTCCCTCCCCGGTCACGGGGCTCAAATCGCCCCTCTGCACCCTCCCGGCACAGTGACGGCCCCTACAGCTTGCTGAGACCCAGGCCCCAGTGAAGGATGGCACGTTGCATATGTAGTCCCGTCTGTAATCTGGGTCTGGCCTTTTTTTTTTTTTTTTTTGTCTTTCATGGCCTTGATTTGTTATCACTACGGTCCTGTCACAGAATGTCCCTCAGTCAAGGCTTCTCTGACGTTTTGAGTTGGGTAACAGTGGAAAGTCCCCATAACTCTCTCCCTGCCACCCAGATCTCCCGGGGACCAGCAAATAAGTGCGTGTAAGCACGTGTGCCCACCACTTCCTGAACTGTATCCAGAGGTGGGACAGACCACGCCGCCCCCCCCCGAGGACCGGGAGTCCTTCTCTTGTGTAACCACAGTGCCGGCCGTGGTCTGCCTGGGCCACAGTGTCCGCAAGCACCGTTTCCTGGTACGGACCCTGTCTCCGGTCACACGAGACATTCAGCTGCCATAGATTTTCAGCCACCCCCCACCCCGGAGCACAGCTTCCGTCTTTGCCGTAACATTTTGCGGAGAACGCGCCCCTTACTTTCTGGAGCGCTCCTCAGTTCGGGTGCGTCCCTCATTTCCTGAGATTCCAGTTGTATGTCCCAGGCTGGAATACCACACGGAGCACATGGTGTCCTCGACGTGTCCCGTCCTGAGGCACGGAGCCCCTGTTTGTCCTGCACTGACCTCGTTTGTTCCTCTTTGACATTATTGCAAGTGACGTTCACGTGACACGAAGCAGCCATTTGAAAGTGAACGACTCAGTGGTTGTGTAAGTCGTGTCCAGAGTCGTGCAACCACGAGCTAAATCAAGGGTCAAAACATTTCCATCGCCCCAACCCCTTCCCCCCGACCCCGACTAAGCAGCCTCTCCCTGTCCCACCCTTCCCCCAGCCTGTGGCAGCCACGAATCTTTGTTCTGTCTCTGTGGAGTCACCTGTTGTGGACATTTCGTATGAACAGAATCGTGTACTACGTGGCCTTTCATGTCTGGCTTATTTCACGGAGCAAGAGGTCTTCGAGATTCGTTGTAGCAGGTGTCAGCGGGTTGTTCCTTTTTGTTGCCAAATACTCCATCGTACAGCTGTACCGTGTTTCGTGTACTCCTTGGTCCACTGATGGACATCTGGGCTGTGTTCACCTTTCGGCTGTTAAGAATAGGGGCGCCTGGGTGGCTCAGTCGGTTGAGCGTCTGACTTCCGCTCAGGTCATGATCTCGGGGTCCATGAGTTCAAGCCCTGTGTTGGGCTCTGTGCTGACAGCTCGGAGCCTGGAGCCTGCTTCGGATTCTATCTCCCTTTCTCTGCCCCTCCCCCACTCATGCTCTCTTTCAAAAATAAACATTAAAAATTTTTAAAAAATACTGCAGATATGAACGTGTGTGTACACGGATTCGTGCAAGTGCCTACGTAGCAGTGGAAAATGTTTAGCTTTTTGAGGAACCATCAAATTGTTTTCCACAGCAACTGTATGCCATTTCGCACTCCCACCAGCCCCGTATGAAAGTTAAGATTTCTCCACATCCTTGTCGCTACTTTCCTGGTTTGGTTTTGTTTTGTTTTTTAAAAGCCATCCTAGTGGGTGTGAAGTTACTTTACCTCATTGTGGTTTTAATTTGCATTTCCCTAATGAGTAGTGATGTCAGCATCTTTTTTGTGTACTTGTTGGCTACTTCTATACCTTTGGAGGAAGGTCTGTTCAAGTCTTTTGCCCATTTTTAAAAATTGAGTTGGCTTTTCACTGTGGGGTTGACGAACTCTTTATGTAATCTGGATACTAGACCCTTATATGATTTTTAAATACTTTCTTCCGTTTTGTGGGTTGTGTTTTCACATTCTTGATAATGTCCTTTGATACTTCTAATTTTGGTGATACCCAATTTTTTGTTTTGTTTTGTTGGTTGTGCTTTTGAGGTCCTAAGAATTCATTGCTGAATCCAAAGTCTTGAAGATTTAATAGTGTTTTCTTCTAAGAGTTTTATGCTTTGAGCTTTTGTATTTAGGTCATTGATCTATTTTGAATTAATTTTCTGTATGTTGGAGGTAGGGGGTCCAGCTTCATCCTTTCATATGTGAATATCCAGCACTATTTGTTGTAGAGACTTTTCTTTCCCTCATTGAATGGGCTTGGCACCCTGGTCAAAAACCAGTTTGCCGTGGCTGGATAGATTTATTTCTAGACTCTCAGTTCTATTCCACTGTTCTCTGTGCTAATACACCCCACAGTGCATTACTGTTGTGTTACGTTTTGAAGAAGTTTGGGAAGTGTGATTCCTCCCATTTTTTCCTTAGTATTGACTACTCTGGGCCCCTTGCAATTCCGTATGAATTTGAGGACTGGCTTTTCCATTTCTGGAAAAAAGGAGAGAGTGCCATTGGAATTTCAGCAGGGATTGCCCTGAATCTGTGGATCACTATGGGGGAGTATTGCCATCTTAATGATGTTCAGTCTTCCTGCCCATGAATGTGGAACGTTGTTCCATTTATTTAGGTCATCTTTTAATTTTGGGAATATTTTGTAGCCAACAGTTTCAGTGTAGAAATCTTTCACCTCTTTAAGTTTATTCATAGTTAGGTGTTACTGCTTTGGATGCTATTTTGAATATAATGGTTTTCTTAATTTCCTTTTCACATTGTTCATTGCGGGTGTGTAAAAACACAACTGATTTTTTGTGTGTTGATCTTGTACCCTGCAGCTTTGCTGAATTGGTTTGGGTTGGGTGGGAGAGTTGTGAGTTCTTCGGGATTTTCTGTATGTAGATTCATCTGTGAACAGAGATGGTTTAACTTCTTCCTTTCCAGCTTGGATGCCTTTTTCTTTTTCCTGCCTAATTGCTCTGGCGAGAACTTCTAGTACAATGTTGAACGGCAGTGGTGAATGCAGGCATCCTTGCTTGTTCCTCACCTTGGGGGGAAGTTTTTGACTTGCACCATTTAGTATGAAGTGAGCTGTGGGTTTTTCATGGACATTCTTTATCATGTTGAGAAAGTTTATCATGAAAGTATGCCTTGTCTGACTTCAGACCGTCTTGGTTTCTTCACTGTGGAGTTGCTCATTCCTCTGTAATTACTGAATTACTTGTGGGGTTATGATCTCTTACCAGCAACCTTAAGGACCGTGTGACACGCTGGTAAAGAGGGTGTGTTGTCCTAAGAAGAAAGGGGACAGCAGCTGCCACATCTTGGCACCACAAATGGCCACATCTGGCTGGGCGGCACACAGCCTCCACAGGCCCAGGGTGATTGGTTCTTATGCCGACCCCCTCCTTTGTGTTAACAGCCCGACTCGGATTCGACCAAACACTCGACTCCATCGAACAGCTCCAACCCCAGTGGCCCCCCAAGCCCCAACTCCCCGCACAGGAGCCAGCTCCCCCTGGAAGGCCTGGAGCAGCCGGCCTCCGACGCCTGAAACCGCCAGCCTGCCGCCTCACCACCGTGGGGCCCGGGAGCTGGGGGTGGTCTCCACTGTCAGTGCCAAGACTGAGCTGACTCTCCAGTGTTGTCCGAGGAAACATAGACTCAATTTGTAGATATGGAGATAAAAATCTTTATTATAGTAATGATCAGTTACACGCCGCATGGGCTGTGGCGGTAGATCGGATCCACTCATCTGCACAGCTGTGAGGAAACACTGTTCCGTTTGCACATGAAGGACCAGCACCCAGCCCAGAACAAGCTGAGAAGGCGCACGGGGCCCCGCAGACACCCAGTGGGCCCAGCGCAGCCCTGCTGAGGAAGTAGCTCGGAACGCAGCCTCAGTGACGAGCCTGTTCCCTATTTCCTGAAACTTTCCTAGGACCTTAGGAGAATAGTAGGAAGTTGTGTGTCATTCCCAGTGTCACTAGAATTGTGAAGACAGGAAAGTGGAGGTTAGTTGGTGGCCTTTTTATTCATTTAGCCATCACAGTCAGCTGCAGACGACCTTCCGCCGACCTCGTAGCCATGGACACAGGCCCCTGGTGAGTGACACCTGCCCTGGGTCCCTTGTGTGTGTTAGTCCATTCCCGGTCACAACCGTGAAGCGTCACCTGTATCTACTACTGTGAAGTCAGCTCACTTCCACAGCTTCTGCCTCACCGCAAAACCGGGGAGCGTCGAGCAGCATCCAGGCCGAGGCCTGCTGGGCGAGAGGAGGCCAGCGCCCCCGACGCCCCGCCCCTGCATGGAGCCCTGTGATTAGTGCCCGTATGCATCATGTAGACTCGCCCGACACACTCCTGCACATTGGCTCGGCCCGCGTATTTACTCTCACCCTTCCTTGCTCACGTGTTGAGTGATTGGGTTTGTGGCCTGTCCCATTAAAGGCTGATGGTTAACTGGCCAGCAGACACAGCTGGTCTTTGGCCCAGGACGGGCTTCTCCCCACTCTCCCGCTGGTCGACGTTCTTGGCGACGCTGTTTAAGACGTGCACTTACCTTGAGTCGGCACTGAGTGACGTGGGCACCACGGCCTGCCTGTGCGTGTCACACGCCCAGCACCTGCCCGCCCGCCCACTCCCTGGGCCTTCTGCTGGGGCTGGCACCTGCTGGGGGTTCTGGTTTTTACTTTTTTAATGTAAGTCTGAGTCTTTGTAATTATTGAATCGTGAGAACATTTTTGAACAATTTACCTGTCAATAAAGCAGATGACAGCAATTTAAAGTTCTCAGTGGTCTGCCTGAGCGTGAGGACTTGTCACCCTGTGCGCATCTGGGTCCCCTGTGCGGGGAGTCCCTCCCCAAAAGTTGAAGGAGCCCCCTTACCTGCAGAAGCTGTTCTTGGTCATTCACTTGGGGTGGGGGTGAGGGGTCCTGCAGAAGGCTCCTGTGTCCACATGGCAGGAACTGGCTTCCAGCATAGGGCCCTGGTGGGAGTCCTTGTGGGGCAACACCCTGACAGGGTAGGTAGGACCGGGCTTGAGCCCCTGGGTGGAGAGAGGGGCCACCTGGCTAGGTGCCCCTGCTAGGCCTCCAGGCAGCCAGCCATAGCAATTCCATTTGAATTTCAACCTGAGAGGAGGAGGAGCCCTCGAGGGTCATGGTCAGGGCCAGCGGGCTCCCATGAAACCCCCGCAAGGCAGAGCAGGGGCCCCAGGAGAGAAGCTGCACAAGAGAGGCTCCCATCTGGGGGGCTGCCTGGAGCAGTAGGGGGGACCTGGCCACCCACAAGCACGCGGGTTCCTCAGCAACCCTAGAGGACAGGATGGGGCAGGCCAGAGTCACCGGGAGCCAGCAGAACTTGGGACAGGGGGTGGGCAACCACACTGGGGGCTCTGCCCTGATGGCTTCATTTCCTCAAGGGTGGGCAGTAGCCTGTGGTGCATCAAGTTCTGTTCGCCCTGAACCCCAGTAACTTCTTGGTAAAACAAGGGCACTGACCGCCCACCCCTGCCAGAGCAGGAGGAGTGAGGGTACAGCAAAGTACGAACAGCAGCCGGCCCGGTGAAGGGCAGGCCGTGCTCCGGAACCATCCGCGGGGCCGCGGCAGCTCTGTGCCACCCAGCGCGGCCTGGGCCCTGCTCCGTGATGCACATCCCACAGCCCATCTGTTCCCCTGGTCTTGGCGAGTCCACCACCCCCTACGTAGGGGACAGATGGCAATCCTCCCACCTGCCCCTGAAGGGGGATCGGAGTAGCAGTGACCACGCCGGGTACAGGCGGAGCCTTTCAGACACAGAAGCTGGGAAAACGGATAAAGGAGCATGAACGAGCTGTGCAGGGCAGAGGGAGCCGGGCCTCTAGGCAGGGCCTGAGATCCCGGCCCGGCTGAGGTCTGCTCCACGCGAGGATTAAAGTGAGCCACGCAGAGCGCCTGTCACTGAACAACAGGCACTCGGGCGTCCGCGGTCTCACAAAGAGGAGTCACTGTACTAGCAGGATGGTGGCCTTGCACAGCGGAACGCTGCCCGGCACCGAGAGTGACACATCACAACCATACATGACGGTGGACGTCGCCGACGAGATGCCGGCCTCACGGAACACAGCGGACGCGTCCACCCGACAGGAGCCCCCGGAGCAGCAGCCCGGGGGCCGGGCGCTGGCGATGCTTCCAGACCCACGCGCCGCTCCCACCGAAGGCCGGTGGACCGCTCCCCGAGCCCTTGTCCGTGCACTTCCACGCGCAGCCGTGGGATTCTCTCGCCCTGCTCCGCCCCGGCACCCGCTCCCCAGGCCGGAGCCACCGCCGGGAAGGGCAGGCCTTGCGGCGACACACACCCCCCTGCCCTGACGCCCCGTGGGCAGCGGAGGGGCCGGACCCACCCCGTCCCTCCAGGACAGCCTCCGGGTCTGGCGGACGTCCACGTGCTCAGCCCAGGCCCGAGCCGTGGGAGCCTGAGCTGCTTGGTCCACACGGAGCCTCCAGCCGGTGGGCACCGCACCCACCTGCCCTCCGTCCCCCCACCGGACCGGCGGGAGGAGGAAGCCCTTCCGGCCTGGTACCAGCCAGCCAGTGAGAAAGCGCCACCAGCCCCAAGGCCCGCTGCCCCCGGTGGACCGCCACTCAGACCAGCCCCGCCCAACCCCCTGCCTTTTCTCTACCGTGTTCCTCTCCTTTGGTCTCCAGACTTGCCTGCCCGCGGTTTCGCCACAGCCTGCATACCCCGAAGTGCAACTCCTCTGCCATTCCAGAACAAACCCGTTTTTCTGGTAAAATGGCCGGCTGTTGTATTTGCAAGGTCGAAATTATATGGTGTCAAATATAGGAGCCAGAGAAGACCCCCAACAGCCCCTGAGGCCGGCGAGCAACGGACTCCGTGAGCATTCTGCTTCCTCGCCGACCCCGGGGGGTAAGTCTCCTCTGCACCTGAGCTCCACTGTCTGCATTTTGAGCTCTCCATTTTTACTCAGGATCTGTCTTAAAGACTTTGTCCTTGGGATGCATACTTGTTTTTGAGTTGTTGGTTTTTTTTTAATTTTTTGATATTTATTTTTGAGAGAGAAACAGAGCACAAGCGGGGGAGGGGCAGAGAGAGAGGTGGACACAGAATCTGAAGCAGGCTCCAGGCTCCATGCTGTCAGCACAGAGCCCCAAGCTGGGCTCAAACCCCTAGACGGAGAGATCATGACCTAAGCCAAAGTCAGACGCTCAACTGACTGAGCCACCCAGGCACCCCTTGTTTTTCTGAGCTTTTAAGCTAACAGTATAAGATCCAAATCTGCTAAGTTTTCTCAGGAGGGTCCTCCTTCCGGGACCCTGGCCAGCTTTGTTTAACAACTATGGTCCCTCCTCATGCACATTTTTAACCAAATGGGCAAACTGAGCTAAAGATAAGCCATTCAGGGAAACTTCAGGTCTCCCCAAAGTTAACTTTTCTCAAAATCAAATTAGAAGACCATGGCTCTAAATTTAAAGTAGGGGTTCCTGGGTCACTCAGTTAAATGTCTGACCCTTGATCTCAGGTCAGGTCTTGATCTACGGGTGGGGAGTTCAAGCCCCACATTCAGCTCTGTGCTAGGCATGAAGCCTACTTAAAAAAAAAAATAATATAAATGTAAACAAAGTGAATGAGATGTTTATTTTTAACTGGCACCTGGGGGCACCTGGGTGGCTCAGTCGGTTGAGCGTCCGACTTCGGCTCAGGTCATGATCTCACGGTTTGTGGGTTCGAGCCCCACATCGGGCTCTGTGCTGACAGCTCAGAGCCTGGTGCCTGCTTCGGACTGTGTCTCCCTCTCTCTGCTCTTCCCTGGCTCACGTGCTGTCTCTCTCTCAAAACTGAATAAAGATTAAATTGGCACCTGGAGGCTCCCAACATGTTCAGGACTCTAAGATCACCACTTTGCGAGAAAACCATTACTAAATTAAGGCAAAAGACAACTGGAAGACGACCAGTTGTGAGGCCTCAATTTCTCTCTCCTGGCTTCCCTGTGTGCAGGTGCCTGGGGCCCTCCTGTGCTCATGCCCGCCTCCACAGCCTAGTTCTTTCCCTTTCCACCACCCCATCCTCCTTCATTCTAATCCTCTCTGAACTTACCTCTTCTCCCAGACTGCCCCCACTCCCTTCTCTGCACCTATCAGAACCTGAACCTTAAATGAAGCCCTCTGCAGATCCTTACAGACTTATCAATGAATTTAACGTAGTTACTCGGTCTTTTCAACCCAGTCTCTCAGATGTATGTCAATCGGTTCACATGCTTGTTGGTGAGGGTCAGGCCCAATGTTGGACGAAACCGGCCCAGTGAGAAAATCCTGAAGAGGATTTAGAGAAACAACTAGGAAGCCCAGACACGCAGTAGAGAATTTCACAGAACAATTACAGAAGGCTTTTCCTAAGCCTGTTGGTTGGCATGAAATTCAGGCTTGCACGCTGAACACCTTATGAACCTGTTCTTAACTGTTATGACTACAGATTGCTTTTAACGAAAACCCCGGCCTTCTTGGATGTCGGTTCCACCCAGGTAGCCTCTAACTTTGTGTTCATTAATGGGCCGAGCTGGGATCTTCCCTTTCTAGTTAAGAGGACCGGGACGGAATGGGAAGCTTGTCCACTGCAGGCCCAGTTAAAGTAGCGAGCCGGCTCGCCTGCACCCTGGGTGATTCAACAAAAAGGAAGAACCGTGTGGTCCATAATTTTCAACTCCGACAAATGGAGGCCCCTAAGCAAAACTAAAAGCGTCCCGATCTTTACCGATATTGTAAAAAGCCAGGCCATTGGAAAAAGACCGCTGGACACTTAAGAGCTCCAGCCGCCTTCCACCCTCTGACCAGCCTTTCCAGATCCTTGGGAATGAAGGTCTCTCTGCCCTTACGGACGCGAGAGCTACACTCAGTGCTCAACCCCGCTACTGGCAAGCAGCCCCCGCCTCGGAGTGCTAACACCCTTCAAGTGGGAGGGGAGGGTCTCTAGTAAACCTCGAAAGGGTCCCGTCTCTGAACCTGGTCTCTCTTGCCCAGGCCCTCTAAGAGATGCCCACCTTTTCTCCTTAGTTCCTCGGCCTCTGTACACTCACCGGGCCCAAATTTTGTAGAGAAGTACACTGGGATTTCTTTCTCCCGGAAGCGGGAAGTAATTCTAGAATCCGACAGCGGCAACCAAAATAGCCAACCTGGTGAATCCCGTGACCCTTCAACATCTTTTATTTGCTCAGTCGCCGACCGCACTGGAGCCGATTCTGAGGACACCAGCCGTATGATCCTCCTGGACCAACTACCGCCCTCCGTACGGGCAAAATCCTCCACTGCTCCCGGCAGGATCCACAGCACGCCTCCCATTAAGATCCCAACAGACCCCTCAGAGCCTCTCCCCGGAATTAACGGAAGCGCTGTAAACAAAGACACTCTGAGGGCACTTAGATGCTAACGGAACATCAGGAGGCTCGGGGTCTCATCCCCTGTGGTAGGGCCAGCGACACTATTTTACCCATAAGAAGACCCAGTGGCTGAGGAGGGAGGTCTGTCCAAGAACCCCAAGCCATAAATAACACTGTCCCAAACCTAAAACTAACCAAAGTCTAAGGTTTTCTCAGACTAGCTGGCTGTCGAAACTGGATTCCAAACCTCTCTCTTGTGGCCTGACCCAGACATGTTCTCTAAAGAAACCAACAAACTTGACCCTATCATCTGGGACGATCAGGATGACATAACCTTTGGGTCCTTAAAGAAAAGCTTAATGAGGCCTCCTGCCCTCGGACACCCTCATGATCAACTCCCCTTTTCCTTTTTTGTATATGAGGAGGAAGAGAATGCCCTTTGAGCATCCACCCCCAAATGAGCCATTCCCGCCACCACCCTTTTGGCTCAGGCCAGTGAGGAGACAGACCCGGGACCCCTGTTGCCATCCCCGTGCTTGGTGCAGTCGAGACGCCCCTGAACACCCACCAGCCTCTGGCCAGTCATCTCCCCCCTGTGAAACCCCCTTCCTAACTGCTTCTCCCAGAACTCCTTCCCCACAGTCAACGTCTCCCTGCCACCCTCCTCCCTCCCTCACAGACATCTGTCCCACTGCCAACAGATCACCTCTGATTCTGTGTGATAATTTACAGGAAACTCCTGTAACCAATGCAAGTTTTTCATGGGAAAATGAAAAATACTGAAGAAGGCTCAAGATGGCAATGTACCATCGGGAACTCCCTTCGTCCCATGGACGTGCCAATCTACAACTACATTCAGAACAGTTCCCAATGATGGGGACCTAGAAACTGGATGACCAGAGCCTCCACAATGAGGGGCAGCACAGAGACAGGCAGAAGAGGCAGAGACACAGTCTCTCTGAGGAAAACCCACACCAGGTGCAGCGCCCCACAGTGGACAGTATCTCATGGGTACAAAAGTTTTCCCTGATTAGAGCTCCACATCAGGCACCCCCACTCTCAGATCCTGCACAGGAGACAGGCCCCCAAAACACTTGGCTTCAAAGATCAACAGGGAGTACGTCTTGCAAAACTACAGAACTATAAGAAAAAGAAAACCCGCTCTTAAAGGATTAACACGCAGACTCACCGGTCAGTTGGCCCAGAAACCAGTGCAAACACACCATTTCAAAACATGCATACGCCATAGGTGGAGACGCACTTCTTAACCGTGGGGCACCTGCCAGAGAGCAGGGAGGCCACTGGGGCCGCTGGGCTCAGGCCCCAGGGACTGAGATGCTGGCGCGGCCATTTTTTCCAGCTCATTCTGTATGGACCCCAGTGCTGGCAAGTGCCATTTTGAAATCCTCCCTCTAGACTGCTAACCACAGGGTGCACACCTGGGAGCCCCACACAAGCCTGGCTCTGCAGAGACCTCAGCTGACAGGGTGTTAATGCGGCCCGTGAGTGAGCCACGCCAGCACAGCAGCGCCTCACGGCCAGCCAGGCGAGGTGTCAGCCCTGCCCACCAGCACACCTGCAGCCGTCTCGGCCCCCCTGTGACAGAAGGGCACACGCAGCCCACACAAGGGACACCCTGGAGCACTTGGCTCTGGTGGCCGGGGGGAGACTGTGCTTCTTGGCCCTATAGGACTTTTCCTGCATAGGCTGCTCCTTGAACAGCAGGAAAAGTAACTGAACTACCTAATACACAGAAGCAAACACAGAGTCAGGCAAAATGGACAGAGAGGAGTATGTTCCAAACAAAATAACAAAACAAAACCTGAGAAAAAGAACTAAATGAAACTGAGATAAGCATCAGCCTCACAGTCCAAAGTAATAGTCATAAAGATGCTGACCGAACTCGGGAGAAGAACGGATAAAACAGTATGGACTTCAACCAAGATGCAGACAGTGTAAGGAAGTACCAATCAGAACTGAAGAGCATGAAAACAAGTAGAAAATACACTTGAAGAAATAGCAACAGGTTTGAGGTTGCAGAAGAACGAATGAGAGATCGGGAAGACGGGAGCAGAAACCACCCAAAATAAAGAACAAAAAGAAAAAAGAATGAAAAGAAATGAGAAGAGTTGAAGAGGCCTCTGGGACATCAAGTGTTCTAACATTTGCGTCGCAGGGGTCCCAGAAGGAGAGAGAGAATGGGGCAGAAAACTTCTTTCAACAAGTAATGGTTGAAAACTTCATTAACCTGCAGAAGGAAACAGACATCCAGACCAGGACACACAGAGAGCCCCAAACAAGATGAACCCAGAGAGAGCCACACCAAGACACATTATAGCTAAAATGTCAAAAGTTAAAGACACGGAAAGGAAGGGGAGGGGAAAGGAGGGGAGACAGACAATGCCCCCAAATCTGGGGGCACAGCAAAAGCGGTTCTAAGAGGGAAATTCATAGCAGTACAGGTCACCTTAACAAATAAAAACCTCAAACAATATAACCTTACACTTAACGGGACTAGAAAAAGAAGAATAAATAAACTAAGCCCGAAGGTAATAGAAGAAGGAGGGAAATAAACATCAAATTACAAATAAATTAGAGACTTAAATATTAAAGATTAATGAAACTAAGTGCTGCTTCTTTGAAAAAAACAAACAATATTGATAAGCCATTAGCATGACTCATCAAGAAAAATGAAAGAACTCAAATAAATAAAATTGGAAATGAAAGAGAAGTTACAACAAACACCACAGAAATACACAGGACCACTGTGAAAAATTCTACACCAATAGAGGAGGGGCCAAAGTGGCGGAGCAGCATGGAAGGGTTTTTTTTTTTTTTTGCCTCTCTGATCCCTAACATGCAGCTAGATCAACACCAAACCATCTTGCACACCTAGAAAACTGATCTGAGGATTAACACAACAATCTGCATAACCTGAACCACAGAATTCAGCAGGTACGCAGCATGGATTGGTGAACTGAGGGAGAGAGAAGCTGAGGGTAGAGAGCTGTTTTTGTGGAGAGAGGACAGAGATGGGGGGAGAGTACAGGAAAAGCACCCCTCCCCCCCCCAAAGCAGCTGGAGAGAAAGAAAAGTGGAAACACCCATTAAGAGACTTAACACGAAAGGGGGAAAGGAAAAAGAAGAAGGTTTAAATACTGTTAAGATTATAAACAGTGGGAGTGCAGAGTCTGATACCTGCACTCCGCAGCTCAATAACTGGCAGTGCTCTGGTGGAAAGGACGAATCCCCTGGAGCAGATAGCGAGGTCTGAGGGGTCCGAGGGCCACATGGGGAGAGGAGGTTCCCCTGCTGGGAGGACACTTGGTAGAGGCTGTGCGGCCTCCCCACAGGCAAAGGTCCCAGTGGACCCTGGAGAACAGCTACGTTTGCTGGTGTTGGAACAAGGATGTTAACGGTGAAGCCTGGCACCAGGTATGTGTCATGATTGACCATAACCCCTGAACCGCTGCTGTGACACGATCACACGAACTTTTTCTGCGGCAGGCTAACACCTGGCTGCAGTCTCCAGGCCTCTGCAGCAGTGTCGTCCTGCAAACGTTCCTGGGGGCAGGCCAGCACCCAGCCACTACTCAGCAGGCCCCTCCCCCAGAGGATCTGAGCGGGTCAAAGTTGCAGGGCCCTCAGAAGTGAGGGGTTTGGAAACACAGCCCCATCTGGGATAAAACTCAGGAGAGAGGTGCCACAAGACAAACTGACAGCTTGGTCATGGACAGTGTAGAAGCAGGGAGTGGACGGAAGCTGGAGACAAAGGAAGGGTGCTTGATTGTGGGTTGGGGACAGCACAGAGTTCTGATGCTAGAGACTGGGTAGCTGGGTGATGCCATTTTCACCCCTCCTGTGCGTGCACACACAGTACACACACCACAACAACCCACCACAGTAAACTGGGCAGCGCCACCTACTGGAGAATGGAGCTACTACACCAAGCCCCGCCCAAGAGGAACACCACAAGTCTCCACCTGCTTAGTTTATGGACTATAAAGTGCTTCATAGTTTGACTTCTAGGGAAAACTGGATGTAATTTCAGTCATATTTCCTTCTGTTTGCTAGTCCATCTATTCAATTTTTCTTTTCTTATTCTTTAATACAGAAAGATAAAAATTTATTTTTCTATAAATGATCTTTAATATTTTTCTGCTATATTTTTTACTTTCTTGTAAATTTTTTTAAATTCTACTTTAATTTCATCATCTCATTTTACTCTATTGTATTCATTTTTTTTAATTTTTAAACGTTTTAATTTCCTTTTTCTATATTTTATCAAGCTTCTTTCAACAACCAAATCAAAACACACCTAGGATTCAGCATCCGTTATTTGATTTTTTGTGTGTTGTTTTTAGTTTTTTAATTTTTGTTTATTTATTTTCTTTTTCTTCCCCCAACATGAAACAAAGGAATTCACCGCAAAAGTAAGAATAGGAAGAAGTCACAGCCTGGGACTTAACACAGATATAACCACAATTTAGAATCACGAGAAGAAGAAGCTGGGGTTGTAAAAAGCATAGAATCCCTTTCTGCAGAGATAAAAGAAGTAAAATCTAGTCAGGATGAAATTAAAAATGCTATAACCTAGATGCAATCTCGAATGGATGCCACGGCGGCAAGGATGGATGAAGGAGAGCAGCCAATCAGTGATATAGAGGACAAACTTCTGGAGAATAAAGAAGCGGAAAAAAAGAGGGAAACTAAGGCAAAAGAGCACAATATAAGAATTAGAGAAATCACGGGGCGCCTGGGTGGCGCAGTCGGTTAAGTGTCCGACTTCAGCCAGGTCACGATCTCGCGGTTCGGGAGTTCGAGCGAGCCCCGCGTCAGGCTCTGGGCTGATGGCTCAGAGCCTGGAGCCTGTTTCCCATTCTGTGTCTCCCTCTCTCTCTGCCCCTCCCTGTTCATGCTCTGTCTCTCTCTGTCCCAAAAATAAATAAACGTTGAAAAAAAAAAAAAAGAGAAATCAGTGACTTGTTAAAAAGGAATAGCATCTGGGGTGCCTGGGTGGCGCAGTCGGTTAAGTGTCCAACTTCAGCCAGGTCAAGATCTCGCGGTCCGTGAGTTCGAGCCCCGCGTCAGGCTCTGGGCTGATGGCTCAGAGCCTGGAGCCTGTTTCTGATTTTGTGTCTCCCTCTCTCTCTGCCCCTCCCCCGTTCATGCTCTGTCTCTCTCTGTCCCAAAAAAAATAAATAAACGTTGAAAAAATAAAAATAAAAAGGAATAGCATCCGAATGAAAGAAAATGGAGGGAGAGAAAAAGGGTAGAAGTGTTATGTGAGCAAATCATAGTGGAAAACTTTCCTAACCCGAGGAAAGACACAGACATCAAAATCCAGGAAGCAGAGAGGACTCCCATCAGATTTAACAAAAACTGACCATTAACAAGGCATATCATAGTCAAATTCACAAAATACTTAGGCAAGGAAAGAATCATGAAAGCAGCAAGGGGGAAAAATGTCCCTAACCTACAAAGGAAGACAGATGAGGTTCACGGCAGACCTATCCACAGAAACTTGGCAGGCCAGAAAGGAGTGGCAGGATATATTCAACACGCTGAATCAGAAAAATATGCAGCCAAGAATTCTTTATGCAGAAAGGCTGTCATCCAAAATAGAAGAAGAAAAAATTTCCCAAACCCAAACCAAAGGAATTTGTGACCACTAAACCAGCCCTGCAAGAAATTTTACAGGACACTCTCTTGAGGAGAGAAAAGATGAAACAAAACAAGACCAGAAGCAACAAAGACTAGAAGGACCAGAGAATGCCACTAGAAACTCCCAACTCTACAGGCAACATAATGGCAATAAATTCATATCTTTCAGTACTCACTCTAAATGTCAGTGGACTAAATGCTCCAATCAAAAGACACAGGGTAACAGAATGGATAAGAAAACAAGATCCATCTATGTGCTGTATACAAGAGACCCATTTTAGACCTAAAGACACCTTCAGATTCAAAGTAAGGGGATGGAGAACCATCTATCATGCTAATGGTCGCCAAAAGAAAGTTTAACGAAGAAGTTAAAGAGGAAATTAAAAAGTACATGGAAGGTGATGAAAATGATAACACCACAGCCCAAAACCTCTGGGACACAGCAAAGGCGGTAATAAGAGGGAAATATATAGCAATCCAGGCCTTCCTGAAGAAGGAAGAAAGGTCTCAGATACACAACCTAACTTTATACCTTAAAGAACTGGAAAAAGAACAGCAAATAAAACCCAAAACCAGCAGAAGATGGGAAATAATAAAGATTAGAGCAGAAATCAATGGTATTGAAAGCAAATAAAACAAAACAAAAACAGATCAATGAAACCAGGAGCTGGTTCTTTGAAAGAATTAACAAAATTGATAAAACTCTAGTCAGTTTAATCAAAAAGAAACAGGAAGGGACCCAAATAAAATCAAGAATGAAAGAGGAGGGATCACAATCAACACTGCAGAAATACAAATAATGATGAGAACATTATGAGCAATTATATGTTAATAAATTGGGTAATCTGGAAGAAATGGACAAATTCCTAGAAACATATAAACTACCAAAACTGAAACAGGAAGAATAAACCCATAACCATTAAAAAAAAATCTAATTAGTAATCAAAAATCTCCCAAAAACCAAGAGTCCATGGCTAGATGGCTTTCCAGGCGAATTCTAGCAAACGTTTCAAGAAGAGGTAACAACTATTCTTTTGAAGCTGTTCCAAAAAAATAGAAATGGAAGGAAAACTTCCAAACTCATTCTATGAAACCAGCATTACCTTGATTCCAAAACCAAAGACCCCCACAAAAAAGCAGAACCACAGACCAATTTCCCTGATGAACATGGATGCAAAAATCCTCAACAAGATAATAGCCAACCAGATCCAACAATACATTAAAAAAATTATTCACCATGACCAAGTGGGATTTATATCCGGGGTGCAGGGCTGGTTCAATATATTCAAAAAAATTCCATGTGATTCATCACATCAATAAAAGAAAGAACAAAAGGACAAAAAACACACAATCCTCTCAATAGATGCAGAGAAAGACTTTGACAAATTACAGCATCCTTTCTTGATAAAAACTCTCAAGAAAGTAGGGTTAGAAGGATCATACCTCAAGATCTTAAAAGCCATATATGAAAGACCCAACTCTAATATCATCCCTCAATGGGGAAAAACTGAGAGCTTTCCCCCTAAGGTCAGGAACATGACAGGGATGTCCACTCTCGCCACTATTATTCAACATAGTATTGGAAGTCCTAGCCTCAGCAGTCACACAATGTGAAGGGATAAAAGGCATCCAAATTGGCCAGGCAGATGCCAAACTTTCACTCTTCGTAGACACTCTGATACTCTATATGGAAAACCCAAAAGATTCCACCAGAAAACCGCTGTAAGTGATCCATGAATTCAGCAAAGTTGCAGGATGTAAAATCAATGCAC
This sequence comes from Felis catus, assembly GCF_018350175.1. Classification (NCBI taxonomy): domain Eukaryota; kingdom Metazoa; phylum Chordata; class Mammalia; order Carnivora; family Felidae; genus Felis; species Felis catus. The sequence continues at coordinate 144,589,422 of NC_058373.1, read as the reverse complement.
AGAAATTGGTTACATTTCTATACACCAATAATGAAGCAATAGAAAGAGAAATCAAGGAATCAATCCCATTTACAATTGCACCCAAAACCATAAAATACCTAGGAATAAACCTAACCAGGGAGGTTAAAAACCTATACACTGAAAACTATAGAAAGTTTATGAAAGAAATTGAAGACACAAACAATGGAAAAATATTCATGCTCATGGATTAGAAGAACATATATTATTAAAATGTCGATGCTACCCAAACCAGTCTACATATTCAATGTAATCCCTATCAAAATAACACCAGCATTCTTCACAAAACCAGAACAATCCTAAAGTTTGCATGGAACCAGAAAAGACCCTGAATAGCCAAAGCAATCCTGAAAAAGCAAATTAAAGCAGGAGGCATTACAATCCCAGACTTCAAGCTGTATTACCAAGCTGTATTCATCAAGATAGTAATGGTACTGGCACAAAAAACAGACACTCAGATCAATGGAACAGAATAGAAAACCCAGAAATGAACCCACAAACGTATGGCCAACTAATCTTTGACAAAGCAGGGAAGAATATCCAATGGAATAAAGACCATTGCTCTTCAGCAAAAGGTGCTGGGAAAACTGGACAGCGACACTCAGAAAAATGAACCTGGACCACTTTCTTACAACATACACAAAAATAAACTCAAAATGGATGAAAGACCTAAATGTAAGACAGGAAGCCATCAAAACCCTAGAGGAGAAAGCAGGCAAAAACCTCTCTGACCTCAGCCACAGCAACTTCTTACTCAACACATCTCTGGAGGCAAGGGGAAAAAAAAGCAAAAATGATCTATTGGGACCTCATCAAGATAAAAAGCTTCTACACAGTGAAAGAAACAATGAACAAAACTAAAAGGCAATTGATGGAATGGGAGAAGGTATTTGCAAATGACCTATCAGATAAAGGGTTAGTACCCAAAATCTACAAAGAACTTCTCAAACTCAACACCCCCCCAAAAAAAATAATCCAGGGAAGAAATGGGCAAAAGACATGAATAGACACTTTTCCAAAGAAGACATCCAGATGGCTAACAGACACATGACAAAATGCTCAATATCACTCATCAGGGAAATACAAATTAAAACCACAATGAGATACCACCTCACACTTATCAGATGGCTAACATTAACAACCCAGGCAACAACAGATGTTGGCAAGAATGCAGAGAAAGAGGAACTCTTTTGCACTGCTGGTGGGAATGCAAACCGCTGCAGCCACTCTGGAAACCAGTGTGGAGGTTCCTCAAAAAATTACAAATAGAACTACCCTACAACCCAGCAATTGCACTACTAGGTATTTATCCAAGGGATACAGATGTGCTGTTTTGAAGGGGCACATGCACCCCAATGTATATATATAGCAGCCCTATTGACAATAGCCAAAGTATGGAAAGAGCCCAAATGTCCATCAACAGATGAATAGATCAAGAAGATGTGGTGTGTATGTATATATGTGTGTGTATGTATATGTGTGTGTGTGTGTATATACATATATATATACGATGGAGTATTACTCGGCAATCAAAAAGAATGAAATCTTGCCATTTGCAACTACATGGATGGAACTAGAAGGTATTATGCTAAGCGAAATTAGTCAGAGAAAGACAAATATATGACTTTACTCATATGTGGAATTTAAAATACAAAACAGATGAACATAAAGGAAGGGAAGCAAAAACATGAAAATAAGGAGGGGGACAAAACATAAGAGACTCTTCAATACATAGAACAAACAGGATTGCTGGAGGGGTCGTGGGTGGGGGGATGGGCTAAATGGGTAAGGGGCATTAAGGAAGATGCTTGTTGGGATGAGCACTGGGTGTTATACATAGGGGATGAATCACTGGAATCTACTCCTGAAATCATTATTGCACTATATGCTAACTTGGATGTAAATTTTAAAAAAATAAATAAGATTTAAAAAAAGAAAAATTACACACCAACAAACTGAACAACCTTTAAGAAATGGATAAATTCCTAGAAACATACAATCTTCCAAGACTGAATCAGGAAGAAAGAGAAAATCTGAACACACTGATTACTAGTAATTAAATTGAATTCATAATAATGACTTTTAAAAACTCCCCAAAAGTCCTGAACCAGATGGATTCACAGATGAATTCCACCAAACATTAAAAGAGTTAATACCTATTCTCAAACTGTTCCAAAAAGTAGAAGAGAGAGGAATGCTTCCAAATTCATTCTGAGGCCAGCACTACCCAGATACCAAAACCAGGCAAAGATACTACAAAAGAAAAAAAAAGAAAAGAAAGAAAGAAAGAAAAGAAAATTAAAGGCCAGTAACGCTGACGAACATAGATACAAAACTCCTTGACAAAATATTAGCAAACCAAATTTAATACGTTAAAAGGGTCATTCACCACAATCAAGTAGGATTTATTCTAAAGATACAAAGATGATTCAAAATCTGCACAATCAGCATGATACACCACATTAACAGGATTAAGGATAAAAGTCGTATGATCATCTCAATAGATGCAAAAAAGGCATTTTTGACAAAATTCAACATCTACTCATGATAAAAACTCTCAACAAAGTAGTTGTAGAGGGAACATACCTTAACATAATAAAGGCCTTATATGAAAAACCCACAGCTAACATAAAATTCACTGGTGAAAAGCTCCAAGTTTTTCCTCTAAGATCAGGAACAAGACAATGATATGAACTCACCACTTTTATTCAACATGGTACTGGAATTCCTAGCCACAGCAATCAAACAAGAAAAGGAAATAAAAGGCATCCAAAATGATACTAAAAAAAAAAGAACTGGAAGTATCACTAGTTGCAGATGACATGTAACATATCAGAAAACTTTAAGACTCCACCAAAATATTATTAGAATAAATGAATTCATGGGGCGCCTGGGTGGCTCAGTTGGTTGAGTGTCCGACTTCAGCCTAGGTCAAGATCTCATTCCAGAGTTCAAGCCCTGCATCAGGCTCTGTGCTGACAGCTCAGAGCCTACAGCCTGTTTTGGAATCTGTGTCTTGCTCTCTCCCTGCTCCTACCCACTCATTCATTCATTCATTCATTCATTCTCTCTCTCTCTCAAAAAAATAAATAAAACATTTTAAATATTTTAAAAATAAGAATAGATGAATTCAGTAAAGTTGCAGAATGTAAAATATTAAAAATCTGTTGTGTTTCTTTAAACATTTTTAAGTTTATTTGCTTTGAAAAGGAGAATCACAAGCAGGCTCCACACTGCCAGCACAGAGCCCAACACAGGGTTTGAACTCACAAACCATGAGATCATGACCTGAGCCAAAATCCAGAGTCAGATGCTTAACCAGCTGAGCCACCCAGGCACCTGTTGTGTTTTTATACACTAATAACAAACTAGCAGAAAGAGAGATTAAGAAAACAATCTCATATACAATTGATGAGAAGAATAAGATACCCAGGAATATATTTAACCAAAGAGACGAATTAACTGTACTCTGAAGACAGTAAGACACTGATAAGATAAATTGGAGACAACACAAATAAAGGGAAAGATATATCATGCTCATGGATCGAAAAAATTAATACTGTTAAAATGTCCATACTACCCAAGCAATCTACAGAACCAGTGAAATCCCTATCAAAATGCCAACAGTATTTTGCACACAAGTAGAACAAGTAATCCTAAAATTTGAATGGAACCACAAGGCCCCAAATAGCCAAAGCAATCTTGAGAAAGAATAACCAAGCTGGGAGTATCACAATTCCAGATTTGAAACCATACTACAAAACTGCAGTAATCAAAACAGTATGGTATTTGCAAAAAAAAAAAAAAAAAAAAAAAAAAAAAAAGACAGATCAATGGAACAAAATGATAAAACCAGAAATAAGCCCACGCACATATGACAAAAGAGGCAGGAATATAAAATGAGGGAAAGATGGCCTCTTCAATAAATGGTGCTGGGAAAAGTGGACAGCTACATACAAAGAAACTAGACCACTGTCTCTATGCCACACACAAGAATAAACTCAAAATGGATTAGAGATCTAAATGTGAGACCCAGAACCACAGAAATCCTAAAAGAAAACATAGGCAGCAAATTCTTGGACATCAGCCTCAGCAATATTTTTCTGGCTCTCTCCCCCTAGGCCAAAGAGACAAGAGCAAAAATAAACAATTGGGACTACATGAAACTAAAAAGGTTTTGCACAGCAAAGTAAACCATGAACAAAATAAAAAGGCAATTACTGATTGGGAGAAGCTATTTGCAAATTATGTATCTGATAAGGGATTAACATCCAAAATACATAAAGAACTCATACAACTCAGTGCATGTACGTATGTATGTGTACATACACACACACACACACACACAATCCAATTAAAAAATGGGCAGAGGACCTAAACATTTTTCCAAGAAGACATACAGATGGCCAACAGATACATGCAAAGATGCCTGGCACCACTAACCATTAGAGAAATGTCAACCCCAAACTGCAATGGGATATCCATTTCACACGTAGCAGAATGGCTAGTATGAAAATGACAAGAAAAAACAAGTGTTGGTAAGGATGTGGAAAAAAGGAAACCCTCATGCACTGCTGGTGGAAATGTAACTTGGTGTAGTCACTATGGAATACAATATGGAGGCTTTTCAAAAAAATTAAAACTAGAAATACCATATAATCTACTAATCCCATTTCTGGGTACTTACCCAAAGAAAATGAAACCATTAATTTTGAAAAGAACTATGCTCCTGTATGATTTATGCAGCATCATTTACAACAGCCAAGATGTGGAAGCAGCCCAAGTGTCCATCAATAGATGAGTGGAGGGGCGCCTGGGTGGCTCAATCGGTTAAGCGTCCAACTTCAGCTCAGGTCATGATCTCGCAGTTTGTGAGTTCGAGCCCCACATCGGGCTCTGTGCTGACAGCCCTGAGCCTGGAGCCCAGTTCACATTCTGTGTCTCCCTCTCTCTCTGCCCCTCCCCAACTTGTGCATGCTCTCTCTCTCAAATATAAATAAACATTAAAAAAATTAAATAGATGAATGGATAAAGAAGATCTGGTGTGTATAAACAATGGGATATTACTCAGCCATAAAAAAGAATGAAATCTTGCCATTTGCAGCAACATTGATGGAACTAGAGGGTATAATGCTGTGAGAGATAAATCAGAGTAAGAGAAACACCATATATTTTCCTTGTATATAGAATCTGAAAGTAAAAACAAATGAACAAACAGACTCACAGACACAAAGAACAAACAGGTAGCTTGCCAGAGGGAAAGGGAGAAGAGAGATGGACGAAATTGGTGAAGGGGATTGAAGGCACAACTTCCAATTACAGGGGCACCAGGCTGGTTCAGTCAGTAGAGTACGTGACTCTTGATCTCGGGGTTGTGAGTTCAATCCCCATTTCAAAAGTAGAGATTACTTTAAAAGTCTTTAAAAAAACACTTTCGATTATAAAATAAATCACAGGGATGAAAAGTACAGCATAGGGAATATAGTCAATAATATTGTAATACATTCGTATGGTGGCAGATAGTAACTACACTTATGGTGAACATTTTGTAATGCATATAATTGTTAAGTCACTATGTTATATAACAAATATAATATTGTATATCAACTATAATTCAATTAAATATTTAAAAGTTGGGGAGACCTGGGTGGCTCAGTCGGTTGAGCATCCGACTTTGGCTCAGGTCATGATCTCATGGTTTGTGGGTTTGAGCCCAAGTTAGGCTCTGTGCTGATAGCTCAGAGCCTAGAGCCTGCTTCAGATTCCGTGTCTCCTTCTCTCTGCCCCTCCCCCACCATGTTCTGTCTCTCTCAAAAATAAACATCAAAAAAAAACTTATAAAAAATATATTAAAAATTTAGAAAAAAAAATCTCACAACTTCATCAAAAAGAATAAAATAGCACCTAAAAATAAATTTAGCCAAGGAGGTGAAAGAACTGTACTCTGAAAACTATAAGACATTAATGAAATAAAGAGGACACAGAAGATGGACAAACAAACTATGTTTGTAAATTGGAAAAGCTGATGTTAAAATGTCCATACCACCCAAAGCAACCTACAGATTCAGTGGAATCTGTGTCAAGATACCAATGGCATTTATCACGGAATTAGAACAAATAATCCTATATTTATGCAGAACCACAAAAGATCATGCATAGCCAAAGAAATCTTGAAAAAGAACAAAACTAGAACCTTGCTCCCTGATTTCAAAGTATACTACAAAGCTGTGGTAATCAATACGGTATGGCACTGGCACAAAAACACACATGGATCAATGGAACAAAACACTGAGCTCAGAAATAAACCCACACTTACATGGTCAACTAATCTATGACCAAGAAGGCAGGAATATCCAGTGAAGAAAAGACAGTCTCTTCAAGAAATGGTGCTGGGAGAACTGGACCACGTTCTTACACCATGCACAAAAACAAACTTTAAATGGATTAAAGACCTAAACAGAACACCTGAAACCATAAAAATCCTAGAAGAAAAAAGGCAGCAAGCTCTTTGATATTAGTCTGAGCAATAGTTTTTTGGATCTGTCTCCTCAGGCAAGGACAACAAAAGCAAAAGTAAATGAAACTACATCAAACTAAAAAGCTTTTGCACAGCAAAGTAAACCATCAACAAAACAAAAAAGTGACATACTGAATGAGAGAAGCTATTTGTAAATACTATATCTGATAAGGGGTTAACATTAAAAATATATAAAGAATTCATGGGGGCACCTGGGTGGCTCAGTTGGTTAAACGTCCAACTTCGGCTCAGGACATGATCTCCCGGTTCATGGGTTCGAGCCCCACACTGGGCTCTGTGCTGACAGCTCAGAGCCTGGAACCTGCTTTGGATTCTGTGTCTCCCTCTCTCTCTGTCCGCCACCTCCTGTTCATGCTCTCTTTCAAAAATAAACATTAAAAAAATTTTTTTTCATTCTTAAAACTCAGTATCAAAAAAACCAATCCCGTTTTTTTTAAGTGGGCAGAACACCTGAATAGACAGCTTTCCAAGAAGACATACGGATGGCCAGCAGACACACGAAAAGCAGCTCACCGGCGCTAACCGTCAGGGAAATGCCGATCCAAACCACAACGAGGTGTCAGCTCGCACCTGTCAGAACGCCTTTTAAAGTCAACCACATAGGAAACAGCAGGTGTTGGCGAGGATGCGGAGAAAGGAGACCCTCTTGCCCTGCTGGTGGGAATGCAAACCGGTGCAGCCACTCTGGAAAACCGTATGGAGGTTCCTCAGTTAAAAACGGAACTACGGTATGATCCCGCGGTTCCACTCTGAGGTATTTATCCGAAGAAAATGGAAGTAGTCATTTGAAAAGACGTTTGCTCCCCTGTGTTTATGACAGCACTAATTTACAAGCGGTGGTTGCCAGAAGGGGGGGGGGACGATGAACTAGGTGAAGGGGATTAGGATGCACCGTCTTCCAGGTAGAAAGGCGGGGCTTGTGAGAGCCGCATAAGGAAGAGAGTCACTAGCACCGGAACACCTCTGGACGGCGACAGGCGGTAACCACACTTACCGTAGTTACCACTTCACGGATTGCTTCAGCCCAACTCCGCCTGAGTCAGATGCTCTCGGGCTTGCACCTTAGCCAAGGGCCAAACCACAAACATCTGTACCTGCTGTCGGTACAGGGAGCCCAGGACTTTGGGATGTTCGGGAAGGTTTCCTCACCTCTAATGGGAATAAAATGGAAAGTGGCCCTAACTGTATCAGATGCCTCACTTTCGCCAGCGGCTCTATTATTAAGGTCTCTGGGCACTTCAGACTTGACTCTGGAGGCAAAGGGAACCACCTCACTGACAGTGCCACCAAAGACGCTGCTCTCAAAGAAACCAACAACCAGACCTCCGTTGTGGTCCCCCAAATGACCACCTAGAAAAATCAACAACAAATGCCCACCAGTCGGCCCCAAAGAGAGCCAAACAATATTGGAAGTGTGTTGGTTCAATATGAGAGAACTCTAGCTGGGACCAAAGACCCATCCAGTCCCGCCAGAGACTCTAAAACTCCCATCCCCGGCCACTGTGCGTGCAGTCACTGGTCTGCTGGTTAAATGACAGACTTTATACACTAACGCCGACAGGAGAACATCAGCAAGGCCACAGAATGCTGCCGCCTTGCTCGTCCCACCTGCCCCAAATAGTCCTGGGAAACCTGCCCTCAGCGCCCTCAGGCGTTTTAATTGCTCAATGGACCATTTGGGGTCTGGCAAGTGGGTTTTAATCAGCTCCCCCCGTGGAGCTGATAGAAATAGGATTTAGTCGTGGGTTGTAGGTTTCCTCCTGGACTGAGGCTTTCCCTTGTAGACGGGTAACAGCAAAAGTCCTAATAGAAAATTCCATCCCTACCTGGGGAAACCTCCTTGAACTCCAGTCACTGGAAAACCCATGTCACAGTTCAGGTGACTCAACAGGTCTGTGCTGTTGAGCCGGTTCTAAAGCACTGTGCTTCCCACCCCCAGCCCTCAGGGCTAGTAAAACACACGGCATTATTTAGACTCAACTGGCAGGGGCACCTGGGTGGCTCAGTCCGTGAAGCATCTGACTTCCGCTCACGTCATGACCTCGAGGTTCGTGAGTTTGAGCCCCGCATCGGGCTGTCAGCGTGGAGCCAACTTCAGATCCTCTGTCTCCCTCTCTCTGCCCCTCCCCCACTCACGCTCGCTCACTCACTCTGAAAAATAAACATTTAAAAAGTTAAAAAAAAAAACCAACCCAACTGGCAAAATTTGCAAAGATGCTTCCAGTACCCCAGCCAAAAGCACTGCTATCGGCCCTTCTAAATCTCAGCTCCACCCCCTCTGGGGTAGTTTACAGGGCAAGGGTGCACCTGGCTCCTGCCCGCTCCGATCCACACAGCTGGTAAGAGCAGGTACCCCAGTACCGCAAAGGCCGAACCCTGTCTACTGAGAACCAGGGCTCGTGAGCAGAACCATCTTTCCACGGCACGCGCCCATGAGATGCAGAGAGCGAAGGTCACCACCTGCAACCAGACGTTCCGTCGACTGCAAAAGACACTCCAGAAGGTCTCTTCAACCTTGTTGGAAGGGCCCCTGCCAGGTGCTGCTCACCAGCCCTGCGTAATCATTGTTTCTTCCCGGTGCTTGTCAAACCTTTGTAGAAACCGTTTAGGTGACGCCAGCTCACTGCTTGGAGATGATCTCCGACAGGAGCGACCTCAGCAGGAAGCGGACCTCGGATGGGAAACCCCTGAGTCCTTCCTCCAAACCTTCCTCACTATTCAAATGCGGCCTTAAATGTTTCTCACCGCTATGCACTTTCCCTCCGATGTGGGACCCACCACGTGGGAAAGGTCTTTCCTGGCACTGAGGGACACAAATGACACCTAGTAACTCTTGATCAGTGATGCTTTTAAGGAAAAATCTTCATCAGAAGAGGAAGATGGGAGCCTGAGTGAAGGCTACTTCATCCACACGGAGCCTCCAGCCGGTGGGCACCACACCCACCTGCCCTCCGTCCCCCCACCGGACCGGCAGGAGGAGGAAGCCCTTCCGGCCTGGTACCAGCCAGCCAGTGAGAAAGCGCCACCAGCCCCAAGGCCCGCTGCCCCCGGTGGACCGCCACTCAGACCAGCCCCGCCCAACCCCCTGCCTTTTCTCTACCGCGTTCCTCTCCTTTGGTCTCCAGACTTGCCTGCCCGCGGTTTCGCCACAGCCTGCATACCCCGAAGTGCAACTCCTCTGCCATTCCAGAACAAACCCGTTTTTCTGGTAAAATGGCCGGCTGTTGTATTTGCAAGGTCAACAGCCATTTGGCATGATGTTGGGGGACTACTGGACAGCCAGCCTCACCAGGTGCCTCACTCCTGTTGGCTTCTAAGCACCCCATCTCCTGAGTTCCAACCCCCTCCTTGTCCTGGGGGCAACTCTGCAGACTGCAATCTTCTCGGGGACCCATTCTACAGGTAGTGCCCAGAACTGCCCTTTGCAGGTGACCAGAAGGGAGGACTCTGAGGCTCACCCCTCACCAATGGAGTGACGAGGGCACTGGCCGGCTCTCCACATTCAAGCAAAGGCAAAGGGGTGGGGACACAGGAGGCAAGTGATAGCAGGTGCAAGAAACCCCTTTATTGGGCAAAGCCACCCTGTCCTTGGTCTGCAGGGGCTGGGGACAAGGAGTGTGGAAAAGGGAACGGAGATCTTTTAATGTCAGGGACCCGTACATTTCTCGAAATGGGGCGGCGGAGGGCAGAAGGGGGGCTGGCCAGTCACACGGGGGCTCAGGCCTCCGCCTCGGCAAAAAGAGGGTTAACGAAGTAGCTGCGGCTGACGCTGCTGTTTTCCACCTGTGGGGCGGAAGGCTGCAGGGTGCGCAGGGTCAAGGTGCGTCTGCGCCCAGCACAGCCCCCGGGAAGACCGCTACCCACACCCGTCCCCTCACCGGCTCCACTGAGCCCGCCACGTCGAACACCGGGTTGGAGAAGCCCAAGGGCGCCACGAAGGGCGCTGGGGCCGCTTCGTCGCGCCTACTCCACCTGGGGAACAAGGACGTACATGAACCCCGCGTTCCTCCTCCGCGACGTGAGCCTCCGTCCCCCGCGGCACCCCCGCGTACCTGAAGCTCCGAGCGCCACGAAGCAACAGCGCCCCCGCCAGCAGCGCCAGCAGCAGCAGGAGCAGCCCCGCCGCCACGCCGCCTGCCAGCCCCGCGCGCATTCCCGAACCTTCCAGTCCCGCTGCGGAGCCGTCCCCGACCGGCGCGCCCGACTCCCGGACTGCCGCGGACAGGACCCCCAGGCCTTCGCCTACAACGGAGGGCGCCGGCTCAGTCTCCGCCAGGCGGGGCGGGGCAGGGGCCGGGAAAAGGGCACCCGCGGTTACCGTGCTCGGCGACGTCCGCCAGGAGGGCACGTGCCAGCCGCCCCGCGCCGCCCGTCCCGTCGGGCCCGGTCTCTGCCAGCACCACCTGAATCTCCGTGTCTGCCTCGGCGCCTGCGTTCTGGCGCGGCACCTTGGACACGGCCATTTGCAGCCCCTGGTACTGGGGCTGGGGGGAGGGGGTGGAGACAGGGTTATCCCAGGGACTTCGCCCTCGGACCCGCGGGGGCGTCGGCAGCAGGGACACGGGGTGGGCAGGTGCGCGGAGAGTAACCGCGTCAATGAGGCAAAGTGTGGCCCCGGGCGGGTCTTGCGGTAGGGGCTGGGGGGGGGGGGGGTGGAGCGCGGCCCCATTACCAGGAAGCCTCGCAGCAGCCGCGTCCGGTACCGCTCAATGTCAAAGTTGGGGCCGTGGGTCAGCGACACGATGGCTCCTGCGACAGGAGGGCCCAGGGCCAGCAGAGAAAGTGAGGCCGGGGGCGAACCAGGGTAGCTAGGCCGTCCCCGCCAACACGAGGGGGTGCTCACCGCAGAGGTCGCAGCACTGCCCCTCGGGCCGGAGGGCGTCACGGCAGGCGGCCGGGGGACAGCGACCGCCCAGGGGCCGGAGCAGGGCGGCGCAGATCCACGGCTGTACCTGGAGCGGAGAGGGGGAGGGGCAGACGGCGTCGAGGGAGGGCCAGGCGCCAGCCCCGCCCCGGCCCCACCCTCACCCCCGGCGGACCCGGGCCACCCCGGTGCCCTCCGCGCTCACCTCGGCGTTGCCACAGACGCAGCCCGACGGGTCGGCGCAGGCCTCGGCACCCACGCTCAGAGCGCCCGGCCCGTGGAAGCGCAGGCGGCCGGCGGGGGACGCCAGGAACGCAGCCAGGTCCTCGTCGCGCGTGAACGTCTGCGGGTGGCCGGGTCGCGGGCGGCGCCAGCCAGAGGAGGGGACAGCGACTGAGTGCCCGGAACTCTCGCGTGGGGCCCGGGAGGGGCCGAGGCGCGCAGGGGAGACGCGGGCCGGCCCCGTGCGCGCGCGCGCGCGCGGCTCACCTGGCCCAGAGCCCAGACGCTGCGGACGCGCACGGGCCCGACGCCGGGGCCGAGGCCCACCCGGAAGGAGGCGTCGGGCGGGAAGACGACGTCGTCGTGGCGGCAGGGCACGCGCTCGGCGTCCACGGAGAAGAGGCCGCGCGCCGCGCCCCCGGAGCGCCACAGGCGCGGGTCGTGCCACGAGAAGCGGTCGGGGTCGAGGAAGAGCGCGGGGGCGGCTGGGTGGGCGCGCGTCCCTGAGCTACGCGCGAGGGCGCCCCCGCCCCCGGCAGACGTCGGCCCCGCCCCGCCCCGGCAGGCCCCGCCCCGGCCCCTCACCTGCGCCGCAGTCCGGGTCCCTGCCAGCGTCCGCCGCGCCGAAGCCGGCTCCCGAGTCCAGGACGAACTCCCCGTCCCGCGGCAGGAGCTGCAGGAAGCGCGGGGGGGGGGGGGGGCTCAGGCGGCGGTCCCGGGTCCCAGAGGGACCCGTCTCCCCTCCGCGACCCCGGGGGAGGGAGTGCAGACCGCGGAGCGGGCGGGTGAGGTCAGGGGCTGGGGGCGGCCCGTAACCGCCGAGGTTCAAATAAGCCCCAGGGAGCGGGACTGCAGGCCGAGGAGCAAGACCCCGCCTGAGACCTGGGCGCGTGGAGAGTTTGGGACAGGGTGACACTCGGGCCACGGCGTCTCACATCCCCCCACCGCGGGGCGGGGTGGGGGGAGCTGCACCAGCCGGGAACCCAAGCCGCAAGGGAATGTGAAGGCAGCCGGAACTGGGAGGGAGGGGAGGGGGCTGCACTTGGGGGTGCCGGGGCCTCAGCGCGGCCTCTGTCTCCCTCGCGGGCCTGGGCTCCACCACGGCAGCCCGTGCAGCCCGTTCGCCACAGAAGTCCGGCCACGGCTCAGGCCTCAGGTGTCAGAGGATCTAAGGCAGTGGGAAGGCCAGGTGACGGAGTCCCCGCCGCCCTCTCCCTCCCCACCGCCCCCAAGCCCCAGGACCCCAGGCCTCCTCCTCCTCCTGACCTTCCGGGTTGGGGTTGGGGTTGGAGGGGAGCGCTGGGCCGGGAGAGCTGCGCGGAGCAGGAATCGTGTGTGGTTCCCTGTCGCCGTGGGCGGCCCACTCAGGGCCGGGCCTCGAGCCCTAGCTTGCTTGTCCCCTACCTGAGCACCCGCCCTGACCAAGAGGCCGACCCCTGGGGGGATGTGAGGTCACGGGCCAACTGTCCCCACACCTGAGGCAGCCCCACCCACAGGTGCCGCAGTGAGCCGCGGGGACAGACATGCCTCAGGAATGGGGGAGGTGGAGAACTTGAAGTCTTTGAAAAGAACCAGGGGTGCCTGGGTGGCTCCACTGAGGCCACAGCTTTGGCTCAGGTCATGGTATCACAGTTTGTGTGTTCAAGCCCTAAGTAGGGCTCACCACAGAGCCAGCTTCAGATGCGGCTTCAAGTCCTCTGTCTCTCTTTCTCTCTGCCCTTCCCCAGCTTGCACTCTCTGTCCCTAAAATAAATCAACATTTTGGAGCACCTGGGTGGCTCATTCGGTTGAGCCCCAGACTTCATTCAGCTCAGGTCACAATCTCACAGTTTGTGGGTTCAAGCCCCACGTCCGGCTCTGTACTGACAGCTCAGAGCCTGGAACCTCCTTTGGATTCTGTGTCTCCCTCTGTCTCTGCCCCTCCCCTGCTTGCGCTCTGTCTCTCTCCCCCTCTCTCAAAAAAATAAACATTAAAAAAATTTTTTTAAATAAATTAACATTTTAAAAAATCTTAAAAGAACCAAAGGGGGTTGAATTCAACACTATATTGTACCCAGGAAACTAATATAACGCTGCATGTTAACCACACTGGAATTAAAAGTTTAATAATAATAAAAAGAACCAAAAGAGAAAATATAAATAAATCATGAGACGTGTAATCATCGAAAGGAAGAGCACGATAGGTGAGATGAACATGCGGACCGGTCCAGCTGGAGAAGGCACAGTGACGGGTGTTTCTGCTGAGGGACCCTGCAGAGTAGAGCAGGGAAGTGCAGAGCCACCAGGAGAGGAGAGAGAATTGACATCCAAGTGCAGAAATGCATATATAAAGGGTGGGGGCGAAGGGGAAATATTTGAAGAAACAAGGAGCATGACTTTTGCAGATTTGAAGAACGCCGGGACCCCTCAGATGGAAAGGTCTCCTGGAGCGCGGAATGGGAAACAAGGAAAATCACACCCAGACAAGTCAATGACACAGAGAACATTCTAAAAGCTTCAGAAAGAGCAGCTCACCCCGGGGGCTCAGAAGTCAGGTTTCTCAGCACCAACCATGGATGCAGAAAGAATATAATATTTTATGTACGAGAGGAAAAGAACTTCCCTTCTAGAATTTTATATCCAGCCAAAGTTCCATTCAAATGCAGGAGCATAACGAAAAGACTTCGGAATGACGGCCGCACAGAGGCCTTCTCTGAAAACGCTTGGAAGAAATCGGGAGGAAAGAGGGCGGCGGCCACACACCGAAGGACTTATGAGGGTGGACACAGACGCCGAAAAGCTTAAGAAATAAAAAGGACTGCCGGACGTGAAAACCTGGATGAAATATAACAATTTCTAGAAACATTCACAGTGTCAAAATGGGCACAAGAAGCAGTAGAGAATCCGAATAGACCAGCAAGCACTAAAGAAATTGAAATGTTAGTCAAGGACCTCATGTTCCAGTACAAGTTTTTTACAGGTGAAGGATACTAACCTCTCAAGGAACAACTAACTGACTCCTTCTTAGAAGTCATTCTGGGAAGTGGAAAAAGGAGTGAAAATTGCCCAGGCCATTTCATGAGGCCCGTGTAATCTTGATTCCCAAACCGAATGGAGGACAATACAAGAAAAATTGTAGTTTTGTTTTACTTATAGATACAAAAAAAAAAATCCCATATAAAATATCAGCTGACTAGTTCCAATAGTGTATTTTAAAAGTACATGGTGGGGCGCCTGGGTGGCTCAGTCGGTTAAGCGTCCGACTCTTGATTTCAGCTCAGGTCATGATCTCGCAGTTTGTGGGTTTGAGCCCCATGTCGGGCTCCGCACAGTGCAGAGCCTGCTTAGGATTCTCTCTCTCTCTCTCTCTCTCTCTCTCTCTCTCTCTCTCTCTCCCTCTCTCTCTGTCATAATAAGAGAGAATAAACTTTTAAGAAGCTTAAAAAACAAAACAAAACACGGTCATCATGGGGTTCCTGTCCCAGGACGGCTCCCGTCCCGACTTCCCAGACGTATGTACCGTGATGTCCCAGCAGGTGGCAGTGAGGAGTCTTGTGCCAACAAAATCCAAACATTCTGACGGAGGGAAGCCAGGTGTTAGGAAGAAGTGGCAGGTTTGACCTGCAACTACAGGTCCCAGGGGGCCATCGGTCTTGCCACGACAGCTCAACCTCAGAAAACCTCATTCACAGGCTAAAAGCAGGGAGGGGACAACCGTATCTCAATTAAAAAACAACAACAGAGAACTCCACAAATGTATTTATGATTTTTTTAAAACACTGCTAACAAGTGAGTAATAGAATTTCCACAATTTAATAAAGTTCACGTACCAAAGCCCTGCAGCAAACAGTCACTCAATGAGAAATGAGACATGCCTTCTCTTTCCCATTGGAACCAGGCACAGAGGCCCACTTTTGTCACTCGTGCATAACATAGGGGGAGAGGTCCTGGACGATGCTATTTGGAAAGAAAAAGAAGGAAAAGGAGTCAGGACTGGAAAGAAAGAGGAACAACTATCGGTGTTTATAAAGATAAGCAAGTGGAACGCACAGTTTTTAAAAATAGAGAACCGTTCGTAACGGAAAGCAAACTATAAAGGTCTACGAATGGACCGATACTATATAAGACCTGTGTGGGGACCACTTTAAAAGTCCAGTATCGAGTTTTATGACGGATGCTGTGAGATATTTGCAGAGAAGTTCACGGTCCTGAATGGGCGGCTTGACAGCATAAAGCTGGTGTTCATTTCCAAACTTCCCGGGTTTTGTTGTTGCTGTTGTTACCTGATAAAGCTACCCTACCATTTCTCTGCAGCATCAGATCCGCAAAGAACTAGCAGGCCTCTTGGCAGGAGAGTGGAGGGGGGAGTCGCCCTCGGGTAGCAAGACGTCCCACAGAGCCACAGCCTGAGGACGCGTGGTGCCGGCAGGAACAGGGAAAGCGAGCAGAGGGACAAGGGCCCCGAGAGAGCCCCGGGCACCCTGGGCATTTGATGAACAGTGGCGACAGCGCCATGAAGCTGGTGGTTCGGAGGAAGACGTCCAAAATCAGGCTTATTCTAAGGAGAAAAATAAAGCTGGTTCCCTAGCCGGGTCCCACTCAAGCGTGCGACCCTGGTGGCAAAACTGTGTCTTAACAGACACAGGGGTGGTTATGGCTGTGACTTGGCAGCGGGGAGGGATTCTTAAAACACCAGGAACACAGGTGTGAGGCAGCAGGTTCCGCACGGTCGATTCTGACTCGGGTTTCTGGTGGGAAGGGCACCACAGGCAGAACGCTCACGGCGGGAAGGCACACACAGTATCTTGCACCAACAGTGGGCTCATGGGTAGAAAATACGAGATTCCTCCAAAGGTAGAGATGGGAGAGGAGAGGGGGTTCAGGAAGGGGAAAATCCCAGGGAGGGAATCCCCAAACCTGAGAAAGACAAGTTAAAACACGGCTGTGGCTGCACCTGTTACTAGGGCTACCTCTGGGCAGCCGGACAGCGCTGATGGCAGGCGGCGTGGAGGAGGGGACCCCCGTGCTCCGGGGGTGGGAGGCGGTCGGGGGCAGCTCTGGGTCCGTTCAGCCTGTTCCCGGGCCCCCTGACAGTTCCCACCCGGGCCCAGTGGAGGGGGGGGGCAGCTCCCACGGTGCAGGCAGAAGACAGACTTGGGAGGTGAGGGGGCACCTTCTGGGCCCCCAGGACAGGAGGAGGGGCTCCTAATTGGGCCGCAGGGGATGGAAAGAAGGGCCAGACAGAGGGACCTGTGAGGCATGAATGAATGCCTCTCTTAACATGCTCAAGCTTCCAAAGGAAATCACCAAAATAACTAGGTCATCAGAGCAGGGCCCCCGGCCCCGGGACCCCACCCCAGACGGACCCCCTGCCCGAGGGTTCCCCACCGGCTCCGGATGCCCCTCTCCGCTTGCTCCAGGCTACTGCCTGTCCCGGGTGCCAGGATTATACACGGCGGGGAGGTGGGGGTAGGGGGCGCTGGGTCCAGCTCCTCCCTCCAGGTCTCCACCCCTCCTCCACCTGGCTGCCCCTTCCGCATCTTAGTCTCTGGGTTGGACAGATGTGAAACGGCATCTGCACCCCCGATCTGCCAGGACCCGGGACCCCCAGTCTCTGCCCGACGGCCCCTCCCCAGGCAGGAACAGCTCACAGGTAGGGCAGGGGTCCCTTGCACTGACTTGCCCTGCCCCATGAGTGGCCGGGTCCCACAATTAACGCTGCTTTTGAAAACCATCAATTCACCAGGACACCTCAGGGAATGGAAATTAGGCCTGAGGTCCCCAGATCCTGCATCTGGGCAAGAGGTTGGGCGGGGCCAGGGCCACCAGATGCCCCTCTCCCCAGCTCACCCATGCAAAATCCAGTGGCCTCCAGGAGAGGACTCCAACTCTGGCACCCATACCGAGAGCCCCCCTCCCCCCAGCTCCACCTCTGCTCAGAGCCAGCAACCCTGACATCAGTCACATCTTGCTGGCAGGCGTGCGTTTGACACAACAATGAGCCACCCCAGCGAGCAGTGGGAACTAGGAGTGACCCTGACGCTGCTGGGTCCTGGGAAATGACACTTTAAATCAGGGAGCACTGACCTTTTCTGTAAAGGGTCGGGCAGTAAATATTTTAAGCTTTGAAGGCCACACGGGCTCCATCATGGCCACTCAACTCTGCCTTATAGTGTGACAGTGGCCATAGATGCTAGTGACCAAATGGGCAGGGCTATGTGCTGATGAAACTTTATTTATGGACACTGAAGTTTGAATTCCATATTTCACGTGCCACAAAAATGTTCGTCTTTTGACTTTTTCCCCCCAACCACTTAAAAATGTAAAAACCATTGTTAGCTCCAGCCACGTGGCTGCATTTGGCCAGTAGCTTGCTGACTCCGCCTTTAAGAGACAGGCCTTATCAGAGGCCTTTCTCCCAGATCTTATCAGAGCCTTTAACACAGCAAAGCTCCAGGCAAGCGCAGGATGTAGCATCTTCCAAATGTACAGGTCCCAGCCTGAGCTGGGACCACAGGACCAGGGAGGGCCTACTCTGCCATACGGTTTCCCCAGCCTCCCAGAAAGCCCTTCCAGAAGCCAAAGGCCCAAGGCCTGCACGGTTTCCCATGCAGGTGGGGCCAGTCACAAGACAAGAAAGGGGCTTCAGGGGACCACCAGCCCCCTCCGACCTGGGTCTCAGCCGCAGCTCCCCCTCACCATGTCGGAGATGCTGTGACCTTCTCGCACCAGGACTGACACCATCTGCAGAAAGAACTGGCATTGGCTGGCGGACCCCCTTTGCCTCTCTTCGACTTGGCGGCCGGTGAGTCTCCGCCCCGAGCCCCGGGCTGGGGGAGGGGAAGCACCTTGTCTGCCGGGAACACGACGGCAGCGCCTGCGCACGGCGTCCGGTTCTGGCTCCAGTTGGTGGTCACTTCGAAGTTGGTGTTGGGGACCCAGAGTTTGTAGGCCGCGCGGGTCATCGCTGGGGAGGGAGTGACTAAGTGCTTCCCGCTCAGACGCCCCAACCCCCAGGAGGAAGAAGGTTGGTCACAGAGCCCGGGGCACAGATGAAGTCTCCCTGTCAGCCCAGACCCTGCGGGAGCCCTGCCTCGGTGCTCTGACACACTCCTACCGGATCTGCAGAGCCCGCTCCTGCGTGCCCTCCTCTAGGACCCCCCCCCCCCCCCCCGTATCGCCTCCTAGCCCCGCCCCCAGTTTGCTGGTCGTTGGAGCAGCAGGAGACCGACGTGAAGGGGGTAGGAGGCCTCGGCCCAGTAGAAAGCGCTGGAGGGTGGGCTCTGATCGGGATCTGTGTGCTGAGGGGACCGCCAGGGGCTTAAGAGAGGAGGACAGGGGGCGCCTGGGTGGCTTAGTCCCTTGAGCTTCTGACTCTTGATTTGGGCTCAGGTCATGATCTCAGGGTTAGGGAGTTCAAGCCCTGCGTCAGGCTCTGCGTGGCGGGGTGGGGCCTGCTTGGGGTTCTCTCTCTGCCCGCCCCTGCTCATGCTCTCTCCCTCTCTCAAAATAAAAAAATAAACTAAAAATAAACTTACCAAAAAAAAAAAAAGAAAAGGAGAGAAGGACAGGGACTGAGGAGCGTTGGGGGCGGACACCTGGGACACGCGCCGGCCCGGGTGCAAAGGGGGAGGGCCAGCGCGCCCCCGGGGACGGGGAAACTGAGGCCGCGGAGACCGCACGCGCACGCTGCTTCGGGCAGGAGCCGGGCCGAGCCTCCCGCGCCCCCCGCGGCCTGTCAGGCGCTCCCCCCAGCGCCCCCCGCCCCCCAGCGCGCCCCCCGCTTACCGCACAGCTGCAGCCACAGCAGCGCCCGGCCCAGCGCGCCCATCCCGCTGCGGGCCCGTGGCGCCGACCCCGACCCGCAGACTTTGCCCCGCGGGGTCCACCTGACCGGGAGGGGCGGGGCGGAGCGGGGCGGGGCGGGGCGCGGCCGTCGGGCGGTTACACATTTACCTCCAGGCCCCGCCAGGAGGCGCCGGTCCGACTCGCTCCCTCCCCCACACTCAGCCCTGCGGGAACCTGGGGACCTTGGGCGCCCGGGAAGAGGGGCTCGTGAGGACCCACCCGCTCCGTGACGAGGGTGGGGTTGGGGCGGGGGGGGGGACGGTGGTGGCGGTGAACAACCTCTAGGGCCTCTGCTGTCTCTGTCCCTGCGCGTCCGGGGCTGCACCTACTGGGCCCACCCGCGGGAGCTGGGTGTCCAGCCTTCCGAGCAGGGCCCTCCTGCCGGGGCCGGTGCACTGGGGACGGTGGTAGATGGGCTGAGTGGCGAGCGCCTCAGAACGCGTGGTGAATGGCTGGCAGCAGGTGCATGGTGAGGGGTGGAGGGTGCGTGCTCTGGTTAGCCGAGGAGGGGGGACAGAGGGATGGCAGGCGGTGAGCGAACCCACCGAGGCACACCAACAGAGCGCTGGCGGGTGGAGGATGAGTGGTGCGTGACGGGGTGGGTGTGGCGTGGTACCGGGGGGCGATGGGCGGTGGCTGGTGGGTGGTGGATGGATAGAGGGCAGCGGATTGTGGAAGGACGGGCGACGGATGGCGGGTGGTGGCTGCACGAGGAAGAGAGATGGTAAGCCTGGAGGGTGGACACAAATGGTGCTTGGGTAAATGGACGGCGGGTGCGTGAGACGGCAATTGTAGATGTCGGAGGGGCTTTGTTGACGTGAATGGTGGGTGAGAAAAGGTGGTGGCTTTGGGCCGACGAATGGCTGGTAGGTGAGACTGGCCGGTGGACGGGGGGATGGGGGGCAGGATTTAGATGGACTGTGAGTAGCAGGTTAGCAGACGGATGGCTGCCGGGTGGATGAGAGCCGGGGCACAGCCGGACACAGACGGATGGACGGACGGGTGTGCTGCTCGTGCAGGGTGGCGGAGGGAGAGGGCTAGGGTGGCTGGGGGTGAAGGGGGTGGGTTTGTGGGGGATGGGATGGTAGAGGGCGGGGGGGGGTGGTGGGTGGACAGACTGTGGGCAGTAAACTGGACGAGGGATGTGGGGGGGGGTTACGGGTGGGGCAGATGGCACCTTGCCGGTTACGGCTGACGGCGAGGGGAGGAGTGGCGGGTGGCCCCTGGGTCCAGGGTGAGCTGATGAGGGCAGGCGGTGGGCGTGGCCATAGAGGTGGAGGACCGGGAACAACCAGAGGGAGCCCCGAGTCCGCTCTGGGCGGTGCCGGCCCTGCCCGGAGGCGCCGGCCCCCAGCCCAGCCTGGGATGAGGAGGGGGTCTCCCCGGCCCCCGGACTTTCGCCTTGTCTGCCTGTTGGGCTGATAGGACGCTCCGTCCCGGGGGGGGGGGGGAGCCTTCGCCAGGAACAAAGGGGTGTTTGGGGTCGTATCCGTTCTGCCCCTTGTCTTGCTTCTGCCGGGAGGCAGTTCTGTTGGCTAGGCCTTCTTGAGGCTCCAGCAGAGTGTCTGGCTCTGCCCGCCTCACCTCCTCCCACCACCCTACCTGTGGCTCTCAAGGCAGAGAGCTTGGAGGCGCGCTCCTCCCAAGCTGGGGGCTCCTTTCTCCCAACTGAGAAAGTGAACTGCTTTGAGGGCAAGGCCCAAGAGAGGCTCTAGAGGGTGGGGTGGTTGGGCCTTGGGGACCCGAAACTTTCTGACCTCCTTGGGCAGGCCACGTCCAGAGACATTGTTCTGTCTGAAGAGGGCGGCAAGACTCCCTGGCAATCAGAGAAACTTCCTGGAAGAGGTGGCATTAAAGCAGAGACAAGCAGGATGAGGTCACAGCTGTAGCCACAGTGTGGAGGTGGGACTGAAGGTGGCAGAACAGGACGAGTTGGGGCAGGTGGGCCGTGAGACCCTGAAGAGGGTGACCTGGATAGGATCCCATGCTGAGGCAGGAGACAGGCACCAGCCCTGCCTGGCCCAGCGTTGCCAGGAGTCCCTGCCACCTCAGGAGTGCAGACACGATACGAGGAGCGGCTGAACCCTGGCACAGGTGCCCTGTGTTCACAGAAGGCCCCAAGCTGCACGCACAGGTGCCCTGGGTACCCCGGTACACATGTGGGCACACACTTCGGTCAGGAGCTCTGTGGGAAGTAGCAGAAGGACAAAGTCCGAAAGTGAGTTTCTGCCAGTAATCAGGAAATGCCGTGAAGCGGCTGCTTCAGGCAAGGTTGGATCCAGGGGCTCTCCAAGCTCTCAGTCTCTGTGTCTGTCTGCGGGTCTCAGTCTCACTCTGTTTCGGCTTGGCTGCCCTGGCTGTTGGTTTCCCTCTATGCACAACCCTCCCGTGGCAGGAAAGGTGGCCCCCAGGACAGCTGGACCCCACACCTCTCTGACTATGCCGCTGGGCATGGCTCAGTGAGGTCTCTGATTGGTTCCTGTTTCCAACTGTGCCCCAATCGCACGGGGCAGGGTTGCCGTGCTCCGACTGGCCATCTCAGCCCCCACCTAGTGTGAGGGCATTGTGAGTGACAGCCCTGCTCCCCCGCCCCAGGGTGGGGGGACAGATCCCCTGTGGTCCCCACCCAGACTTGCAGAACCTTGGGGATCACCCCTTTCCACTGTCCTGCCCCCCTACCTTCTCTACAGCTCTGTGGGGTGGATCAGCCCAAGGACAGTCCCCAGCTCCTTCCCCCTCACCTTTGTCCCTGATTTGCTGTGTGACCTCAGGTAGGCTCCTGCACATCTCTGGGCCTTAGTGTCCCTCTGGAGGGACTGAGGCTCGAGCATGCTTGGTTCTCTTCCTGCGCAGGGAGAGGAGCGGCGGGGGGGGGGGGGGGGGCGGGGGGGCGGGGGAGGATGAACAGCAGCCCCTCTTGGCAGGGCTCCTCCTGTCCCTCCGGTCTCCGCATGAAGTCACCTCTGCGGACAGGCCGTCTCCTCCCCACTGCAGCATCCTCTGCGAAGTGCCCCCGGGGCCCACGCAGTACCGTGGGAGCACAGGAGCTGCTCCTGGGAGGAAGGGATGGCCCACGCTCCTCCCAGGGCCGGCTGGTCACCCCCGGGCCCTGCAGTCCTGCACAGACCCCTGCCAGACTCTGGCCCTGGAGGACCCCTCACCCTCGACCCTGCCGAACTCCAGATTTCTCTCGGCCTTCCGTTTGCGCACACACTCGGTGCCAGGCCTGTAGCAGGGGCTGGGGCGCGGCCTTCCCGGATCTGCCACTGGCCGGTGGGGAGGCAGGGGTGCATGAAGGACACGCCGCAGCGATCTGAGCAGGGCTCTGAGCAGCCAGAGCGTCGGGGACAATGAGTGGGCAGGCCTCCGTGAGAAGGTGTGTGACCCTCCACCCCCCCAGCTGCCTGCGAGGGCCCAACAGGCTAAGGTCACCACAGGGTGTGCCTCCTGCCAGGCTGGTGGCCACCACTGGCTCAGACCACATGTCCCCCCCACCACAAGAGTGCTTTCACAGACTCCCTCGCATGCTCTCCCCGCCAGGGTGCTGGCCTCTGGTCCTCAGACCCAGCTGCCAGCCCAGCCCCCTCAGTGCCCTGGGGGGCCTCTGAGCTCTGCTTTCCTCCAAGGCCAGCCTTGAGGTCCAGGGGTCCACTGGGTAGCAAGGCAGGGGCTCGTAGGCTTGGGGACATTCAAAGCTGCCCCTGCGCCTCTAACTCCTCATCCAGCCCCCGAGGAACAGGCCGGATGCCTCCGGGCAGCCCCGCGGCACTTACAGGTCCCAGCCGGCCCTCCACGGTGCCCTTGGACCTCCTCCGCGGACTTCCATTCTCCCAGTGGCGGTGGTGTTTTTCATGGATCTCTTTGGTTCAGGATTTAGCTTCTGCAGCTGTCCGTTTTCAGGAAACTGGAAACACTCGCCCTTCATGACAAGCAAGCACATCTCCAGGCCTTCGCCCGTCCGGTTCCGGTACCGTCCCTCGGATCAGTGGGCAGGTCCAAGCACCAAGGTGAACCTCAGTCACGGAAGACCAGCAAAGTGCAGGGAGGGCTCCGGGGACGGGCCCCTCTCCAGACCTCGATCTTCTCACTAAAGACAGATCCTCAGAGAACGCAGGCAAACGGTGGACTCCGGCATCTTTGCAGGTTTGGTCCTCGGCTCCTGTGGGATGTCGCTGCCTCCGCGAGCAGGTCGATACCAACAGTGGCAGAGCCGGCAGCGCGGGGAGGCCTGCACACGTTCCTGCACCCTGGCTTGGCACGAGTTCCTAGCTGGCCCTGCAGAGGTCTTGGTTGGAGGGGTGCAGAATAGAGCGGCCCCACCCCGGCCCCCTGAGCCGAGGGAGGCAGCCCCCGGGTCACCAGGAACCGCCCGGTCCCTCCTCTCCTGGACCAAGCCTCCCAGGTCGCTGGGCGCGCGGGGCTGTCCCCAGTGCTGACTCGAGGACCAGAGCCAAGGCCGTGGGACGGTCTGACGTGCTCCTACACTGTCAGTCCTGGCTGAGGTCTGGGTTCAGGTGGGGGAGCTGCTCCGAGCACCCCATTTCTCATCACACCCGCCCCCTGCTGCTGGACAGCGGCCCAGATCTGCGGCCGCCTCTGCCCAGTGTCCCCACTGGCACCTCCGGCCCAGGTGCAACCAGCAGGGGGTGCTCTTCTCCTGGGGTTTATTGCCCATTTCCCTTCCTGTAGGACTCCAAAAGTTTCCAAAAGGCTGAAAGCCAAGGATCCAGTTCTGAAATCCCAGCTGAGCCGCCCCCTCCGAAGGAGCTGGAAAACCCCAAGCACATGTGGCCTTGCAGCTGCTGCTTTATGCCTCGGGCATCCCAGCCCACAGAGCTGTCCACACCGTGTCCCCGGGCCGGGAGGTGGGTCAGGGCTGTCCTCGGGGCTCCCACGGTGCCGCTCAGCGTCCCTGCTGTGGTTGCGACCCCGGTGGGAGCCCAAGGCTGAGCACCAGAGACACGGATGGGGCGCAAGCCCTTCACCACAGGGTGGGGTGAACTGGGACCCTCCAGGCGGAGGGAGGCGGTGCGGGAACCTACATTAGGAAGGGCCGGGGGGGGGAGGGCCCTGGACTCCCCACTGTGTGTGTCACCCTGGCTCTGAGGGCATGGGGTGGGGAGGACTCCCCCCCCCCAGTTGAGGGACAGCAGGAACAGTGTGGCCAGAGAGCCTGTGTGGGACCCTGGATGGGGCCACCTTCCTGCTGCCCATAGTGCTAGTGGCCCAGTGGGGCGCAGTGGTGACATGTGGGGGAGCAGGGCAGTGGGGGAGGGGCTGGGCGGTTCCCAGGGCCTTTGCACTGGTGCCGGCAAGCAGCTTCCACACGGATAATTTGGGGGTGCCCACACGGGCTTACTGCCCCTGGGCCTGATCCATAGGACCGCCTAGAGAAATGCTGAGCTGGGAGGAGGTCCTTCTGGCCCTCCAACCCCAACACTCCTGTGAGCAGCTGCTAGAACTTGTCGCCTGGAGCCCCTACAAGCACCTGCGAAGGTCAGCGCTGGTACCGTTTTGTTTTTTGGTTTTTTTTCCTCTAAGCGTGGAGCCCAGCGCAGGGCTTGAACTCACGACCCTGAGATCAAGACTTGCACTGAGATCAAGAATCAGATGCTTAACCAGCTGAACCACCCAGGTGCCCCTGGTACAGCTTTTTAATAACCACGTTCTAGAAAGGAGAGATGCTGTCCTTCCGTGACAGATGAGGAAACTGAGGCTCCAAGAGCACAAAGTCCCACAGCCGATGAAGTGGTGGACCCGGGGCCAGGGGACACCAGGTCTGGGGCCCCTCCACCATTCCAGATGCCGGGGCACCGGCCTGGCAGGAGAGTGAGAGCCACCTCCCCTGCTCTGGACCAGGCCACAGACTTGAGAGAGAGGCTGCCGGGCGCCCCAGCCTCCGGGACTCGCCGAGGTCAGAGCCACTGCCTCGCAGGGGAGGCCAGGAAGCCACGGGCAGGAATGGCTCCACAGTCTGCAGGGTCTGGTGCAAACCAAGCATACGAGACCCCTTCTGCACACGTTAAGAACTTGAAGATGGTGACGGCAGAGGACTGAGCCAAGTGTGGGCCCTTCTGAGTGTGGGGCTTGGTTGAGCACACGGGTCACTGCCAAGGCCACTTCTGAGAGAAGAGCCTGGGAGGCCCCACGGAGGCAGGGGGGGGGGGCCCACACCCCAAGCCCAGGGCGCTGCCTGTGGAGACGGCGGAAAGAGAAACCAGGACTCCTTAGTCAGATTTATTTTCCTCTAATCAGACAGTTGAGCATTTCCAAGTTTTGCATTCTACACTCTTACAAACTTTAGTTATTAGCATCAGAAACACAAAAACATCGCAAGACCTCAAAACACAAATAAATACCAAATAAAACCACACACAATATACAGTAAACAAAAATATAAAACATAATAATGCTATCAGAAAACCAGACATGTTGTTAATTCACATGAACAACATGATTATTGCTGAGCAATAACTTATACTGTCTTTTTGTTGTTTTTTTTTCTTAGAAGAGCAGAAAAACAGGACGTGAATCACTGGTCACAATCACTTGGAGTGTCAAGATGGGGCCTCACAGCGAGCGGTTACTACAGACGGCAATTTTTAAAACAGGCGGGTTAAAATACAGAGTCAAATGAGAGATTGGCCTTCTTTGGTCTTTGTTTTTGGGTAACAGAACTGAACGAAGAGGTGCGCCGTCAGGGAGATTGCGGCTCTAACAACGTCACACAATTGTCTACACGGGTTCACACACTTCTGTGATCACAGATACTATTCTATAGGTAATTCTTGTAGAAATCCTTGGAAATAATGCCGGCGTTTGTGTTTACCAATTAAGTCAGTTTGCTGTTGAAGGTTATCTTACTTGTCTAATGGGGGACTGAGTTATAAAAACCGATCACCACTAACGGCAGGAGTGGCACAGCCATCCTGGACTTGACCCTCTTCCAATGCGACAGTTCGCGAGACTCAAGATGCAGCAGCGGAAATGAAAGGCAAGCACTGCTCGGCGCCACCAGGGCCTCCCCACACCAGACCGGCCACCTCCGCGCACGTGGGCCACCGGAGGCCAGGAGGCAGCACCCCTGGGGACCCCCACCCCCCGCTGGCCCCGGCTCCCCGGTGACGGCCTGCCCCGCCCGGGCAGACAGTACCGATGACCAGGTCACCTGCCGACACCGGAGCCACACACGGCCCTCACCCGACTTCGGCCCCAGTGGACACAATTCTGTTTTGGAGAAAATAAAGCTGTCGGGATTTGCAAATGGAAGACAGAACCATGGTCTCGGGCTGACAGGCAGATTTGGGTGACAGACCCCTCATTCACCTCCCACACGCTCACAAAAGGAAGGGGCTCCCCCCGGCTCTCCTCCGCACTCTGAGAAAGGTCTGGACCAGAAGGAAGAAAACGGTATTGAACAGCTCTGCTGACCCAGAGAAGAGGGACTCCCTTTGGAGGGCTGAGGTTTGGGCACGAGGTCCCAGGAGGAGTGCGGCTCCTGACCGGCCCCGTGAACACTGGCGGAGAGGCCGGGAGCCAGACACGTCCGTGATGGGCACAGAAGGACAGTGTCCTCCCCCCTCCTTCACGCACAGAGTAGGGAGGTGGTGTGCACCCCCCAGGATGTGAGTTGGGGGCGGGTGGGTTCTGCCACTCTGCCCACCTCCCTTGGGCAGACAAAGAAATGACCCACCACGGGAACCTGCCGTGTTTAAGGGTCTGTCCAGACACCCTGTCCCCCGCTGGCTGCAGGATGCCAGGCCTGCCACCGGTGGCCACGACGCTGCCTGCTGATGACGGCTGCAGGCCTCACCTGGGACACGTGGCCCCAGCGTGGGTGGCCAAGGACCCCGCCTCACCAAGGTGGGCCGCAGTGGTACAGGGGAAGCCTCGGGGGCATCGGCCCTGCCAGAGAGCCCCCTGGAATCTGGGCAGCATCTGAAGGGCCTGGTGGGGGTGGCCGCCACGGAGGACAGGCTTCCTGTACTCCACGGCCCTCTGGGGTCACAAGGCGAGGAAAAACTGGATCGGGCAGGAAAAGAAAGGCGCATCTGGGCCGAGAGCTCCGTTGCTCTACCTGCTGCCTCGCAAAGGCTGCTCCGGGAGGAGGCTGTGAATTGGGGCCACAACAGTGGCCCCCACAAGACCTTCCCTGTCCACCTGCACAGCGACCCACCCTCAGGGGGTCAGCGCCACCCTCTTGTAGGACAGGTCTCAGAAGAACAACTTGCGAGCATTCCTGTCTCCTCTGTGTTACCTATGAACCTAGGACACTGAAAAACTGAACTTCTAGAAGAGGCCCGGGTGAGGGGACTCCAGCCTCCCTGGGGCCGGTCTAATCCCCAAGAGCCAAATGCCACTCGGCCAAAGACTCCCAGCCTCTCGGGACAGGCCCCTCACTCACGCCCACCACGCCGTGTGCTCCCCAGCAGGTGCCCACCCATCACCGACAAGCCCAGCCCCAGGCCGCCAGCCCCCCAGCAGCCTCCATGGTCCGCGCAGGAGCGAGCGGCACACGTCCAGAGAACCACACGCGGCAAGCAGAGACAGTGAGTTGTCTTCATTTCCGGCACGAGGCTGACAGGGAAGCCGACTGGCTTGATTCACACACAAGACCCGGTGGTGGTTTTTCTAAAGCACTGGAACAGTTTTATCCCATGGGGGGATCTGTCACTTTTAGGAAACAGGAAAAGTGCACCCAATACACGCCACGTAGGACACCGTTCTCTTGTTGCCGGGACCCTGGGAAGCCGGGAGGGTTGGCCGCTCGGGGACCACAGCCGGAGGCCGGCGCCGGGCGGCGAGCACCAAACCGGGGCACCGAAGAGTCAGGATGGAAGCCATGCCAGGTGCGTCCATCCGGGCAGGTCCTCGCACTCAGGTCCTTCGGGAGGCCGCTTTCCGGACAAGTGCGCGAGAGGGAAGATGTGCACCAAACGGTGGCCAAAAGGCACACGACCCACCCCCCCGCTGTCGCCAATTATTTTCAAGCCACAAGATGAGGCTTCTGCACATCCTCACCCCAGGGGATGGCGCCAGCTCCTGATGCCACGTCCTATGGGCTCCTCGGGAGGAGGCCCAAAGGGCCCGTCATCTCCCACTAGGAGCGTGTGTGGGAGGGGCGACTGGGAAAGCGCGCCCCACCAAGGGACAGATGCTTCCAGAAGTGATTCCAGATAGCCCACCCCCAGAAGAATTTCAACCAGGAGAGGCAAAGAACTGTTGTTGTTGTTGTTGTTTTACCAGACCAAGAGGTTGCTTTTATCTCAAATTTGCTAATATTGTCCACACTCTCAGTGATGGGGGAGGACGCAGGCATGCCACAGGCATGTCCCCGCTGGTAACCCCTGGCCTCAGGAAAGCCACCTGAGGCCAGGCAGGAGGGGCTGCCAGGCGTCCTGTCTCCCCTGGGTCTCCAGGGTAGAACCAGGGCAAGGTCTGGAGGTCGGGAACACCTTTGAGGGACAGCGGTCCCGCAGCACCCACGGGTAGTCCTTCCTCTCTGCACGGGGACTCACGACTCCTTCTGGACAGGACGGAGGACGCGGACTGGCCCTCAGAGCAACGGGGGTGGGGGCAGGGTGGAGAAAGTAAAGGAGATGAATACGACGAGCATTTAACTGCTAACGGGCGTGGCAGGTGCTTGGAACCGATGAGGTCACTTACGGAAGGGGACGGCGTGCGCTAGGAGGGCACTTCCAGCAGGCACTGGGGCGGAGGCACGCCCAGGGCAGATGGCAGCACCAGAGACACGGCGGGCCACCGGGCACCAGCCCGACCGTCCCCGCGTGAGCACGGGGGAGCCCAGAGGCAGGCAGTCTGAGGTGCGCGGCCCAGATGCGGTGGTTCACACACACTGGTTTAGCCCAAGGAGCACCCGTCACGTGTAGCACCCATCAGTGGTAAGAGCACCCAGAAGCGCGGCGCACAGCGGGGGGCGCAGGGAGGCAGGGCTCCGGCTTCTAGTCACAGTTGGACCATTGAAAGAAGGTAAACAGTGAGTGAGCTGAGAAGATGCCGTCTGGGCAGGCGCAGGCTGGGACGGTCCCCGGGCCACCCTTCCCGAGGGAGCGGTGGTTCCAGGACCCCGTCCGTCAGCCTGGGCGGGCCCCCCCGAGAGCGGCGGTCTCTGGAATGCTCAGAGGGTTCTGCTTCGTGGCGGGTGGGCGCCCACGGCCCAGGTGGGGACACGGAGAGGCACGGTGGCTGCCCCGCTCCTGCCCTGGGGGTGGGACCGCGCCCGTGCTGGGACCAGGCGGCTCGCTTTGGGGGCCCAGAGACGTGGAATCTGTGATGACTGAGCAGTGGAGGCTCCAGAAGCGGAAGCTGAGCCTGGCTTCCTCAGCAGGCACGGGGCCGTCTGAGGGCCCTTGCAGAGGCAGGGGTCTAGTGGTCGAGAGGAGCGCCGGGTCAAACTATCACCTTCTAGAGTTACAGTGAACACAAAGCCAGGGTCGAGAAGCAGCATGTCACATCTAAGGCACATAGACAGTATGCCACCACCTCTATGCAAAGATGTCGCCTTTGGAGATCGTTAACAGAATGCAGCAATATGACAGGATGAAGAAAAACACACCTGCTGTGGCCTCCTTCAGCACGAGCCACCTGCCCACCCCCGGACCCTGGACGCCGAAGGCCAGAGTTGTCAGCAACAGAGAGCGTGTCTGAATACGTGGGGCAGAATTTTAAAAGCCTACAGGATTTTGTTTAGAACTCCAAAGTTCAACAAATGCCCTATTTTAGGGTGAAAACAATTATAAATCTGAAAATGATGCACAGCATCCATGAGCAGTTTCCCTTTCGTAATAATTTTGAAGTAGTGTCATTAACTACGACAGAGATTGAAGGTTACATTTCTAACGAGAAATACAGCAGGTTGAGTATGCTCTTTCCTATCACAAGTGATAACCAGCGTTTGATAGTTTACATTTTCTGCCAAGAAATATCAGTCTATCAACGTTTTAAAACAAAATGTCTGCAGTAACAATTATCTTAGAACTTCAAATTAAAAAATGATTCTGAATTCAGACTTCCAAAAAAGACCTAGGTGTACTTCAGGGTCTTCTGACAAACAAATTATTAAAACAGAGACCAGATGAGGCCTTAAAAATAGACAGTATACTATATTTGAAACAAGATTGCACTCTTGAATTTTAGAATATATAAGAATTGCATTATTATTTCATAAATTCTTCTTTGACTTAACATGCTGACATGTCCAGCTGTCCCCAGGTGTGTGTGTGTGCGTGTGCGTGTGTGCGTGTGTGTGTGTTTTCCTTTTTTGGCGTTCAAGTTTAAGGAAGAAAAAAATCATGGTTCTTTTGTTTAGCATATATGTTTTCCACCTTAATTAACTAGATCTTTAAAAATGAAATGAAAACCTTCTCTGACAGCAGTATCTATCACGTTGGAGGATAAATAATTCTTCAGAGTGGAGCTGCTAGTCTATTAGAAAACATGTCGGGTGTGTCCTCACACGCGGCTCCTCCCGCCGGCCCGCGGCCACCTTCTGCTGCTTCCTCCGTTCCACAAGGTCCTTTTCTGAGCGCGAGGACCTCGGTGGAGACAGCCGGTTCAAACCCCCCAGAGGAGTTGCCTTCTGCTCAACCCACCTCCCCAGTGACTTGTCAGGGGTCAGGCAGATCCGAAGTATCCACTATGACTTTAATAAAAATGGTATCATCTTTAATATATGTCCCGTTTTCTAGCACAGTTTGGGCCACAAACACCGGGCAGCCGGAGGCGATATTCATCTCCCCGGTGGGTTTCTTGAAGCTGCTGCTGTTGGGGTCCGGCTTGAACGCGTCTCCCAGGTGACGCCGAGAGGACCCCTGATCCATCAGCATGAGTGTCACTTTCTGCTTGAACGGCCAAGGAAGCAGAGCATCGTATTCTCCACGCATGATGACAAAAAACAGCGACAGATGCGTCCCCTTGCCCATGCCATCCCCGTTCAGGTAGACCCTGGCACACATCTTATAGCCAAAATAGCCCGTGTAGAAAGGCTGGCTGTAAAGGGACAGGGTCTTCCCCATGACGGCTTCCTGCTTCCGCCGCTTGTAATCTCGGATCTTCCAGATCAGCACGCCATTGTAGCTGGCGGTCTCCAGAACCTGGAAGCGCAGATCCATGTCGGCCAGGCGGATGTCGTGGACGCTCAGCATCTGGTCGTGCCGGCTCAGCTGGGACTCCAGCAAGCCTGCCGCGGGTGAGGACAGATGGGGTGAAGGAGGCCTGTGAGTGTCAGGAAGGCTCGGGAGCCCCGTTCCCGCCAGCACCGGCACTAAATGAAATGGCTTTGGGGGCAAGGACCGGCACCTTCACGTGTCCTGAAACACAGGCCTCAGGCCCCTGCCTTACTGGCCCCCAACACCCACGGCCACAGCCTGCTGAGATGCAACACCGGGGGTCACGGGGCCTTGTGCGTCGCAGGGCACATCGCTGCGGCGCCTTCCCTCCGGCAAGGCGCCCTCAGGGCCCCGTGGGGGCAGGGACAGGCCACCCTCTTGCTCAAGTCCCCCTGACTTCCAGCCTGATGCTTGGAGTCACCTGTACCCTGAGTGGCCTCTCCCCATGTCACTCCCGGTCCTCCGCTTAACCCAGGGGGCTCGGGGGCAGGCATCACCACAATCTCAGTCCCTCTGCACCAGTAACCCCGGTCACGCAAACATTCAGAATATTCACTCAGTCCCCAAAGCAGCTTCTAGATCTCAGAAACGCGCTGGCTGAGCGCGCCACCAAGTCTCCTGCCTCACCCGCTGGTCACTTCTGTCCCCTGGGCCTTACAGCACAGCTGGGAACCCCCCACCATAGCAAGGTGTCCACCCCGCACCCACTCTCTACCGCGCTGGCATCACACGGAGGGGGCGTGTCTACGCAGGACACATTTCTTTCACGAAGGCCTCTCTGGCTGGAGGGCATCGCACCTCTGCACGAGTAGCATCTCACTGGAAATCGCTGCTCAAAGGTGGCGCGTGCCTAACGCGCCACCTGCACCAGCTCAAGCCCCCAGACCTGGCCGGGCTCCCAGCGGTGGACTGGGACGCGTGCCGCCCCCTGGACCCATCCCACCCCCCTGCTCCTGCCCCGCTGCCCTCACCTGTGTTCCGAGCCGCCTGCCCGGCGCTTTTGTCCACACTCTCCAGCTCGGTCACTCGGTTCTGGAGGGATTCCACGCTGCTCTTCATGCTGTCCGCTTCTTCCCAGTTCTGCCGGAACGGGCGGATCTCTTTGTCAAGCTCTTTCAATTTCTCCGCCTGGCTGTCTATTACCCGCTTCCAAATCAAAGGCATCAGAAGGCAAAATGCAGTTAGAACTCTCTGAAGATGCTATGCCACCGCCATCGGACACCGGCTGGTTAGGAAGAGCGGCCAGCCCAGAGCTGCGAGCATGAGCCCCGTGCCAGCTCTCACACGGGCACCTCACCTGTCACCCACACCCATCTCAGGGGACACAAGTGCCGTGGATCCCCGTCCCAGAGGAGGGGACCGAGGCACAGGGGCCCCACACCACTCTGTCGTAGGGTCTCAAGTTCAGGACATTGGAGGCTGTGGGAAGGTCTCCGTTTCCTAAAGGGCCAAGCTACGTGCAGGGGCCAACGTGAGTCTCCTCGGAGGCTGCCTGGCGCAGGGCAGGAGGGGCCGCCCTGTCTCCGTGGCTACAGACAGCGCCCTAGAACCCTGCCTGGGTCCCGAGAGGGGGCTGCCAGCACCCCGGCACCTGCTCCGGAAACCTGGCGTCCGCACGGGGCTGGCAGCAGGAAGAACCCTGAGGGCAGGTCTTCAGACCCTGGCTGAAACGGAGAGGCCAATCCCTAGGAGGGGGCTGCCCCCCACCCCCCACACCGGGCTCACTGTGGCCCCTGGGCACAGAAACACTACTGACAGACACGTGGCTGTTGACACAGAGGCTGCATTTTATGCTTCCTTAAATCATTCAGAAAGCCTTTTTTTTTTTTTTTTTTTTTCCCAGAAACACATAGACATTTTAACAGTAAGCAGTGGGATGAGACCTGCCAGCTACGGCAACCCAGCCTGTTTTCCAGGACTGGCACACCCACCTGCTGGATGAAGGGTTTTCCCTTCCGAAAAGGATCTGCGTTGTTTTGAAATGAAGCTGGGGAAGGCTGGGGGGTTTGGCCCCCTGTGTGGAGCCGCGGGCCGCACAGGGGAGAGCCCCGGGCCTGCCGAGTTCACTTCTCCTTTCGGAAGCCTATTTTTAAACACTGAGTTTCAGCACCTTTGCTGGCTGTTAATAACCACCAAGGAGCAAACATGGTAGGTCTGGTTACTTTTTTGGGGTAGAAGGTACGGTATTATTCTTCCTCTTCTTTCCAAGAAAACCCGGTATTAACCAACTTTTAAAAAGCGAAGATAATTTCTATAAAAAACACCCCTTCCCACACTGATGTCACTTATTTCTATATGTGTGTCTGGAAGCCTATTTACTTATTTATTTTTTAAAGTGTATTTATTTTGAGAGAGAGCAGGAGAGGGGCAGAGAGAGGGGGAGACAAAGAATCCCAAGCAGGCTTCACGCCATCAGTGTGGAGCCCCAAGCTGGGCTTGAACTAACAAATCACGAGATCACGACCCGAGCCAAAATCAGAAGTTGAACGCCTGACTGACTGAGCCACCCGGGGGCCCCTGGAGGCACATTTAGAGCAAAGTCTGTTTTCTGGGGACAAGACTCCGACATCAGGCCGCCAGACCCATAATGTATTTCTGATGAGAATCTGCAGTGGCTGTCACGCCCTCGACCCACGGAGAGCGTAAGCTCGGCTAACATGGGTCCTAGAGAGTTTAAGAGGGGAGCTCATGAAAACCTACGCAATCGGCGGTGGTCCTGAGGGATGCCATCGCGTAACCTGGTGGACATGCGCAGCGGAGTGGCTGGGGATGAGCAACACATCACCTCTCCGCCTCGTGGCCCCGAGGTAAAAAGGGGGTGACGCCGCGGTGCCTCCTTCCCAAGGCGGAGGATGTGCACGTGGTGAGGTCAGGAACGAAACTGCAGTGTAAAACGAGGGCTGCCGTAGGGGCCCGGCCCGGACTAGAGCTCGGGGACACAGAGTCGGCTGGCGGGGGCGGGAGAGAACACGTGCACACACAGGCACGCACGCCCACACGCACACGTACGTGCGCACACGCGGGGCTCTACCGAGTCACCTGAAAGGAGCTCCACACACACAGCAAGGGAACACGTGCTGTTTTTAAACAGGCCCCTCCTCTGCATAAATGGCATGGTGTCGCTCGTCTAAACCAAAGTCCAGAGTGCAGCCATGTGATTTCACTCTCGAGGAGTGGTCTACGTAGCCGCTGCCACGTTTCTGTAAGAACAAATCCTGAACGTGAGTGAGAACAAGAGTCTGGGACCGAGAGACGGCACAGGTTGCAGGCTTGTAAACAAATCCTAACCGAGAGAGCTGCTGTCAGAGCATCAATTCATCAGTGTCAGGCACTGTGCACTTGAGGGCTTAAGCCACTGTCTCTCTTCCTGTCACTTGCACCATGGGGGTCACTGGGACCTACGCACCAAACACTGTGCAAACAGGATGGTGCGGGTGGCACTTGGGGGCCAGGCGGGCAGTGTGCCACACGGCTTTGCTCCTGCCCCCTGGGCTCATCTAGTCTCTGCCAACAACAGGCCAGGGATTCAGCTGACCTCTAGGTGGCCTTTTTTCGTTAAGAAAAACAGGTTCTTTGGGGCTCCTGGGTGGCTCAGTCAGTTGCGCGTCTGACTTCGGCTACGGTCATGATCTCACAGCTCGTGAGTTTGAGCCCCGTGTCGGGCTTTGTGCTGACAGCTCGGAGCCTGGAGCCCGCTTCACATTCTGTGTCTCCCTCCCTCTGCCCCTAACCCATTCACATTCTGTCTCTCTCTCAAAAACAAATAAATAAACATTAAAAAAAATTTTTTTAAAGAAAAACAGGTTCTTTAAAAAGTAAAATATTGGGGCGCCTGGGTGGCGCAGTCGGTTAAGCGTCCGACTTCAGCCAGGTCACGATCTCGCAGTCCATGAGTTCAAGCCCCGCGTCGGGCTCTGGGCTGATGGCTCGGAGCCTGGAGCCTGTTTCCGATTCTGTGTCTCCCTCTCTCTCTGCCCCTCCCCCGTTCATGCTCTGTCTCTCTCTGTCCCAAAAATAAATAAATAAAAAAAAAAACCAAAAAAAAACATTAAAAAGTAAAATATTAAGAAATTGCCTTTCCTGGGTCAGCAAAAGCAAACACTCTCTTAAATTCCACTCCTTTTAACCAACATCCTGTATATATCTGCGGCCCTCAGGAACTCTGCACTCCATGTGTCCCACCGTATTTGGGGTTTTAGATCTAATGGAGAATCAGACAAGGAAGGAGAGGACACAGAGACTAACATGTCTGTCATCACCGTGGTGGTCCAATGCATAGGGCTGGGGGAGCACTGAGGAGAACGGGGGCAGGGGAAGGGAAAGGTTCTGATGTGAGGAAGGAAATGACGAGAGGTGCACCTGGGAGCCAGGCTCCAGATGAAGAGGTGGAGAAGGCTCTGGAAGGGCTGGAGGGAAGGGCCCCTGGGCCGAACATGCTTCACAGAGAGTCAAGGCCTCCAGGGCTCCAGCCAGAGGCCTTCCACCCACGGTCACGGAAGACTGCCAGCCCCACCGTGAAGCAAAGGTGAGCTTCCGCCTTCCGAAGCATTGCCCGGCTAGACGCAGAAGCCACTGGGGGAAATGCTGGACCGTCCCAAGGACGTTTCAGTCCTCGGTGACTTGTCCCTGGCACTTAATGAGATTAGGCATTTCGAGCCCAGTGTGATCTGAATCCCTTCCTCTCAATATAGTCTATTTTCCTCCATGCTTCTTCCTCCATGGAGAGTGCCCGCCTACTTAGGACCAGTGGGGGCACTACCCGCATGACCGCTCGGCCCCCACTGCTCTGCACTCCGGCAACCTGGTTCCCCCCTTTCTTTCGAACCTAGGTCTCAGCCGTTTATGAAATCACAAAAGTGTTAAAATATAAATCACACACGGCGGAATGACTAAATTCTGCGAAAAAGTAAATTAAATTCAAACTTTTCACATTGGAAGGGGGGAAATGGAGAGGATGCATGTGATAACATCGGAGGGTTCAGACAAGTGTCCCCGTGACCCCTCTGTGTACATCCTAATTTTATCTGGTCGTAAAAGATGACGTATAAATGACCCCACTACTTATTCACTCTTTCTTCTGTCGGTGATATTTTTAACAGGTGATTTTCTAGCATAACGTGAACTTCCGTGTCCTTTCCATGCCCCTCTATGCGCCCCAGGGAGCCACCATGCTGCTGGCAGCCAGGACGCGAGTGGGGCCATGTAGGTGAGTGTGGCCTCTGGACATTCTGAGTATTTCCATGGGCACTCTGCAAAATGCCAGGGACCGCCAGCAGGAGGCTTGTTGGTGTTTTATGTGACGTGCTTTTTTGGCTTGATTCAATACCGATGACTTCTAATACAACCTATTATTTCAAAACACTGTGTTTTTCCTCAACTCTGGACAACCGCAACGTTTTAACACAAACGAAATTCATGTAATAAATCTCTCTGCAACTTAAGCCACTGTGACTAACCTCTGCTGTTAAAGTGGGAGGAAAGCCATCCTCAAAGATGCTGTGACCCTGAGCTACTAGAAATATTTCACCTTCCAGTTAAGAGAGAAACACACCTAAGTAAAAGCCATTTTGGAAACGTAGGGGTGTGTGTGTGTGTGTGTGTGTGTGTGTGTGTGTGTGTGTGTGTGATGCGCGTGGGGATTAGTCTAACAAATGTACACTGCGAGTAAGCTGACGTACAGAGAAGATCTACAAAATGATACGCTAACCGGGGCCCGTGTTGAGAACAGAAGGGAGGAGCAACATTCTAATCAGGCCTCTTTACACGATCACCCGTTTCTGGCGAAGGCTGACATGTCTGTTCTGAGGTACGCACGGATCGCTATCGTCAAACAGTGTGGGGAGAGTGTGTGTGCCTCTAGAAGATTCGTAACAAAACAGATTGGCTTTGCTTCACCTTAGGAAGTGAAACTTCACGCAAAACTGCTCAGGAACAATATGAAATCTTAAATAAGATAATTTTTTAAAACACGGGCTTGAAGTCTTACTTCACCAGCAGTGACTCAAAGGCACAGGAGAGAGGCCTGGGGCTTGTTGTCCAGGGAAAAGGGGGGGGCGGTGGGAAGAAAGAGTGGCTTGTGCCTTTCTCGAGGCTTAAGCAAGAGAATCAGGTGGTCTATCTGACAAAAGTCAGAGCCTTTGCTCAAACGTCTCACTGACAAAGTCCTGAAGAACAGACAACGCTCCTCTACCCTGTGGATCCAGCCACAGATGTAAGCTTCTTACCTGTAAATGAAGTATTTTGGATTCATTGTTTCGAAGCATTTCCTTTTGTCTCTCAATTTCAATTTCAAAGCTACATATCTGATTGTGCAGACTTTGTATGCTCTTGTTTTTTTCTACACTTTCATTCTGTAGCAAGGAAACCTGAAGAAGAAATTCGTCAATTAAGCAAACAAAACATGGTTTTATAAATTTATAACAATTGTAATACTAGTTGCTCACATTTTTGTAATATAGGCCTTCTACCAGCCCAATGTAAGGAGTTCCAGAAAAAAAAAAATCCCTTCATACGGAAATGGAGGTCCTGGTAACTTAATAGGAAATCCTACACACGGTGTTTCTCAGACTCACTCCTGGTAATTAAATAAGGCGAGGTCCAGCAGCCGACTGAATTTCAGAATGAATGGGACACTCTAAAGTTTTTACTGAAGACGAATAAATCTTTCACCAGACAGGCTTTCAAACTTTGACCAGGAAACACAGTAGGAAACATATCCTTACATCTCGCCCCACTTGTACAAACGTTCGTGTGTGTGTGTGTGTGTGTGTGTGTCCCTAAGAAACAGGTATTACAAAACCATACTTGCCCTAACCATTCCCATGTTCCCTGATACTTTCTCTTTTATTCTATTTTACTTTAAAAAGTGCCAGTTGCCATCCACTAAATTGTCTCACTTCCACCCACGGGCCATACCCACACTCTGAAAAGCTCTCCCAGCATAATGGGAAAGCACAGTGGGAATAAAAAGCTATATGCATGCTTCAGTTAACCCTCAGGGCCAACTCCTAGCCCTCCAACAGAGACACGAGGCTTCAGGGGACAGGTGCCCGGCCTGTCGCCCAAGATGACCTTCTACAAAGCTCAATGTATTCACCTGCAAGGCCACGTCAGCCCAAGGAAGGGCCTGCTGGGGGGGGGGGGGGGAGCAGTTCCAAGCCCACCTTTGATCTTTTCAAAATCTTTCTGGAAACTAATTAGCTCCCAAGAACCAATTTACACTGGTCTTAAAAGCCCCCAGGTGAGGACTCCGAGGCCAACTCCCATAGGGCTGCCTTCTCACAAGACTGCTCCCTGAGGCACTCTGGCCTTCGGAAAGGCCCCTCTACCGACAGATGTGTCTGGGCACAGCTGCTGCCCCCGAAGACAGAAGGCCCCATGGTGGGCACTGGGACAGCTCCATTCATTGTGCTCCCAATACGGACAACACCTGAGGTGACGGCCCAAGGGCATGTCAGGACAAACCCGGGTGTGATAAAGCACAGATTCCTGGTGTCCCTGTGAAGGCAGGCACCTTTCTATATGCAATCTGCTCAGGC
This sequence comes from Felis catus, assembly GCF_018350175.1. Taxonomy (NCBI): domain Eukaryota; kingdom Metazoa; phylum Chordata; class Mammalia; order Carnivora; family Felidae; genus Felis; species Felis catus. The sequence continues at coordinate 144,550,287 of NC_058373.1, read as the reverse complement.
AAGCAGCACCTCTGGGCATAATCAGTCTGTTTTGTTTTACTTTATTAATTTTTTAATGTTTATTTTTGCGACAGAGCGTGAGTGGGGGAGGGACAGAGAGGGAGACACAGAACGGGAAGCAGGCTCGAGGCTCTGAGCTGTCAGCTCAGAGCCCAACACGGGGCTCGAACCCACGGACTGCAAGACAGTGACCTGAGCCGAAGTCGGACCCTTAACCAACGGAACCACCCATGCACCCCAGTCTGTTTTATTTTATTTATTTAAAAAAAATGTTTTTAATGTTTATTTATTATTGAAAGACAGAGAGTCAGAGCATGAGGAGGGGAGGGACAGAGGGAGAGGCAGACACAGAATCCGAAGCAGGCTCCAGGCTCTGAGCTGTCAGCACAGAGCCCGACGTGGGGCTCGAACTCACAGACTGCGAAATCATGACCTGAGCCAAAGTCGGATGCTTAACTGACTGAGCCACCCGGGTGCCCCTTAGTCTGTTTTGTTTTAGAGCAATGTGTATATACTTGTTCAAAACTTGCAATGTCTCATGGGAAAAAATAACACTTCACTTCCCTAGGATGTTGGCACAAACAGACTTTCCTCTCTAAACCACGGTGTCTCACGCCCTTCGGCCCCTGTAAGTGATGCAGACTGGCCACGTGCAACATCCCACAGGCAGGTCTTGCCTTTTCCAAAGTTACGATTCACTCACTCCCATCTCTCAAGGTAGACACAATTCCCAGACTCTATTCTCACAACCAAAAAAGAAATACCCTGCACGCAAGCTAACTTTTTTTTTTTGGAAGAGAGAGTATGCGTGCACACACATGCAGACACGCACGCACACATGCACGGGGGGGAAGGGGCAGAGAGAGGAGAGTGAGAATCTTAAGCAGGTTCCACCTAGTTCAAAGCCTGACTCAGGGCTCAATCTCACAAACCGTGAGATCATGATCTGAGCTGAAATCAAGGGTCGGATGCTTAACCGAGTGAGCCACCCAGGCACCCACATGTCAACGTTTTTGATCAAAAATCTCAGGAGGGGCCTGGGTGGCTCAGTCGGTTAAGCATCCGACTTCGGCTCAGGTCATGATCTCGCGGTTCATGACTTCAAGCCTTGTGTTGGGCTCTGTGCTGACAGCTCAGAGCCTGGAGCCTGCTTCGGATTCTGTGTCTCCCTCTTCCTGCCCCTCCCCCACTCGTGCTGTCTCTCTCTCTCTCTCTCTCTCTCTCTCTCTCTCTCTCTCTCAAAAATAAACATCAAAAAAAATTTTTTTTAAATCTCGGTAATATCTCCAAAATCAATGGCAATTTTCTTTTCTGCAGCAAATCAAGCTACCAGAGGATGAACAGAAACATCTCACATTAATGAACATACATCATGCCACATTAAACTCTTAATTTCTTGATTTAGGGAGCTTTCTAATTTAAATTTTCTTTGTTTCTTTGTTTTACTCAAAGAATCCAATTCCTAGGCACCTGCGGATCCCTGCTCTCACGGGAAAATCTACCTGGCAGGTGCGTTTCCAAGAAGCAGAGCATACCATCCACGCGGCAGATGAAAACGAGTCCTGTGACCTTCCCCGAGAGCCCCCTCACCGAGAGCAACATCTATCCCCACCTATTTTGGTGGAGTACTCCACATTTCCTTTAGACTTAAGCTTTTGTCATATAGAAGATGGGTGTTTTTCGCCTGAGTGGCTGAATCGGTTAAGCGTCCCGACTCTTGATTTCGGCTCTGGTCACGATCTCACAGTTGGTGAGTTCGAGCCCCAAGCTGAGCTCTCTGCTGTCAGCTCAGAGCCAGCTTCACATCCTCTGTCTTCCTCTCTCTCTGCCCCTCCCCCGCTCTCTTTCTTGTGCTCACACGCTCTCTGTCTCTCTCAAAAATAAACATTTTTAAAAAAATGAGAAACAGAGTATCAATGAGACACAGAGTCCTGACATCTATGCCTGTAATTTTTAAAAGGCAGAAACAGAGCACATTTTTTAAACAGAAGGGGAAAAAAAGACTTACCAATAAACCACCACTCACTCAGAGCAACTGCTATATGTTCACGAGGAAGCCATCAACAACTCCTCTAACACAACTTTCATTTCACCGTTCAGTGAGACCCTTCTTCCCGCCACACGTGTGCGTGTGTACATGTGACATGCCCACCCTTCTAACGCTTCTCATCCTCAGCATCAGCATTTATACCAAAAAAATACTTTATGTCAGAGTTAATAAAAATGTTTTGATTTAAAATATTAGACTCTATCAAATACATTTATATTTTAAGTTGGTTGAATTTAGGGGCACCTGGGTGGCTCAGTCGGTTAAGCGTCTGACTCTTGGTTTTGGTTCAGGTCACGATCTCACGATTTTGTGAGTTCGAGCCCAGTGTCGGGCTCCGTGCTGACAGTGCGGAGCCTGCTTGGGATTCTCTCTCTCCCTCTCTCTCTGCCCCTCCCTGACTCACGCTGTCTCTGTCTCTCTCAAAATCAATAAACTTAAAAAAAATTGGTTAAATTTAACACAGGAAGCAAGGTATTCAAATCTCTACAGATCTTCAGAAAATAAACAGGCTGCTCTAATTCACCTTAGTGTCCTTCTACTACAAATTCTCAGTAAATGCTTCTGGAATACTGACATAAGTTTTTATTGTTGTAGAGAAGCCACAATGAGAGCTCCTATAACAACTTCTTCTCTACTGATTCTTGGAAGTTTTCACCTTTTCCTCATGAAAAGAGGGCCTGGCCCAGCTGAATGCCACGGAGTAAACTCCCCTGGGGAGACGTATCACAAGGGGAAGGTGTGAGGAGTTCCCAGCCCCACAACTGAGGCCTCTGGAAGATGCCCCGCTGGACAAGGGCTCCCTGCTCCAAACTTCCATAAAGTGATAGCTCCTACACTAGGATTAGGAAAATGGCTTTTCCTAGCTGTCTTTCCTAAGAAAGACAGAGAAAGCTGAAGCATTTAGCGCTGGTCACCTTCCAGATTGGGGGTTGACAAACTTTTTCACTAAAAAAACCAGAGAGTAAATATTTTGGGCTGTGAGGTCTGTACAGTTTCTGTCTCAGATGCTAAACTCTGCCATTACAGTGGATACGCAGCACGGACCACAGGCAAATGAATGAGCATGGCTGTGTTCCAATCAAACTTTATTTATAAAAAGATGAGGTTGATGGCGAGAGAAAGGAAGGTTTGGAAGTTTGATAATCCCTGTTCTAGGTCAATGCTAAGGTAACCACAATGTGATTAAACACAAACAAACAAAAAGGCACCGCATGCTTGCTCGGCAATTAACAAAGAACAAACCAACCCAAACGCCTTCATCATTTATAAGCTCCGGGTCATGTGAAATGTATTTTTTTTTTTTTTTTTTTACATTCTCCTGATACTGTTTCTTTTATCCAAAACCATTAATAACTATAAAAAATATTTTCTTCTTTAAATGATTTGAAGAGATTATTAAAAGCCAGCAAAAGCTAGAAACAGTGTGGCGTACCTTTTTCTCCAGAGAATTACTCCACTCTTTCAGTAAGTTGACGTGCTGCACCGCGGAGCTGGCCTCATGGGCCTTAATCTGCTGGTTTGTCCCCTGCGAGAACAAAGATGCAGCGCATCAAGCCGACGTTCCCCCCCTCACAGAGTGCAGCAAGACTAACACACGACCTAAAACCAGCTCTAAACAGGAAAAAGGGAGCCTTCTCCACAGAAAGCTTTCCAAGGGCCATGCTCGGGGTGGGGGGAAGAGCAGGTGCCCTGCAATTAATTCTACAACAACCTCAAGTTCATGCCCTTTGCTCCCCAAGCTTCTTACCAAGCACCTGCTCATCTGTGTGTCATACTTGTAATATCAAGAAATTAAATCTTAGACCTATCATTTTCGTTTTTTTAAGTTTCTTCACGAAAAATGCACACTGAAAATGCTTAGACACCTGCGATTACACCTAGCTACCGCTACGGCAATCTAGTGGGCACGCAACCAAAGCGGGATTCTAAATAATTTACTAAAATATTAACTTAGTAGTGAAATACGCCGTATTAGAAATGTACTGTTCCTTGCTATTCTAAGTATATTTGGAAAGTTACATACAAAACATAAACAATCTACAGAGTACATAAGATGGAGACCATTTTAGAGCAGTGATAGTAAGCACATGAAATAGTACTTCATGTATTTAAGGAAATAATTGGTATGAAAATATAATTTGTTTTGATACTGGAAAATTAAGAAGCCACAGAAAGCATTTTAATGATCTCCAAAACATATACTCTGTACATAGAATATTCATATATATATGTTGATATAAGTATCGCTATATATAAACATATATATATACATACACAGAATGAATGGTACTACATACGACATAACAGTGGTGAGGGCCCTGTCTCGTTAAGAGACTGAGACAAAGGGGAAGCTACAGTCATTCTTACTCTTATCTTCTAAGAAAATACTGAGACGCCAATATCTCTGTACTGAGTTCGTAATAACTGTTATTGCTAACATACAAAATTAAATATGAAATACTTTAATTGTAATATATACTGCCCTCTGATAGTTTTAAGATTAAGATATACGTTTAAATGAAACTCAGTTCAAATTCACTAGCCATCTCAGATGTGTTAAAAACAAAACACGACAAAAACAAAAACCCCAGAAACAGGTTTCTCGCAGCACAGCGTGGCAGTGACGGAGACGCCCTCTCCACATGGCTGTGCTGGGAGGTGTGGCATAGATAATATGACACGCGTCTACGGACACACGAGAGTGGTCCTCGCGACTGTGTGCTGATGCGCACACCGCTCAAACCGTGTCTGGGCTGTATCCACCTATACCAGGTTCTGTGACACTCTCTCTAGAACCCCCCCCGCCCCAACGGTCAGTTCTACGTGTCCCGCTTCCCAGCTGGTTTTAGAGGTGGCTGTTCTCCTCACGTCCTGACCTCCTTCTCAGCACAGGCGTCCCCCTGAAATCTCAGAACGCCACCGGCATGGGGAGCGAGCACCCGCGGCTGCTGCGTGCGGCCTCGGTCACCCACGCAGCAGGGCGACCCCGCCCCTGCAAACACTGCAAGTGCAGAACCTGCACGAGAAGACGCTAACATAGTAACTTTCTCCCAGGGCAGAACGTCAGTGACGGGGAAGGATAGATGTTGGATACTGACCTGAAACACGCAGCCATAGCGCTTAAAACTACAGGTGCTGGGGGCATTGACGCACTCTGACAAGTGCGCACTCAACTGCAACGGGAAAGAGGCGTGAGTTGTGGCACAGGCGCTCGTACGAAAACGTTCAAACACAGTAAGGGCACAGAGAGCATCTGGTCTGCACTGTCACCAAGGGGGTCGTCCGCCACGGGCGAGCATACGTCCTCTGCCTCCTAGACTCACCCGCAGTAAGTGCACACTGCTGCCACGTGCATACACATACATACGCCAGAATACAGAAATACAGTTACTGTAACATTTCTCAAACTTGCAGTTTCTCTAGAACAAATCGTTCCAAATGTGACATGCCGTCTGTAGCGCCAGAATTTAAAAAAGAAAGGGAAAAAACGTGAACTGAAATGAACATTTAAAGACTATAAACAAAAATCGCATGAAACACAAAAAAAGAGAAAGCATTCAGGATGTAACTGGGTCACACACCTAATATACGGTACACAGAGAGAACTGTATTTTCAGAGCAAGCTTACACGATGTCATTACTCTCAATACTCAAGATAACGAGATGAGTTTTTCTTCTTCTGAAAAGACTTTTTTTCCCTCTGAGTGGCCATAAATTCATGTAGCTTCTCATAGATCGCTAGGGTCATTCTAACAACATGAATCTTAATATTGTCACGTCTAATTGGTAGAAGAAAATTAGGAGAGATTGGGAGAGGATAACTCATCGGGGTAAGAAAAACCCCTTTGTTCAGCTTAACTGTTGGCAAATCGTCAAATAAAAACCACTTATGATGCCCCCTCAAGAGAAAAGGGAATTGAAATGTCTACATTTTAAAGACATGGCGCTATTCATTAAGCTAATACAATTTAAGGACAACTTCTTTTATTGAAGAAATTCTCATCAGGAAAACTCTAGGGGTAGATCTTCTTTATGGAAAACAATTAGACCCTGAGTTAGGGAAGGCGGCGTCTAAGCGCACCGCAGAGCCGGCCCCGGGGAATGTGTCTCCCCACGTGCAGGCACACACACACGTACTCCCAGAGGCGCATGGCCGTGCCCTTCTATGGCTCTCCTCTGTGCGGCAGGATGAAGAGTCCTTGAATCCTTTTCCTTCAGGTCAGTATTTAGGACAGAGGAAAGTGCTCTTTTGCCCTGTTGCGACAGCTGCAGAGAAGGGCAAGAGGGGAGCCTACGGGCCAATGTCTGCCAAAGGTCTCCGAGCCTGGGCAGAGTCGTGGTGGTTACAGGCCTGCAGCCTAGCACGCGTGATGTTCCTCTGAGCGCAGGCGGGAAGCTCTGGCCTGCGCCTGGAGGGAAGCACCCAAGAGGCAGATGACAGGGGACTGGCACAGAAATGGAGCATGAGACCGTGCACGGTAATGCCAGCTTAAAATTTTTTTTAAATATGCTCCTTCAGTGCCCCAGTACAATCATGAACCCATCCAGCTACCACTCCTAGTGGTAAAGCAGGGATGCGTGTGTCTGATGTTGATTTCAGGGCACTGCCATAAATCCAAGGCCGTGCTTTTCCCTGAATTGGCTACCGTTGCTCTCAGAGCCTTCGCCATGGTTCTTTACGGGAGCGTCGGATAGAGACAAGAATAATCTACAGACCAAGAGCATCGTTCACCAGAAACCCGAGATAAATGCAGGTTGAAAGATTTTTAAAATAAAAATAACTTAGTGGCAAATGGAGTTAGCTTCTGTCCCTAGAGATAGCCCTGAGTAAAAACTTCAGAAGGAGTAAAAACCCGGGTCACCACTTCAATAGTTCAGACTCTTCATCCGTTCACTTTAGCAGAGGGACGTCATAGTTTTAGAAATCTGTATGCACTTCCGCGCTACTCCTGGAGGCACATCCAGGCCTAGGGACCCCTGTCACCAGGCAAGGCCCTGCCCTTCCCTAGGACAGTCACCTTTTGGGAGGATGCACTGTGGGTGAGATTGGTTCTGGGGCTCCTCCAGGCCACACAGGTCCTCTTGCTCAGTGGGGACATGAGACACTGACCCTCACCTCCCCAATACCCAGTGGTAAAATTCCAGGCTGTCGAAAAAGGCTGAGGTGAGCAGCCTCCTTTGATCGGAGCACCTAGGCCTAAGGGGCCTAAGGGGGTGGGGGCCAGGGGGCACAGGTGCACCCTGAGCCACGGGAGCCCCAGATGCTTCCAAAACAGCAACCAGAGGGGCTCCAGGTCAGTACTGGATGCAAAAACATTTGCGAATCCCTGGAATTTTTCCATCTGGATATATCCCGATCAAATTAGGTTAACATAACGGAAGATGTAAAATCTACCCACCCTCAAGAAAGCGTACCGAGGGCACCGGGAGAGGCTGTGCAGGTACCTTCTCACCGGCCCTTGAAATGTGGGCCCCCTTGCTCCTTAGCACCAACCCCATGCAGTATATGTGGCCAAATGGTTCTGCAGTGTCTGTAAAGTCATTTAGTTTGAGATAATCTTACAGTAATTCCTATTTTACAGATTAAAAAATAGCTTCTTCTTTGGGAACCTAAAAAGTTATGACCTTTGCTTGCACTGTAAAGTAATTCCGGCTTCTCAATTCTTAACATTTGGCTCTGAATTTAATCACTTGCAGCTTTTATTTGCTTGCTTCTGAAATTTCTTACGCCCCAACAAACGGGTTATCATTTTTCTACTACACGTATCAGTATCGTGATCTGTAAAAACTTTGGCTTCAGCTACTGGGAAGAACGGACTCTACGGCACACTAGTCCCGAAGACTTCATCAGCTGCTGAACAGGTCCTCTCCGTGCCGCTTACCTCACTCCTCAGAAGGGTCTGGACACTGCACTTATGGGGGCAGGACACCACCACACAGGGACACTCAGTGTCTTCGTGTTTCTGGAGAGAAAAAAAAAAGGTGTCATCAGCTTTGAGACATACAGCCGATCTCCCTTCGGATCCTACCTCCACCTCTGTCACCACAAAGACCCAGAGAACCCTCCGCTCACTGTCTCTGTTTGGTGTCATTCTAACACATTTGAAGGAGTCCTCACGTTCAAAGTTTAAGAGCCCAAAGGTAAGGTGTCTCAGGAGATCTGCTCCACTCTGACAGGTGAGGACAATCTCGGGAGCACAGTCACAAAGCTGCCTCCACGGGGCAACACCTCTCTGTGCCCACACAGCCCTGACACGAGAGCACAGACAGGCTCAGCCCTCGCCGTTGCTCACTCTGCAGCCCAGTGTCCAGCCTCTGCTCACAGATCAGGATGATTTTCCTTTGGCCTCTCAGTTTGGGATCTGGAAATGATGCTTCTCCAATACTTCCAACAGTGTGAGCCACTGAGTCTTTAAATTACTGCCCTGAAACCTTACCTAGATTATCTTTAATGCATGGAAAATATGGACAAATTTTGGTTTAGTCCTTCCCCCCCCCCCAAAGTTTATTTATTTTGAGACAGAGAACGAGAGAGAGCACGAGTGGGAGAGGGGCAGAAGAGAGGGAGAGAGCGAATCCCAAGCAGGCTCTGCACTGTCAGTACAGAGCCCGATGTGGGGTGAACTGTGAGATCATGACCTGAGAGGAAACCAAGAGTCGGACACTTAACCTACTGAACGAACCACTCAGGTGCCCCGCTTTAGCCCTTCTTTGGATGGTACAAATTTCAACTTGGATGATGGCAACCGCTGAACCCATGCCCGAAGCACCTGCTGGGCATCTGATCAGTAGCAAAGTTAGGGCATGGAACCCAAGAGCCCTGGAGAGCACCACCAGACATGTGACGAGAGGCCACCAGAGAGAGACCGATGTAGGCAGAAAACACACGTGACCGCAGGCCACATGACACAACATGTGGGACAGGCTCCTGGGGGCAGCATCACTGAGCAAGAAGGGAGCCCGGGTGCTTGCTGTTTTCCTCTGTGACCCTGGGACACTTCTGATTCTAATCCGGTTTTCCAGATTAGGGCTCCACAGTTGTGCTGCTGCGAAGCTGAATGACGGGGAGGGTGGCAGGGGGCACTAGCCAAGAGCCTCAATCTGACTAGGCGGGCACAGTGTGGAGCTGGGCACCACACTCAGCTTGCTTCAGAGTGTTTTTAAGTCCGGGGTCTGTGAGCGCACTGTGCGACGGTCTGCAGTGCGGAGAAGGCACCCACGATTCGAGGCTGCTCTGCTCCTGGGCTTGGGAGAGCCCCCAGAAGGTGCAGCCACACCTGCTCAGAGCTCAACAGAGAGCGCTTGGCTGGGCTGAGCCTGACCAGCAGGCCTCCCATAAGAGGTACCACACGGGGGACACTGGCTTTCCATTCCCCGGCTGTGCGTGGAATCCCCTAGACTTTGTCTTTCAATGGGAAACCCTGGACAAATGGCTCCACCCCCTGCCTCATGTGTAAGTGGGAGGAGCGGCCCTGAATCAGGAGCCTGGAGGGGCACAGGGCAAACGATGCACAGGTGCCATGCCTCCTTCCTGAACTACCCCTCAATCCCCCTCCATCCCCCAGGCCAGCACACAAGTAATCAGCACTGCGGCAAGGGGAGGCTGGGTGGGGAGTTGGGGCAGGGGGTGGGGAGGGAAGAGTGGGAGGGGAGGCTGGGGCCAGACCCATCTGTATCCTCAAATGTGTGTCTCTGCAGATCCATGGAAGGGTATCAGAACAACAGACTTCCAGAAGTAGGCTTGGGTATCAGAGGGTACAGGCATTTTAAATGAATCTTGACAGACATTGCCAAACCACCCTCCAATAACCCTGCACAAACCCATTCCTGTCGATAGAACACACACTCCTACACCCTTGTCAATTCTATCAAACTTTTCAATCTCTGACCACCTGACAGGTGGAAAAAGCCAAGAGTGTAATTTGCAATTTTTTTACATTAAAAAAATATTTTTTTTTGAGAGTGTGTGTGCATGCGTGTGTGTGCACACAAGTCGGGGAGGAGACAGAAGGAGGGAGGGAGAGAGAATCTCCAGTGGGCTCCACACCCAGTGCTGAGCCTGACTCGGGGCTCGATCTCACAACCGTGAGATCATGACCTAAGCTGAAATCACGAGTCTGATGCTTAAGTGACTGGGCCACCCCAGGCGCCCCTGCAATTATTTAATAATGTGTGGTTAGGTGTATTTTTCATATTTGTTAATCATTTCTATTTCCTGTGAATTGCCTTTTCATGGTTTTTGCCCAATGTAGTCGGTTGAATAGTGAGCCCCCCAATTCATGTCTCTCCAGAACCTCAGAATATGACCTTATTTGGAAATAGGGTCTTTGTGGCTATAATCAGTTACGATGGGGCCCCTGAATGCAACCCTGGGAGCCCTTATGAGTGGAGGGGCCACACCCAGAAGAAGGTATCTGAGTAGGGAAAGGGTCCCTCCTGGGGCTGTCAGAGGGAGCAGGGCCCTGACAACAGCCTGGTTTTGGATTTCGGGCGTCCAGAACTCTGAGAGAATAAACTTCTGTTGTTCTAAGCCACCAACTTTGTGGTACTTTCTTACGCCGGCCCCAGGAAAATAATACGCCCAGTAAAAAACCTGATAACCTAGTGATACATAAGAATTCTCTCCACACTAATGAATTAGTCTGGTCTATGAAATTACACGTAACCCATGTGCAAGGCATAAGGCATAACTACACAGTAGACACCCACCCAGGACAAGCAGGGAACCAATGACTTCCCATTGACCTGTGTGCCCTTCTCCAACTCTCCCCACTTTCCTCCAGGGAGGAACGCCTGAACCACAAATCAGAATTTTGTGTTTCTGCTTCCTTTGCTTAAAAAAAAAATTTCATTGCACATATATGTGAGCCAAACAAAATATGGTTTTGCTTCGATTGCTTTTGAATTTCTTAAAACGGAACTCTACCCTATGGGTCCTCTGAGAGCCAGCACAGCATTCTGCCTCTCAGGCTCATGCCCGTGTCACACGAGCTCCAGGCCCACCTGCACTGTTGTCCGGTAACGCCGTCCTACGATTTCCCCGCTCCGTCCCAGTCTGCCGGCTCCACACAACTGATGCGTCCCTTCTCCAGCTGACGGACGCCTGGGGCCGTTTCCAGATTTCTCTGCTCGGTTAGTGTGGCCCTATCTCCTGGTGTGTACGTGTGACAGCTTCTCTCACACAGCTGGGGGAGGGACTGCTAATTAGCTGAGTACATGCACGGTCCACCTAATAAAACACTGCCACGTGGTCTTCCACAGTGGCTGTACCTGGACATACTCCCATTACAATACATACATCCTTCCCACAAAATGAGCTCTTTAGAATTCTGACTTTCCACAAATTAACAAAACTGTTTCAAGAGACCATATTCGGGGGCACCTGGGTGGCTCAGTCAGTTACGCATCCAATTTCAGCTCAGGTCATGATCTCACAGTTCATGAATTCGAGCCCTGCACCGGGCTCACTACTGTCAGCCCAGAGCCTGCTTCAGATCCTCTGTCCCCCTCTCTTTCTGCCCCTTCCCCACTTGCGCTCTCTCAAATAAATAAATAAAATGAAAAAATAAAAAACAAGTAGAAGTAAATAAAATAAAGAGACCATATTTAACAATTCCTAGACAAAATGCGGAAGGGATTCTCTCCTGGCACTTTAACTTGTGCTGATCGATGGATTAAAACAAAAAACAAACAAAAAACTTGGGGCGCCTGGGTGGCTCAGTCAGTTAAGCATCCAACTTCAGCTCAGGTCATGATCTCACAGTTCCTGAGTTCAGGCCTCACGTGGGGCTCTGTGCTGACAGCTCAGAGCCTGGAGCCTGCTTCGGATTCTGTGTCTCCCTCTCTGTCTGCCCCTCCCCCATTCATGCTAGTGCTCTCTCTCTCTCTCTCTCTCTCTCTCAAAAATAAACAAACATTACAAAAAATAATTAAAAAAACTTGAAAACAGCTGATATAATGTCAATACCATGGTTTACACGTAGGAAAGAAATTCTATGAACTGCAGTGGCCCAGGGTTTTGGTTCTGTCAGTGTGTATTTCATCAACGTTTGGTGTATGTGACATACTTGATAAAACACAGGAAATGTGGGAGTGTCAGGACGACCTGGGGCTGCAGACATGCCGAAGTCAGAAGGCTGCTGTTTTTGAAAATAAACTTGCGGCAGGAGAGGACCAAACAAAGCGTGCTCGTAGCCGCAAAATGAGACCCGGGAGTCAAATCCCAGCACTGACAGGACAGGAGGCCCAGGGCAGGTCCAGGGCAAGTCCCCTCCCGGGCATGTAACTGCCCTGCTGGTGTCAGGGGAGAGGTTCACCAAAGTGATCTCAAGCAGGCACGCCCCTCATCTCTATTACAGGTCTTGACGGAAACTGACATGTGCCTCAAGCCACCCTCTCGTGTCTGTTTAAAAACTGTTCTCATGGGGCGCCTGGGTGGCTCTGTCGGTTAAGCGTCCGACTTCAGCTCAGGTCATGATCTCACGGTTTGTGGGTTCGAGCCCCGCGTCGGGCTCTGTGCTGACAGCTTGGAGCCTGGAGCCTGCTTCGGATTCTGTGTCTCCCTCTGTCTCTGCCCCTCCGCTGCTCGCTCTCTCTCTCTCTCTCTCTCTCTCTCAGAAATAGATAAACATTAAAAAATAAATATATTTTTTAAAAAGTCTCTTTACAGCCTCCTCTGTAATTCAGAGTCAGTTACTTATATAGTGTTTAACTGACACTACAATTCTTTCTCAAATGAAAATTAATTCCTGGGTTCTATCCTGCAAATAAAGATAACTGATTTTTGCAAGAAGCAAAGTATAACTTTGGTAGCAACCTAGCAACACATGTAAGTCTGGAGTAGTGCTCATTAGGCATATGTCTCGTTCACTTGAATCTAGTTACTGAAGGAATTATTCAATTAGAATGAACACTATTCCCATTTTCCACAGTTCTGAAAAGTCCTTAATAACTAGAAATGTCTACAGAAATCATACAGGAAAAAGATTTCACAAGAGAAGAAAGTCGCAGGTGTCAGAAAGCTGTACAAAGTAAGGTAAATTATAAAGATTATGAATTAGGGTACGTCTCATTTCCTACAGAAAAACAAACTTTTCCTAAATTTTGGTCAATAAATGTTCCACAATATCCACCGGGAACCAACAGTGGCCCCCACACCCCGGCCACACGTCTCTGGTCCTCTCCTGCCTGCTGGTCCCATCAGTCAGGGTGCTCCCAGCAACCTCTCCCCTCCCCCGCCTCGCAGTAACGTCTGCCCTTCCTGCCGCCCCCACACTCTCCGGCTCCCTCTGCCTCTGGAGCACCAGTCTCCTGACCCTTCCACACCGGCCACTCCTTTGCTAGACGCCTCCCCCCTCGGCAGCCTGTAAGCGTTCATGTGCCCCAGGCCTCTGTCCTCGGACCCTGGCTCTCCTCCTCGCTGGCCCCAGTGCCAAAGCTACAAGGACCACCTCATCAAGCCGCACCTGCAGCCCAGACCAACTCCCGGACCCCCCTCCCGAGCCTGTTTCGCTCTACTGCGCCCCCCTCCGTAGACACTTCAGTTGCTCCAGCTGCTCTAGTTACAAACGCTGGGTGCCATCCTTCACGTTCTCCACAGTCAAGCCACCAGCTAATCCCTCCGCCTCTACCTTCCAAACGTGCCCCTGTGCACCGGCTCCTCCCTCCTTCCTCCTGCGCAGGCCAATACCGTGCCTGGCCTGCATGTTTTCCTCTCACCCTACGTCTGCCTGGGACACCTGCCAGAGCGCTGCCCGTAACGGGGAACTCTGACATCACCCCCTTGCTCGCGGCTGCCCGCTGCCTGCCCCCACCCTCTCCTCTGCACTGTGCCTCTGCCCCGGGCCTGGGAGCCATACGGGCCTCTCGCGGTTCCCGAAACCCGCCTGCCAGGCCAGTTCCCTCTGCCCAGGGCACTCTCCCCGCACCGGCCACTGACGGCCTCGGGGACGCCAGCCCGCATCAGCCCTCTTCCCATGATGCTAGTGTGTTGTTCTTCACAGTACAAGCTGCTACCACACAGTATGTCTGCGTGTTAATCACCTCTTCCCACTGGAAGGTGAACCTTACCACCGAACCCCCGGCTCCCAGAACGGTGCCCAGCACGCAGCAGGCGTGCAGTGAATATTTGTTCAAGAAATGGACAAACATTCGAGGGTTACTGTACCACTGACTGTTTTCAAAGTCTGTCCTCTGCTCCCAACATCTCTTTCTAATTTACAGATAAGGGATCTGATTTCTGCCACATGCACAATACAGACCTGTGCCAAAATAATCGAGGTATGAAAAATGTTAAATCTGCATCTCTCTCCAAGACAGACAGCTGCACTTCAATACCGCAGGATGAATTACCCTAGTGAAGTGGTGACTATGTCCCAGAGCTGCTTAAAAGATGAGGCAATCCCAGAAGATTTTGAGGACATTTCCTGGGACAAAAGAAAATTTCTACCTTTTTTGATAATCAGTCTTCATTTTTTTGGCATCCCAAGGGATAGTCAATCAAAGCAATGGGGAAATGTTAATTACACAAATCAAAATGGGCAAAAACAAATAAAGCTTGACTGTGACTTAAAGTCAGATGAAAACTGCTATTTACTCCTGTCTTCTCTCTTTGTTCCTCTTAGAACAGTCGTTTCGAACGCTATTCTGTGACAAATTACACCTGGACTGAGCAGCAGGCAGGGGAGACAGGAGGGCCGGGCACCTGCAGCGTGATCATCGGGACCTGACTTTTGCAGTGGCTGCACGTGGCCTCCCGGTACTTGCAGGCCTTTTCCACGTGGTCACGCAGGTCTCTTCTCAACACTTTCTCTTTGCAGTCAGCGCGGACACACGACAGCTCTTCAAACTGGCAATCATTCTTTAAATGCACCTGTAAAACAAACGCTTCGAAATTCTTAATCGGCAGAGAAATTCGATCGGAAAGACCAGATTCCAGCCTCTACGCAGCTAACTCCTCCAGAAATGTTTCCATCCGCCACCAGACTAGGTTTCACAGAGAAGGGTGGCAAACATACTGGGAGACGATGAATTTCATATTCTATTTAGCAATTACTCAAACTATACTGCTTTTCAAAGGAGCAAGCCGACTCTCCTTCCTGGGCAAATGAATGGTTATCTGCTAAGGACTTTGTTTTATTCCAATTCAAATATCCTGGGGCGCCTGGGTGGCTCAGTCAGTTAAGTGTCTGACTCTGGTTCAAGGCATGATCTCACGGTTTGTGAGTTCGAGCCCTACGTCAGGCTCTGTGCTGTCAGCATGGGACCTGCTTCAGATCCTCTGTCCCCCTCATTCTCTGCCTCTCCCCCACACTTGCGCGTGTGCACACGCTGTCTCTCTCTCAAATACAAATAAACATTTTTTAAAAAAGTCCAATTCAAATATCTTCCAGGATAAAATATGATGCTAATCAAAAGACGTAAGATGTTGAGTTTCATGATTTAAAAAAAAAAGAGAGAGAGAAAGTTTTAATGAGCCTTCCAAAATTAAAATATCAGTTCAGATTTCTTTCCATTCTAAATAGGCTGGGGGTGTTTAAAAACCAGTTGGCAATTCTGCCAACGTCATAAAAATAACACTCGGTACCCAAGCGGCTTGGGCCGCCTTCATGTCTGGTTGTGTTTTGGACATCAACGTAAACGTGGTCTTTCTGGTGCACACCAGCCTGCACGCTGGGGAAGCGCCTTCCTCACAGTAGGCCCGACCCTGACCCCCACCGCCCCGGGGACTTACCAGCAGGTGTCCCAGGGTCAACTGCTCCGTGCAGCCCCCGCCCTCGTTCCTGCAGTAGATCTGAAGAGCCAGAATCTCTCTCTTGCAGCAATTATCCTTAAACACCTGAAATGGAATGACGGTTGTCTTAGAGGATTAATGTTTCTTCATCTCCACACGCTGCCACTTCAGACAAGGCAAGACCACTTTAAAAAAACCACCAGAGCATCTCTTAAGTGGACCTCAGGAAGCATTAAGGACTATCTTAATTTCTAATTTCTAAAGTAGAATGAAGGAGCTGTCCCCACTAAGAGACACAATTTAAATAATACAACCTCAACTACCTTCTTTTATTAGATAAGCCAAAAGAAAACAAGTTCCACTGAATAATTAAAGATCACTTTGGAGCATCCAAACATTTTGAATGGACTCTGATGTAACTTCAACTTCAACTGCCCTGGGGGCACACCAGGACCGGGTTCATATTTGACTCTGGAGACTTCCAGGAGTCAACTCTGTGGGGGACAGCTATGGGTGTGGGTGGCAGGACCCACTACGACTCAGGCCTTTTCAGATCGCTTGCTAAAAAAACACCAAATTTGGGGCGCCTGGGTGGCTCAGTCGGTTAAGTGTCCGACTTCGGCTCAGGTCATGATCTCACGGTTCATGAGTTCAAGCCCCGCGTCGGGCTCTGTGCTGACAGCTCGGAGCCTGGAGCCTGGAGCCTGCTTCGGGTTCTGTGTCTCCCTCTCTCTCTGCCCCTCCCCACTCACGCTCTGCCTCTCTGTCTTAAAAATAAATAAAACATTTAAAAAAATTAAAAAAAAAAGAAGCAGCAAAACTACTGTAAAAGATCACACTCTGCAGATGGTTTAGAAAACATTTGTTTTGGTTCTTTCTCCTAAGGCTATGTCGCTCATAACTCATTTTTCACCAAAAAGGGGGCAGCATTAGCCAGCCACTGAAACAAACTCTTTTAAATAAATACTGCAAAGATGGAAGTTAATCCAGTAATGAAAATGTTTCCCCCTTTTAAAAATTTTTTAATATTTATTTATTTTTGAGAGAGAGAGAGAGAGAGAGAGAGAGAGAGAGAGAGAGAGAAGGAGGGAGGGAGGGAGGGAGAGAGAGACAACTATAGCATGAGCAGGGGAGGAGCACAGGCACAGGGAGACACAGAATCTGAAGAGGCTCCAGGTTCTGAGCTGTTAGCACAGAGCCCCATGTGGGGCCTGAACTCACGAACCATGAGATCATGACCTGAGCTGAAGTTGGGTGCTTAACTGACTGAGCCACCCAGGTGCCCCGAAAATGTTTCCCTTTGAAAATGAAACCTTCCTTCAATTTTACTTTTCCTTTAGAGAATAAGCATCCTCCCTCCTTCTAGTAACAGAGTCTATACCATCTTAGTCTTCAGGCATTTCTAAGAAACTCCTCTATATGTTACTGTTCTAGAACAGTAAACAAAACAAGGATCTTAACATGCCTTTCTCAACTCCACAGGCAAAGAAATAGAATCAACAGCTGCTATGAGTTAAAAATAAAGTAATTTGGAGTCAAATCTAATCCTTTATAAACATGACTTTTTAAAAAACACACTAAAGTCACCAAACAGGTATTTTTAGCCAGTAAGAAATAAGTTTCTTTTTTGTGGCATTAAGTTCCCTAAGTCATTTGAGTTCAACATTACAGATAAAAAACATAGGTTGGAAACATCAAAACAGTGAAAGGACAGAATCTTAGGGCTGAGCTTATTTACTGTCACTGTCCCAGGGTACGAATGTGGAGCCTGAGGCCGCACCGTGACCGCAGAGGCTGATCCCGGGCTCCGGACCCCACACTCCCATGAGGACCCAAGGCATCAGTCGGCATTATTTAAGATGCTCCAACAAAACCAGATCAATGCCACTGAAAACTAGGGCTAGTAACTCTGAACAATGAAACAGACAAGTCTGCTGTTTGAACCTCTTCTCTCAATCACCCAGGTCCAATCCATGTTCACAAGTTAGTGACCCTGCAAGGATAAGGGGTAGAGTTGAGGGACGTGTTTTCCTAACAGCCCCCTCCCTTTTGCTGACTGCAATCTGGAGCAGCCAGTAATCGCTGAGGAACACAAGGTACGTGCACATTTTGCCCGTTCTGTCTCTCAACTGTCCAGGGACTTATGCTGGGGGCCCTAGCTCTGGATCCCCACGTCACCGCACTCACCTGGGCCGCCCTGACGACAAACCCAATATGTAAAGTGCTCTGGGCAGGAAAACCCCAGAGCAAGAATTTTACTGTGCAATTTAATGACCGACATTTAAAAAATTGGTAGGTTCATCAATCAAAATATCAGTACCACACAATTTTACTGATATTTTAAGTACTTTAAGAATGAGTCTTTTTTTTTTTTTTTTTTTTTCTCAACGTTTATTTATTTTTGGGACAGAGAGAGACAGAGCATGAACAGGGCAGGGCAGAGAGAGAGGGAGACACAGAATCGGAAACAGGCTCCAGGCTCTGAGCCATCAGCCCAGAGCCCGACGCGGGGCTCGAACTCACGGACCGCGAGATCGTGACCTGGCTGAAGTCGGACGCTCAACCGACTGCACCACCCAGGCGCCCCCGTTTCTTTTCTTTTTTTTTTTTTTAATTTTTTTTAACGTGTATTTATTTTTGAGACAGAGAGAGACAGAGCATGAATGGGGGAGGGTCAGAGAGAGAGGGAGACACAGAATCTGAAACAGGCTCCAGGCTCTGAGCTGCCAGCACAGAGCCCGACGCGGGGCTCGAACTCACAGATAGTGAGATCATGACCTGAGCCGAAGTCGGCCGCTTAACCGACTGAGCCACCCAGGCGCCCCGAGAATGAGTCGTTTCAAACCAAAAGTGTGCCTAGCAGGGTCTGACAATGCGTAGATGACCAGAGGCGCTGTGGTGGGGATCCGAGCCCCAGGAGGGAAGCTGGTGGGAGGCCCCCGCTCAGTCCTCTGAGAGCGTGCACTGAGGTCGAGAGCTTTCGCTGGCACACCTAATCACGTGGGGAGGGCAGGGCTGAAATCCTGCATCCGTCTAAGGACTTGGAGATAATGCGCAGGGGGCAGGCAGACAGCAAGTCCCGCGGAGCCCCGAGACCTGCGCTCTAGGAGCCGAACCCCAGCTGTCTGGGGCAAAGGCCCGAGAGGTGCATCTCTGTGTTTCACTTATACCTCCCGGAGTCTCAGGAGGTGGTGCCACTACCATCACAGGTGAGGAGACAGGTTCAGAGGGTGAAGCACCTGGCCGAGGTCACCCGGCTGAGCAGCCGCTGTGTGTGTCCAGTGCCCATGTGACACAGTTCCTGCCTGGCTCCTGCAGCACCGCCCTGACACCCCGAGATACGGTCAGCGTGCCCGGAGCCCTGGATGCAAACTATATGCACAGTACTACGTGAGCAGTTGACACGAGAATTTCTTAAGCCCCCAAGGATACCTTATCTTTGATGATGCCTTCTTGACACGCGGTACATTTTGGGCTGGAGGAGCTGAGGGGAGAACACACAGCAAAGACATTAGACAGAGCGCAAGTCCTGTTCTCACGTGCAGCATTACGGCCAAGCATGCTGTGCGGAGTTCAGACCGGTGGCCAGAGCTCCGGGATGCCATGCTCTACTGGCTTCAAGTATCAAGCCACAGAAGAAAAGGGCTAAATTTTTTTGACGGTGATTTTTCATAAGGAAGTTTTTAAGCAGAACAGCTTAGATCAGTCCCACTTGGAAAGCCCCTTTCAGTTAAAAGTGAAATTTTATTTCAGAAACCAAAACTAGCTCTCCGTGGAGGAGCTCTTCCGTGTGAGCATCCACAGCTTATTGGGAGGGCCTACAAACGGTCTTGCTTTATGAAAACGGCCAGTACTTTCTCCATATGTTATTTTCCTTCACGATACACTGAAAAGCCAATGCAATTCTGCAGTTAACAGTGCAAGAATCTGAAACTGACCCTGTGTATGAAAACCGTTCATCCACTACATCATTCTTGTCCCCAAACGCAGGACACGAGCCACTGCTCCCCCGCTGCCCATTTTTGGACTTGATTCTAACTGCATCTTGTGTCTGGAAACCACCTCCTAGATATTAAAAATAAAACTAAGTCTGACCCTCTTTACGTCCACGGCCCCTGCCCGAGACAGGGAGTCAGCGGAGGCTTTGGGAAGGAGGGGGCGGGGTTGACAAGTATGTACCGGGGCCGTGGGCAGAGTGGGGAGGTTCCACAAGCCTGGAAAGCCAGGCAGGAAAACTGAGTGTTGATGGGAGACTTAATGTGTTTTTAAGTAAAAGGTCATTCATGTAGACTATACTAATATGAAGCTTGTGCTAAATTGCTTTAATCATATGAATCTTTTTATAGCCATAGACCCAGAGCTGAGTAGCATCCGGATAGGATCCCCTGACACCTGCAAAAACATGGAGCAGGACGAGAGCCAGGAGCAGAAAAAGGAGGGACACCAGAAGAGGAACAGCCCTCTGGATGCTCTGCCCCAGGAGCCCCTGCCCCCCACGGCCAGCAGCCCTCCCCCCCGGCCCGGAGCTGCAGTCCAGGTGTCTGCGTTAAGAGAAATCAGGTGCTCTGAGTCTACGCGGCCATCACTAAGCTGGACTCAAGAGCCGTTTTCCCCACAAGCAGGGGAAGCGGAGTTCACCGTCCACAGTATGTGGATAAGACCACAGCCGGAAGTGGCCAGGAGGAGGAGGACAGGGAGGGAGGCTGCCTGCTGTGTGATTCTCAAGGGCCCTGCCCTCAGTGGTGAATCAGGAAGAGAGGAGTGGGCAGACTTCCCAGGCCCCTGTGCCCTGGCAGCGGAGACCAAGTCTGAGAGCATCCTGCCATAACCCCCAGTGCCCGGCACGATGACCAGAAAATACCGGGGGATGAACCAAAATGCTTTCTCGGACAAAGTTATTTGTGCTGTAGAACTCCAGTCCGCCTCTCCAGATTCCCTGAGTGATTCTAAAATGGCACCAACATTGACAAGGGCTTCCAAGGGCTCATGCGTGCTTTGCTTACACTTGCTGGGTGAGTGTGGGCACACTGGGTTCCTAGCTAGGTTCCCATCCTGCTGGCCCCGTCCTCAGTCTCTGCCCCCCACCCTGAGCACCTGCACTTTGAGGGCTCCTTCGGCCTTTGCTGATGGGCGTGTCTCCTGTACGGAGCCGTGAGCTTCTGGAGCAAAACTCAGCAACGCAGGTGGGGGGCGGGGGGGCATCAGGGCACCAGGGCCAGCGTGGTGAGTGCCATGAGGAAGGTGGCAGGTGCGGGAGTGACTGCTGAGAGGTGCTCGTGGGGAGAGGAGACAGCAGTCTGGGGGACGGGGCTGGGTGGTCCAGGCCGCGCGTCACAGAAGCCTTGGAAAACCCAAGCACGACGTCCTCTTGGCTTTCCCTGGATGATCACGGGCCGGGCTCAGAGAATTTTATTTGGGTTTCTTCAGAGCTTTTAACCTTTACAGAGTTTACTGTTTGGGGAAGTGAAGAAGGGGGCGGGGGAGAGACCGGAGAAGCCCAAGACGCGGCGAGGGCCGACGCGGGCAGCAGGACCCACCTCAGCAGGGCCGCCATGCAGGTCTCACAGAACCGGTGTCCGCACTCCGTCTGCTTCGGGTTACACAGCACCAGGCGGCACTTCTCGCACTTGTACTTGTCCTCCACGGTCTTCACAAACCTTTCTTTGTAACCTCCTTGCTCGGGGACGAACACGGACGTCCCGGCGCCGCGGTCAGGGTGCAGCTTCAGCGGCGGGTTCGTCTGCAGTGTGCCGGGGGATTCCATCTTTTTACTTGGCTCCATGTCAGGAAGGAGAGATTCTGCGGAAAAGCAGCAGCACTTAGTAAAACGTGTCACGTCGTCCTGCGCACGAAGCAAGAAACGTGGCTTTGGAAACGGGGAAGTGCCTGAGAGCCGAGGGGGCTTCTCCAGGTCACCGACCTCACAGGGACCCTCCCGACTCGAATGTGTGACGGGAACGAGCTTGAGCAAGCGTGCCTCTCTCCTTCCCACTCCACCCACCGTTACTGTTAACGTGACCGTTCAAAAAGCTTCTGAAGGCATCAGTTGTGTCTCTAAAGGTTCTCTGAAATACAGGTGGCACTTTGCTGTGCTGTAACTTAAACGTGTAGGTGTCAGTCCGACATCCTGGCCAAAGCAACGGCCATCCCCAGCCAATTTTACTTCTTGGTTAGCCTCACTGCCGAGGACAGTCCCCGGGGCGTGACTCAGGCATGGCCTGCCGTCGTAGTGGAGCCTGTGCTGGGAACAGCGCCGCCCCTCCAGCAGCAGCAGGTACTGTCCGCCTCCTCATGCTGCTCTTCCCCCCGAGCAGACCCCACAGACCCCACGAGGCACCCACAATGCTCCGATCCGGGCGCACCGTGACCGGCACCTGCTTTCCACCGGCCCGGCCCACCTCACCAGCCCTGCGCCAACATGGCCCCCCGCTGCACACGCCGGAGCTTCAGGGTTGCACCCCCTGTGGATATGCAGGCCTTCCGTGCCTGGGGGCGGAGCTGGCAGAGGGGACATGGGGACTGAACGGGTCTCCAGTGCCTGTCTGGACACGCTCTCCTAGTGCATAAGGTCGCAAGTGTGGTGGGTTCCCACCTGCCAGTTCCCGTCAATGGGCAAAAGAAGCATTTCCTGGATATGAGCCACCAAGACCCCTGCGTGCATGGACCCGCCAGCTGAAGCGCATGGTAGCACGTCCGGCCAACCTGCGGAGCAATGTCCTTAAGACTCACCAGGTCGGGGCACCTGGCGGCTCAGTCAGTTAAGCATCCGACTCTGGAGTTTTGGCTCAGGTCATGATCTCACAGTTCATGGGATCAAGCCCTGAGTCAGCGCAGAGCCTGCTTGGGATTCTCCCTCTCCCTCTCCCTCCCTCTCTCTCTCTCTCTCTCTCTCTTCCAGCTCGTGCTCTCTCCCTCCCTCTCAAAATAAATAAACCTTTTAAAAACCCAAAAAAACCTCACCAGATCTCTCAAAAGGACACCGTGTTCTTGCTCGATCCATTTATTTCTGCTACTTACAAAAATAAGGGCCAAATTCCTTCTACTTACAAGGCCCCGGGGTCTGTCCCCCATCGCCTTCCCCTCTCTTCTTAGTGCCAGGCCGCCACGAGCCAGTGTGGGGGCCCCCAGTGCACCCTGGGTTTGCTGGAACGAGCCCTCACGCCGGGCCGCAGGGTGCGGGTGGGGAGCCCACTCCCCGGAGCCTTGTTCTGCCTCATGTGGGGCTGGAAGAATGAACGTTTCACAACCCGGGACATATGCAATGCCAGCAGCCTAACATCTGACAGATAAATGAATTAGTGTTCTAGCCACACTCGGGCTAGTTTTAATAAAATAGAACATCACTGTGGTGAAGTGTGGGAGCCTCCTGTGAAATCCATCTATTTATGAAAACAACAACAAAGATTTTAAAATGACCTCAAAAGGCCAGCAGCCCTTTGCTCACGAATTTGTTGATCAGAATCCTGTTCATGAAGACGCTAAGCGGGAGGTGCCTGGGGCTCGCTCTGCCCGTCAGAGACAATGGTTGTCCAGGAGCCGATCCGCTGCCACCTGCGACGGCTGGTGACCTCTCCCACTCCCCACCTCAGGCCCTTGCTTCTGCAGATGCTCTAGGTTGACCCCCGCCCCCGTTCCCGCGGACCGCACCTCCCCACCTTCTCCAGGGGGCTCAGCTCCGCCAACCCCACTCGCCCGACCCCTCTTGCCCTGTCTGTACTTTCTCCACGGCACTTCCCACCTTCCGACACCGCATGCGCATCGCTTACAGTGTCTCTCCTGCAGCAGAACCTGAGCTCCCCGGACACACGGGGTTTGTTGACGGAAAACGCCAGGTACCTAGAAGAGTGTCTGATGGGCAGAAGGCACCCGGTACACATCTGCTGAGCTAATCACGGAGGGAAAGGTGAGGTGTGAGCCATTAGTACCAAGCTGTGTTTCTATGACAACCGACTCTTCCAGGAAAAGAAAACTCCTCGGCTTTTGGATATGGTCTTGGAGATTCTAGCCTTGAAAACTCCTTCTTGGCTTATAAACAATTTGTGACTTTGGTATCTTAGCCAATAGTGCTTAGGAAGCTATGTGTTCAATAAACAGTCTGTAATGAGAAATACTTGATTCTTTAAAGGTGAACTTCCTATTTCGAGCCTGAGAGACAATTCACTTTGGATCAAACTAATGATAAATGATGTCCATTTACCTACAACATGTCATAGTCTGTATAAACAAGTATACAGTTTGGGATCTTTGGTTTTTGTAGGCCATCGAAGAGAAGTGAACAGATATGCAGAACGTATCCCAGGCACATCAAAGAAAACATCACAGCAGCCCTGTCCCGAAGGGCAGAGGCCAGCCCACAGCCGGCAGGCCTGTCGGGACTCACCTGTAACGCAGGGTGTCGGCGTGGGCATCTCTGTCTGCAATGGGCCACTGTGGGCCTCTGACAATCCTACCCAGCATCCCTGCATCTCGTCCCATGCATGCCCCATTCCTGATCTAGGTTGCGAACTGGAGAATGAGCCTTTGGGAAGGAGGGAAAGATGCCCCGCAGTGCTTACGCTGCAGGAGCCAGAGACCTCCTGTGCCTTGTATTCATAAGGGAAGAAAAAGAAGCATAAGACAATGGTCTAAACGTGTAATGTCCACAATAGGCAAATCCACTGAGACAGAAAACAGATTCATGACTGCGAGCGCTGAGGGAGGGGGAACATGTACTGATGGGCACGGGGTTTTCTGCTGGGGTAACGGAGGTGTTCAGGAACCAGACGGTGGGGATGGGTGCACGGCTCTGTGAATACACAACAACCCACTGAACTAGACACTTTATTCTTTTTTTAAATGTTTTAATGTTTATTTGAGAGAAAGAGAGAGAGAGAGAGTGAGCGAGCAGGGGAAGGGTGGGGAGGGAGAGAGAGAGACAGAAAGAATCCCAAGCAGGCTCTGCACTGTCAGCACAGAGCCCGATGCGGGGCTCGAACTCATGAACCGTGAGATCATGGCGTGAGCCAAAACCAAGGGTCAGATGCTCGACTGACTGGGCCACCTAGGCGCCCCTGAACCAGACGTACGAGGGAGCACTGTGAGATTTTCATTTATACCGTAACAGTACATGCCCTCAGAGAAGACAGCAAGCAACCAATACGGGGGAGTGAAGTGTGAAAAGCAAGTACCAGACCCCCTGACCTCGACGACCCAGAGGCAGACACTCCCTTCTGGGGTTCTGGGAGGGCGTACAGACATCCGGGAACGGCAAATGCACATAAAGAAAACTTGCCTTTCTTTTTCCCTCCACACAAACTGTGTTGCACATGCAAGTTGATCGACAGCTTCCTTTCGAAAGCAGCGCCGCGTTCTGACCGTTTTTCCCCATCAGCATATACAGATCTACGTCACTACCCTGAAGGGCTGCGTACAGCACTCCGCTGGACGCTTCACCATAGTTTATACAACCACTTCTACTAATGGACAGTTAGGCTGGTGCTGGTGCTTTGCGATTGTGAGCAATCTGCAGTGAACATTCTTGAACACCTATCTTCGCACGTTTAGGAAAGCTTACAGCGACAGAACTGCCGGGTCAGAGGTGATGTGTGTCTCACAGGACCGTAATCACGCCAAACACTTGTAAAAGGTTGCACATTACAGATTCCCTCCAATATTCACTAAACTAGTAAACAGATATCATTTCAGAGAACCACAGCCCATTTCACTCAAATGCTGACGCTTCCCACTTTACTCTGGCCTCAGCAGTGTTTTCTGGAGAGTGCTGCTGGCCACACGGTTGTACAAACTCCAGGGCTCCCAGCCTGCGAATGCCGGGGGGCACACCCACTGCCCTTCTACGTGGTAGGAACACCCTTCTCCAGGAGCAACTCTGCAAAGGCTGGCCAAACTAACCACATTTTATTTCATAAACACAACATACCCACAACAGCTCTGTTCCTCACACGTCAGGGACACAGGGATGAGATCGTCCCTGCCCTTAGAGAGTTTTCAGGGAGTCACAAAGGATGTGGGCACTCCAGGGTCAACAAACAGCAGACATGAA
This sequence comes from Felis catus, assembly GCF_018350175.1. NCBI lineage: Eukaryota > Metazoa > Chordata > Mammalia > Carnivora > Felidae > Felis > Felis catus. Next base: position 144,524,463 of record NC_058373.1, on the reverse strand, counting down.
GAAACACCACCCAGGAGTTACAAAGGGCTGCAGATCTTCAAAAGAGAAAGATACCACCTCAGTTTCGGGGAGATCTGGGCTTCATGAATTGGACTGGTGGCATCATTTCAATTCCAACAGAAGAGAACAAGAAGGAGCAGCAGGAGACACAGCACAGGCAGGTGGTCATGGAGGGGAACCTGGTGTTAGGGGCTCTGGGGAGGAGCCAGCCAGGCAGGACACCTGGCACTGAGTGGCCTGGGTGGTAAGGCTGGCCGGCGTCCTTCGCTGCGGTGGATCCTTGGGCACAGCATTTATCCTCAGGGCCCCACTTCTTCTCTTCACCTGAAAAGCAGATACTACCCCTAACTGTCATAGTACTATCAGGAGTCACTGTAATACTGTATGTCACATCCGTCTGCATACAGAGAAGACACGTCCTCCCGCCAACAGCGGTCAGGGGGTCTGACAAGGATTGGGCTGTTTTCCTCATCTTACTTAGATAGCCCCCAAGCCTGGTTTAAAAAGCCCCTTCTCAGCAGTTAGACAAGGAAAGAGAAGAGAAGAGAAGAGAAGAGAAGAGAAGAGAAGAGAAGAGAAGAGAAGAGAAGAGAAGAGAAGAGAAGAGAAGAGAAGAGAAAGGAAAAGCAGAGAAAAGAAAAGGAAAGAAAAGGAAAAGAAAGAAAGAAAAGGCATCCAGATTGGAAAGGAAGAAGAAAAACTATTTCTGTTTTCAGAGGACATAACCTTATATATACAACTCACTTAGGTAATCAACTAAAAATGAGTTAAACTAATAAACTTATTTAGCAAAGCTGCAGAATAAAACATCAATATATAAAAGTCCATTTTATTTTTTTTATTTTTAAAGTTTATTTTGAGAGAGAGCGAGCGAGTGAGCGTGCATGGGGGGTGGGGGGGAGACAGAGAGGAAGAGGGAGAGAATCCCAAGCAGGCTCGCACTATCAGCATGTCGCCTGACGTGTAACTCAAACTCACAAACCATGAGATGACATCCTGAGCTGAAATCAAGAGACAGATGCTTAACCGACTGAGCCACCCAGGTGCCCCTCATATTCCTATGCACTGCAGTGAACAATCCAAAAATGAAGTTAAGAAAACAGTCCATTCATAATAGCATCAAAAAGAATAAAATATTCAGGGACAAATGTCAACTGAAGGAGGGCAAGATACCTATACTGAAAATTACAAAACACTTTTGAAAGACAGCAAAGATCTGAATAAATGGGAAGGCATCCCATGTTCATGGGCTGGAAGTCTCCACACTGCTGAGACAGTGACACTACTCAAACTGATCAAATGCGTCCCAACCTCTATTAAAATCCTAGCTGGCTCTTTTAGAAGAAATGAATAAGCTGAACCTAAAAATCAGATGGAAATTCAAGGGAGCCAGAATAGACAAAACAATTTCAACAAAGGACAGAGCTCGAAGATGCACGCTTCCATGTTTCAAAACTTACTACAAATTATTCAGGACACTATGGAATCGGCACTAGACATACATTATCGATGAGAGAGTGCTGAAAGTTCAGAAACAAACCCTCATGTTTGGGGGCAACAGATTTCTGACAAGAGTGCCAGGCCTTTCAACGGGGCACTCAGTGCCAGCGACCTCACTACTGGTACCGGACAAGGAAGGCCTCCTCCTGGGCATTCTCTTTCTGGCTCTTGAGGGCTGCACTGGCAGTTACCACCCCAGAGCTGCTTAGACATCCACCTCCCTCTCTCCCAGGTGAGCCACTTGGCACAGCTCTGGCACACAAAGTACTGTTGAAGGGAGGGTAGTGGGTGGTGGGTGGGTTCTAAGACCTCCCTGGCTGGTATCCTTCCTGCCTTTCAAATAAATGTATTAGATGATATTTGACACATAAAAAAAAAAAAGATTATATGTGGGGGTGCTTAGCTGGCTCAGTGGGTAGAGCATGCAACTCTTAATCTCAGGGTTGTGAGTTCGAGCCCTATGTTGGGCATAGAGCCTACTTAAAAAAGTTTTTTAAGAAGACTGTGTGCAATACACATGCAAGGCAAGAATACAACAACAACAACAACAACAACAACAACAAAACAGACTTCCCGAATCCACCGCCTACTTAACAGTCACCACCTACCCATGTGCTCCTTCCTCAGCCATCCTTCTGACTCTCTCCAGAAGTAAATGTCAGCCTCAACTTTCTATCTATAATCCTCTTGCTATCATATATATTCTTCTTATTTTTTTAAAAAAAATATTTATTTCTTTTTGAGGGAGAGAGAGAGCAAGCACAAGCAGGGGAGGGGTAGAGAGAAAGGGAGAGACAGAATCTGAAGCAGGCTGCAGGCTCCAGGTTCCAAGCTGTCAGTGCAGAGCTCAAACTCACTAAGTGTGAGATCGTGACCTGAGCCAAAGTCAGACACTCAACCGACTGAGCCACCCAGGTAGGTACCCTTCTTCTTAAACAACATACTTTCGCCTGTTTTTAATTGCACAGAGTGATACCATATCATATGTAGTCTTCTGCCATCAGCACTGTAAGTTTTCGCCCTTGTCTGCTCTGTGCAGGAGTTATGCTTCATTCATTTTCATGGCTGTATAATATTCTACAACTGACATATCCGTTTTTATATCACAGTTGCCAGTCTTTGCTATCATGAGAAATGTGCTCTGAATATTCTGGCACATCTGTTATGGAACCCTGCATAAGTTTCTCTAGGGTACGTGCTCTAGATCAGGGGATCGGAGGTTAGCAAACTATAGCCTGTGGGTTAAATCTAGCCAGTAGGCTGTTTTTGTTAGGTTACTGTTACTATTGCCTACTTCCTTGAGCCAAGGATGCATTTCAGATTTTTAAAGAGTTGAACAAACAAATGAAACCTAAAGATCCACAAAGCCTAGAATACTTACCAACTTGCCCTTCACAGAAAGAGCCTGCCAATCCCTCTCCTGGACTGGGCACCTAGAACGCAGAGGAACTGCTGATTTGCAGGTTGTATTCGTGGCCAGTTTACAAGCGAGGGCCCGACTGCTCTCCAAAGCAAAGCAGTGTAAACACTTCTATTAATCCACATCCTCACCAACTCTGGGAATCAGACCTCTTAGGTTCTGCCAACCTAGCAGGTATAATGGTCTCTTTTTTCTTACTCTAACGATTAAAAAGGTTTAGCATCTTTCATACCTTCGTGGGCCACTTATGTTTTTCCTTCTGTGAAATGCTTGATTGTGTCTCTGCCATTTTTTAATTGGGCCACTATCCTTTTTAGTACTGATGTGTGGGGATTATTCACATATTCCGACTAGTAATCCTTTGTTAGTTATATATACATGTCTTTCCCCAGTTTGTGGATGGCTTTAATGTTATTTATATCTTTAAATGAAGAGAAGTTCTTAATTTTAATGTATTCAAATTTTCCCGTATCTTGGCCTTTTAAAAATATTCAGATTATCTCATAGGTGATGCTGATGAAAAAGGCACTACAGTATATATTAAACTGAAAGAGAAAGCAGCTTCAACTCTATTATAAAGTCATTTTCAAAAGAAGAATATTCTGTTCAAATAAAACTAGCAAATAAGCCAGTAGGTCAAACACACTCACAACTGCTCAAGGGAAAGTTTTCCTAAACAAGAGTTTATTCAAGTCAGAAATGACATGAACCCCGAGCAGGGCCCAGTGGGGAGGCCCATGACCTTCTGTATCAATGAGATGGCCAATGGGGGCCTTAGCTGGCCCAAAGAAAGCAGGAGCACGACACCTCAACAGGTGCCAGGACTGGTGGACGGATGAACAGTCTCAGGTTTGCTCATGATCCCAAACTCTGCTAGCCATCAATTGTCACTATGAAAAGTCAGTTCTGATTTAAAGTGTGAGAATCACCTGACCACTTTCTAAAACAACTAGGACAATAGGGACGATGCCTTTAAGTCTTTAAACAAGACAAATACCCACCTATTATGTCCCAAGGAAAAGGGAGTTTGGATTTAGGAAAATCATCACTGGAGGCAGTTTTTCACAATCAATTCAGAGGTGGAGGGAGAATAATGAGCATTCCTAAAACTGGACAGTAATGTGATCACCTTGAGACCCCACACAAAGTCATGCAGATGGAGAAACCACTGAGGTGAATCTGCTTCAGTCCCTTCAAGCCCTTCAAGCTATGTACCGGGGGGGGGGGGGGGGGGGGGGGGGGGGGGGTTAGACACTACCTGATCACCAACGGAAACAAAAGTTGCCAATAGCAACATGGGAGGGTACCATTTTTACCAGAATGCCCTCTAACCAACAGGCACAAAACAAATATTAAAAACAATTTATCTTTGGGGCGCCTGGGTGGCTCGGATGAGCATCCGACTTCAGCTCAGGTCATGATCTCATGGTTCGTGAGTTCAAGCCCCACGTAGGGCTCTGTGCTGACAGCATGGAGCCTGGAGCCTGCTTCAGATTCTGTGTCCCCCTCTCTCTCTGCCCCTCCCCTGATCTCACTCTGTCTCTCTCTCTCCTCAAGAATAAACATTAGCAAAATTAAAAAACATAATAATTTATCTTTTATCTTGCTTACCTCCATAAGGCATCTTAAATCCTTTCTGAATCAGGTGTGGTGTACATAAATTTGGCAAACTCAAAGTTGGTCACAATGTTAAAAACAAAACAGTGAGCAATGTCAGTGAAAACAGCTGAGTAAGAAACTCCAAAAATCCATCCTTCGATAAAAGAAAAAAACTGGCAAAATCCGTCAAGGACAACTGTTTGCAACCTTAGAAACTAACCAAAAGCTTGTAACAATCAGAGGAACACTTAAGCATGAGAAACCAGCTGAATCTTGGTAAGAACAGTGAGCTCAGTGGCATTTTTTTCCTCTCCTGAATCCATGTGCCAGTACAGTGGCCTGGATTCTAACAGCCTGCAATTGCTGGTCAGATATCTGGCAGGAGGTGGGGGGAGAGTGGGAGAAGAACAGACCTTATATGCAAAGAATTTTGGTGGCTTAACTTACCTAGAAGACCAGCTCAAAGCATTTGACTTTACCTCAATAAACAGAACTCTTCCAATGCTAAGGTGGTTACTGTAGGGGGAGGGGGTGGTGATTACTGAAAATGTTTAGAGGCAAATTCATTAACAACCACTGCCTGGGGCAATCAATAACAATCAAGACAAATGAGAGATTAACCAAAATGTTGAAAAGGAAAGTTATGGGAAAAGGGCCCTAATAAGCTCCAATGTGTTTCTGGGAATCTAGAAGGTCACACAAATGCTGGGGGCTGCGTGCACGTTCAAGAAGGCCTGAGAAGGCTTTAAGCCTCTGGCTGACCTTCAAGTTCTGTACAGAGGAAGTGAATGGTAAGTAAGAGTTGTCAACTGCCCAGCTGAAATGTTGAAAGCACACCCCAACAAAAGTCACAAAGACCCCATCTGAAAAGACTGGGAGATAATTTTTGTTCCAGGCACTTACGGAAACCTCTGGCCAATCACTAGTTGACTCCTACACTAATGGAACAGGGACTTCAACGACCACACACGATAAAGAATATACACTTTACAGACTTAGCTCAAAAAGTCATTGCACAAGCAACAACAACAAATCCTGGGGAAAGGGAAGAATCTCATTTCCAGATCTGCCACATTATAATACGAAAAATTTCCAATTTTCAGCGAAAGATTACAAAGCATGCAAAGAAACAAGGAAGTATGGCCCATAACGGGAAAAAACAAGAAACAGAAGCTGTCCAGGAGGAAACCCAGACACACTAGACTCACAAAGACTTTAAATCAGTGTGCACATGTGTTCAAAGAGATCAAGGAAACCATGTGCCAAGAACTCAAAGAAACCATCAGAACAATAGCTCACAAAATAGAGAATTATCAATAAAGATAAATTTATAAAAAGAACCAAACAGAAATTCTGGGGTTGGAAAGCACAACTGAAACGAAAATTCACAACAGGGGCTCAACGGCAGAACATAGCAGGCAAGAGAAAGGACTGGAGAACCTGAAGATGAGTCAACTGAGTTTATCCAGGCTAAGTCACAGAAGGAAGACACAAAAAAGAAAAGTGAACGGAGCTTTAAAGGCCTGTGGGGCATCATCAATCACACCAACATACACGTTATGGGAGTTCCAGAAAGGGGAAGAGGGAGAGAAAGGGATGGAAAGAATATCTGAAGAGACAGTGGACACAAACTTCCCCTATTTGATGAAAAATATTAATCTGTGTACATCCAGGAACCTCAACAAATTCCAAGAAGGATAAACTGAAAGAGACTCACACGAATATACATTATGATCAAACTGTGGAGAAACAAAATTCTGAAAGCAGCAAGAGACAAGCTACTCCACATAAAAGGATTTCCTCAATGTGAGTAACAGCTGGCATCTCATCAGAAGTCATGGAGGATAGAAAATGCATGACATATTCAATGGAGTGTGAAAAAAAATTAACTAAGAATTCTGTATCTAACAAAACTATTCTTAAAAAATGAGGGAGACTCTCAACAAAATACTAGCAAATTGAATCCAACAGCATATTAAAGGTATTATATACCAAGACCTAGTGGGATTTATCCCAGGAAGGCAAGAGTGGTTCAATGTAAGAAAATCAATAAATGCAATAAACCATATTAATAAAACAAGGGAGGAAAAACACAATCATCTCAATGGAGGTAGAAAAAACTTCTGACAAATCTAACACCCTTTCATTATAAAAGCTCTTGCCGGAGAACTAGGAATAAAAGGGAACTGCCTCAACAAGATAAAGGGTACCTAAGAAAAAGTCACACTTAATGGTGAAGACCTGAAAGCTTTTGCCCTCAGAGCAGGAAGAACGGAAGGATGTATGCTTTCACCACTGCTATTCAACCTCATACTGGCAGTTCTAGACAGAGCAAGAAAAAGAAGTAAAAGGCATCCAAATAAGAAAGAAAGAAAACTATTTCCATTAACAGATTACACGATCTTATATATAGAAAATCCCAAAAAATTCACAAGAAAAACAACTAGAGCTAATAAATGAATTCATCAAAGTTGCAGGGTACAGGATTAACACAGAAGCAACAGTTGTGTGTCTGTAGAATAGTAATAAACAATCCAAAAGGGAAATTTAAAAAGCAGTTCCATTTACAATAGCATCCAAAAGAATAAGATACCTAGGAATAAATTAAAGCAAGGAGGTGAGAGATTTGTTCACTGAAAACTACAAAACAATTGCTGAAAGAAATGAAAGATGCAATTAAACAGCAAGACATTTGTTAGCTGCAAAACAAGTCTATATACATGAATTAGCAGACTTAATATTGTTACAGTGGCAATACTACCTGTGGTTAATTTTATGTGTTAACTGGACTGGACCATGGGGTACCTAGATATTTGGTCAAATATTATTCTAGGTGCTTCTGTAGGGGTGCTGGATGAGATTAACATTTAAATTGGTACAGTGAATAAAGCAGATTGCCCTCCCCAGTATGAAGGGGTGTCATCCATTCAGTCAAAGGACTGAACAGAACAAAAAGCCTGATTCTCCTCCAAGTAAGGAGTCTTTCTACCTGACTGCCTTCAAAAGGAGGCATGGGCTTTTTTCCCCGTTTTTGGACTTAAAAACTAAAATATCACAGCTCTTCCTGGATTTTGAGGCTGCTGGCCTTTGGACAGGAACTACATTCCTGGCTCTCGTGGTTTCAGGCCTGCAGACTCAGGCTGGAACTAAGCCACTGGTTCTCCTGGGTATCCACCTTGCCAACTCACTCTGCAGATCTTGGGACTTGCTTGCCTCCATAATTGTGAGAGCCAATTCCTTGTAATAAATACCTCTTTCTACACACACACACACACACACACACACACACACACACATACAGGTTCTGTTTCTCTGGAGAACTCTACCCTAAGCGATCTACGGATGCAATGTAATCCTTATCAAAACTCTAATGGCCTTTCTCTGACAGAAATGAAAAACTCTGATCCTCAAATTCATATGCAATTACAGGGGACCACAAAGAACCAAGACAATCCTGAAAGAGAAAAACAAAGTTGGGAGACTCACATTTCTCAAACTTATGACTTCAAAACCTACTACAAAACCACAGTGATCCTAACAGTGTAACAGTGGCATAAAAACGCACATATAGACTAATGGAATACAACTCAGAGTCCAGAAACAAACCCATACATCTATGGCTAAATGATTTTTGACAAGGATAGCAAGACCAGTTAGTGGTTAAAAAAAAAAAAAAAAGTCTCTGGGACAACTGGGTAACACTGGCAGAAGAATGGACTTATTAGACCCTCACATCATTCCATATACACAAACTAGGATCAAATGGGATTACCAACTAAAACGTAATAGCTAACACCTAAAATTCTTAGAAAAAATATTGGGGCAAATATTCATAATCTCGAATTTGGCAAAGACTTCTTAGATATGACACCAAAAGCATAAGCAACAAAAGAAAAAGTAGATGAAATGGACTTCACCAAGTTTGAAAACCTGTATTACATAAAAGGATGTTACCAAGAACGTGAAAAGACAACAAAATGGGAAAAACATCTGCCAGTTACATATCTAATAATGGCCTAATATCCCGAATATATACAGAACCCTTACAAGTCAACAACAAAAAGAGAAACAACCCAATTTAAGAATGTGCAAAGAATATGAAGAAGCATTTCTCCAAGGAAGATATAGAAATGGCCAACAAGTATACAAAAAGATGCTCAACATCTTTAGTCATTAGGAAAACACAAACCAAAACCACCATGAATTACCACTTCATACCAACCAAGATGGCTATAATTCTTTTAAAAAGGAAAAATAACAAGCATTGGTGAGGATGTGGAGAAATTCAAACATTTATACACTTTGGTGGAAACATAAAATGGTTTAGCTGCTGTGGAAAACAATCTGGTGGTTCCTGGAGCAGTTAAACATCGAATTGCCATAGGATCCAATAATTCCACTCTTACATATATACCCAAAAGAACTGAAAACAGGTACTCAGACATATATACACGCACGCACGCAGTAGCACTATTCCCAATGTCCAAAAGGTGGAAACAACCAAGATGTCCATCAACAGATGAATGGATAAACAACATGTGGTATCTTCACACAATGGAGTACTGTTTAGCCATAAAAAGAAATGAAGCAATGGTACAGGCTAAAACATGGATGAATCTGGAAAACATTACGCTCAGTGAGAGACGTCAAAACAAAAGAGCACATAGTGTATGATACCATTTATAGGGAATATATAGAATAGATGAGTCCACGCAGACACAGAGCAGACTGGTCATTGGCAGGGGTTGGGGAAGAGTAATGAGGACTCTACCTGCTTAATGGGTATGGGGTTTCCTTTTAGGGAATGAAAATGCTTGGAACCATGTACAGGTTGTGGACACACAACACTGTGGATGTACTAAGCAGCACTGAATTGCTCACTTTAAAATGCCTAACTTTGGGGTGCCTGGGTCGTTCAGTGGGCCGAGCGTCCAATTCTTGATTTTGGCTCAGGTCATGATCTCCCAGTTCATGGGTTCGAGCCCCACGTCAGGCTCTGTGCTGACAGCTCGGAGCCTGAGGCCTGCTTCGGATTCTGTGTCTCCCTCTCTCTCTGCTGCTCCCCTGCTCACCCTCTGTCTCTGTCTCTCAAAAATAATAAATAAGCATTAAAAAAATTTTTTTTAACTTAATGTTCAAAAAAAACTAACCATCATGAGACACAGCCACTAGGATGGCTATAATAAAAGATAATGGAAAATTCCAAGTGTTGGTGAGGATATGAGGAAACTGGAACCCTCATACACTGCTGGAAGGAACGTAATATGGCACTGTCACTGTACCAACCAAACAGTCAGTTGCTCATAAAGTTAACAGTTCCCATATGACCCAGATGTTCTCCGATGTATATAACCAAGAGAATTGAAAACAGATGTTTACACAAAGACTTGTAAACATATGCTCAAAGGAGCAAAATTCATAATAGACAAAAAGTATTAATAGCCCAAGGTGCCCAGCAAGAGATCAGCTAAACAAAATGTGGTATATCCATATATGTACTATTATTTCATCATAAAAAGGAGTGATATACGGATATATGCTACAATATGAGTGAATCCTGAAAACACTGTGCTATATAACAGAAATCAGAAACAAAAGGCCACATACCTTATGATTCCATTTATATGAAATGTCCAGAATAGGCAAAGGAAATTAGTGATTACCAGGGGCTGGGGCAAAGGGAGAATAATGGACATTAGCTTCTTTTTTTTTTTTTTTTTAAGGTATTTTTCTTAATGTTTATTTCTGAGAGAGAGAGAGAGAGAGAGAAAGAGAGAGAGGGAGAGAGAGAGAGAGAGAGAGAGAGAGAGAGAGAAACAGAGCATGAGTGGGGGAGGGGCAGAGAGAGAGGGAGACATAGAATCCGAAGCAGGTTCCAGGCTCTGAGCTGTCAGCACAGAGCCCAACACGGGGCTTGAACTCATACGCCGTGAGATCATGACCTGAGCCGAAGTTGGATGCTTAACTGACTGAGCCACCCAGGTGCTCCTGGACAGAAACTTCTTAGTGGTTACACTAGGAGTTTCTTTTGGGGATGAATGAAAATATTCTGGAATTAGATAGTGGTAATAGTTTATAACATTGTGAATATATTAAAAACCACTGAACTGTACTTTAAATGGTTTAAATGCTGAATTTTTTGATTAAAAAGTGTAACGTACTAGAATATAATAAGCACTCTCAACAACTGCAACAGAAAAACAATAGCAGTAGCATCATTAAAAAATGGCTAACACATCTGAACCTGGCATAATACAATTCTGTCCATATTTAGATCCAAAGAATTTCATATCATTATATGTATCTTAATAAAAAAATTAAAAGGTAAGAAGAGTAAGGATATAGAAGGCACTGAAAAACTAACTTGAGTGAATAATATTTCAAATAAATACAGTGAAATAAGAAGTAAGTGGCCAGCGGACAACTGCCAACGTGGACGCGTACCATACCGAGTGCCAGCGTGCGTGGTAAACGGGCCTCCCCTGGAGTCGGCCATTTCTGATCCCAGACCGGAACAGTATCTACTACAAGTATGGCTACAAAGGCTCACACCATGTTGAAAGGCCCTCAAACTAAAAACCATTGTAAAAGAAAGTTCCTACAGACATTTGAAGTTAAAATGCTAACTTTTTCTACCCATGATGGCAATTTCTGACCTGCAACTACACCTGGGCATCCGCACCAAGCTATAGATGGGCCAAGAATCCCACCATGTGCTTCACATGTAGGCAGAGCACCAGAAGTGGCAACGTTAGTCCAGTCACATCTTTGGAACCTTCCAAAATGTGTAAGTGTGGAAACCTCCGACAAAAACAATGTACACTCAAGTCAAATACATTAAAGAGGTGCTTGAGGTGGGGTGCCGGGGTGGCTCAGTCGGTTGAGTGTCCAACTCTTGATTTTGGCTCAGGTCGTGATCCCAGGATCCCACGGGATCCCAGCGTGATCCCACTCCTCGCTGAGTGTGGAGCCCACTTGGGACTCTCCCTCTCTCCCTCTCTCTGTCTCTCTTTCTCTCTGCCCCTCCCCTCTGTGTATGCACTTGCTCTCTAATTAAACACACACACACACACACACACAAACCCAGAGGTGGTGGAGGAGACAACTCTTGGGCACTTGTGGACTGACATTCAACAGTCCAATGTGGGGAAGCAGCTCGGAGGTTACAACACCCAGAGTGGACACACGTGCCTCTGGTCAGCGCTCCGCACCAAGCAAGTGAGGCAAACCTTGGGACCACTGCCAACACCTCATCTTTTTAGCCTCAAGTGTGGGAAGAGGATGTTTGCTTCCACGCACATAAAGAGTATGTGCTGAACAGTAATGACAGATACACACAAAGCAAAGAGAGTGCAATGGAAACCATCAGGAAGGGAGTTAGGTGACTAAGAGATGGCGCCAGAGGGGGTCTGTGCGCTCTGGGGAGCTGCAGAGGGGCCTAGACAGAAACCACCGGGAGGCAGCAACCTCGGGGGTGGCAGCCCGGGCCGGGCCAGGGACCAGGGCCTGCCACAGCGCCTGGCGTTCTTGGTTCTAGAGTTCCCACTCCGCAGGGTCCTCTGAGCAGAACCACTGCTCTACTATCACATTATTTACGGTCTGCTACGTGTGTCGGCAGGAATGTATCCTATTCGGGGGCCAAACTGTTACCTAAATGCAAGAACCTGTATTTGAGAAAATCACTTCATAAAGTTTTAGTTTCTGGCCAGCTACTCAGGAAGCCCCTCTCTCACAGCTGAGGCATAGCCACACTTCGAAATGCAGCCGGAGCTGGACTGGATCCCTCTGCCTTTCCTCTATGCCTCCATACTCTAATGACTTATGCTCCCTACTTGTGATTTCAGCTGAGCTACATCTTACTTGGAGGTCGGAAACTGGAAACCAAAGCACATCTGCTGACAAAAGGGTGTTCCAAGAACTGGAAAGCCCGGGGAAAACCAAAAAAGGGAAGCATCAGATAAACAAAGAAAATGGCCCCTGCCAGCAAGAAAGTACTAAACACAACATAGATGGAGGCAAATGAGCTCAGCATCAAGCCCAGCAGGGAAATTAAGAGTATCATCTAAGCAATGCCAATACAGAGAGAAGAGAGAAAACCAGAAATAGACAGGTGTGCCCTGTTGATTAAAAAAAAAAAAAAAAAAGGCTTCCAATAATCCATGTTTATGCGAACATTTCAGCAGGGACTTTTGTCATGACACCTGATACCAGATGCTCTACAGCAGGGAGAGGGCCTGTGGCTGACACACCGGCAAAGCAAAGACCAGGGGAGACTAGGTTCTCATCCAGACAAACGCGCAGGTCGTAATCACGTACGTAAAAGCCCCACTTAGGAGACAGAAACAGAGGGGGTGGGGCGACGTGGACTGGACAGCCAGCCAGCCACGGGCTCACAGCTGGAGAAGAACCTGATTAACCCACAGCATAAAACTTGGTCTTAAATCCTTTAGGAAAACAATAGCTATCTGAGGCCCGGCACTGCCAACATCCCTTGATTTAGGGATTTTTCTTTAAAGCGCTCATTCAACCCTGACGGTGTAAAGATGCTGTGTCTCTCCTGGACCAGGGCCAGAGTCCTGCCATCTGGACAGAAGGAGAGAGACAGGCTGAGGGCTCAGTCCACTCAACAGACAAGCCACAAAGAGCCACATCCAGGTGGATGCTGCCCGGAGGCCGTGCTTGGACTGGAGGCAGAAGCAGCTGTGTGTGTGTGAGAAGATCTGTCCTCCTGGAGCATCGACTTCACTTGGAAATATGAGTGAAAAACAGAAGACGTGGCCACACGGAGTGGATTAGGGTATTTAAATCAACTTTCACAATAAAGCATGAGATTTCAAAAGCACTGGCTCTGATCTCAGTGCCCCTTCCCAACCCCTCTGGCGCACCCCCCACCACCTTCACCTGTGGTGTAAAGGTGGGAGCCGCGCAGTGCTGATGTGGACCGTCTTCTCTCCCGCACACCCCCACGCCGGGCCACGGCACCCCCACGCAGGCCTCACCCAGCAGATGTGCGCCAAGGAGCCTCCCCCTGGGCACCACAGCACCACGCTTTCTGAGCTCCCAGACCACCTCCCGCTGCTTGTCACGTTACCCAGGCCCCTCGTCATCCACGCAGCCAGCATGGAACTTGTCACTCCCGGCCCTTCCGTTCCTGTTTGACACATCTCTGCCTGCGACACTGCAGCCTGTCCCACCCCGAGGAGTGTGCCGCCACCACCGAGCCGGCTGCCCCGGTGGAACTGTGCTCACCTCCCTGATTCCGACATCCACTTACTGGTTTCAGCACTCCTGATCTGACTCCCCGTCACCACCACCTCTGTGAATACAGGAAAGGCATTCTTTTTTTTTTTTTTTTTAAGATTCTATTTTTTTACCTAATCTCCACACCCAGTGTGGGCTCAAACCCACAACCCCGAGATCTGAGTCTCGTGCTCCACCACCTGGGCCAGCCAGGACCAGGGTATATGTTCTGTTGCTAGGGAGATGCTCTCAGATTCGGTTTATTTATCTGCGGTCTTCCAGCTAAAATAACCCATCTTGAGTTTCTAGTCCAAACCTCACATATTTTTACATGTAAGGAAAATCAGGCACTGAAAAGCAACGTGCTTGCGAGGTCCCCAAATCACCAAGAAATCGGCAATTGGATAAAGAGCAAAATTGATGACATGTATACACAGAAGAAAGCCAACATATTTTTAAAAATTAGATTTTTTCTATAATACACTGAACATGAGGGAATACTATGCTGCTGCACAAAAGAGAGTGAGGCGGATCCCTATACACTGCTACGGCGTGAGCCTCACGACAGGCTGTTAAGTTTAAAAAAAAAAAAAAAAACAGGAAACAAGATGGAGAAAAGTTGTATGTTGCCAGTGTCTAAGAAAGAGGGCTGTGTGCACACACACACTTACATTAAAAATAGGTATGTTGGGGCGCCTGGGTGGCTCAGGTGGTTGAGCGTCCGACTTCGGCTCGGGTCATAATCTCGCGGTCTGTGAGTTCAAGCCCCGCGTCAGGCTCTGTGCTGACAGCTTGGAGCCTGGAGCCTGGAGCCTGCTTCGGATTCTGTGTCTTCCCCTCTCTCTGCCCCTCTCCTGCTCATGCTCTGTGTGTGTATCTCTCTCTCTCAATAATAAATAAACGTTAAAAAAATAAAATAAAAAAATTAAAAAATAAAAATAGGTATGTTACCAACGGAGGAAAAAAGAAACAGTGCACAAACATCAGCAACAGAAGCTTGATTTCTGAAAATATTTAATTTTGATTTGGAAAGACGAAAATGTTTTCTAAACCTTCGACAAAATTTTAAAAGAAGCTATTCCTTAAAATTAAAATAAAAAATGAGTATAACTGGCAACCAGGTGGCTGGCACATTGGGGGACTGGCTCAGGTGACTTTAAAACTTAATTAGGAAAACATCCCTAGGGATACATACTCTAAGGACAAAAAAGAACTCTAAGAACAAGAAAATCCCAAACTGTTTTCAGTAATCACGTTGGTAATATGTTGGTATTGTTATTTTAAAACTACCACATATACTTTATAGGATAAAACAAATATATAATGATGCTAACATTGCTGGGAACCAAGGTTTGCAGCATTAGAGAAAAGCGATACCAATATAAACCAACGAAGTAAAAACCAAGCAATAGTCAATTTGAAATAAACATCAGTGTGAACTGCTGATGTTTTCCCTTAAAAAGCGTATTTGCCTGTCTGTCCACCCAAAAGGCCTAGCAGTGCGTGTCCCCGGTGCCCAGATTGTGGTCTCAAGACACCATTTTCTACAAAAGGGAACCAGAGCTGCTCGGAGAAGAGCCAACGCCAGGCCTGGGGCAAAGAAGTTTAGAACAAATCTGGAACACCTCACGGTACCAGAAAGCAAGGAAGGGAAGAGTGCAGGTCACGTCAAAGGACAAAGGAGCCCACTAAAGAGGCTCCACCAGCCACAAGTGGCTCAGGATTGGCAACTGTAAGAATCCTAACTGCGAGGGACTGAAACGTACCACGTGTGTTTAAGTTCACAAGTTGGTAACACTACTTGAAACAGTCACCTGTCACTTTGGGAGTGGCTACAGAACCATCTCATTATTGAGCACAGAGAAAGAGAACGTATCTTCTTCCTATCTGAACTACCCCTTAGGGTGACCAAATACTGAACGAAGGGCAGTTTCCATCTACCGACATATTTCAGCTACTCAAGGCAGAACAAACGAGTCATGTCATTTCACAACCTGCGAGGACTAAGTCCAGGCACCGAGCAGCACAGGCCCGGAGCCACGAAGACGCGTGCCTCCTGGTGAGGGCACACACCACGGCCTCAGCAGGGCCTTGTGCTCAAAGGCCAGGCCAGAAGGTGGTCAACCGGCCGGATCTATCACCACCCCACAGGAGATGCAGACGGCAGAAGAACACGTTCGGTGCCAAGGGCAAAATTCAACACAGGGAAACCTGACCACAACCAGCCACCCAAGAACACATGAGGAAGAAAAGGGACAGGGAGGGGCAGTCACAGGATGAAAACAGGCCGAAGGGACATTATCAGCTAGCTGCCGTTGTGCGAGCCCTGCTTCAAACAAACTAAAAACACTGACACAACCAGGGAAAACTGAATGGTCCTGGTATTATGAATAATTTTTAAAACTGCACTTTTCTTAATACTTGAGAATTTATCAAAAATAGCTATATATTAAATCTCACTATGGATGTAAGCATTTCAAACCCATTTTATACTCATTTTACTGTTCTAACATAGTAAAGAGTTCTTAATTTCAAGTATAATGTGCCACTCAATCACAAATTAGAGATTAAAACAGGGTATTTTGTTTCCTTTCAAACTCCCAGAGAAAGAGAGTTAGGGAGCAAACAGTTCATGCACCAGAAGATGCAATCCCAGAGCACCTGGCTGGCTCAGTCAGAAGAGCAGGTGATTCTTGATCTTGGGGTTGAGTTCAAGCCCCACCTTAGGTGCAGAGATTACTTAAAAATAAAATCTTTAAAAAAAAAAAAAAGATGCAATCCTCAGCTGAAGCAAGCCTCCACCCGCGGCCACCAGCACCTTCACTGCAGTGGGGTCCTGCTAGGGAAGGGTGGCCCCAAGCTTTCAGAGGGTAGGCCTATGAGGCAGAAATTCCTACAATTACCCTTGGCATCAAACACATGTATCATTACTGGCTCATGAAAGGTGACGTCGATTACTCTCGAAGTTTAACGCTGGTTTAAAAAAAATGAAAAATAAAATGAAGGTCTGACACCAAAATGCGGTACACGTGCAGAAGGTACTCAAATACATCTGTTACAAAGTGAAATTACTAAAGCCAAAAATGAGTACATTCCGGATGTTGTTTAATGACTTTATTTTTCTGAAAAGCAAACAAGTTCCAGCTGCAAAAAGAAATCTATATAAAGTAAAATCATCCAGTGACATACCCGTGTGTCATATGCTGTAAGAAGATACACCAAAGCTCGATCAGGGAGGAAGAGATTTCAACAGAGAAAGAAGCAAAGCGGTGTCAGTCTTATCCTTCTTCACAGAATGTAGTGGAGTCTCTTACCTGAGGAGTAAGAATAATACTCGGTCATCTCACACCGGGAACATTTTTGAAACTTTTAAAACTAGAATTTCAAAAATGTAAATTAAAAAAAATGATCAAGAAAGAAGTTCAAATAAAACATTTTAACCACTCTATATAAACTGTACTTTGGATTCGCTACGTTTTTTGAGTTGGACACAAATGACAAAGTCAGGATGTCTTCGGACTATTTTTAACATAACTTTTATCATGGAGTATTACACATAAAAAAGCACAGGAAACACGCATGTTCAGCACATAAACAAACGCTAGTTCAACTACCACCCCGGCCAAGAAATAGAACACTGCTGAAATCCCAGAAAAGGCAGGGCGCCTCTCTCTGACCCCAAGCCCTTTCCTCCTACTATGAGCAGCTACCCTAACTTTTATGGTTACCATTCCCTACTTTACATTTATCCCCTAGGTATGTGGCTCTGATACAGCTCTTTTGCCAACTTCTGAATTTTATAAGAACAGAATCCTATGCGCGTCTTCCTTTGTCTTGCTCTTTGTTTTTTCTGCTCCACCCGCCATTTACTTTCATTGCCACGTAGTATTCCACTGCGTAAATAGACCGTAATTTATTTATCCATTCCCCTGTCCCCTGAATAGTTTCTGCTTTGGAGCAAAGACACACCACTGAGATCTGGGGCCCCTGGGTGGCTCAGCTGGCTAAGCGTCCAACTCTTGGTTTTAGATTCAGCTCATGATCTCCTGGGTTTGAGCCTCTTGTCAGGTTCTGAGCTGACAGCACGGAGCCTGCTTGGGAGTCTCTCTCTGCCTCTCCCCCACTCACACTCTCTCATAATAAATAAATAAATAAATAAATAAATAAATAAATAAATAAATAAATAAATAAATTTTTAAAAAACTAAAAAAAAAAAGATACACTACAAAGATCTTTCTGGTGCAGCTATCTTAATTACGCACATGAGCATGTATTTCTCTAGTGTACACACCTAGAAATGTGACTACTAGGTTATCCACTAAGTATCTATTCAACTTTGCTAAATAAAGCCAAACTATTTCCCAAAGCAGTTGCAACAATTTACACTCCCACCAGAAGGGTATGAGAGAGTTTCTGGTGCTTAACTTCTTCAACAAGACTGGTCAGACTTTTTAATTCTTGCTAACTGAATGGCTGTGTAGTGGTATCCTAAGAATTCTTTGTTACATAAAACAATAATTATTTTGAATAAATTCATGAAATTTTACATCTGACAACTGCAGCAATGCAAATTTAACTTTGCAACCAAGTATCTGTTCATTTTTCCAATGGTTACTGCGCTATGATTTCTCATCAGGTTTAATTAACTCCCTAACCTCAGTCCACCAACTTCCAGAGACACTGACTCCAACCCCCAGGCATAGGGGGACGTGTGCCAGTTGAGCATCCCAGTCCCTGGGTAGAGTTGGTTCATCCCTGTGAACATACAGAGTCAAAATTAATGAAGTCTTTTCTTCCTCTTCTGGAACTCAAAGAGATTCTCTCTTCCCCAAAGTACCTGAACATGTGGAAAGCAATCTGCCAACCAAGACATCTTGTGTGAGCAAGAAACAGACTTGTTTGTAATAAGCTACTTATTTTGTTACAGGAATCAGAGTTGCCCACTGTTTAATGTGAAATGACACTTGTTAATGACACTCTAGTAACACTCTAGTCCTGCTCTTTGCCTTAAAGTATATTTTGTCTGACACTATACGATCTTATTTTTGGTGTTTGCATAGTTTATTTTTTTCATCATTTTACTTTCAACATTTCTTAATCCTTATAGATGAATGTCTTGTAAACAGTATATAGTTGGATTTTTTAAACACCTTATTTAAAAAAAAAAAATCTTGGTATCTTCGTCTTCTAAATGGAAAATTTACTCTATTTGCATTGGAAGCCATTACATACACCTAGGTAGATTTAATTCTACCATTGTACCTGGGGCTTTCTTTCCTTTTTTAATCCCAACCCAACCTACCAGAGGCTTTTCTATTTGCCTTCTTTTGGATTGTTACCATTCCAATCTCTGCTCCCTAGTAATCTAGAAGTCACATGTCTGGTTTTTATTCTTCTTATGATTACTTTAGAAATACAATGTGATGTGCAGGCTCTTAAAGGCCACTGCGGTATCTCTCCCCTTCTCTTGGACAGCAAGGAATTTAAAATACTAACTCCATTCATCACACTGCCAACGTATGTCCTACCGCTGTGTTTACATATGTGCACATATTTTTGTCATTGTTAACATTTTAGGTAACATTCATTTTTGTTAGATGGAGAATCCTTTCCTGTTGTGTAGTGAAGGTATTACTCCTAGTGCTTTTTGGCTTTCACTGCCGGTGTTGGGAAGCGGCCTGTTGTGCCTCGGTAGGCAATCATGTGCTCCACTACCCTGTGTTCGGCTGTGGATTTCTTTTTACTTAGGGTATCCTGCCAGTCATTTGTTGAACATCTTAAAACTACGGTTTGGATTGTTTCAACTTCCTGGAAAACTGTCAACCATTTTCTTCTCAAACACTGCTCTGCACCACCCATGTCCTCTACTCCCAGAACCCAATTACGCGTACGTCAGACTTCACTACCTCCTCCGAGTCTCCTGCCTTCCTTTGCGTTCCCCACACTTCTATCTCTGTGCTTCACTTTCATTTTCCTTTTTTTGATCTATTATGATGTGGATTACACTGATTGATTTTCCAGTGTTAAACCAATTTTTCACTCTGAGATAAACCTTATTTGATTGTTATGTAATATCCTTTTTATGTTTCTACATGGATTATATTTGCTAAAGTTCATGGGAGACACGCGTGTACAACAAATACACTTGGTGGTTTTCCTTTATTACAATGTCTTTGCCTAGTTTTGCTTTCAGAGCAGTGCTGGCCTCATAAAATGAGATAGGAAGCATTTCCTCCTCCTCAATTTTCTAAAAAAGTTTTTGTCTGATTAGTATTCCTTTTTCTATAAGTGTTTAATACAATTCACCAGTGAAGTCATTTGGGTCTGGGGTGTTCTTTGAGGTAAGGAGTTTAATTACAAATTCAATTTCTTAATAAATACAACCGGTTATGAAGGTTATATATTTCTTCGAGTGAGCTTTGGTAGTTTGTGTTTTTCAAGGAATGTTTTCATTTTGTCAAATTTATTGGCATAAAATGATTCACAATTTTACCCTTCTTACCCTTTCAACGTCTGTAGGATCTGTAGTGATACCCTCTTTTACATCCCTGATATTGGCATTAATATTTTCTTTCATTCCCACTGATGACAGATTATCCTGGATACGACAGTCACCTTTGACTTACTACAGTTTACCTGCAAATACTATTATACCACTTTAAGCATATAGTAGCACCATATTTCTGTTTCTCCCCTCCCGTCTTTTGTGCAGTTTTCATTTATTTACCTCTGCAAGTATGAGAAGTCCCACATTACACTGTTATTTTTGCTTTAAATAGCCTATTTTTATTTTCTTATTATTATTTTGAAAGTCTGTTTATTTATTTTGAGAGAGACAGAGAAAGCAGGGGAGGAGTAGGGAGAGGAAGAATCCCAAGCAGGCTTGGCACCCGCACAGAGCCCGATGTGGGGCTCGAACACTCGAAACTGTGAGATCATGACCTGTGCTGAAATGAAGAGTTGAATGCTTAACTGAGTGAGCCACCAGGAGCTCCAAAATAGCCAAAAAAAAAAAAAAAAAAGCAATTAGAAATGAGAATATTTATCCACCTATTGACCGTTTCTGGTTCTTTTCATTCCTCTGTGTAAAAATTTCCATCTGGTATCATTTCCTTCTACCTGAACTTCCTTAAAAATTTTCTTGAAGCGTAGGCACGCCTGGGGAGCTCAGTGGGTTGAGCACAGACTTTGGCTCAGTCATGATCTCACAGTCAGGGAGTTGAAGCCCCGCATCTGACTCACTGCTGCGAGCACAGAGCCTGCTTCAGATCCTCTGTCCCCTTTCTCTCTGCCCCTTCCCCACTTGCGCTCCCTTTCTCAAAAACAAACAAACATTAAAAGAATTTTTTTCTTGTAGTGCATGCAGTTCTGCTGGCAATAAAATCTGTCAGCTTTTCTTGGCCTAGAAATTTTGATTTCACTTTTATTTCTAGAAGATATTTTCTCTGGGCACAGAATTCTAAACTAACAGGTTTTTCTTTGGTACTTTAAACATGTCATTCTGTTGTCTTTTGGCCAGCACAAATCGGACCAGAAGCCAGCTGCCATTTCTATCTTTGTTCCTCTGTAATGTCTTTTCTTCTCACCGCTTTTTAAGTTTTGGGCTTTTTTTTTTCTTTATCACTGGTTTTTCAGGAATTGGATGTTGCAGTATGTTGGTATGGTTTTGTGTACTCTATTTGGGATTTTTGAGCTTTGTGGTTTATAGTTTTCATCAAATTTTTAATTTTTTTTCAGCCATTATTCCTTCAAGTGTTGTTTCCATTCCCTCCTCTCCTGGAACCCCAATTACACATATCTTGGAGCAGGTGGTTTTGTCTCACAGGTCCCTAAATGCTCTGTTATTCTCTTCAGTCTTCTCTATTCTTTTTGCTGTATTTTGGACTGTTTCTATTGCTAAGTCTTGAAGTTCAATGACCTTTTCTGTAGTGCCAACCTGCTATTAATCTCTCTACTGCATTTTTCATTTCAGATACAGTATTTTTCATCTGGAAGTTTTATTTCAGTCTTTCTTTTCATATCTTTCATTTCACTCATTTTCCTCTACATTTTTGGATATGTGTGACTTACGTGTAACAGTTATTTTAATGTCCTTGTCTGCAAATTCCATCATCTGTTATTTTGGGGTCTGTTTCTACTGACTGATTTTTTTTCCTGGTTAATACCATATTTTCTTGCTTCTCTGTATGCCTGATAATATTTTTTAAGGTTTTTAAATTTTTTTTAATGTTTTTTAAATTTATTTTTGAAAGAGAGCATAAGCAGGGGAGGGGCAGAAAGAAAGAGGGGGTCAGAATCCGAAGCAGGCTCCAGGCTCTGAGCTGTCAGCACAGAGCCCAATGCGGGGCTCGAACTCACGAACCACAAGATCATGACCTGAGCCAAAGTCCAATGCTTAAGGGACTGAGCCACCCAGGCACCCTGCCTGGTAATTTTTATTATATGTTGGACACCCAAATTTTTTTTACACTATTGGGAGCTAGAATTTACTACACCCTTTCTTTTTCTTTTAAAGTAGGCTCCACACCCAGTATGGGGCCCAACATGAGGCTTGAATTCACAATCCTGAGATCAAGACCTTAGCTGAGATCAAGAGTTGGATGCTTAATCAACTGAGTCACCCAGGTGCTCCAAGATTTTATTATATATATATTTAGAGAGAGAAAGAACATGAGCAGGGGGAAGGGCAGAGGGAGAGAGAGAATTTTTTTTTTTTTGAGAGAGACAGAGAGAGAGAGAGAGACAGACAGACACAGAGAGAGCACAAGCAGAGGAAAAGACCGAGAGAGAGAATCCCAAGCACGATCTCAGCTTAGCAGGGAGCCCGATGTGGGGCTCCATCTCCAACCATGAGACTACAACCCAAGCCAAAATCAAGAGTCAGATGCTCAACTGGCAGCCACCCAGGTGCCCTGAGAATCGTAAGCAGGCCCCATGCCCAGGGTGGGAGCCCAATGCAGGGCTCAATCCCACAGCCCTGTGATCAGGACCCAAGATGAAATCAAGAGTCAGACGTTCAAATGAATGAGCCACCCAGGCACCCCTATTAAGTCCTTTTCAATACAGCAGGGCTTTGTTCTGAGAAACGTTACTTGGAACCATTTAGGGCAGGTCTACAATGGCCTTTATGGTCTAGAGCTAATCCAGCCCCACTAGTGAGGGGAGGGAAGTCTACCCGATCCCCTCAATGGAAAAGCTGCTCCGAACCCACCCTCACAAAGATTAAAAAACAAGCCTTACAAGGATCTGATACTACTCTAGGTGGTGGGAACACAAACTGTCTCAGCCCTGTGGGATATCCACAAATTGTTCAGTCTATTCCTTTCTGGTGGTTCTTTTCCTGGCTTTGTGTTTCCTCTCGTGTATGTGCTGGTCAGTACTCAACCAGAGTCTCAAGGGGGTCCTTCTGCGGATCTCTGGATTCTCTAAGTAGCTCCCTTCCTCTCCTATATACTTTGCCCCCCAACTCTAGCTGCTTTGTTCTCCCAAATGCTGGGTGTTTGTCACTTCAGTAAAGCTAGTGGGTTCTGGCTTCTCTCTCCTACCCTGCAGTGTGGAAACACTCTCTAGACCAGGATTTGCCTGGCGGTCAAATCTAACCTACTACTAGTTTTTATAAATAAAGTTTTATTGGAACCCATCCATACCCATCCATTCACATACTTAGTATGAAAGCAGACACAGAGTTGAGTGTGTAACTCTGACAGAGACCATATGGTCTGAAAAGCCTAAGATATTTACTGTCTGGCCCTTTACAGAAAAATTTCATGGGCCCTGCTCTAGAGAGTAAGCTGGAATAATCATAGGGCTCATTTCCCTTATTTTAGGGAATACAGTCCTAACCTGTCTGCTGGCCAATATCTGAAACTGTTATTTCTTATGTTTTGTCTGGTTTTCAAGTTGTTTAAGGAAAAGAGTCAGGTTTGGGACAAGGATGAGGAGAATAAGGCACATGACTCAAGTAAATTTTAAAGGAGTACCAAAAAATTCAGTATTAGAGGTAAAAACCAAAGTTAATAAAAAAAATCTACAAGAAGAACATAGTGAAATTTTAAAGATAGTACCAGGAGCAGTGCTGAACTGAGCCATATCTGAGCTGAGGCAAAAGGAACAATCATTAATTCTGATCCTATCTATATTTAAATTTTGATTTTTTCATTACTGATCTATTTGCACCAAATTTGATTTTCTAAAAGTACTGTAATACACTGTTTATTTTCTTAAAGGTTTTATTTTTAAGTAATCTCTCCAACCAAAGTGGGGCTCAAACTCACAACCCCAAGATCAAGAGTCACACGCCCCACTGACTGAGCCATCCAGGTGCCCCTAAAATATTTATTAATCGCAATTATTGAGCTTTCTGGTGTCAATTCTGTACCAGGTCCTGGTGGACAGTAAACCTGGTCCCTATTACTCTGCCACAGCAGAAAGGGAAGACTCCGGAATAACTTTCTTACTAAGCACATCACACTCATACATTATAACTACAAGGATTTATCAGAACCGGAAAAGTAAATGCTTTCTTTCTCAGAAAGATCTTAAAACAGAAAACACTTCAATATGAAACATTATGCTCAAATTACTTCTATTTGCAACTAAGAGTCTCATACGTACATAGTCCCACACATAGACACTCTGGAGACAGGGAAATACTACAAGAATGTGAAAACTTTCCTATTATTACTAAATTAATACATGCACACAAAGATATTACAACTTTGATTATGTAATGTTGGGGAGATACATTTACATTATGGGGTAGACCAAAACCACCCACCAGCAGCAACTGCTACCACGTCCATTTACTAACTGGGGAAGGTAGGTGCCAAGGCTCTCAACACATCAGTTCAATTAAAAGCAAATCAAGCAACAAACTTCATTCCAGATTCTGCAGGGTCACCACCCTGCTGGTGCTCCTCTCTAGTGAATGTGGCAGGAAAGCGCTAGGCAAGCACAAGTGGAAGTAGTCTCACCATCGCAAGAATAAAAGAACCTCCACCGTAAGCCAACTTCTACATATTCTCTACAGCGTTTATTTCCCTTTCTAAAAGCACAGGTGCAGGGGCACTTGGGTGGCTCAGTCGGTTAAGCGTCCGACTTCGGCTCAGGTCATGATCTCACAGCTGTTGAGTTCCAGCCCCCAGTCGGGCTCTGTGCTGACAGCTTGCAGCCTGGGGCCTGCTTCCGATTCTCTCTCTCTTTCTCTCTCTCTCTCTCTCTCTCTCTCTCTCTCTCTCTCTCCCCCTCCCTCCCTCCCTCCCTCCCTCCCCCGCTCATGCTCAGGCACTCTCTCTCTCTCTCAAAAATAAACATTAAAAAAATTTAAAAAATAAATAAAAGCACAGGTGCAGAAAAATGTTTTCAAATGTAATGACCAAAAAAAAAAAAAAAAAAAGCTTTTTCCTTAATCAAAAATTTTATGGTATTAAGTTTAGTGGAGAAACAAAGACTATGAAATTAAAAGTTGTAATTTTTATGAAGAAATAGTCAAAACTCATGAAATGAGTTAATTTAACAATCAGATACCATTCAAGTTCATGAAAGCATCCTCCCCACCCCAAAATTCCCTCTTCCACCTGCTCCTTCTGACCTGGCCTTGGGTGTGAGCCGGGCGGGCCGCCCAGCCTTGCTCCGCAGGCGTGCCTGCCCTCCCTGGCTAAGACCCTGCCTCTGCATCGCAAGGGCGGACTTGCACACCACGCCCCTGGTCCACTTTCTCCTGTGCCTTGGCTCCTTCCCTCTCTCTCCCTTCATGTCCTGCCAGACACTTCATCCTCAAGACTCCATTCACGTGTCTTGACACCTATCGTTTACACTCAACTCACAGTTTGGTCACGAAACTTGAGGGCAGAGATCATGCTAAATTTAGATCTGTAGCCTCCCTCCACCCCCAGCAGCTAGCAAGATGCTAGGCACACTCAGCAGGCACCGGCTTTCTAGGGAGTTAAACTTCTCTAAGCATCTTTCCAAGTACCTTCCCTTCCCAGTGAAAGTGACCTTCCTCAAGCCCTGGTCTATACTGTAAGGACACCCATCATAACACAAGCCTACACTGGCTTTGCTTCCTTCTCTCTCTCCCACCTGACTGTCAGCTTTCTGAAGATAGAAATGTTTTCTTTGGGTATGTGTCTTCTTTGGGTTTGTATCTTCAGCACTTAGAAAGGATCTACCACACAGTAAACATTCAATACATATTAGTAGTTATTATTCAATTATTCCTGTAATTATACATTTATTCCTCACAAGTCTAAATATTCTTCTCCATTTCCCCCTCCATTATAGATATGAGGAAACTGAAACACAAAGATTCAGCAATTTCCCAACATTACACATCAGCAAGTGACAAAGTGGTCTGCCTCTTCCTAACATCTATGTCTATTATCAGAAAGTGACTACCTCAACAAAGGCATGCCCACTGACTCATGATGTAAGAATCAGTCAAGATTTACACTGTAAAAGTGGATTTGCCGTATGCACCTCTCAAATTATCTTCAAAAGGTTATCCGATGCTCCAAATCTCTCCAACTTGCCCAGAGGAGTCAGAGTCAGCAGGACTGAAACTGGTCTCAAAGACCAGTGGTCTCTCCTTGGTAACTTGACCAGCATTCTCGACCCCTCAGACAACTATACATTCAAATCCTAGGTGATCATCTAATTGCTGAGCAACAAGTAAAATACATGCCTCAAAATTCCCAAAATGTCAATAATGCCTAACGAATGCATTTGTCCCTTTTTAAAACCAAGCATCTCTTTTCAGCATTTTGAATTTCAGCACTGACATCCCCAGAATTTATTTATTCCCTTAAGACTAACACAGGACATTCGTGACCAGATGCACCAAAAATAACGTCTTTAGCTGAACTAAGGCCATTTCTGATTTCAAGAAGACACTGAGATATTGGCTAGGCTAAAGTAAACTTCTCACATCATTTAACTACAACTATTTGCTTGCTTTCTAGCTACTTTAATACGAGAACTGACTAGAATTATTTAGCTTACTTTTGAAAAGCAATATCCAGGGGCACCTGGTTAAGCATCTGACTCTTGATTTCCCCTCAGGTCATGATCTCACAGTTCATAAGATCAAACCCCACATCGGGCTCTGTGCATACAGCCGGCTTGCGATTCTTTCTCCCTCTCCTTCTGCCCCTCCCCTGCTTGCTCTCTCTCTCTCTCTCTCTCTCTCTCAAAATAAATAAGTAAATAAACAAACATTTTTTAAAAAAGAAAGAAAGAAAAGCATTACCCAAATGGATCTGAACAAGAAGGAAAAGAGCTAGTTAACAGTGAAATGACTATCCCATGCCACTGGGTAACAGTTAAAACTACTCTTGTGTGAAACAAAACCATGTCTGGAGCTATAATGCAGCGGTGAGTTTGGGTTGGTTGGGTGTCTCTGAAGTCTTACTCACCTGAACTCATGATCAAATATACATTACCACCGCATGCCTACTTTAGTCCTAAAACACGAAACGTCACATATATTTTTACAGATAGTCATGTTGAAAATTTTAAATATCTAATATAATATTCCTAGGATCTTTCTGAATCTAATATTCTCACGCTATGTAAACCCTCCAGAATAAATCAACTTCCTAATCAAATGTGACCCCCACCACTGCCAGAATTGCCGGACCCACCAGTACCAAGTCTCCTACATGACATCCAAATGATCACATTGTTTTAACTTAAGGTGGTACAGAAGCATGACATCTTTCCAGGTCACCCTGAAATTTTCATCTGAACCGTCTTTCAAATAAACCCTATTCTGCAATGTTTGCTTTTGCTTAATATAGTTGTGATTCACTTCAATTTACTGAATTTAAATAGAGATTTGTTATGCGACATCAAATCTCTTCGGTTTCCCCCTAAATTAATCAACATTTGGAACCGAAAATATTCTGGTGTCAACACTTTTTATACAAAAAGAAAAGTCCACATTAATAAAATTTTCTACTGAAATAATATAAAAAGAAATCTTAATTTGTAGGTAGCACCCAGCCATGCCACGCCTTGCACACAGCCCCTGGCGAGGTCCCACCTGGCCCAGCAGTTGGGACCAAAGCTTGTCTGATGCCAGTTCCCTGTTTCCACTCTCACAACTGTCCAATAAATAGTTTTTTTTTAATTTTTTTAATGTTTTATTTATTTTTGAGACAGAGAGAGACAGAGCATGAGCAGGGGAGGGGCAGAGAGAGAAGGAAACACAGAATCTGAAGCAGGCTCCAGGCTCTGAGCTGTCAGCACAGCCCGACGCGGGGCTTGAACTCACAAACCGCAAGATCATGACCTGAACCGAAGTCGGACGCTTAACCGACTGAGCCACCCAGGCGCCCCTCCAATAAATAGCTTTGAATGACAGCACCCTTCTCCAATCTGGCAGTGTCATGAGGAAGACAAAAGAGCATTCTATAAATTAAAATATCAAAAGCACTGGGGCCGGCTTTACTAGTTTCTCAAAATTACCTCAAAATTACCTGAATTCAAAGGATGCATTAAAAGCTGCTACCCTCACAATGTATTCGTTCACTTACAAGAAAACTAACATGGAGATCAAGAGAGGAAAGGGCCATTCAGGACATAAAGAGTCACTATTCTTGGTTGTTTCCGGCTCCTTGGTGGAGTGGGAAAACACAAGTATTCAATAATTTGAAAAGACAGTAAGTTAGTAATGGAAAAAAGATTTCTTGGTTGAGTCAGTAAACACTTGAAAACTTCCAAGACGGTCCTGTGAAGGACACAGAGCATCAGAGCCACCTAGGATGGCCAGCACAGTACAGGGAGGAGGAGACAAGAAAGACGGGGACCCTGAAGACGGTCTATGGGGAAGAGGACACAGCACAAGTAAATGTGTGTATGTGTGTGTGTGTGTGTGTGTGCACGCGTGTGACATGAAGACTACCAAGGAGGCTCCTGGTGAACACACCAGTGACACCCATTTAAGTAGGTATAGGGAAGGCCTCCTTGGGGAGAGGACATTTAAGCCATGATCTGAAGGATCAGTAGAAATGAACTATTTCTGTAGTTCTCAGATTTTAAAAATATAAACATAAATAAATACAATAAGGAAATCAAGTGTTTAAGAAGTGGCTCAGTATCGAATATCAATTCAATATCCTCGTCTTACAGGCTACACAGGGAAAAAATAATCTTGTAATTCAAGGGCACCAATCTTCTTGCTGTACTTCTGGTTGGTGTTAGCGCACGCACACACACTAATATATACCAAATGCAAGGGTATAAATATATATGTGATAAATATAACCATATGTTATATTGATAAATATTAATGGATGATAAATATTAACTGAATGAATGGGTTGCTGGCCACAGCTCAGAAAATGTTAAAAAAAAATACTTTTCTTCTCACACTTCTTTTCCAAGCAATGAACTAAACCTTCAAGCAATTTATTTGCAGGTGTTAAATTACATTTCAAAAATAGCTTTATTAAAGGGGGTACAGAACTGTTTCTGAGCAACTCAGAAGCCTTCTTCTAAATTAATGTTACAAACAATTTTTAGAGGAGCAAAATCTGAGTGTAGGACATGAATTTGTTTTACAAGATTTGTAGCTGCAAGTCGTAATAATAATAAATGATAAAACCATCCAGCACTACTGGACATTTTCTAACTCCAAGGCAGAATAAAAAGGGAAACAATGTGCTAGGAACTGTGGGTTGTGAGTTAAGGCTCTAAGCTGACAAAAACCCTACGTTCTGGGCCATAGACCCAAGGCTGGGGTTGGAGGAAGAAGGCAGAGCTGGCCAGGAGCTCCCCCACCTGGGCTGGGACCCTCCCTCCATGCCCTGGGACTGAGTTTCATTGATGCAGGGCTGGGGGGGCTGGGGATGAGGACGGAATGAACACGATTATGTCTGGAGGTTTCAGCATTTCACGCTTTGTATCTTCAGTAATCTAGAACACGGGAAAGACATTTCCTCATGAGCTCCATCCTGAGCTCTATCCATCTTTGCAGACTGTTTCAACTCTACTGCTGTATCAGAGACGGTTTCAATGCAATAGGGGAGTGACTCAGAAAATACGAGTTCCCTTCTTAAATAGCTGTCTGATAGCTGAGCACCAGCTGCCAAGGAAGCACACGAAAGGGGTGCTCATTCTAATCTGAGGGTCTGAAGACCCTTGCAAAATAATCCTAATTAATGAATCTGCCTGTGAAATGCCATTTTGTAACACATGCAGGGTTTATCTAAGTGTGAAAATGTGTCATTTTTTAAGCTTGCTTATTTATTTATTTATTTATTTATTTATTTATTTATTTATTTATTTTGGAGAGCACACACACAAGTGGGAGGGGCAGAGAGAGTGGGAGACACAGAATCCGAAGCAGGCTCCAGGCTCCAAGCTGTCAGCACAGAGCCCGATGTGGGGCTCAAACTCACGAACCGTGAGATCATGACCTCAGCCAAAGTCGGACACTTAACCGACTGAGCCACCCAGGCGCCCCCAAATTAAAATAATTTTTATTCTTCTAAGTCAAAGAACAACTTAAATTATACCGTTGAATTCATTTTTAGTTTATCGCAGGTTTCTAATACCAGTGCCTGATTCTCTTACCATAAGTGAGCGTATCCTCCTGTACCTGGACTGAAATGGTGGTGAGCAGTCAGAGTGTGCTGGCCGTCCCTCTGGGTTCTACCACGTCGCAACTGCCTAGGGAACTCAACACCACGCTGTCTGCTAGGGCACTTTCTTTAGAGACCTGAAGAAGTCAGACTCTTAGGCAGGGCATCTGGGTTAGAGGATTCCTCTTATCAAGGAAAGCAGAAATCTTTCTCCACCTGAAAGGTTACATCTAAGACTCTCTTGATGCAGTTCTCTCAAAAGAGAGGTAATTTCATTCTCTCTCACCTATGGGTAACAACACACTTGTCCTGGAGTTCTTTACAGATCACCAAAGAGAAACTTGTAAACATTATGTTTTCCATCTCTTCTCACCGATGCAGACTGTCCCGTATCCTACCGCGGGCCTACTGAGCCACAGGCCCCAGATGCTGCTGGACCTGTACCTCATCTAACTCCTTCTCCGTCATCTTTGCCCACTGTGCCCAAATCTGCAACAGCCCTACCACTTTTCGGGGGCTCCAGAGTTATTCAGACAGTTAATTGTGTTTCTATTATGTACTGGGCCTGAGACCCAACAGTGAGAAATGTGATTCCTACCCTCACCGAGCTCAGTATCGGGGGGGGGGGGGGGGTTGGGGGGGGGGCGCAGGGGGCACAGGCGCTGAGTCCTGGGAGAATGCCCTAGCTACCTGGTAACCTGAGCATGAGAAGCCTAATAAGCTGAACCTCTCACTATTATAGTAAGTAAGGTGTAACTTGTAAGCTGCACCTAATATTGCTATGTTGTTTTGCCTTTAGTAAACACAGTATTGTGACCTTGATTTAATAGGTGACCACTGGGCCCCTAGCCTCTCTGGAAAATACCACAGGTTGGCAGAAGGGTAGCTGCAGACACTCAGGCTAAGCGCTCCGGCACACAGGCCAACATCTCTCATCACAGCCTGCGGCCTGAGGGGCGGAGGAAGCGCCCCTCAAGTCTCCAGCATGCTGAGCAGTTCAATAAATGGCGGGATAAAGAAGAAAGGGAAAGCAGGAACTTTTATAAATTAGAGAGCTCTATTCCTGTTATTACGATAGGCCTTTTTTTTTTTTTTTTTTTTTAACAAAAAGAAAAGCAAAACACAGTTACTGAGAGCAAAACTCTTCTGTCAGGAAAGCGATCCTTAGGAAAACAGAGAGCCAGGAGCCGGGTTTCCAATGCTAGGTCTGGTTCTGACCTACGGCTGCAGAGCCGTAACCAAGTGGCAGTTTTCTCATCTGTAAAATAAAGGGACTGAACTGGATGAGGATTCTCAACTAAGGCCTGGAGGTGAGCTACCACAAAATGCCCACGGAGGTGAGTCTGAGAAGCTAACTCTACCTTCAGGTTCAAAATTTAAGCTGTATGATCTGAATGATCATCAATCAAGAGAATGGAATCTACACAAGGGTGAAATGTTCTCCCGGGGCCTGGCAGGGCCCTCTCTTAGGAGCCAATGCCTCAGACCTCCTAGGCAAGCTGCCCGGGGGCCTTTTTCAAAATATTAGCAAACAGGTATTCCAGTCCCACGCAATCAAGGTATCAATACGGTTTAAATTCTTAAGGGGAGCTAGTTTTCAAAGCAACTATGCTACATATATTTCACATAAACAGCAAACAATCCTTTAGTAATGAAGATAATGGGCCTTCGTGTATTAGTTTCACAGGCTTGGCATTTTGAACACCGGTCTTTCTAACTTGGGCCTCCCTCTCCAAAACCAAGCATCGTGATATCCCAGAAATATAAATGAGGCAGGGCTGCCTCTCTGGAAGTCAGGCTCTCTGAGAGCCCTGGGGTGTTACTGGAAAGAAGCTCTTCACACGGACAGAAAGCTCTGCCAGAACCACACCAGCACACGGGGTTGCAGCTACGCCTTGAGGATGTCAAGGATTTCCAGCCCTCAGGAGGCGCAGACGTGCCAGCCCATTCTACACCACCCACAGACTGAGGTGTTGGGACACTACACACACAGGCTTGCTCCCCAGCCTGGAGCTGAAAACCATCTCTTAACCATAGTCTGGTGCCAAGAACCCAGAGACCATGGCAGACGTGACCAGAGGAAGGACCGAGCTGAACAGACAACTCTGGTAAACGAAGAAAAAGGATGTGATACACACGGACAGCTGAATTTATTTACACTAATCATGAATGCAGGCTCTCAGCTGGAACATCTCACTTAAAACGCCAGAAGGTTCAGTACCCATTCATAAGCTTTTCAGAATGCATGCAGTTGCCATGGTAACCCTGACATTGTATTTCTTGGCATTGGACGTATAAATTACCACCCATAACACATTTAACACAGTTTGGGGGCCGCCAATTCATAGACAAATAAATAAACCTGAGTTCTGACTCTCAGCCTCCCTCTTAGATAAACAAAGAGGAGCAGCTAGAGGTAGCATCCGCCTCACCCCGGGATAAGCACACAGCTCCGCACATCCGAAAACGCGCATCTGAAGGCAAGTAAGAACTAAGGAAATTAGATTTCCTCATCCACTGCCATATGGCTGAGATTTTGTGAAACAAAATGTTCCATGCCAGATGAATGATACTGTCATTGCTTAAGTTATAGAAGCAAATCCATTCTATCCGTGTCTACATCTCTGGAACTCAACCGTGTTTAGTGAGTCAAAGAACAAGCAGATCTCTTTAAAGAACATCTTTAATAATTTATTTAGATGGCATCTGTCAACACTAAATAAGAAAACTGTTCAAACGTTCAAACTGTCCTTTAGTAAGAAATCAAAGTTTTGTTTCTTTGGTTCAGAAGAGATCTACTCAATCATAATTCTTCACCTTCTCTAGGGATAGTCCTAAACATTTAAAATACATATTATGCATGATTTTTAAAGTCCTTACCTTCTCATAATCCACCATCTGAACACAGAGGAGAAAATAAAATTAGCATGCACAAACTGCAAAGGCATCCTGACTCTCACATCCCAGGAAGCCCACTGCACCAGGAACTTAAGAGAGCTGCTGCAGGGCATGCCTGTGCTAAGCCACAGCGTTCACAAAAATCACTTCCGCTCTATCCCTAAACAGCTAAGTCCAAGGGAGGACTGCCTTCGTTGTCTCCTCCTTCAGACTGCAGGTCGTAGTCGGCGGCTTCGAGAAAGGGAGCAAAAGACCTCACCACCAGTTGTTTCCATATGAACAGAGACTTTGGTAACCGCTGCATTGCAGTCTTTCTGAAAGCTACAAACCTCAGAAGCAAGAGCGCGGAGAGAGACTCCCCTGGCACAGGAAGCTGCCTTTTGAATCACAAAGATTTTATAAGGATCTTTAAAAAAATGTTGTGAACACCGGCGGGGGGGGGGGGGCATTTCTAGATTTTCAACCTATTTCCTAAAGGCTTACTGGTTTGTGGTTTTTACTGGAGGACGGTTTTGACAATTCACTGTGCTGGGTAAGAATACTGAAATTAATGAGATGTGCATGATGACACCGTCTTTAACGCGGAAGTGCTCCCTGTGCGAATCCCGCACATGTGCCGCTGAACAGCAGCTTCAAAACCCCGACTAAAGAGCTACTGGGAATGAACCATGACTTTCCTTCCAGAAAACGCAAGTACAGGAAGCACTTCTAGTTGCTCTGTGGGCAGCCATCACCTTGAACACCCAGCTACCTTCACAGTACAGTAAAAACCATTACGTGATCAGAGCGCTTGAAATACTAAACCATTAACCATACAACCAAATTCAGAAAAAAGAGACTTAAAATAGTAGCATGATTACTAAGTGACCTTTAATTTTCATCCATTCATTCAATACATTTAGTGAGCATCAACCGGCCACATGCTGTGTGTGAAAGGGCATGGGTAAGGTCACAGGCACCCGAGGGGGCGAGACGGCTAGAGGACCAGTCATTCCAAGCACGAGGACCCGTATGAGGGAGAGGGCCGGCACACAAGGGAGGCAGAACCGGAGCTGGTCTGGGATGCGGGACAAGTTTTATGAGGAAGGAATACTTACTAGGAGCTGAAGGATGTGCTGGGAACAGGGAGGGACGAGGGGAAAGCATCCTCAAAATGGCACACGTCCCTCGGCCGGCACTGGTGTGTCCTCGGCAAGGCCATGTTCTGGAGCCCGCCTGACCCTCACAGCAGCCCTGGGCCAGCATGGCCCCCACCACGACCGACAGGTGCCTGAGGCATATGGTGCCCGAGGCATGTGGTGACCAAGTAGAAATGACAGAATGCGAGCCTCGTAGGGCAACTCTGTGCTACGCTCTTGCACCCCAGGGCCCCTCAGCAGGCAACAGTTGTCTTCTGGAGATTCTGGGGAACCTCCTGATGGGCAATGCTGTCTAAGAGGCCTCGTTCCCCTGAGTTCAGCGCCCCTCCCCTGACACTGAGCAGTGCTTGGTAAAGGATTGGGCGAATGAACACACACTTAAGGAAGCTGCCGGTCACCCCTCATCCTGGTAACAGAAATGACCTGTCGTATCCCTGCAAACATGCTGTTCCCTCTGGTGAGAATCCTCTGCTTCGCCTTCCTCCCATCTACCTAACTTCACACCCTTCACACCTCAGGCTCCGGAATCTTCTCTCCCAGGTAGTCTACACTAACTCCCTTTCCGACCCCTGGCAGCAGGGCCCTTCCTCTGTGCTCCCGTCGTCCCTCGCAGTTACCAGGCTATACGGAAGGACCCCCACCGAAGCCCCCTCACCAGGGGCAGCCGCCACTGCTCCACTTACAGGAGTTACTAGTCCCTCTGTGAGACCGCCACCAGCATCCTTTCCATCCGACAGCTGAGCAGCCTGGGGCACGGTGGGGAGAGCCAGGATTCAAACCCCAGCACCCAGGCTCCACAGCCCACACCTCCCCACCTGGTATGCTGCTTCTCTAGGCATCCAACAAAAAGTTCACGGACACCCCCGGGAAACGATGGTGCTCCCCCAGGGCTTTACTCACGGGAGTGGGATGGATCAGATTTATGGAAATACTGCACCCTTCCTACCCTGATCTCTCCCAAAAAAGGTGTGGTATGAATCAACGAATATTTTCAACGAAACCAAACCTCAAGTGCAAATCCCTAACTGCTGGATAATAGCACAGCACGAGGTGGACGATCAGAAGGGAAGGCGGGAGGCAGTACGAGGAAATTTCTTTTTGCCATTATTGTGCTTTGTAGAGACTCACTAGTGATTTAACAGCCTCACAGGAACTTTTATCAAGCACCTCTGGACATATTCAGGTGGGCACTCCCCACAGAAGACTTTTCATAGAACTGTGCCTTTCAAATCAGGGATCAAGGCTGGTCCTCAGTGGCAGGCACACCCCCACTGGCTGCCAGGCTGTAAAAGGGCTCATCCCCTACTGGCCTGTCAGTCCAGGGACCCCGTGCCTGGGAAGCAGGAATCCTGTGTTCTGGCCTGAGTAGGCTGTCACAGGAGGGTCGGAAGGAGCTAGCCGGGGTCTTACACCAAGTCTCTTGTGCCTCTTGGAACAGACAATGCCTAAGGAGTGGGGCCAACACTGGCGCGGGGGCAGGCGGGGTGGGGAGCCTGAGACCCTTGCCCCACCCCTCAGCAATGAGAACTAATTCTGCGGTAATGTGCACTGGTAGAGCAAGGCCCACGGGGGCCTCTAGGGCCAACGGTTGAGGTTGGAGGACAGGGGTGATTTTGGAAAGGAGCATGCTACAGGACCATTCAAACCACCTTCCAGGCCAACCATCTGCAAACCAAGGGCAGCAAGCCAGTGGTCAGTGCATGGGAACTAGGTCCAGTGACTAGCAGACCAGATCCCCACTTGCCTGGAAAGTGGCCTCCTATTATCTCTATTTTATGTATGAGGAGGCAGCAAGGCACAAACAGGAGAAATCTTTGCAAGTGCACCACCAGACGTCCAAGCGATGCTGCTTGGTGTTAGCTGTCTGGTTGCTTTGGACTTGGCATAACCCTGCTGGCCAGGGCAGGGCCTGGTCTCCCCACATCTGCCTCCTCTCAGCTCACAGCATGGGGCAGAGCAAGAGCGGCACTCTATCTGCTCTGACACTCACTTCTCCCGGCAATTGCTTTGCTCTTTCTGAAGCTGGGAGTTCAGAAAGGAGTACGACCTATCCTACAAACCTTATGGGGTGGATTGAATTTTTAAGTGATATAATGCATGTGAAAGGTTCCCCAGAACACAAGCTTCTCAAAATGAAAGGCACAATTGTTCCAAAATATAGCCAGTATCTTCAAAGCACTCAATAATTTTCCAAGCTTAACTCAGTTGAAATATATGACAAGAAACCTACAGGGTTCTCACCATTAACTGGAATGACCATGCAGAACCTGCTCCTTTATGAAACAGCAGTAATGAAACTCATAATCTAACCCAGGCAACTGGAGAACATTGTTAAAGTACATTTACATGAGTTTGATACAAATTATGGAAACACTCCTATAAGTCTCATTTGCACACTTAAAATAATGCTCTAGTATTACCACTACCTTAAGGTGATATTATATCACTTCAACAATGGGCAACCCAGTTACCAAAATTATCATGAAATTTAAAAAAAAAAGGAGGGAAGGAAGGAAAGAAGGAAGGAGTGAGGGATATACAGCCTGAAGGGAAAATACACAAATCATTCATTGTCACTCCCTGTGCTGCTGGGGTCAAAGAACAAAGGGTGTCCCCAAGAAGAAGCAGAGAGAAGAACACAAGAAAAATATAAAATACAGACAGATTTAGTTGGCTTGAATAAAGAACAGACTTAACCATCTGCCCCAAATCTAAGAGGATACTCATCTCATAAGACCCTGTGATGACCATCAGATGTGATCTGGTCTTAGGAAAGAAAGATACTATAATCCTGGCAGTTTCTCCAGGCAACAGGGGTCCAGGGGCTTCAAGCCTGAAAAGGGAGTCATCAGATCACCAACAAAGGTCTTAAGAAGCCCAGTTATAAGTAGCAAAGTCTCTTTACAAACATAAACAAAAACTTGAACAGCAGGTCAAAGAGGCACCACAAGCTGAGGCAAACTCCTGGGTATACTCACAAGAGAAACGAAAACACCGATACTGATTCTCAAACGTTCCTCGCAGCATTCTTCATTAACAGTCAAAATGGGGAAGCAGCCGAAATGCCTATCAATGGGATAATGAATCCATAAAAAGTGCTACATCCTTACAATGAAATTTTATTTGGCAACAAAAAGGAACAACTTAATGATCCAGGCTACAACATGGGTGAATCCTGAAAACATGATATTGAGTGAAAGAAGCCAGACCCCAAATTGTACCACATGTATGATTCCATTCACACAAAATGTCCAAAATAGGCAATGACTGTGCAACTCTGTGAATATACCAAAAACCACTGAATAAGATGCTTCCAATAGGTAAATTGTATGGTGTGTGATTAGCTCATGCAGGTACATTTTCAAAAAGCTGACACAATTGTGCCTAAGGCTAGACACCCGAGAGTTAACACCCCCTTAATGAGACACAGCATCTCAATTAAAGAAACAAACAAAAGAAAACTGTTATTACAAGAGCGTTATGCCCCTAAAAATGCATTATTTTGGGGGTGGACCTTCCAAATACTGTTTGAAACTCAGAACTACTTTGAGTAATTTTTCTCCCCCAAATCTCAGAGTTCAAGAATTTTTCAAGAAAAAAATCTGATTTTAACTTTAAAATATAAATTACACATATATGAATATGTGGCACTTTTAAACATGAGGGAGGAGTATCACTAGGAAAACTGTCAACCCCACCATCACCACCAAAAAGCACTCATTTGGTCAGTTCTTTCTACTATGAAATAAACAAAAGAACTTGGGTTTTTAAGACCGAGCAATATTTACAAGACTTGAAGTCAATACAAAGAAAACACATTCATTAACTGAACATAAAACTCAAAAAAAAAAAAAAACACCAAAAAACCCAAAAATAAGCCCATGTATAAAATAAACAACTGATTTACAGAAAGACCACATCCCAAAACCTAACAAAAGAGCTCCCAACATGTTCCCATTAGTAACTGTCCATCTCAGTGTTCAACAATCCAACCAAGAGGAAGCAATGTGGTAACCTGAGCACAATTTTGCAATTGGCTAAAATCGCCACTATAATAATGTGTTTCTATTTTCCGCAGGAAGAGAATCATGTCTACTCACAATTTACAGTGAGTCAACCAGTGTGTAAAATATTTTACATAATGGGAAAATTTATTGTGCCCCCAAAGTTCAGTGTGTTCTCATTAAGTTACCAGAAATTACAGATGTGAAGATACTTCTGTTAACCAAAATCAAGAAAAGAAACTACTTTAGATCTGCACACATTTTCGGTTTGGTATATCTAATTCTTTTTATGCTACCGTATTTCAAATTACCCAGATTGATAAATTTGTAGTTTAAATACTGAATAAAGAGAATCTGCATGTTGACAACCTAGGTAATTTTAAACTGGTTTTGCCACTGCATCTCTTGCTACCAATATAGCTAAGCAAATGTCAAAACCTGGCAGAGACAGCTTCGGTTTTTGTAAACACCCCTACGGTGAAACGGTTTTTCCAAAATTATGATACCATCTAAAGTGTTAATGGAGCCTTCCCATGTGCCTCATTGTGAAGAAAAAACTTCTGTGGAAAATCTTATAGTGTTTGCATCCATTTAACATTTTCCCACATGTTACATTCTGTGTTTTTCTTAATAATCCCGGTGAAAGAAAATATTTAAGCGATTAAGACACATAAAGCTTTTCAATTATGACCTTTAAAAACAAAACCCACTCTTCTATAATACTCTAAAGGCCACACTTGGAAACTGGCGTGTTTATACACGCACTACAGATGCAAACATTTTCAACTCCATAATCCATCCACACACACTCTAAGAAATCAAACATTTCCAATTCCATAAACATAATACATCTGTAACAAAGATGACACCACCAGGTTTGTTTTTGGTTTTTTTGTGGGGACAGAGCGTGCATGCAACCAAGCAGTGGGGAGGGACAGAGGGAGAGAGAAAATCCCAAGCAGGCTCCCTGCTCAGCGTGGAGCCCGATGTGGGGGCTCAATCCCACGACTCTGGGATCACGATTTAAACTAAAACCAAGAGTCAGAAGCTCAACTGACCGAGCCACCCAGGTACCCCTCCACCAGGTATTTTTTACATTATTAGTTGATCCCAAAGAAAGGGTAATTATAAAACACAAGAAGGAGTCTCTTGTAAATAAACCCTGTGAAATAAACTATTTGCAAAAACAAAAACAAAACAAAACAAAACCACAACTCTATGGGTGACACCACCTTGTCCTGCCACCATTACACTCACTCATAAAACTCCAGAACGTGTCTTGGAGGAATTTTTCACAATACAAACTCTATACTTAACTATCTTAAAATACATTACAAAAGACCATTCTCATAAGTCCTTTTGAAAACCATAATATCTCTTATAAATGCTGAAAGACTGAAAGCATGTCTCTAGTTCGGTGTCATGGCTCATTAAATCTTAAGTCAAGTACCTTGGACAAAAATAATTCTAAGTTGAAAGAACAATCTTTAATACACATGTTCAAACGAGAGTTAACACATTCTACATAATTTATCAAAGATCACAGAAAAACTTTAGAAATAACACTGACATCTGCTCCAGGAACAAACCACTTCACCCTATATCCTTTTCAATGCTTGAAATATGCATGTTCAGACATATTTGAGTATTGGCTCCTCATTTTTTTTTTTAATTTTTAAAAATTTTTTTAATTTATTTTTGAAGGAGAGAGAGAGAGAGACAGAGCACAAGCAGGGGAGGGGCAGAGAGAGGGAGAGACACAGAATCCCAAGCAGGCTCCAGGCTCTGAGCTGTCAGCACAGAGCCCAATGCAGGGCTCGAATCCACAAACCATGATATCATGACCTGAGCCAAAGTTGGACGCTCAACCGACTGAGCCACTCAGGTGCCCCTTGGCTCCTCATTTTTTTTTACAGTGTTTATTTATTTTTGAGAGAGAGAGAGAGAGAGAGAGAGAGAGAGAGAGAGCATGCAAGCCGGGGAGGGGCAGAGAGGAGACACAGAATCCGAAGCAGGATCCAGGCTCCAAGCGGTCAGCACAGAGCACGATGCGGGGCTCAAACCCACAAACTGTGAGATCACAACCTGAGCTGAAGTCGGATGCTCAACCGACCGAGGCACCCAGGCACCCCTGGCCCCTCATTTTTTAATAAAACAGAGCTGGCTTTCCTGCAGTCTGGCAATTAAACATTTTTTTCAAAATTCAAGTACCATTTTAGAAAGTAGGCAGATTTTTTTTTAATTTTTTAATGTTTGTTTATTTTTGAGAGAGAGAGCGCAGGGGAGGAGCAGAGAGAGAGGGAGAGAGACAATCCCAAGCAGGCTCTGGCTGTCCACACAAAGCCTGATGTGGGGCTTGAACTCACAAACCGTGAGATCATGACCTGAGCTGAAGTCAGACGTTCAACTGACTGAGCCACCCAGGCGCCCCAGGTAGAACTTTTTTTTTATTTAAAGATTTCTATCTAGGGGCGCCTGGGTGGCGCAGTCAGTTAAGCGTCCGACTTCAGCCAGGTCACGATCTCGCAGTCCGTGAGTTCGAGCCCCGCATCAGGCTCTGGGCTGATGGCTCAGAGCCTGGAGCCTGTTTCCGATTCTGTGTCTCCCTCTCTCTCTGCCCCTCCCCCGTTCATGCTCTGTCTCTCTCTGTCCCAAAAAAATAAATAAACATTGAAAAAAAAAATTAAAGATTTCTATCTACATCAAAAATGTATCTTATAAATACTGAAATGAAATTACGCTATTTTAAATGTCGGGAAACATACATTAAACCCATCTAAAGTTGCAAACTCCAGATCCAGCCAAGAGGACTGCAGATAAGTCAGAACCAGGGCTGAGGACCTCAAACCTGCCCCTGGTGCAGCCTCGCCTCTGGAGTCCATTCCCACCCCGACCCCCAAGTGAAGGAGACAGAGGTCCGGAGGGTGCACACATCACTCTCTACTCCTTGAATCCCCGTGGCCGGGCTGAGGGAGCTCCATCCAGGAAGACGGGGCACAGCCGCTTCCTACACTCTCCCCGAGAGAGCGCCCTTCTGCCGGCGCCCCATGTAGCAGGCACGAAGCGGTCAGCAGACACCACGCTGCTGGAAAGCAAACAAGGGTGACAGAAACACCCAGGGTCCCCAGCAGGGCCTTCGTGTGTGCTCGACATCCCACATTATGGTGACCCCACACAGGACGGCAGAGCTGTTTTCTTCCTTTGCATTTTCAGCACACGACATAATACCCGACAGACATTCACTAACACAGGTCCACAAACCTTTACCTGTGATTCTGAAACCCCCAAAGCTCTGAAAACATGCTAACTCACTGCGCGACACACCCTGATGTGACGTGAGGCTATCTACAGTCTCTGCCCCACTTAGCACAGAGAGTCATGTACTTTGCCTCAAAAATCTGTTTGAGTACAAAATGCTATTTAGGATTTCCACAATATATGGTATAGTCATGGATTCCATTCTAAAATCTCAAAAATTCCAAACTCCAAAACAACTCTGAAACTAACAGCTGTGAAGGACTGCCGAACGACAAGAGGGCAAGCCTGGGCTGAAACGCTGACACGTGGGCCCCTCTCGTGGCCAGGAGAACACAGCACTCTGGATTGAAAGTCTGGATTTATACATGTGTTCATTCTACAAACTTTCCGAGTGTGCCGCCCCCTTCATTGGTTGCTGGACGCACTAGGCTGAAAACAAGACCAGAGTCCTCGCCTTCATGGAACCCGTGGACTGGAGGGGAAGACCAAGA
The DNA here is from genome assembly GCF_018350175.1 of Felis catus. NCBI lineage: Eukaryota > Metazoa > Chordata > Mammalia > Carnivora > Felidae > Felis > Felis catus. The sequence goes on along the minus strand of NC_058373.1, from coordinate 144,482,331 downwards.
AGTAATCAGTGAGTGTTCCCGCCACGCCCGCAAGCACACAGTGGTGCAGGCGTGAAGGCAAAGCTGGTGGCTGTGCAGAGCATGCTCAGGGAAGGCCTCCTGGCCCAGCGACCTGACGAAGCCAGGCTTTAGGAGTGGGGAGGTCGGCCCACAAGCCTGTGGGGGAACCTGGCAGCCAGGGGCAGGTGGCCGAGTCACACAAACAAACCACCGATTACACATCAAGCGCCCCCAGGCCGCGGCCATCTCTTGGGATGGCAACACACACTTGATCTTAGCCAAAAGGCTGAGAAGCGATAGGGGTCAACAACATAAGAGGGGCAGACCTGATTTCGCACATGCTCCCATCCCACGAAGTCACGGTGGAGTAATTCAAACTGTTCACAGCGCTCTCTACTAAAAAGGCCGAAGGACCTAAATGGCGGTGGGAGGTTATCTTACGAAAACTGTACAGAAAAAAAGCAGGCCAATGCGACAAACAGGAAAGAGGCCGAAGTATCATAAAAGGCCGGCTAACAGCACTACACTCAGCTCGCTCAAAGCACCCCGTCAGAATTACAAGATGTGCGGTGTGTTTAAGTGTTTTGAGAAAAGAGGAAAAGGTATGCTAAAATATTCTTGGAGGGTGTTGCACTTCAGGGGCCCTGCCTTCTTCCACATCCTCTCCTCCAAAACAAGTGGAAAGGGGTGGGAATGAGGGCACTCTACCTATAGACGCCCCACAGCCTCCTGCGCCGGGCCGTCCCTGGTGCAGAATGCAGCGGCCTGCCAAGCAACAATTAAGATACACAAATGGAGGCATATTTGGAGCAGCTGCAAAATCTCTATTAAAGATAACAAAATGGGTAAGTGAATCTCAAACTCTTTAAGGTTAAATACTCACTTGGGTGAGACTTAACAACATAACGATAGAATACAATAATTAAGTGGCTTCTCAAACTCATCCACCAAAACACCCCCAAAGGCACAGGAAAGAGAACCCCAAGGGTAAGCACTTTGAAGTCACTCAATTTATGCGAAGTCTTAGGTTTCATATTAAAAATTCATGCAAGTTTTACATTCAACTCCATTAACAAATCCTACAACTCCCCTTCCCACCTTGTCACTCTGTTTCTCGGGAAACTGAAGCAATCTGAAATCTCATCATCTCACTGTTGAACAGAAGGCCTGCCAGTCCACTCGGACCCTAGGAGAGGCCTACCCTCTGCCACTCCTGCCAGTGCACAGGGAACAGCAGTCTGTCCCCATCTCACCCCTCCCCCATCATTCTGTCCACATCAGGGCAAACTCCTTCAAGGGGTTGTCAATCCACACATCCCATGCTCCCCTGAAAATCTTCACCCACCACTCCGGCACAGCCTATTGACACGTCTCTTGCCGAAGTCCCCAAAGACCTGCGTGTTTCAATTCTCACTCAACCTGATGTTCAGGTAGTTTTTGTTTTTGTCTTTTTTAACTCCAAATACGCATTCCTAACCCAACCTCCTCTGTGATTTCCAAACTCATGTATCACAGTTACCAATTCCACATCTCCACGCGAGCACCCAAGAGGCATTTCAAACTTAACAGGCCTAACACCGAACGCTGGGCACCCTTGCTCTCTAATTCACAACCCCTGGCTCAGCAAATGGTACCACACCAGTGCTCAGGAGCGTCATGAAGGCCGCCCCTTCCTCACACGCCCCACAGCCAATCCAACAGCAACAACGGTCCATTTCATTTTCAAAATGTGTCCCAATCCAACTACCTCTCACCAAGCTCTAGCCACACTGGCCTCCTTGCTGCTCCCCAAACACAACACGCATATTCCCACATCAAGGTCTCGGTACTTCCTGACGCCTCTACCGAAAAACATTCTTCTCCCAGATCTGCACATGGCTCCCTCTCTTGCTTCTTTCGGTCCCTACTCAAATGTGATGTGCTGAGAAAGGCCTCCCTGACATCTCTATTAGGACAGTACTCCCACCACACCGCAGCCCAAAGGCCTGTTTCCTTGTCCTTCCCAACACAGCTCTTCAGCATTGACATGGTTACTGGGTATGGATTATCCCTCTCCCCTATTACAATATAGGCTTCGTGAGGGCTAGAACTTGGGTTCTTTCACCACTGTGTTCCCAGCTCTTGAAACAGAACCTGACACAGCGGGAGGGAGGTTCAACCAGTTATTTGTTGAGTCTGTTTACAGCCTTGTTTTGAAACATTATTATTTTTAGTAAGGAAACATTCATTCACTTACTCAACTCTGTTAACAGGCAAGTTTGCATGCAGACTTAGAAATAGACACATTTCCCACTCCTCATGAACTCTGTTCTGGCAGCACCACGGCACTGCATAAAATAGAGACCACTGGAAACAATCTCAGTGTCCAACAACAAAGAAGTGAATCGAGAAACTTAAAGCCAGGCTATTGAAAAATACTTCTGTCGGGGCACCTGGGTGGTTCAGTCGGTTAAGTGTCCAACTTGGGCTCAGGTCATGATGTCCCAGTTCATGGGTTCAAACCCCACGTTGGGTTCTGTGCTGACAGCTCAGAGCCTGGAGCCTGCTTCAGATTCTGTCTCTGTGTCTCTCTGCCCCTCCCCTGCTCACTCTCTCTCAAAAATAAATAAACATTAAAAAAAAACTTTTAGTAAATAATACTTATGTTTAAGACAAATATAAGAATCACGTAATTTTATTTTATTATTTTTATAAATTTTTTTAACGTTTATTTTAGAGAGAAAGACAGAGTAAGTGGGGGGAAGGCAGAGAGAGAGGCAGACACAGAATCCAAAGCAGGCTCCACACTCTGAGCTGGCAGCACAGAGCCCGACGCGGGGCTTGAACTCACAAGCTATGAGATACCTGAGCCAAAGTCCGACGCTCAACCAACTGAGCCACCCAGGCACCCCTGTTACTTTTAACTTTTTTAATATTTATGTATTTTTGAGAGAGAGAGAGACAGACAGAGTGGAGCAGGGGAGGGGCAGAGAGAGAGGGAGACACAGAATCCGAACCAGGCTCCAGGCTCTGACCTGTCAACAGAGGGCCTGACATGGGGCTTGAACTCACAACCCGTGAGATCATGACCTGAGCTGAAGTTGGACTCTGAACCAACTAAGCCACCCAGGCTCCCTGAGAATGACATAATTTTAAAGCTTCTAGTAGCCATATTAAAAAGGTAAAAAGAAATAGGTTAATTTATGTAATGTATATTATTTAACCCAATATAAAATCATTCACAAAATTATTAACTCATTAAAAATTATTAATGAGATATTCTGTGGTCTTTTTTTTTTCATACTAACTCTTCATAACCAGGTGTTAATTTATATTTACAGCACACATCAATCTGGACTGGCCACATTTCACATGCTCACCAGCCACATGTATGTATCATGGCTACTGTACTGAATAGCACAATTACAGACTAAGAAAATGGAAAATGTTCACGGTATAATAAAAGAAAATTATATTCCGCAGAAACTGACAAACTGATCCTTAAATGCATAGGGGGTGCAATGGACTCAGAATAGACAAAACAATCTTGAAAAAGAAGAACAAATTTGGAGTATTCACAACTCCCAATTTCAAACTTCTTACCAACCTAAGTAATCAAGACAGTACTGACATAATGATAGACATACAGATAGACAGAATCGAATTTAGAGTCCAAAAATAAACCCTTACATTTGCGGTCAATTAATCTTTGACAAGGGTACCAAGACCACTCAATGAGGAAGGAGTAGCCTTTTTAGCTAATGGACAACTAGATATCCACACACAAAAGAATAAAGCTAGACCACAACCCCAGACCATATACAAAGATTAACTCAAAATGAATCACAGGCTGAAAGTACAAGCTGAAACTATAAGAATCTTAGAAGAAAGTAGGTATATATCTTCATGACCTTCAATGAGGCAGTGGTTTCTTAGATATGACCCCAAAAGCAAAAGCAACAAAAGAAAAAATAGACAATGTGGATGTCACCAAAATTAAAAACTCTTCTCCATCAAAGGTGACCATCAGGAAAGTGAAAGGATAACCCAAAGAATGTGGAGAAAATTGAGAAAATACTTACAAGTCATATACTGATAAAGAAATTGTATCCAGAATGTGTAAAAAACTCTTATAACTCAATAACAAAAAGACAACCTGATTTTAAAAATGGGCATAGGATATGAATACACATTTTTCCAAGGAAGATACCTAAATGGTCAATAAACACTTGAAAGGATGCTTAACATCATTAGTCATTACAGAAATGCAAATCAAAACCACAATGAGAAACCACTAGGATGGCTAAAAGAAAATAAACGATGGACAGTAACCAGTGTTGGTGAAGATGTGAAGAAACTGGAACTCTCATACATTGCTGATGGAAATGTAAAATGTCTCAGCTGCTTTGACAGTCTGGCCGTAACTCAAAATATTAAATAAAGAGTTACCATATGACCAGCAATATATACAACAGATAAAAAAAAAGTGGTTTATCCATACAATGGAATATTATTTCCCTATAAAAAGTAATCACTGATACATGCTACAACACGAATGAACCTTGAGAACATTATGCTATGTGAATGAAGTCAGCTGCAGAACACCACACGCTATATGATTCTATTTGTATGAATTTCCAGAAATGGCAAATCAATGGAAACAGAAAGTCGATTACTGACTGCCTAGGATTGGGAACAGGGAAGAATGGGAAGTGACAGCTAATGGGTACAAAGTTTTTTTTCTGGGATGATAAAATGTTCTAAAATTAGAAAGTGGTGATCACTGCAAAATTCTTTAATATACTAAAAATGACTGGACTGTACACTTTAAAATGGTGAATATTATGTCTGAATTACATCTCAATAAAGTTACTATTTTAAAAAGCAAATTATAAAGCGGTATTATTTAAAATAAAGCTACCTTTATAGAAAAATATATACATGTGCCCCCAAAATGGCTTAGAAGAGCACGTACAGTGGTGATCTGAGAAGACAGGATCTTATTTCTATTTTTCATCTTTTTGATTTTTTTATAGGAGATGGTCACAAATTCCTAGACAAAAATAAGCTACTTTCAGGTGTCAGTCAATAATGCACTATACTTCCACCAATCTGTTCTCTTTTTTTAAGTTTATTTATTTTGAGAGCAAAGGAGGGGCAGAGAGGGAGGGAGAGAGAGAATCCCAAGCAGCTCTGCACTAACAGCACAGAGACCGATGCAGGGCTCGAGCTCAGGACCTGAGCCAAAATCAAGAGTCAGCCACTTAACCGACTGAGCCACCCAGGCGCCCCAAGCTTATTTTTTTTCAGATTCCACATATAAGAGAAATGATAACGGTTTTTGTCTTTCTCTGACTTCTCATAGCATAACGCCCTCAAGGTCCATCCATGTTGTTGCAAATGCCAAGATTCCATTCTTTTTTGTGGCTGAAGAAGATTCCACTGCGTGTGGAACTGCGGGATCATACGGCAGTTCTCATCATCTGGCGAGTCCATACATGATTTTCCATAGGGACTGTCCCAACTTACAACTCCGCCGATGGTGCGCAAGGGTTCTCTTCTCCACACCCTTGTCAACACTTATGGTTTGCCTTTTTGAGATTAGCCACTCTATCAAGTGTGAGATGACATTCCATTGTGGTTTTGATTTGCATTTCCCTGACGATTAATGAGGTTGAGCATCTTTTCATATACCTGTTGGCCATTTGTATGTCTTTTTTGGAAAAAATGTCTATTCAGATCCTCTACCCATTTTTAAATCAGATTGTTTGGGGGTTTTTTGGTTTTGGGGTTTTTTTTTTTTGGTATTGCGTTGTAGGAGTTATTTATATATTTTGGCTGTTAGTCCCTTATCAGATACAGAACTGGCAAATATTTCTCCCATTCAGTAGGCTGCCTTTTCATTTTGTTGATGGTTGCTCTGTTGCCGTGCAGAAGCTTTTTAGTGTGATACAGTCCCACTTATTCACTTTTGCTTTTGGGGTCAGATTTAAAAACTCGTCACCAAGACCAATGTCAAGGAGCTTACTGCCTGTGTTTTCTTCTAGTTTTACGGTTTCAGGTCTTATGCTCAAGCCTTCAACATGTTTTGAGTTTTGCGTATGGCATGAGATAGTGGTCTGGTTTTCCCAGCACCATTTACTGAAAAGACTGTCCTTTCCCTATAGTATATTCTTGGCTCCTTTGTGGTAAATTAACCAACCATATATATGTGTGGGTTTATTTCTGGGCTCACTCTTCTGTTTCACTGATTTGAGTATTTTTTTTTTTTTGATGCTGATATCATACTGTTTCCGTTACTATGGCTTTGTAGTATAGTTTGAAATCAAGGAGCATACTGCCTCCAGCTTTGTTCTTTCTCAAGACCACTTTGGCTTTTCAGTTTTTTTGTAATTCCACACAAATTTTAGGATTATTTGTCCTAGTTCTTTGAAAAATGTCACTGGAATTTTGATAGGAAATGCACTGAATCTGCAGATTGCTTTGGGTAGTATAGACATTTTAACAATATTGATTCTTCCAATCTATAAGCATGGAATATTTTTCCATTTTTTTGTGTCTTCTTCAATTCTTCCATTAACGTCTTGTAGTTTTCAGTGTACAGGTCTTCCACCTTCTTGGTTAGACATTCCCCAGTATTTTTTTTTTTTTTTTTGAGAAAGAGAGCATGAGTGGGAAGAGAGGGGCAGAGGGAGAGAGAGGGAGGGAGGGAGGAGGAAATAAGGGAGGGCGGGAGAGGGAAACAAGGGAGGGCAGGAGAGGGAGAGAGAGAGAAAAGGAGAGGGAGAGAGAAAGGGGGAGAGAATCTTAACTAGGCTCCACACTCGGTACTGAGCCCGACGTGGGGCTTGATCCCCCAATCCTGGGATCATGAACTGGAGCTAAAATCAAAAGTCGTATGCTCAACCGACTGAGCCACTCAGGCACCCCATCATCATTCTTTTTTGATGCAACTGCAAATGGTATCATTTTCTTTATTTCTCTGATAGTTTGTTACTAGTGTCCAGAAGCACAACTTTCTTATATTGATCTTGCATCCTGAAACTTTACTGAATTCATTTATTAGTTCTAATAGTTTTTTGCTGGAGTCCATAGGGTTTTCTATGTATATCGTGTCATCTGCAAGTAGTGAATTTTACTTCTTCCTTTCCAATCTGAATATCTTTTCTTTCTTTTTCTTGCCTAATTGTCCTGGCTCAGACTTACATATTATGTTCAATAAAAGAGGCAAGAGTTGGGAATGCAAGCTGGTGCAGCCACTCTGGAAAACAGTATGGAGGTTCCTCAAAAAACTAAAAAATAGAACTCCCTATGGCCCGCATTTGCACTACTAGGCATTAGCCACAGGATACAGGTGTGCTGTTTCGAAGGGGCACATGCACTCCCATGTTTATGGCAGCACTACCAACAATAGCCATATTGTTGGCTATATAAAGTATGGAAAGAGCCCAAATGTCCATCGATAAATGAATGGATAAAGAAAATGTGGTATATATATACAATGGAGTATTACTTGGCAATCAAAAAGAGTGAAATCTTGCCATTTGCAACTACATGGATGGAACTGGAGGGTATTATGCTAAGTGAAATGAGTCAGTCAGAGAAAAACAAAAGTCCTATGACTTCACTCATATGAGGACTTTAAGAGACAAAACCGATGAACATAAGGCAAGGGAAACAAAAATAATATAAAAACAGGGAGGGGGAACAAAACATCAGAGACTCATAAATATGGAGAACAAACTGAGGGTTACGGGAGGGGTTGTGGGAGGTGGGATGGGCTAAATGGGTAAGGGGCACTAAGGAATCTACTTCTGAAATCATTGTTGCACTATATGTTAACTAATTTGGATGTAAATTTAAAAATAAAATAGAATAAAATAAAATAAGGCAAGAGTGAGTATACTTACCTTATTCCTTTGTATTTTTCTTCTTTGGTTTTGCCTATTAATATGATTTTCCTGTAACTGAAAATAAGCATTCCTTTTTTTTTTAATGTGTATTTATTTTTGAGAGAGAGAAAGAGACAGAGTGTGAGCAGGGGAGGGGGAGAGAGAGAGGGAGACACAGGATCCAAAGCAGGCTCCGGGCTCTGAGCTGTCAGCACAGAGCCTGACGCAGGGCTTGAACTCACAAACCATGCAATCGTGAGCCAAAGTTGGACGCTCAACCGAATGAGCCACCCAGGTGCTCAGTTCCTATTTTTCTATTAAAATATATTCTTTTTTTTTTTAATGCATAAAATTGTGGTCCAAAAAAGAGATGAATGATACACACCAAAATATCAACCGTGGTGAGGCAATGGGAAACACTTGCCTACATTTTCTCTATCCTACCACGAACACATTGGCTTTTTCCTTAAAACAAATGAAGACACACACACACACACACACACACACACACACACACACACACACACTCTCCCCTCCTTCCGGGACACTAAAATTCTGGCATGGGGGCAGTATGGTTCCTGGAAAGCTCCTCATGAGAGGGCAAATGTAAGCAGGTGCCGGTTGTGTGGGCGACTGTCCTCTGAAGTGAAGTCCACAGGGCCCCATATGTTCATTGCTAATACTGAGGGGGCCAATCTCCCACTAAAGGGAAAGGGAGCCACACAGCCCCACTAAGGGTGGTGGCTGTGCCCAGAGACCATGGTAACTCTCAGGGGCAAGGTGGAGAGGGAGGCTCTGGATGGACAGGCCTGGGTGGGTGGGGTGGGGGTCACGTGGGACTCTGACCTCCCAGGACTGGTCAGGAGTCCTCAGGGATGACCCAGGTGAAGGACTCAGTTCGAAAAGGCAACTGCTATTTAACTGGAACAGTACCCTCTTCACAATGTTGGTCCATCTGGGCAACTTTGGGTAAAGCCAAGAATCAAATCAAGAGGTTTAGGGGCACCTAGGTGGCTCAGTCAACTGGTTAAGCATCTGACTTTGGCTCAACTCATGACCTCACGGTCCATGAGTTCCAGCCCCACACTGGGCTCTGTGCTGACAGCTCAGAGCCTGGAGCCTGCTTTGGATTCTGTGTCTCCCTCTCTCTCTGCCCTTCCCCTGCCTGTGATCTCTCTCTCTCTCTCTCTCTCTCTCTCTCTCTCAAAAATAAACGTTAAAAAAAAAATCAAGAGGTTTGAATGAAGGCCTTCATCACCTTTGCACCCCGAGACTAGGGTTCTGACTTCTGCGAAAAATAGTCACGTGACGATGGTTCCCTGCTGGTGAGACTTTAGGATCAGCACGGCGCCCCTCATCTGCTCAGAAGAGAACCAATACGGAGAGCAAGGAGGTTCTAGGGAGAACCACAGGAACACAGTAATTCAGCATCCCCCTCAACTATCAGGCCACACCTCACTCTACCACAAGGTACAAAGTGTACAACATACAGGACTCAATTCTCATAAAACGATCTAAGGGTGTACATACTGAAAAAAAGACTCAAAATGTTCATACTGGGGGCATAATGGAGAAGTTTATTTTCTTTATCTTCACGCATTTTCTCTGGGTATATACACTTATGAAGGTAGGATCCTGTTACACAGCTTTCTCCTGGGAGACCCCCTTTTGGAAACAGGTTACTGTAAAGGTTCTTCTGTCTTCAGAGAGATTCTGTCACTGGGAATCCAGAATGTCTACTGGCTTCAGAGCATCTTTTCTACATTTTACCTCTCAAAGAACAACCACAACTAGCTGAACTGATTTTGATGTAGTATACAAATTTTAAATTCTCTGTGCAGAAATTTAACAGCTGAAATACAATTACTGACTTCAGCAAGAATTTTTCTACCTTTTTAGAGATTCTCTCAAGTTCCTCAATTTACAGGAGTATGAAGATTTCAAAAATGTTCTCCACTGCTGAGAAAATGTAAATAAATAAGCATGAGAAACGCGTCAATCTTCAGCCTTAAACTAGGAATCTGCATGGCAAGCACCAGAGAGCCAAGGGCCTGGTAAGCAATACAATCACTTGTAAAGAATCAGTTTACAGTTCAAGAGAGCGTATCTCAGAAAAAAATGGGATCTTTACCTCAATTTCTCACGACTAACTACTTATGACACTGACAGTCTCCCACTCAAAAATTTTTGATGGTTCACGTCGCACTTCAGAACTGTTGTTATTTAAGATGACCTGTGATGGTTTCCGCTCCGTCCCCCAGTCCCCACATACTCAGCCCACCTTAAGCCCTAAGCTCTCCCCAACCCATAGTAGGACTTTTGCACCCCCTCAGCCCCGTCTTTTCTGTCACCTTTGGCCTTTCCACGGCAACACCCCTACCCTCAACCTTGCCACCCTGAAAATCAAAATATTATTTTTATCCTATAAAATACCAGTTCAAATTTTAGTGGGTTTTTGTGTGTTTGTTTTTTGTTTTTAGGGAGAGAACACATGCACGAGCTGGGGGATCGGGTGGGGGGATCCCAAGCAGGCTCCGTGCTCATCGTGACCCGAGCCACCCAGGGACCCTTGAATTTTAGTTTTTGTGAAGTATGTCCTGACCCCTTAAGCCAAGAGTCAGCCAACCTTCTTCTGTAAAGGGCCAGATAATAAACATTTTAGGCTCCATGGGCCACTGATGGTCTGTGTTACGTAAGTTTCTTCTTTGCTTATTTTGTACAACCCTCTAAAAACATAAAAAACGTCCTTAGACCAGTAGTGTGCCAACCTCTGCTTTAGAAACCATCACTCCCGTGTTGTGATCTGATGTCCCATTCTATGCTGCTTCTGCCTCTACTTCTGCCATGATTACTAACACTATTACTCTACTACACTCTCTGCACCATTCTGCCTTATCTAAGCTCATGTGTACCGTCTGTCTGCCCCTCCTCAGACTGCATGTTCTTTGAAGGCAAAAAAAAAAAAAAAAAAAAAATCTACTCTATCTCTATGTCACCTACTATATACCACAACTACATGTAAAGCACTTCATCCATGAAGCTTTTAAACTGATTGCTTTTAAGTACAGTGTGTTAAACTTCAAATCACTTATTTAAACATTTTCCATCACAAGTAGCCAAAACAAACAAGTAGCTTGTTTTTGGTAAAGCAGATTTCTGATGAGCTTCCTGAACACATGAAGACTGTCGGGAGTTAGACGGGTGAACCTCCTTGGTTTATGTTCCGTCAGATGAACCTATCTTTTTAAAAAAAAATTTTTTTAACGTTTATTTATTTTGAGAGAAAGAGTCAGCAGGAGAGGAGCAGAGAGAGAGGGAGAAAGAGGATCCCAAGCAGGCTCCGTGCTGTCAGCACAGAGCCCAATGAGGGGCTCAAATTCACCAACCGTTGAGATCATGACCTGAGCTGAAATCAAGAGCCGGATATTTAACCGACTGCACCACCCAGGCACCCCGGAAGAACTTTTCTAAGCCAAACTGAGGTTTCCCTTCAAAGACCTGTTCCCGTCCACACAGGTCTTTAAAATTCTATGCCATAAAAGACTGTACTATACAAAAATGAACTACTGGGACCTCATCAAAATAAAAAGCTTCTGCACAGCAAAGGAAACAATCAGCAAAACTAAAAGGCAACTGACAGAATGGGAGAAGATATTTGCAAATGATATATCAGATAAAGGGTTAGTATCCAAAATCTACAAAGAACTTATCAAACTCAACACCCAAAAAACAATCCAGTGAAGAAATGGGCAGAAGACATGAATAGACACTTCTCCAAAAAGACATACAGACGGTCAACCGACACATGAAAAAATGCTCAACATCACTCATCATCAGGGAAATACAAATCAAAACCACCGTGAGATACCACCTCACACTTGTCAGAAGGGCTAACATTAACAACTCAGGCAACAACAGATGTCGGCAAGGATGCGGAGAAAGAGCATCTCTTCTGCATTGTTGGTGGGAAAGCAAGCTGGTGCAGCCACTCTGGAAAACAGTGTGAAGGTTTCTCAAAAAACTAAAAATAGAACCACCGTACACCCCAGCAATTGCACCACTAAGCATTTACCCACGGGATACAGGTGTGCTGTTTCGAAAGGACACATGCACCCCCATGTTTATAGCAGCAATATCAACAATAGCCAACATATGGAAAGAGCCCAAATGTCCATCGATGGATGAATGGATAAAGAAGATGTGGTGTATGTATATATACAATGGCGTATTACTTGGCAAACAAAACGAATGAAATCTGGCCACGTGCAACTACGTGGATGGAACTGGAGGGTATTATGCTAAGTGAAATTAGTCAGAGAAAGACAAATATATGACTTCACTCATATGAGGACTTTAAGAGACAAAACCAATGAACATAAGGGAAGGGAAACAAAAATAATATAAAAACAGGGAAGGAGACAAAACATTAGAGACTCATAAATATGGAGAACAAATTGAAGGTTACAAGAGGGGTTGTGGGAGGGGTTGTGGGAGGGGGATGGGCTAAATGGGTAAGGGCCACTAAGGAATCTACTTCTGAAATCATTGTTGCACTATATGCTAACTAATTTGGATGTAAATTTTAAAAAATAAAAAATAAAATTAAAAATAAATAAGTAAATAATTAAAAAAAAGGGGTGCCTGGGTGGCACAGTCGGTTAAGCGTCCGACTTCAGCCAGGTCACGATCTCGCGGTCCGGGAGTTCGAGCCCCGCATCGGGCTCTGGGCTGATGGCTCAGAGCCTGGAGCCTGTTTCCGATTCTGTGTCTCCCTCTCTCTCTGCCCCTCCCCCGTTCATGCTCTGTCTCTCTCTGTCCCAAAAATAAAAAATAAAAAACGTTGAAAAAAAAAAAAATGTGTACCCTTGACAGGTAGCCTAGCAATTACTGTTCAGTCCACCTAATGATTATTGTAGTAGTCCTCTAAATAGTAAAATGTTCCTAATAGAAAATTACCTATTTAAAAAAAAAAAGATTCTACTGTAGAACATAAAAATAATTCTCACAGGCTATAAATTCAGTTTCCAGGAGATATGTAAGCTTAAAAAAACCCAATCTCATGAGCAAGCTCAAGACAATCAAAATTGAGACCAGGACTCCAATTTTTCTAGAAACAACATTCAGCTGTTAAGATGTATTTTTCTCTCTTTAGGACAATGTATTTTCAGTATTTCCAGCTTATTACTTTTTTTTTTCCAGCTTATTACTTCTTGTAACATGGCTCTATGTCTGGGATCCACCTGCCAGACAAATTCAGAAGTTTCTCTGTCACCAACAAATCATTTCAAATAACTTCTAAGACATTTCCTTCCCTTAGAGGCCATCTGGGAATCCCTCTTAACTCCTGATTAGTGTGAGCCTTCTTTCATATTCATTTTCTACTTGGAAACTTAAGAATTCTCCAGCATCAGCCTGTGGCACATAAGGGACAAGGACAAATGGACTCTTTGTGCCCACTTCCTAGATCCTGCTCATCCAAACAACTGGGCCAAGTAAATACACTGCTATTCAATTATAAATACCTGGAGTATGCATTCTTCCGTATCTGACAAACTTTATTTCAGACCTGTCAAGGACCGGCAGAGCATAGAGGTACACTACCTTGACTTCCTTCCACACCGATTTGCATGCTGGAATAATTATGCCAAACTGTGGCACTAGTTTTCCATTTCCTTTTCTGTAATAACAAAGACCTACTAACCCACCACGCTTTGCTTTAAAAGCTAACTAATAAAACCAGTACATACGTGTCGGTCTGCGCTCTGTGAGAGCAGGGTGGAACAGACGCCAGCCCCAGGAATCAGAGAACTCCCAGGGGGCGTGGTCACTGCCCCCCTCACACACACCCTACTGCCTCCGCTCTTTTAATACTCCAAAAGGTGAGGAAAAAATAACTGACAGAAAAATCCCCTATGCAAAAACCCCAACTCTGCGGGAAGGAGGGTGGGTCCCTGTGAATCACCCACTCCTCCTCCTCTTGAAATGCAGCCAGGTGAGTGATTTCTCAACCAAAGACGGCCAGCATAAAAGGACACAGCACTGTATGGACACCTGAGGGCGCCTGCGGGAAACAAGGCAACAGGAATCGGCACCGGAGAGTGGAGGGGCAGGGAGGCAGAGAGAAGAATGCACAGGCAGGGCAGGCCCCAGTCCAGAGGAGAACGGACACTACCCGTGGGCAGGCAAGTTCTTCTGGGAAGAGGCCTACGGGAAGGCTACAGCGTCTGGAGCTCAGGCAGGAAGGGCAGCGCAGAGCCTGCTGAGGAGGGATGCTGTATTTTCCGGGTGCAGTGGGAAGCCACTGAAGGGTTTTCAGTGAAGGGAGGGAGGTAACCTACATTTCTAAAAGGCTTCAGTGACAGCTACGTGGTGGGGGGGGGGGGGGGGGCGGGAGTGACCTGGAGTGACCTGGGGCAAGTGGAGAGACCAGTCAGGGGCCACCAGCACCGGCAAGAGGCCCAGAGCTGGCTGGGGACCAGGGAGGTGTGGAAAAGCAGGATGCGGGATTGAGTACCACAGACCGGAGGCATGGAGAGGGATCAAGGAATGCTCCCCAGTGATCTGGTTTAAGCAACTGAATGTGGGTAGAAAGGATCAAGAGTTCTTGGGGACAGGCTACGTGACAATCATGTGACAACAAGTAGCCTCAGTTGTGTCTGATCACTCCTCCTGCTCGGGACTCACGGACAGAATGCCTCCTCCTGCCAGGCCCTCCTAAGCAAGCTCCTCCAAGGCCAGCTACATCAAGGACTCCGCTCTCGACTCACCCCCTTCCCACCCATCCTGCTCTGTTCTGGAACCAGCATATGCACTTCCCTGTCTGTCCTCCAGCCCTGCCTTACCATACAGGCTTCATGACAGCGGGAAGCTGCCTGCATGGTGTCCTGCTGCTTCCCTGGCACTTAGAACAGTGTCTCACACACACTGGGAACTCAGTCAATGGTTTTTAAGGAAATACATGGGGCTAAAGCCCCTGAACACATGAAGACTGTCTGGAGTTAGAGGGGTGAACCTCCCTGGTTTATGTTCGATTAGATGAACGTTCCTTTTTTTAAATTTTTTTTTTAATGTTTATTTATTTTGAGAGAGAGAGCCAGCAGGAGAGGAGCAGAGAGAGAGGGAGAAAGAGGATCCCAAGCAGTTAAAGACAAGTCTGGGGAACCTGGGAACCACAGCTGGAAAATTCTTTTATTTTTCTAATGGTACCTTCTCAAAAATTCCCATCCTGCCAACCAGTTTCAATGTAAATTGTGATATCTCACGAAGGGTTTATTGAAACGGACTGATGGACATTTGGGCTTCTGTCCAAGGCACTCTGACCTCCCAGTTCCCTCTGCTGACTTTAATACATACTTCCAGTAGAACCTCACTGTGTTAAAAAGATTTTTTTTTACTCCTTAAGATCTCATTTAATGACTAAAGATTGAATTTTTATAGAAAGTATCTCACCTTGCAAAAATATTAAATCTGAATAGTCATACATCCCCTGGAAATCAAGAAAAAAACACCTCTGAACGTCTACACCAGGTCTCACAACCTTAGCACTACTGACGATTTAGGCCAGATAATTCCATCACGGAGGGATGTCCTGGGCATTGTAGGACATTTACAGCATCCTGGCCTGCACTCACTAGATATCAGTAGCATTCCCCACCCGCCTACCCCTCAGCAAGTTTCTGGGCATTGCCTAGGAGACAAAATTGCCCCCCCCCCCCATTGAGAACCATTATCCCAGAGACCACGTGGTCTTTTCCTATTATTAATGCAATCAAGGAAATGGACCAAATTCTAAAAATACTCACTTAAAAATAACTGGCCCAAATTACATCCTATAGTGAAACCGAAAGCAAAACAGGTACTTACACAGGCGCACAAACCATCCTGGTAGGGTTCTGAACCATGACATCAAGAAATGCTAACATTTCCTCTGGAGGGAGTCTAGGTCTAAACGTGAGAATCTCTCGAAGGACTGCCTCACACCCCAGATGAGGGAACTCATTACCAAGCCTCTCCATTTCTACAGGATGAATGGAGATCCTGCGGGTAAAAATGCCTGCACTGACCAAAGCCCTTTAGGACACACACAAAAACACGGCCTTGTAGAGTTGTTCTTACGTGTGGAAGACTGGGTCGAACCACAAAAGTGGCTGAATGCACGCAGCTCCCTGGTACCTCCTCAGGTCTCCCTGCTCATCGGCCGGGGTAGAGGCCAATGGAAACCTTGGGCAGTTATGGCTTCAGTCCCCAAAACATCCTTGAGGAGGGCTTGTCCGTTGTCTGGGGGCTACTTGTCCCACCAAAGGGGCTTCAAGCACCACAGAATTCATGGACTAAGAGCAGCTACAGTCTCATGTGGGCATTCTCTTCCACCTATCACTGTTTTTATGCACATTGCTCTCAACAAAAATGTTAGTAAGTGTTACACACTTGAAATCACTGGAGACATTTGTAGTATCAGATTTCCACATCAGTTTACCGCAGAGCTTTTGAGGTCGTACCTTTTTCCTACCCATCTCAGAATATTCACACGCAGTGTGCGCATCCAGTGAGTCTCTCGGCCTTCCAAATGCCCCGGATAGGACTGGTGATGATGGAATCCAGAGCAAAATTTTTGATAGTAAGATCAAAACTGGTTGCCAATTACCTAAATTATCTAAACCAAAAGGCACCAAATATACATGTGGAGCAAATACACCCTTAAGGGCCAAAAACAAAAAACAAAAAAACCTGAGGACGACTAATTAAGGGATTAAAGGTGTGTCAATTTCAACAACAGATTCTGCTCTGCCCGAGGAAGGTCGGAATCTCTTCTTGTGCTTCTCAGAGGGCAGTGGCATGCAAGGGAGCCATGACAATAAGTGGCACATTTCCTTGTCCTGGAGGGTGAACTTTGATAGATTTTTAGAGGTTTGTAACATTAGAACAATCTATATAACATAATGTAAAATTCATGCTAACTTCTGATAAAACAGGTCACAAAAACCCTGTGTTCAGAACAGGCTGCTTCAGGGGCGCTTGGGTGGCTCAGCAGGTAAAGCACCCACCTCTTGATTTCCACTCAGGTCATGTCGCAGTTTGTGGGATCAAGCCCCGCGTTGGGCTCTGACAGCACAGAGCCCTCTTGGGATTCTCTCTCTCTCTACCCCTACTTGCTCATGCGCTCTCTCAAAATAAATAAACTTAAAAAAAAAGAAAAAGAAAAAAGAGCAGGCTGCCTCAGAATGCTGCACTTGTGAGTCACGTGTCCACTCTTCTGTCACGGGGGGCCTCGCGGTGGGAAGCTTGGGACCGCTGATGATTGTCATCCACTACTGAGCACCGAAACCAGCCCAATTATTTCCCTAACCCAGCTCCGTCATGGATCAAAGGAATCCTGAAGAATATCAGAGAAACCAAGATTCTAAGTCTCCACAGTGAAAAATAAGTCAAGGAGGAGGGGGGAGCTGTTCACAAACGTACACAAGTAAACATGTCTCCAAATTTTTAGCCAAATTTTAAAGCCAACTTTATAGTTACCTACTCCAAATCAAGAATTATATCTGTGCATGTTTCTGTGGCACACACAGCAGTCATCAGACACTTAGAAACGTCAACGGAGAGGCTGAGAGAGACCAGAGACTGCCCAGAACCACAATGCTGTGAGAGAGCCCGAGCTACAGGGTCCATACCCTTAACCACCACACCACACTGCCCCCAGGACCACCCTCTCCCCTCACCAGGCTGCACTGGAGGGTGAAAAATTGAGCACTAACATTCCAAGAGCCCATCATTCTAAATTTTTTATCTTTATTTTAGAGAGATCAAGCAGGGGACAGAGGCAGAGGGAGAGAGAATCTCAAGCAGGCTCCACGCTCAAAACAGAGCCCAATGTGGGCTCAATCCCATGCCCCTGGAACCTGAGTGGAAATCAAGAGTCTGACGCTCACCCGACGGAGTCACTCAAGCGCCCTGCAGGAGCCTAACATTATCAGCATAAAGGTCCTTCATACCCACAAGAACCCCACGTCCTCGGGGCACCTGGTGGCTCAGTGGGTTGGCCTCCCAACTCTTGATCTTGGCTCAGATCATGATCTCACAGTTCGTGGGTTCGAGCCCCACGCCGGGCTCTGTGCTGACAGCTCAGAGCCTGCTTGGGATTCTCTCTCCCTCCTTCCCTCTGCCTTTCTCAAAATAAATAAATAGACTTAAAAAACAAAAAAGCCAGAATCCCACCATCTCTATAAAAGCTTGCCAGGGGGTCAGACCAGGCCTCTTGGCTTGAAATGTTATTAAATAGGTTCTTTTAAAAAAACCTTCCACATTTTCTCTTTCTAGGACTAATTTCTAAGCTCTTGGTCAGCAGGGACCATGTCATATGCACACTGCCACTACCGTGACGTCCAGCCCAGATACATGCACAGGGTGGATGATGGATACTTACCTGCAGATTCAATTTACTTATGATTTATGGAAAATACTGGATTATTGGAAGAACAAAGTCTGGTATGCCAAATATAAAGGTGCTGGGAAAACAAAGGAACCAGATGGGGAGTATAAACACACAAATGGAGGCATTGCAAGGGAATTAATAGCTGCATTTGCTGGATGTCTGCTAACTGCCAGGAGTTTTACATACACCCTGACCTGTTAATATGGTATATGCTGACTCCCTCGAACTACCTATCGGCTGAATCTCCTCGGCTCCATAATCTCTTAATCCAAAACCAAAGCCAGATGTGTTCAGAATGTAGAGTTTTAAGGGTTTTAGGAAGGAAATGCGGTGTATGTATATCGCGTACTACTCCCAGTGAAGTCGGGAACAGCACCCATAAGAAAACACATCCATCAAGAGTCTGCAGTGAAATGCAGGAATATTCACACTAAGTGGGGCAGAGAGTACGCGTGGCATCACATCAGCGCGGCTCAGGTTTTGGCATCGAATGTATGACGAGACCACTCCATTTCAGAGGCGCCCTCTGGGGCTTCCCAGTCGCGGCGGGGAGCTGGGTGCCTGCATTACTGTCCTCATTTCATGGGCAGGGACCCGAGGCTCAGGAAGGTCAAGAAACTTGCTCAAGTTCACGCAAGCCGAGGAGAGGCAGGCTTTGGAACCTTGCTTCTCTGGCCCGAAGCCTGCATGGGGCTTCACGCACGTGCGCAAGCCCATCCCGAAACCCTGAAAAGTCTACCAGGGTGCAGACTGGGAAGCAGCAGGCCTGAGGGAGGGCCCGTGATCCTGCATTTCCGAGGCACGTGCAAAGGTGCCGCTGACGGAGTCGTCCTCTGTGGAAGAAGTGAGCTGCTTCCACTAAACCCCAGGCTCTCAGCCCTGGCTGACACTGGGTGTCAGCATCCCCTCGGGACTCTACAAAGATAACCATTAAATCTGATTTCTGGGGTCTTAACTGGCTGAAATCATCTGAAGTTGGGTCTCCAGCTTCTGTGCTTCTCTCTCATAACTGTAATGTGCAGCCGGGATTCAGAACCGCTGACATGAAAGCATTAAGAGAAAAGAAATCAACGCTAAAGCAAGACTCGTGAGAAGGCAGCCCGCAAGCCCTGTCAGGAGCTGCAGCGCAGTCCCCGCGCTCCGCCAGGGGGTCTGGGAGGCTTCCGCCAGTGACCAGAAACTGTGACTAAATGCCTTAGGGATGGAGTATCCCAGCCATCTCTGGCTCTGTGGGCATCGCCCTTCCCCACGAAACCACTGAAACCCGAGACTCACCACACCAAAGGCCAAGTCTTACCAGACGGCCACGCACCAGCGCGAAACAAGGAGGTGCCACTGCCTGCCAGCTTGACAGAAACAAATACTTACTAGAAGACTACGTGAAAAGAAGTTCTAACTTTTGTGCCATGGCTACACGACGGTATGAACTGATGAACTGAGTGGAATCTGCACACATCCATCAAGCTGTGGGTTTTAAGTTATGCTCACTGAATCCTCAGATCGAAAGGGACATTAGAGGTCAAGCAGCCTGCTCCTCCCACAGATGGCCTCCACTGAACACACCCATCAAGAAGGACCAGGAACAGGGGCGCCTGGGTGGCTCAGTCAGTTAAGTATCTGACTTCGGCTCAGGTCATGATCTCATGGTTCGTGAGTTCAAGCTTCACACGGGGCTCTGTGCTGACAGCTCAGAGCCTGGAGCCTGCTTCCGATTCTGGGTCTCCCTCTCTCTCTGTCCCTCCCCCCACTCGCACTGTGCCTCTCCCTCTCAAAAATGAATAAACATTAAAAAAAAAAAAAAAAAAAAGGAGGACCAGGAACAGGCCTTCCACAATGCAAATGTGCCCCCTAATGCCACCTGAACTCAAATTCTGCTTCCAAAATTCTAAGTCAGCCACCATCTTCCACTGCCACTATAGGGCCATTTCTGGTACGACACGAATGCGTTCCAGCCAGCAACACCCCGTCAGTTCTCTGGAGAGGCTAGTTTGGTAAAATCCCTCATGAAAACTGAACAAGAGTCCTATTCCAACTGGAGCATTAGCTTGCCGACTTACTCATCCTGTAACCTGCACATACACGCACCCCCCCCCACCCCCCACTTTGGGTTCTATTGCTTTGCAGGCCATACAGGGATTCTCGGGACTGCCACCACCTAGATTTCAACAGACCAGAGAGTAGTTGCCTGGAGCCTTGGGACCACAACCCCAAACCGAGAAGGGGCCGACCTTCACTGCCAAGGATCCAGAAAGCAGGGAATCAAACCAAAGAGGATTATTCTCAAGCCTTAAGATCTAACGGAATTTGCCTTGCTAAGTTGTGGAAGTGCTTTGGACCTGCCATCCGGTCCTTCTTTCCTAGTTCTCGCTTTTGGAGCAGGAACAGCTATCCTGTGCCTGCCCCCACCATTGTACTTTGGAAGTGGTTTCACAGGTTCACAGCTGAACAGGAATTTTGTCTCAAGGTAAATCATACCTCGAGTCTCACCCACATTTGATTTAGATGACATCTAGGTAAAACTTTGGACTTTAGAGGTTATAACTGAGACTAACAGACTTTTGGGCTGTTGAGATGGAATGCATACATTCTGCATGTTAGAAGGACATGAATTTTGAGGGGTGGGGGGCAGAATACTACATATGGTCTGAATTATGCCCCCTCAAAACTCATATGGCAGAACTCTAACCCCTACTATGGTGGCATCTGGAGATGGGCCTATGGGAGGTAATTACGGGCTCTAATAAGAAGAGACAGTAGAAGGGCGTCTGAGTGGCTCAGTTGGTTAAGCATCCGACTTCGGCTCAGGTCATGATCCCGCGGTTATGGAGTTCAAACCCCTCATCGGGCTCTGTGCTGACAGCTCAGAGCCTGGAGCCTGCTTCCGATTCTGGGTCTTCCTCTCTCTACCCCTCCCGTGCTCTCTCTCTCTCTCAAATATAAATAAATAAACACTAGAAGAGACAGAAGAGAGCATGCTTCCTGTCACCCTCTCCCCACCATGTGAGGACACAGTCAAATGGCAACCATCTGCAAGCCAGAAGAGAGCCCTCACCGGAAACTAAACTGGCCTGCACCTCATCTTGGGCTTTGAGCCTCCAGAACTCTGAGAGATAAATTCCTTTGTACCAGCCTGTGGTACTTTGTTATGACAGCCTGAGCTGGTTAATACATGCCTCTTTCATAAAGTATAATGTTCTAGATTGAAACGCACAGTCTGAATTTTTTGAGAACACAGAGAATGTCTCACTTAGTATCATGCACGCATATCTACCTAGCATGACTGGCATCCATGAAATCTCTATAAAAGTTTGCGGCACTAAACTGACTTTGGTCAGTGTTCATTTATATGTTGCTCTTCCTTATACATATACTTAACAAAAACATGCAGAAAAATACCGACCACCTAAATACACGCTGAAACAGTCGATGTCTCATGGACATATCCTCTATCTTCTCTTTTCCAGGTTGAAAACTGCAAGTTCCTTTAACCTTAAATACCATCTTTTGTGTTTCTGGTGAATTTTTTAAAGCTGATTATTTTACCTTCACAACAGCCATGACACCATTATCCCTATCTGCCATGAAAGGAGATAGGGGTTTCAAAGGTTGAACTTGCTCAGGGTCTCAAAGGCTGGTGGGGCCTAGCCTGCAGGCCCCTGACTCCTACGTAAATCTCTTCCCTCCACCGCAGGGAGGCCACCAGCTCTACCCAAACTTTCCAGCCTCTGGCTGCCAACAAGTACTCTTCCTGCCTTCTCCCATTCTATGTAATTTAGAAACTTTCACATTTGTAGTGTTACACTTAGAAGAACAGAATGTCAAAGTTTTAAGAGACTTTTACTATATGCAGAATTGGGACCTCTATGAAGAGGCCTCACAGACAACTGTTTCAGGTGAAATATATAAGTGACTAAAACCTGATGCAGTTCCCAAGAACCATAAGACAAAAAGCGAGGGTAATTACCTTAATTCACCTTAACACAAAGAAATGCCTTGTTTACATGAACCAGGACAGGGGAGCCAGACAACATGAACAACTGTGTGAAATGCCGCTGTCCTGTCCCCATCCTCCCTGTCTCGCTTGCCACCCTCCCCAGTCCTCTAGTTTCATTACCCTTCTTCAGCCCCTATGCTGGTCACCCCCAGGCCACAGTCACCACATATGGTGTAGAGAATCTTGGAGGTAATGGTGAATGAAAAAGGTAAAGTAGCAACCCCAAAGATTTGCAGAGAGTGATCATTCTTTCCTTGATGATATGCCAGAAGTCAGCACACTTACAGAGTTCATAAAAAGAACAGAATGAGGAATGGGCATGCCCGCATGTGCGTGGCACACACGTGTGCGTGTGTGTGTGTGTGTATAAAACTTGACTGCTGTAGGGAGGGAGACAAAACATAAGAGACTCTTAAATATGGAGAGCAAACAGAGGGTTACTGGAGAGGTTGTGGGAGGGGGGATGGGCTAAATGGGTAAGGGGCAGGAAGGAATCTACTCCTGAAATCATTGTTGTACTATATGCTAATTAATTTGGATATAAATTTTTAAAAAATAAATTAAAAAAAAATTTGACCGCTGTAAAAGTGCTCAGACCATCTAGACCACAGGCTCTTGACCTCAGGCATGACAGAAGGGGACTCAGGAACTCCCAGGACTCCCTGAAATTTCATGCACCTGTCACTCCTGTGTATCACCCATAAAGACGCTGACTCTCTTCATTCATGCCTACTTCGGACAGGAGGTAAGATGCCCAGCAGTGACGGGTGTTGAGGAACAAAGGCGCAGTAAGCTTGGGAAGCTCACCTGGAAGCCGGCCTCCTGGCCAGGGGTACTGGAACCACAACCCTGTGGCAGGCGGGGCTCTGGGAGCTCCAGTGCGGGTGCGGGTGCAGGCAGAGGGCGCGTGGGGGAACACGACACGACTCACACAGCTCCTCCCTCTTCACCCTCATCAGCCCCCATACAGAGGCAGATTTCTTGTTTCATTATTTAAATTCACTCTCACTCTTCTATGACCTCATCACATTTGCTTGCTCAAACAGTGTTGCAACAATCAGCTGAGAAAGGCTGAGAAAGCACAGTTTACAGAAAATGAGATTTCCACGTTACAACTAACGCATACACACCTCCTCACATGCTGTCAAATTATCCCACACTTTTCTACGTAAACAGCCGTAACTTAATTCTAATAAGTCTCTAGGGGTTTTACTAGAATGATCTAGGGTGAACAACAGGAAATTTAGGATATGTAGGCTTACTAATATTTTCTCAATGAAGCTTTTTTTAAGAACAGAGAGAGATATGGGGCACCTGGGTGGCTCAGTCAGTTGAGCATCTGATTTTGGCTCAGGTCATGATCTCGCGGTTTGTGAGTTCGAGCCCCGTGTCAGGCTCTGTGCTGACAGCTCAGAGCCTGGAGCTGCTTCAGATTCTGTCTCTCCCTCTCTCTCTGCCCCTCCCCCACTTATGCTCTATCTCTCTCTGTCTCTCAAAACTAAATAAACATTAAAAAATTAAAAAAAAAAAGAACTGAGAGAGATATAAGCTTAAACTCCATAATACTCTTCAAAATGAAAGTGAATTTTCAAGTAATTTTTAAGATGAATGAATAAGAAGGGAAAATATATAGACCCAAAGTTGTACTTGAAAAACTGACAGATGATCAAGGATTCCTGCTGATTAAGTAAATAAAACATACTTTTTAAATGTTTGTGTGTGTGGTTATTTTTTAATTTATTTGAGAGAGGGTGAGTGTGAGTGTGGGAGGGACAAAGAGAAAGAGAGAGAGAGAGAATTCCAAGCAGGCTCCACGCTATCAGCTTAGAGCCCAACGTGGGGCTCAAACCCACGAACCATGAGATCATGACCTGAGCTGAAGTCACGAGTTGGACACTTAACCAACTGAGCCACCCAGGTGCTCCAAACATATATTTTACTACATTTTATGAATTACCATTTTATGAATGGGTGTATTTCAAAATTTTATTCATGAATTCTTGGTTCAGAAGACAGAATGCGTTTTCTCACAGAAAACAGGTAACACAGCAGTTGGGGTTTCCATTTTAGCCCACAAAAGCCTGTCTTATGAAGCATACACAACATACACTGTTGATAGCACTGGAATCAAACCACAACATGTGCAGTGGGTTAAAGATGGCCACAAACAGACACTCCTTTCAACAAGAGATAAGCAATGTGTCTCCTCTCCCTAAACCTGGGAGTACCTCGCAGGTTCTTTGATCAATAGAACATAGTAGGAATAACACAAACACTAATCTGTCAAACTCTGCTTCCTCTCCTAAAAAACTCATTGTAGGAATCCTAGGCTGTCATGTAAGAAATCCGACCACCCTAGCAGAGAGGCCATCTGCAGAGGCCCTGACAGTACATGGAAAGGAAGAACCACTAAAAGCTAGGCCTTCCAACCATCCAGTCATGGGAGCATAGCCATGCTGGACCTCCACACCAGACGCCAGATAAACACCAGTGAGTGACCTTGGCTAATGCCACACAGAGCAGAAGAATCACCCAGCTGAACCCTGCCTGATCAACCCACAGAACCATAACATCTAATAACAGATTACTGCTGGTTTAGGTCACTAATACTTTGGGCAGTTTGTTATTCAACTATCATTATCTGGAACAATCTGTGGCTTTTTCACAAAGTGACAGGCACATCTCTCTCTTGTCCTGGCATCAGGAATAGTGTCCCCTCCTTCATTCTCCACTGGTAGACACAGAGTTATGGTGGTAGTATCAGCCAGGATTTTCCCAGTGATAAGCTATGACGGGCAGCCTTGTATTGTGGAGGTATGTGGCATGATCATCGTCATCCTGTCTGCCTGAAAACTCTCCTAAATTTTTCTATACATGGAAGAGAGGACAGGTTTCAAAATTCTGAAGAAGCCTGATGTCCAGTCAAAATGCAGTTGGTAACCTGATACAAAAGCCAGACAAAGATACCACAAAAAAACTAAAAACCCATATCCCTTATGAATATAGATGTAAAAACCTCAACAAAATAGGAGCAAATCACATATAACAAGACATTAAGATGATTATACACCGGGACAAAGTGAGATTTATCCCAGGAAAGCGAAGGTAGTTCAACATGCACAAATCTATTAATGTAAAACACCACACTCAGAATAAAGAGGGAAAAAACCCACATGATCCTACCAATAGAAACACAGAAAGCATCTGACAAAATTCAGCATCCTTTCATGATGAAATGCTCAGCCAACTATGAATTGAAGAGAATGTCCTTAAAATGAATAGGGCATTTCTTTAAAACAAAAACAAAAACGAAATAAAACCCACACCTAACTTCATAATCGATGGTGAAAGATCGTATGTAAACTTTCCCCTAATACCAGGAACAAGATAAGGATGTCTGCTTTCACTACTGCTGTTCAACACTCTAGTAAAAGTGCTAGCCAGAGCAATTAGGCAAGAAAAAGGAAATAAAAGGATAAAAGGAAAGAAAAAGATAAACGATATTTGTACATGACATGATTCTATATATAGAAAATCTATATACATAGAAAACCCCCCTGAGGCACCTGAGTGGCTTGGTTAAGTGTCCGACTCCTGGTTTCGGCTCAGGTCATGATCTCACAGTTCTTGGGTTCCAGCCCCGCATCGGGCTCTGCACTGACAGCACACAGCCTGCTTGGGATTCACTGTCTCTGTCTGTCTGTCTCTCTCTCTCTGTCCCTCCCCTGCTTGCTCATTCTCTCTCTCTCACAATAAACAAACATTAAAAACACTTTTAAAAAAATCCCCAAAACTACTAGAAAAATAATAACCAAATTCAGCAAAGTCTGGGTATATGGTCACCACACGAAAATCAATTGTGTTTTTATACACTAGCAATGAAAAATCTTAAAATTAAGGAAACAATTCTGTGTACAATAACATCCAAAAGAACAAAATACCTGGGAATAAATTTAACCAAGGAGGTAGATTTATACATTGACACTACAAAATCTTGCTAAAAGAAATTAAAGATGTAAATAAGTAGAAAGACACCCACAGTCATGGATTCGAACACTTAGCAGTGTTACAATGGTACCTCCCCAAAACAGATTCAATGCAATCCCTATCAAAATTCCAACGACCTCTTTTTGCAGCGAGAGAAAAACTGATTCTCAAATTAACATGAAGCTGCAAGGGGTCTCAAGTAGCTAAAGCAATAATGAAAAAGAAAAATAAAATTGACAGACTCATACTTCTCTTACTACTTCAAAGCTTTCTACAAAGCTACAGTAATCAGAACAGTGTGCCACTGGCAAAAGGAAAGACATACAGACTGATAAAACAGAACTGAGAGTTGAAAAATAGATTCAAACATCTATGGCCAGCTGATTTCCAACAAAGGTACCAAGACCACCTAATGAGGAAAGAACAGTCTCTTCAACAAATGGTGCTGAGACAAGTGTATAACCACATACAAAAGAATGAAGTGGGACTCCCACTTCACTTCATATACAAATATTAACTCAAAATGGATGGATTAAAGACCTAAATGTAAGAGTCAAAACTATATAACATAGGGGTAAATCCTCATGACCTCAGATTTGTCCATGGATTCTCATATTTGATACCAAAAGCACAAGCAACAGAAAGAAAAGAAATGGATCAACTGGAATTAACAAAAGTAAGAATTTTTGTGCACCAAAGGACCTTATTAAGAATTTGAAAAAAGACCTACAGAATGGGAGGAAATATTTGTCAACCACATATTTACTAAGGGTTTAATATTCAAAATACATAAAGAACTCCTGGGGCACCTGTGCGGCTCAGTTGGTTGAGCATTCGGCTCTTGATCTCCACTCAGGTCATGATCTTGTGATCTGTGAGATCAAGCCCCATGTCCAGCTCTGTGCTAACGGTGCAGCGCCTGCCTGGGATTCTCTCTCACCCCGCCCCTCCCCCACTCACTCACTCACTCACTCACACACACACACATACACACACACTCTCTCTCTCTCTCTCTCTCAAAAATGAAACATTAAGTATATATGTATGTGCATGTATGTGTACATATACATATATATACATACACGTGTATACATATGTACATATGTATGTGTGTATATATATATATACACACATACACGTGTGTGTGTGTGTGTGTGTATATATATATATATATACACACATATATATAACCCTTACAATTCAACAACAAAAAGATAAACAACCCAATTAAAACATGAGCAAAGGGCTTAAGTGCACATTACTCCAAAAAAGATATAAATTAAAAGATGTTCAGTATCACTGGCCATTAAGGAAATACAAAACTACACTGAAGATACTACTTTATATCCACTAGACTAGCTTAGATAGATAAATGTTGCAATGATGTACAGAAATTGGAACCCTAGGACGTCTGTGGTGGGAATAAGTTAAACACAGAATTATTACCATATGACCTAGCAATTCCATTCCTAGGTATTTCACCCAAGAGAAATGAAAACACATGTCTACACAGAAACTTACACAAATTATTCATCACAGCCAAAAGAGGAAAACAATCCAAATGTCCATCGGTGGATGAATGGATGAATAACTTGTGATATATACACAGGATGGAATATTATTCAGCCATAAAAAGGAACAAAACACTTATACATGCTATAATTTAGATATACCTCAAAAACCAAGTGAAAGAAGCTAGACATTAAAGGTCACCTGTTGTATGACTCCTTTTATATGAAATGGCTAGAACAGGCAAATCCATAGAGACAGGAAGCAGATGAGAGGTTACCAGGGGTTGCGAGGAAGACAGAATAAGGAATGATCACTTAATGCATAAGGTTTTTCTATGGGATGATGAAAAAGGTTTGAAATTAGAGAGAGCTGGTGGTTGCACAGCATTGTGAATATGCTAAATACCACTGAAATGTACATTCTAAAACGGTTAATTGTATGTTAATGTGAATTTTGCCTCAATAAAAGAATATGTGGTTAGGCTACAGTATACTGATTCATCCATACAAACACCTGAGTACCTACCACACTCCAGGCACTCTCCTCGTACACGGGTTAAGATGATGAACAAAACTTTTCTGTTACAAATTTAAAAAGCAAGGTAAGAGACTAGAGGGCGAGTGTGGCCTATTTTAATTAGAGTGTTCAGGGAAGACCTCCTGAAAGAAGTGACATTTGAACAGAGATGAGAAGGAACTGAAGAAAATTATTCTGCTAAATAACAGAAAAAATAATCTACTGAAATTAAAACATAAATTTTAATTTATCACAAATCATCAACAGGCAAAAAAGTCCTTTTCTACAAATCATTTTACTCCTTATTATGAGTAATTTCTTTATGGTCCAGTAACACACTGCTTCTACACTTACCTGCAGGGTAGTCTCCCAGGGCCAAGCCACACTCCCAAGACAGCCTGTCATTCCCCTTGCTAACAAGGCAGGTTTTCCCTTTAGGAAATCACTCAGGAAAGGAAAGAGGGAAAGGAATTAGCACTTATGATATGCTGGGTTCTCACATTCACTCACATTCTCACTTCTATTCCTCACAATTACCTTTCCATGGCTGAGAAAAATTAAGGTTCACAAAGGATAAGCAAGCTAAACGAAGGACCAGAATTCAAATCAGGCCTGATTTCAGACCCATACTCCTCCCATACATAAATGTCTCATTGTTACTGAGCGCATCTTAGGCCACACCGAAAATATGATGAAGTGACCCTGTCCTTGAGAAGTTTGTCATCTCAACACTAGAGACACATCCAAGATGTACCAGAACATTCCTCAACCTGAAGAAGGCACAATAGGCTCCAGGAACATGAGGCCCTTGCTATCCAATACCATGGCATGCACCCAAGAAGTCTAACTCATGTTAAGAACTAAGGAATCTACCCTGTATCACTCCAGGAACCTGACCTTGTGGCCTTGGGACCTAGACGTGTGCCAGTATTCACGACCCTTCCTGGAGCAGGTACAGATAGATGTCCATGAAACAAGCCTCCCCCTCTCAACCCAGCCATCACTGACCCTTCCCAGTTCTGTGTTCAAAACTTTACAGTGGCTGTAGCAGAAGAGCCACTTAAAATCTTCTCCAAAAGAGTCAACAACATCATTTCCTCGCTAATTGTGGAGAAGGCTTCTTTGCCTCTAACTTATATTCCCATAAGTAATCCGTAGTCATAATTAAATTCCAGATGAATGGGTAGAAATCTGACTGTGCCGGACTGCAAGCGTTATGCTCTCTATAGAGTGACCAGGCACCGGGGACTTGTTCACCACTAACAAGCTAATGCTTGTAAAACCTTCTAAAAACATAATGACTAAACACTATCATTATTACTTGACTACCCGTTTAAATGTAAATTAAGAGAGGGAAAGGGGAAAGAAAACACATTAGTAAATCAGGTTTGGGACTGCTACTCAGCAAGATGTAAGCAACATCTGAACCACAGGGGTAAAGAACATCTTAACTGAATTTGTTAAAGGATACTGAATGTAATGTTGCTGCTATAAGAAAATAACTCAAAACAGAAAGAAGAAATGGAGGGAATACCAGCTAGAAAAATGAGTCAATGAAGGCAAAACAGATGTTAGAAGGAAAGGCTACAGGAAAAACATATGCTGGAAAAATACATAATTTATTTAAAAAGTACTATTTACCAGCAAAACTAAAACGTTAGAATCTGAAAGCAAAACTAAAAAGTCTAGAATGTGAACAAAATCCAAAACAGGACTGTAACTCAGCTTAAACTGACCACGCGGCACAGTAATGAAAACAGGAACTCTGGAGTCCAACAGGCCTATCGCTCTTCACTGTTCTCATCTGTAAAATGGGAATAACTCTTACTCCAAGTTAGGCTGGCACAGAGGCGGCACCCAAAGGCAGCCAGTGCCCTGTTCCCGATCACTCTCCCCGACACAGCCACAGGGAGCGCCTTCAGACTCTGACACGCAACTCTGCCAGCCACTGCCTCCCTTTCTCTTCTGCGAGCTTGCTGATGGTCGCCCTCCCTGGGAAACACCTCCTAACCCCGCAGTCCAAGTGACACGGCATCCCCCCCCCGCCACTCTCTCAGCACCTCCGTTCTACCCGCACAGGGCCTACCCAGTGGCTCTTCCGGCTCACCATCTTCCATAAGCTCCTCGAGGATGGTGATCAGACAGCAGTTTACTTGACTACTCAGCTTTGACAGCTAGCACAGCTCCTGAGTAGGCTCTCAAAAATGTGTGCTGATCAAATAAGTCTCAATTATCCCAAGTCAGAATAGAGACCAAGCAGCTTCCCTGGGGGAAAATCTTGAAAAGTACAACATATAAGGAAAAAATCTGTACTCTGGATGAATACTCCATGCTTTGCCATTATCCAACTTGGGACGGTTATTCAGCCAAACATTCTGAGCCTCTCATATAAAAAAAGAGGGAATTCAACTAGAAAGTCTCCGTGGTCCCTACCACAGGCAAGGGCATATTATGTCTACATTCTAAGACTTGAACATTCTTACTCTACTACATCTTGATTCTCTATGTTAACATCGTAGAATGCTTTATTGTCCATTTCACTCCTAACAAGCACGTGATGTGCATGGTGCTTTCTGCCTCATTTTGCAGATGGGGAAAGCAATTCAGACAGAACCAATAGCCTGACCAAGTAGAGAGAGCTGGACTGGCATTCAGATATTTAAAGCTGGTGCCTTCCATCATCTGCACCCTCCTCAAGCTGGGGAATGGACAGCTCCAGGGACACATGGTAGAATGCCAAGGGAGCCCTCAGGGGTCCTAGGGAAGCCAAGGACAAACAAAATGCATCTTTTGGAGAATTAACTGTACTCAAAAATTCGGGAGACAAAGTGTGTTTATATTTCAAAAAAAAAATCAGACATATTACTGAGTACAATGTGAAATTTGTATTAAAACTTAAGATAAAGGGGCACCTTGCTGGCTCAGTTGTAAAGCATGTGACTCTAGATCTCAGGATTGTGAGTTCAAGCCCCATGTTAGGTGTAGAAATTACTTAAGAAATAAAAAATAGGGGCGCCTGGGTGGCTCAGTCAGTTAAGCGTCCAACTCTTGGTTTTGGCTCAGGATCATGGGTTCGAGCACCACATCAGGCTCTGCGCTGGGTGTGGAGCCTGCTTGGGATTCTCTCTCTCTCTCTCTCTCTGCTCCTCCCCTGTCCATGCTGTCTGTCTGTCTGTCTCTTGCTCTCTCTCTCTCTCAAAATAAGTAAAATAAACTTTAAAAAATAAAAAAAAGCAAAAATAAATAATAAATCTTTTTTAGAATTTTTAAATAAAACTTACTGGGCCTTAGAGACTTGCAACATACTGCACTAAAGCCATGCCATGCCCTTTCCCACACAGAAAAGCCATCTGAAACCAGAACACTTAATTTACCCTATAATAACATCTCAAACATCAGGCTATATTAATCCAAAAAGGATAGAATTTAATTTCTAGAATAAAGTTGTGACTTCGGGGCATTACTGGGCAGGGAAGGACAAGAACTAGTTGCCCTGTTCTTCCTTTCTAAGTCATTAAAAGCACCCAAGAAAGGTACCGTGTCAAAGGAAGTCTCCCATCATACAAGCCTCTTAATGCCGTAAAACGGGGAGAAGACGGGGGTGGGCGCAGGGGCACAGCCAAGGGAGGCAGCTACAAGGCACACCGGGCTGCAAGTCTATCAGCGAAACCACGTGGAATTGTGTGGGCCTCTGGGGTGGCTCTCCTCTCTCCCAAACTTGCAGTTCTGGACATGAACACTGACAGGAGAGGTCTAATGGGAACCTCATTACCTACAGTGTATGCAGGCCTCCTACTGGGCATTAACCTTCCAGAGTACAAAGCTGGTCTCTGGAAACCTTCACTACAATTCTCATGACTCCTGGAGACTCAGGTTTTACCACGCTGGTACTACTAGTGTCCTGAAAACTTTATTATCCCACTTGGTTAATTGATTTATCTTTTCTCTCCACTCAAAGAAACCAAGTTTCCATTAAACGTGCTTTTGGGTTTTGCCACAGAATCAGTGTTTAAATTGGAAAGAAAATCAGAATATCAGAACAGCATGCCTGATATCTTTCTTGGTAGAATGGCCTCATAAAAAGTTACCCAATAACCTGCATTAAAAAATATATACGGGGTGCCTGGGTGGCTCAGTCAGTTGAGCATCGGACTCCCGATTTCAGCTCGGGTCGTGATCTCACAGCATATGAGATCAAACCCCGCACTGGGCTCTGCATTGACAGCACGGAGCCTGCTGGGGTTCTCTCCCCCACCCCCTCTGCCCCTTCCCACTGGCTTTCTCTCTCTCCCTCAAAATAAATAAGCATAAAAAAAAAAAAAACCTTTAAAAAATACACATGTATAAGGGCACCTGGGTGGCTCAGTCAGTTGAGTGTCCAACTTTGGTTCAGGTCATGATCTCATGGTTCATGAGTTCAAGCCCCACATTGGGGGCTCGCTGCTGTCAGCACAGAGTCCGCTTCAGATCCTCTGTCCCTCTCTCTGCCCCTCCCCCACCAAAAATAATTAATACATTAATTAAATTTATAATAAATTTAATAAATTAAAAAATAAATTAAAAACATTAGAAAAAAATATATATATACACACATAGAGTTAAAACCTGCATGGAGCAAGCCCTAGAAAAATGCAAATCATGAAATGAAATTATAGGACCCAATTTTTTATTTCTTGAGAATTAAAAAGATTTAGGTCATTTCAGCACAGATGACAGAGCAGTAGGTTGGGGGAGGGGGTCCTGAGGGAGGTGCTTTTTAACATTTCCACCCCTCCCCTCACCACCACTTCTTGAGCCTTTCTACCTACAGGGAGAAACAGTAGAGACAGCAACGTGCTGCCACTCACCGCTCCGTTCCCCAGTGCAGACCAGGCCCTTCGCAGTGTAGAACGCCGGTTCCCCGGGGTCACAAAGGGCCTGGTAAGAGTGGGAGGACAACACTGGAAACACTACAATTGGAACCCCGCAGACCAGCGGCACCGCCAGCACTGTATCTACTGGAGGACGGCAAATTGTCAGATCTCCTCTTACCGAAACACAGCGGGGTATGGAGAAATCCCCTTCCTGCCATCCTCAGGGCCCTGCAAGAGGCCCAGAGACCTCGCTCATGCTGGGACTCAACACCCACCTCCCAGAAGCCTTCCCGGACTACCCCCCCCCCCCCCCACCTACCCACAGCCAGCCAAGAGCTTCCCCTTTCCCGGATTTCCACCATACTCTCAGTCTTCCACACAATTCGCTAACTCATTTTATGACTACTTGGTTTTAGGACTACTTAGGTGGGTCTTCGCTCTCCAGCCGAGCGCCTGCTCCCTGAGGGCAGGGTGGTAAAATTCCACCTTTCCACGCCCTTCCCGCCACAAGCTTCAGTCCAGGTGCTGTGGTGGTCCCATACCCTTGGTTTCTGGCATCTCCCTTCCCTGTGCACAGGGGCGGACTTCTGCAGCCCAGGCTCTTCAAGGTGGGTGCCGAATCTCACTCATCCTAGCTCTGTAACAAGAACATTACGGGAGCTCAAGGCACATTAACTGAACATTAGGTTAGATGAGAAAAAGATTCCCAACTCCCAGTTAATGATCCACTTATCTCAAGGAATACAGAATTCAGCAAGAGATTCCCACCTCATTTTTAGAGTTGTGAGAAACCAACAGTCACCTACATTTTCAATATCTCACTACCCGCCAGCCTCAGCCCAAGGTGTCTGCACAGGGAGGAAAAAAAAAAATCCCATCCAAAAAAATTTTTACTGCTTAATGATAAAAAAAAAAAAAAAAAACAAAAAACACCTCACCTCCTCCTTCCTAGGTTGGTTAGCTCCCCCCCCAATCATTTACAATACTGTTGTGCAAAAAAACAATTAAAAAAAAGCTCCTTCAAATGAGAAAGACGTTTTGTATTTTTTAGTTAATAATGAATGATGGGTATCACACAAGCACACGTAGTTTTCTGACATTTTTCCTTTTTTTTTTTTTTTTTAATGCTTATTTGAGACAGAGAGAGACAGAGTATAAGCAGTGGATGGGGCCAAGAGAGAGGGAGACACAGAATCCCAGGCAGGCTCCAGGCTCTGAGCGGTCAGCACAGAGCTCGACACCGGGCTTAAACTCGTGAACCGCGAGATCATGACCTGAGCTGAAGTCGGACACTTAACCGACTGAGCCACCCAGGCGCCCCTGACATTTTTCCTTTAAGACTACACTTTCTTCTATTTCTTTTAGCTCCTTTGAACCCAAAGCCTCCTGCTGTGATGCAAGTGGCACCCACCCCCATTCACCTCTCTACTGCCCTCCTGCCCCGGGGCATCTGGCCTCTCCCTGTGGTTGCACTCCTCCCACTCAGAATAAGCCTAAGCATCACCTCCACCGTTAGGCCTCAACTGCCTCTCTCTGGTCACCTTCCAGGTCCACTGGCCTCACTTCACTTCCTTCCTTCCCACTCTGTAGCTCTCTTCCCAGTTTGTCTCTGCAGGTGAAGTCAACATGATGATTCTCCCTCCATTCCCCCCAAATAGTGTTTCTTCCTCTATGAACACTCGTGAAGAAGCACACGAGGGGTCCAGATTCTATGGAATCAACACAGGAGGCCTTGGTCACAAGACGTCTCCTCTACCAAGTTAAGAGTTCTTAAATTGACCAGTGCAAGGAAACTCAGCTATTGCATAATACTTGATAGTTAAGATCACTTGCTGTTTGGAGAGTCCTGCTATATGGAGATGAGAAAATAGAGATGGGCAAATTTAACGCAATTTCCTTTGTTTGCTTGAGCCAGCTTAGACTTGCAACACCACCGTGACTGTTTTATCTTTCTGAAAGTGCAGCTTTAACATCATAGACAAGGACTTTAAGAGAGCGATAAATCATTCTCCTCCTCCGTTCATTAGCACAGCTATCCTGACAGTACCCCAGAAAGGCCTCTCTCAGGTTTGCACAGTGAAAAAATAAAGGGATTTTAGCCAGGGTGTTTACAGAATCAAAATCCCAAACACAGGGGAAAACAGCAAGCAGCAGCCCAGATGTTTCAGTGGAACGAAGGACTTTCTTCAAGGCACGAACAAGAGTAAGAATATTTTGACGGTATTAACAGAAGCGACTGACCGTGCTATTGCCTGTTTCCAGAGGAATGTCTTTACACCCTTCTCACTGAGTGAGGCCATCTTATTAAATCCAAAATGCATGGACAGAATCCAAGCAAAATAACTGGTCGTCTTTCCCCTCACAGAAAAATTCACATGAATGTCTTAAAAAAAAAAAAAAAAAAAAAAAAAGCTGGAATTCTCCCTGCCAGTTCTCTCTGCTTTCCTGGCTTCTGCATTGTGACAGCTGGAACAGATGGCGTCTGGGTGAGACACCTTAACGTCTAAAACCTCATGCGTGATAAGGGCCGATTTGAACCAGTGATGCTAGAGTCCCAGGTCTGTCAGGGTTCGTCATGAGCCCCTACTCACAGGGATTTCCAATCTTGTCTGCTATTTTCTGATTTTCCTACTAACAAGGCTTATCTTGCTTGGCCAAAGAATTCTTCGTCTATAGACTGATTCTAAATAATATAGTCACAACAGAGTAAAAAAAAAAGCAAATATCCCCTGGCGCTTGAAACACGACTGGCTATGCACTATTTTGCCAGACATCCTACACATGATGCAGTCTTTTTAACAGGCCATTTTCAAAGATGTGAAAGACACGCGCAGATTTTAGCACCGACCGACGGTCCGCCCGGTCATTTCTTTCAATAAGAATTTTAGAGCCATAGAGAAGGTTACAGAAAACGTTTCCAAACGCTTCACCAGTGTGCGTTCACGACAAATGCCAGGGGAAAAAAAAAAAAAAATTATGGCTCCTCCTCTGTTGTATGCTGTGAATGTAAATTAAGAAGCGGTAAGGTAACGCTCAACACAGCCTTTATGACTCCACAAAAATAAATGAACACACACACACACACACACACACACACACACGCTCACACTCACTCACACACCCCCATCTCCTTCTGAAATCTGATTCAGAGCTTCATAGGAAAAACGTGAAATAAAACTGTTTTCTTCAACGGAGCATTAGCTGAAGGGTTGTTAAATTTCAAAGCACGTCCACGACAGTTCATCCATTTCCCTTTTGTTTACAGGTTTGCAAATTAAGGGTAAAGAACATTCCACACAGAATTCTCTCTACAGGTCTCGATATTAAATAGATGTCCCCAAATGGGGTGACGGCGTGAAAACGTGGCAAAGCGTACGTGAGCGATAGCCTGGCGCCTCGAGATGAAATTTTAAATACCGTGGCAGGCATCCTTTTCATTTTTTGCACCTCTGGGAGCCCGGTCTGACCTTTACTATGAATCAAAGGTGGAATGTGTGCATTTTGCCCCGAACTGGATCCCAGTACCGCCTGCCTTCGAGGCCACTGCAGCTCCCCGATTATGAATCAGTCAGAGGTTCATCTGCAGAGGAATGACTCAGTATAAACTTTTAAATAAGGGCTTCAGAAGCCCCCCCAACCCCCGGCCGGCAGCCCGGGGGGCGGGGGGACCCCTCGGTGGATGCAGACCCCCCAGCCGGCGCGCCCCCCCCCGCCCCCGCCGCCAGAACACACGGCCTCGCGGGGGATGCCGGCTGTCCCCACCCCGCGGGGCTCGCGTCCCCGGGAGGCCTCGGCACCCCGTTTCCTGAAAAGCTGCGGGCACCCCGGCCCGCGGGCCCCGGGCCCGGCCTCGAGGACAAAGTTTTCCGAAGTTGAGGCGCTCGGGGGGCGGGCGGGCCCGGGCGGGGGCGGGGGCGAGGCGGCGCCGCACCGGGCACTCGCCGCCGGGCGCCGGGCCTGCTTCGCCCCGGCCCCGCTCCGGCCCCGGGCCCGCCGCCGCCGCCGCCGCCGCCCGCCGAGGACGCGGGAAGGGGCCGCCGGGGATGGAGCCTCCCGCCCGCCCGCCTGCCTGCCGCCAGCCACCCGCCGCCGTCGCCACCCCTTACCCCGCGGTCCGCCCCGCTCGGCCGGCTCAGGGGCGCCGGGCTCGTCCTCCGCCGCGGTCCGCAGCGTCCTGCTCCCCGGGCAGCCCCATGTCGGGGGGCGGGGAAGGGCCGGCGGCCGCCGCCGCCGCCGCCGCCGCCGCCGGCTGGAAAGTCCCTGCTGGGCTGCAACCCCGGCTCGCGCACGCGGCGGCCGCGCCGCGCCGCGCTCCCTCGCGCCCTCACGCACCCTCTCGCAGCACTTCCTCTCGCGCGCTGGAAATCCCCGCCGGCCGCCGGAGCGCGCCCCGGCGCGCGCCCGCCCCGCCCCCGCCGCCCGCGCGCGCGTGGGAGCGCAGGAGCCCGCGAGCGCCGCCGGCCCCACGCGCCCGCGGCCCGCGCGGCCCCGCTCCCCCCCCCGCGCGCGCGCCCGCGACCCGTTGCTAAGGCCCGCCCGCCCCGCGCCCGCCCGCCGGCCTTAGCAACGGCGCCGCGGCGCGAGCCGGGGCGGCCCCCGATGCCCCCCGCGGCCGCCGCCGAGCCGCCCGCCCCCTCGCTCCGCGCGGCCCCCGCCCCCCGGCAGCCGCGCGCGCCCCCGCCGTCTCCCCCTCCCCTTTCCGGGTCAAGAAGCCACGCAGCCGCGTGTGGGCCCCAGAGGTGCAGGTTGTGTCGCTGCCAGGAGCGATGGCGTCACCCGGTTCACCCGCGCAGCCACGCTCGCGGCCACTGCACCGCCGCTGGGGCACACTCGGTCTCACACTCACCCGCACACTTGCCCACACGGGCTCACGGACCTGCATTCCTAAGCGCGGCCCCACTCATTCACACATGCTCGCCGCACACACGTTCACGGCCACGCGCACACTCACCTGGGCACTGGCACCCTCCCGTGCCCTCGCGCCACACACTCCTTCCCATACTAGCCGACACTCATGCTCCCGCACAGCCATGCACACGCACACGCACACACACACACACACTCCTCTAGACACACGCGCAGGTGGGTGGGGCTGAAGGTGACTCAAGCCATCTGGGCCCCTGCTTTTTTCCCTTGAGAGCGGGATGTCTACGCATTTGTTTGGTTGGAGTTTCCTTTCCTTCCTCCCTGGGCTCCTCCCACACCCAGGAAGCTGCCTCTCAGTCAACTGTGAACAGGGTGGCCAGTTTGCCGCGAGTGCCCAGAGTTCTCGTGGCCTGCGGGCCCGGGGCAGAAGAGTCCACCGCGCACCCCGCTCCTCCCTGGACCTCCGGCCTCTGGCGTCTATGCAGCCTCCAGACCCGGGGCCACCCACTTATCCCGGGGCCTTGGCCCCGCCACCCCCGAAGTCATCGATGATTACCCCAAAGGCCTCTGAGGTTGCACCCATCCTGGCTGGGCCTGTCTCTGGGAGGCCCTAGGCCAACTCTGCCCGTGTTTAGGAGGCAACAGAAAGGGGCTTTTCATTTTTCGCTTCTCAAGGAGGCTTATGAAGGTCCCCGGACCAGAGCTGAGACCAGTGTGACCAGCTTAAGCCAGTCTTCCTTCTTGTATTTCTCCAATGACTCATGTGAGTAGAGGCAGGAAGTCCAGCATCTCCTCCTGCAGCTTCCCCTGTGGAACGTTCCGGAACCCTGGACAGTGAGCCGTGGTTCTGGCTCCAGCAGCCCAACAGGTTTCTGTCCTCCAGCCACAGCAGTGGAGCCCTGCTACCCAGACTCGGGCTCCAGTGGCGCCCCCACTTGGGCCACAGAAGGTCACAGCTTTCTGAATTCAGACCAGAGAACCCGAGATGGCTGCTGTTCTCCCAAGCAACCATGTCAGGGTGACCGGCTAGTGGCAGCCAGCCCTTGTGCACAGACCTCTGGGCTCTGTGCTGAAGCCAGGTCACCAGATGGGCTCCCCTTTCCCTCACGGTGGGTTCCCCTCCAGAGCCTTGCGTGCCCTTTCCGGCCTGTTGCAACTTGTAGGGACTCTCACCTGAAAGGATCAGGTCCTGGCTGCTTCCCGGAACCCCAGACTCCAGGGCCTCTGCATATTGGCCCACCGGCTCCCGGGTCCCCAGGCCCGCCCAGACCGCCGTCCTGGGACACTGGCCTCCAGGTGCTAGTTCCCACCTTCTGCCTCACACTATATTGCAAGGGCTCTTTTAAAGACTTTGCCAAAATAAGACTGCCAAAAATTCTCTAGGCTGGGCTATTTTTGGTTCTTTTAAAATAGGCAACAAGGTGGAAGTTTCAAAGATCCATCAGAGGGGTTTTCTGGGACTCCTTTTACTCTCTTCCCAAAGCAGCATCCAGCAACGTTGAGAATGAATAGATTCGGGTACACCCCAGGGTGGAGCCCTCTTCTGGTGAGACCTGCTCCTCTCCTCTCTCCCTTTTCCGCCTGTCCTTTCCCTTCTCCAACCTTCTGGCAGTTCTGGATGCCCTGCTTTAGAGACTGGAGGGGGACAGCACAAATCATTTTGCCCCTAACAGGGCAACTGCTTTGGGGGTGGGTGTTCTGTCCTCTGCAGTTTCAGGCTGCTGGGCAGCAGTGATGGGCAGCGAGGAGAGCCAATCACCGGTCTCCTCTGCATTTCAAAGGCAGCCCTCTCTGTTCCCTATGGCAACGAGGAACAACAAGCTGACACCATTTCTGGACAAAGAAATTTCTCACAGGGATTTATGTAGCATTACATGTTCTGTTTGCTGTGTTTCTGGGAGAAGTGCACACGGATATTAGAGCAACGGCTCAGAAGCCAATCCTGTTTGTTTTCCAGAGGAAGGGGGAAAGTATGCATCATATAGTGTTAGGGGGCTTTTGGCCCGTGAATGGGGTCTCACAGGCCTTTCCCTGAATATGATGATCAGGCCCTCAAGTGACACCCACGCAAAGACCATCAGCTCCGCCCCCCACCCCGGCCCCGGGAGGGGGTCTGACTTGGGCTGCAATATGCTGGCAACTTCTCCCACTAAAATATTAAATACCACCTCAGGAGGGACCGTGACACACAGCAAAATAAAAAAATAAAAGCAGTTCTACTAACTGACCAGACAAGTAGCTTCCAAACTTTTTGAATTTTATACAGCACAAACCCAGTTGTGTATCATGTATGTGCAGGAATATACACGCACATATGACGACACCTAGCCTCAAACATGTGACGTACGCTGATATTTTCTATTCCATTCCATTTTTTTAAGTTTATTTTTTGAGAGAGAGAGAGAGCGGGGGAGAGAGAATCCCAAGCAGACTCTGTGCTGTCATCGCAGAGCCCAGCCCGGGGCTCAAACTCACCAACCGTGAGATCAAGACCTGAGCCAAAACCGAGAGTCCGATGCTTAACCAGCTGAGCTGTCCAGGCGCCCACCCCCTCCCCCATTCTACTTTTTCGATACTGTTGTGACTCTCTCAACTCACTGTTGGTTTGTAACCTTAAGTCTGAAGACACTCTCTTAGACGGAACGAAGGGCTGAAGGGGCCCGCGGCTTTGGGGGCGGGCGGCCTGGCAAAGAGCACCCCGGCAAAGCTCCGTGGTGAGTGTGCACTGTCGCAGCAGGGCTGGGGAGCCAAGGCCGCCACTCCCCCGTCCCGTCCAGGGGACCCTGGCGAAGAGCAGAGGGGCGCCAGCGGGGAGGCAGGCTGCCTGTGCCCCTCCCTGGACAGGGACAGTGGAAAGTGAAGACAAAGGAAATGGGACATGGGGAGACACCGGATGGCTAGGGTATACAGAGCCAGCAGGGGTCTTGTGCAAGAAATAGGAACAGGGAAGGGGGGAGATTTGGGGAACCGGCCACATCAAGTTTTAATCTTCTCTCATTTCTGTGGGCCACTCAGGTTGACGACGGTGTCCTCATTTTAGGAAACCCCGTCTGAGGGTTTGCACGCGTGTGCGCACCACTCGCGGAATCTCTGGTACTTTATTTACCCCAGTCCTTCAGGACAGCATGAGCACCGGGCGAGGCCGGCCTCCCACAGGTGCCTCGACCGGAGCCCCACACCCACTTCGACCTTTAACACTTTCTGAAAAACAGATTCAATCTCACCAAGAAACGGGTGGTTTTCACTGCAGATCTTGTGGGAGACGGGGAAGAGGGTTTGCATCAGTTACCACACAGCAGACTCATGAACCCCGCTGTGAAAATCCGGCTGCCTGCCTTCAAATCCCATTCAGAAGGTTCACCTCCTCTGTGTGATCACTGACCTTCTTTCCCAACCTGCAGGTCGGTCATAACAGCGCCTTTCCTCCCCCTAAGCCCCCCCACCACCCCCACCAGGAATTCAACTCCAGCCGCAGCCCGCACGCTCCACTCAGCAAACAGGCCAGTGGCTGGCGGAGTCCTACCACCAGCCCATCCTACCCCAGCAGACCCCATCCAAGTAGTCTATGCTCCTCCCTGCTCATTAGCAACGAGGAGGGAGGAGGTGATAAGGTTCAAATGAAGTCTCGGATTAATGAGACAAAATGTTTGAAAAGTACAAGAATCGTTCTAATTCATCACAACTGCGAGGTGACATCTCACTATGAATAAAGGCAAATGTGGTGCCCTTCCCCATCCCTCAAGGCTGGTGGCGACGAGCCTGAAATGTCATATGATGCCAGATCAAAGCAACTTATTCCACTGTCCCCTTGTTCGTTAGTGCATTCAGTCAAGACCCGCCACCCTTCCAGCACAGAACCAATTAAATGCTTGCCCTTTGGAGCTCACCTTGTAGCAGGTGAAAACAGAAAATAAACCTCAAGCGAATCTATCACGAGAGCTGAGCAGCAAGCTAGAACAGAGGAGGGGAGAAGGGAGGCCTGGGGTGAATGGTCAAGGAAGGTGGGGGGCAAGGTGCCAGATAAGGTACCACTTGCATGTAGACCTAAAGGAAAAGAGGAGGGTACCATGTGGATATCCGTGGGAAAAGCATTCAGGAAGAGGGAATGGCGTGGGCGAAGGCCCTGAGGTCAGTAAGCGTTCGGGAGGCCAGTGTGGGCGGAGCTAATGAGCAGGAGAGAGTCGCAGAAGATGAAGCTAAGGGTGGGAGGTCAGGACTCCGGGAGCTAGCGACACAGGGCCCTGAGGGTCATCAACAGAACTTTGGTTTTACCTGAAGATGGGAGCCATTGTAATGTTTGATTGACAGCTTATATTCTACCCAAACTAACCCTACACCTGAGCTGACTTCATTGTCATTCAGCCAATAAACACAGGCCAAGAACCAGGCAAATCTGAACAACAATCAGACGCCGTCTTGTTACATAATGAATGAGGTCACAGCCGATGAAGCGTGGTGTGGGCCGGCAACTAGAAACACAAACCTCCTGGGTGTTAAAAAAGGAGGTGACTCCCTCTTGACCCAGTGACCCCGAGTCCCACATCTGGGACTCTCCCCTCCAAAGATAGAATACCAAATACTGGAAAACCATACCTCCTACCTTCAAAACTGAGCAAAGGGAATGACCATCACCCTTTATCTAATGGCCATGGTGGTGGTGTTCTAAATCCGCAGATGCTGGGGGTGCCTGCCGGGCTCGTCCGACTCTTGATTTCGGCTCAAGTCATGACCTCACAGTTCGTGAGATCGAGCCCCGTGTCAGGCTCTGCGCTGACAGCACTGAACCTGTTTGGAATCCTCTCACCCTCTCTCTCTCCCCTCCCCAGTGCGTGCACGCTCCCTCTCTCTGATAACAAATAAATTTTAAAAATGTAAACAAAATGTAAACCTAGCAGATGCTAACAGCCCCGAACTTGCTGTCAGATGGGGTGAGAACCCACAGCACGTGGACTGCAGGCCACGTAGCTCTGGCCACAGCACTGTCCCTGCACGGCAGCCTTCGCTCAGCTGCTCTCAGTGGTCTAGTCCCCAGGAAGAACCAAGGGGCCATGGTTGTCACCCCCCCCCCCCCCGTCTGAATGTTCCTGTCGCTCACCTGCTCCACCCACACTGGCCTCCAGGGAGCCTCTGTGACCCAGGCCAACTAGCTCCTCAGAGCCTTTGCCTCCGCCCTTCTCTCTGCCCCGAAAACTCTCCCTACAGCTCTCTGTATGCCTCACTCTTTCGCTTCCTTCGGGTCATAGCCAGTTGGAGCAAATCCCAAATAAAACATGCATTTCCAGGACTTACCATTGTCCACCTCCAAATGGGCCCTTGGCCCGACACACGGCTTCACACCCAAGCGGGAAGGATGCCACGGGTCAGGCCCCCGGCTCGTCTTGCCAAAGGGCCCCCAAAATGTTGT
Source organism: Felis catus (assembly GCF_018350175.1). Lineage (NCBI taxonomy): Eukaryota > Metazoa > Chordata > Mammalia > Carnivora > Felidae > Felis > Felis catus. The sequence continues at coordinate 144,438,899 of NC_058373.1, read as the reverse complement.
GGGATGAGTTCCCTAGGAAAGGTGAACCCGCAAGGAATTCACTAGAGCAGGAGAATGCTAGACCAGGAATCGAAAAAGCAGAACTCAACTCATGACTGACTGTACAATCTTAGGAAGACACCTTGCCTCCCGGCCCTGGGTTTCCCCTTTTGCAGAGCGGAAATAAGACTGCCCGCCCTACCCCGAGGGGGCTGCGAAGGAGGACAGTGCCCGTGGGGCCACGTGGCTCACATGTCCCTGAGAGGGGCCACGATGCCCAGAGGAAGGACACAGGGTTGTTGTTCAAATGCTGCTGTCATTTCTAGAGATAAAGGCCCGGCCCAGCTCTCCTGGGCTAGGAGGGGTGGTTTTAATTTCAGATGTTCACGATCAACTGCGGTGGGTGAAAATCACATTTGCCCCAGTATTTTGGGGGGATGTTACCTAGTGTTTTCTTATTAACTTTCAGGGGTACCTTGCCCATGCTGTGCTAAATTGACAGACAAACTTCATTATCCATTCACCAGAAAGCATTTTCTGCGGAATCGGTCCTCCGGCCCCCACTGCAGCTGTGGGAAGTGTCGAGGCCCCGGCACCTGGGAGGTGGTGGTTTTCAAACCGCAGCTGGCAATCCATTAATAGACCATCAAATCACTTGAGTGGGTGTGACCAGCATCTTTTTTTTTTTTAATGAAATAAAATACAATAGAAAATAGCAGGAGGCCTCATACCTAGGAAGGGCTGGTATTGTTTGTAAAACTTTTGTTTTAGTCCTGCGTGGATGCCCACGAGAGTGTGTGTGTGTGTGTGTGTGTGTGTGTGTGTGTGTGTGCGCGCCCTCAGGTAAAATGTCTTTCTCACCGTGGGTCCTGCTGAAGAAGCCTGAAAAGCCGCTAAAGGAGACACAGCTCCAGTGTAACTTCTCCCTTTTCCTCACTTTGGCTGACACGTCTTCCTTGGGCGCCGTGGGAACTGCAGGTTCCGCCCACTTTGGGAGGAAATAGCCAAGATTAGTAGAGTCTGAATTAACAAGGTTTGCTATATTCAAAGAAATAAATAACGATGGGGTTTAGTTTGCATTCCTCCTGCTCTTCCTGAACAGTCCGGAGCGGAGAACGCTGGGCCCTCATGTCACTGTCACCTCGTTGTCTGAAGGCTTTGGTCTGCAGGGTCAGCTCCTTCTCTCTCAATCTCTCTCTCTCTCTCTCTCTCTCTCTCTCTGTCTCTCGCAGAAGTTCCTAGGCAGCCTTTAGAATATTTGGCTAAGCGAGGTGCCTGGGTGGCTCAGTCTGCTGAGTGTCCAGCTTCGGCTCAGGTCACGATCTCACAGTTCCTGGGTTCGAGCCCCGCATCAGGCTCTGTGCTGACAGCTCAGAGCCTGGAACCTGCTTTGGATTCTGTGTCTCCCTCTCTCTCTGCCCACCGCCCCCCCCCCCCCCCGCTCACACTCTGTTCTTTCTGTCTCTCAAAAATGAATAAACATTACAAAAAAATTAAAAAAATATTTGGCTAAGTGAATGAATGAATGAATGAATGAACCAGCAAACCATCCGCCCCAAGCCACATCTTTCCTGTCCGCTTCATGTACCTCCAGTTTCACCCTGTCACACTTCACCCACGAACGGCTCCCCACAGACGACTCTGGTCCGGGCCTGGGCTCAGAGCCAGTGGCAGCTCCAGAATGTCCACAAGGTTTATGATGTCATCATGTGTCAGGAGGAGAGTCCAAAGGACCTATCTGGAATCCTTATTGCCATAACACCATGATTCCCTTATTTAAGATGTGGTTTGAGGCACATCTGGGGAGCTGTTGAAGGCTGGGTGTCTTGGCCCACCCCTTGACCTCGCCACCGTGTCCACTTCTGCACGGAAACAGAAAAACCCCAAGGTCTGGCGTCTGCCTGCCCGAGGCCGATCAAGAATCTGCTCTAGAACACCACAGACTTCACTTCCCAGGGGCTCACCACCCTCACCAGCTCTGACTTGGTTCTTTCTGGCCAGCTCGCATTTGGGGCAGTGTAAGGGACTTGTGTCTTGCTATGCACCTGAAGCCTGGGAGCTAGGATTCATAAAGTCAACTACAACTAGGATTCCCACACCCTGGGGCATTTTAAGGCCTCCAGGGTAAGCTAAGGCCAATGTCGGGCGAGCTGGCAGGAAGGAATCCAGTGTGCCTGGGCTTTTGTGGAGCCGAGTCCGTGAAACGGTTCTCGGGGAGGGCAGCTGGGGTGTGCAGTTTCCAGTCTGGAGGCCAAAAGGGATCTAATTGGCCCTGTAATTGCCAGATCACCCCTGTTCGCTGTCCCAGGTAGTGAGCATTAAAAACCAGCAGATTCACAAATTCATGTTCTCATTACACCTCTAGCTAATCAATGTGAATTTCCGTGAGTGATTTGCAATGTAGATGATTTTTCATAACTACCACGTTTGAATTTCCCTCTACTATTTTTTCACATGGACACAAATAAGCTCATTCCACAGGAGGATCTCACAGGGCTGACACCTGAAATGACAGTCTCAGAGCTTCTCTAAGTACCTAATCACTGCTCTGTAATCAGCAGGCCACGTAAATAGCCCTGGTTCATCAGCCTAACTAGAGTTTGCTAAACACCAGCTGTATTGTCCTTCCTAAAGCCAGGGGACACAGAACTGGCCTGACAAGCCTCGAGGACACGATTAAAGGGACCGAGGACTGGAGTGGACATCCACCGGGGCCTCTACGGACCCTGTGGCCCAGGCCCAGGTGTCTTGGGTGCGTTCCTGTGCCTCCCAGGTGGCACCCTTCCCCTCTTCTGGGGGCCTGGAGAGTCAGCTGGGCGGGGCTCTCGTACCCCATCCCTGCCATCCCCGGGACGTGGCCCAGGATGGCCCGGTGGAGGTGAGGCCCTGCCCGGGTGGCCACTCAAGCACTCAGGACGCCCCCGGGGTGGCTGACACAGGAAATGGCCTTTCCTCCCTTGCTGTTTCTTTTTGAGTGTGAGGCAAACTAAAAAATTTCCCCACAGATGGTAAAGGAACCGAAGTCGGACACTCTAACTTTGGTTTGGGGATTTTGCTTTTCATACGGGCACTTCATTCTGCAACTCCAAATGCAGAAACTGAGCTGTCGGCCCCGGAACAAGGCTCTTCGGAGCGGCTTCCAGGCCACCCCCTGGCCCTGGGCCTCCCGCGGACTCTGTCCTCTGTGGGGAAACAATTTGAATAGGCTGGGGCCTGTCTGAAGCTGCCTGGGGGACCACGCGGTGGGACTGGGACAATCCTTCCACGCTTCCATTCTGTTGGAGGGGAGGGAGGTGTCTTGATTCCAAAAAGACAAAAATGTTTAGAAGAGGATCAGGGAGAAGTTGCCCAGCTTGTCTAGAGCCTTGATTCCGTTTGTAAGGATAAATAAAGTTGATTTTGCCCCAGAATCAGTCAAAAATAACATCCACCTGTGTATCTTTGAAACAGTCCCTCCTTCCTACACTCACAATGTCCGCTGGACAGTCGAGGAATGGGATCCACTCCGAGCCTGCTCTGCTTTTAAGTCCCAAAGGGGTGGTGGCGGGCGCGACTTCTCCTTCCTCCTGCCCTCCCTCTGCTGGAGCTGCAGGCCTTCCTGGGACGGGCGCGAGGAGGGCAGCCACGAACTTGCTGAAATCGTTTTTCGGTGGTTTTTGCCCCTGGACCAGGGTCTGGCTACCACTGGGGCATCAAAAGACCGGAAGCTAATAATGCGGTAGAATCTCTCCCATTGCCCAGAAAAACAAGACAGCCTAAACACGCTCCTGACACCTTTTGTAATTAGGCAACTTTTAGCTCTACCCATCGAAGTTTGGATCCTTTCCAAAACGCCGTGATTTCACCCAAGCCACTCCTTGCCACCCAGTATCCCTCCGTCACCCCCCACTCTTACCCGCCAGTCCCCATCACCATGCTCAGTCTCCTGGGGACAAAGTCCTCGCTCTCCCCACTACTCGACCTGTAGACCCGGCTGTGAAGCAAAGCCTGAAAAGTGGGCAGCCTTTGTGGGCTGGGAGGCAATGCCAACACCTCTAAACTACATCTAAATCCCAGCCCTCTGCCTCCAGGAACCACCTCTTTCCTGACTTCTCCCGGCTCTCTGGTCCTCGAAAACTCCAGCTCACCTCACAGAGCCACACTCCCAAGACTGGGGGCTTGCATCAAAAGGCCGGAGACGGTGACCGTGGCCTGAGAGGAAGCCCAGGCAAAGTTTGGTTCCTTTGGAAATGGGCAGGCTTCCAAGGTTTCCAACGGAGAAGAAAGACTTTTAACCTGCGGCCACCGACCCTCCTCCTGGGCAACCACAAAGGCACCCACTGTTCTGGAAGTTTCTTTCCTGGATTCTCTAGTGGAAGGGAGGTTAGAGGGGCAGGACGGCTTGCTCGAGAACAACGAAGATCTGTCTGGCTACAGACATGAGGGTCCCAGTATATAGGACCTTTCGCTAACATTCATGGATACCGCTGTGGGCCAGGCATCTTGAGAGGCTCCAGGAATGGAAAGAGAGTTGCGACTAACAGGGCAGACACACACACGCACATGCGTGAGCTTGCACGCACGGAGGTAACCTGTGCACAGGGTGAGAACGAGGACCAGCGATTCTGGACGGGAAGCCCCTCCCGGTTTGTGTCCCCCGCGATGACAGGGAGATGGACACTGTCTAAGATCCGTGTATAGTCACAGTTACTGCCCAACAAATTTGTTACCTCTCGAGGCTTCTGTGGGTCAGGAAGCCGGGAAAAGTCTAGATGGGCAGTCTAGTCTCTCCTCCAGGTGAGTCAGACGGCGCTCACGTTTGAACAGCATGGGGCTGAGCATCTCTCCACGTGGGCCGGTTTGGGCTTCTTACAACATGGCAGCCTCAGGGCGGTCAGTCAGCTGGAGGCTTCGAGAGTGGGTTTCCAGTAAAATCTGTCGGGGAGGGAGGGAGCTTTGGGGACAGGGAAGGGGAAAGAGCTGAGCAAGGGAGTGGGGGCCCAAGTGAAGTCTAGCTCTCACTGGTGCCCAATGGGCTCAGAACCACAAATCACACCACAGCTGCCCCTGCCTTGAAGAAAGGGGGGCCAGCCATTTTGTGCCTTCGAACCAGTCAGCCACGGGCTATGAGCGCCACCCACCCCAGGCAGAGACAAAGAATATAAGCTGGGGTGTGTGGCTCCCATCCGCTGGAGCCTTTCTCCGGAGAAGGCCGCTGTGAGCTGTTAGCAGCCCACGCTCACAGCATTTGGAAAACGGGTACATAATCCCTGTGAAGGAGGTCCACGTGGGGCTCTGTGGTAGGCTGCAAAACGCCACAAATTCCCCCTATCTGCACCCATGCCCTTTTGCATGGGACTTTGTCACTCCTTCATCAAGAGGAGTCTATTCCCTGCTCCTAAGTCTGAGCTTGGCCATGTGATCTGCTTTGGCCAATGGGACATTAGCAAAAGGGATACATGCCAAGGTTTGAAAAGCACTGGCTCATTGGAGCTTATGCTCTCTTGTGGCACTTGGAACCCTGTGACCATGGAAACGAGCTCAAGCCAACCTCCAAAGGGGGCTCAGGGAAGAGAACCGAGGCATTCCAGTTAACGGCCTTCATCTGCCAGAAACGTGCACCCAGCCATCCGAAATCATCCAGCCCCAGCAGAGACACGCGAGTGAGCCCAGGAGAGCCCAGTAGAACCACCCAGCTGAGCCCGGCCGAAATTGCCAACCCCCAGAATCAAAGGCCAATAAATGATGACTATTTTAAGTAACTAGGTTTCCGAGTTGTTACACGACAAGGCTCTCTAATACAGGTACCAACAGAAATCTAGGTGTCCCAAAGGCCTGCAAACCCTCGATAACTACATGGATGGGAAAAAAGAGGGACTTTCTCCTGGGTCTGGACTTGGCCCTCTGACCCTCTGACCCTCTGACCCTCTGGTATGCTATTCACACTGGTCTGCAGAGCCCTCAGTCAAGAGTATTCCCTAAACACCCGGTGTCCCCCGCCCCGTAAATGAGATCTCTGGGCCAATCAGAGGCCCTGGGGCTCCTGAGAATCCTGGAGGCAATGGGAACCCGCCCTTGAAGAATTCCCAGAGCAGTGCCCCCTGCCCAAGCCCATGCGTTTCGTCCTTGGGGCTCTGACCTCTGGGGCCCCAAACTTTGGGTTTAGACAAAAGTCGGGGTCACTGGGTCACCTTTCCAGTTGTCACAGCCTCAAATTAGAGTCAGGGAACTATGTCAGCAGGTTTGGGAAATGCCAAGCTGCTCCTTGCAAAAACACTTTTTGGGTCTCTTGGATAAAGATTTCAATATTAAACATTAAGATTTTGCTATGATTAAATTCTCACTGGGCATGAAGAAAGAGCTATAACTCCATTCCAGTGTAGTATTTGAAGGGATTTAGTGCTTTTCTATTAATTTTTTTTTAAATGTCAAGGGTATATATCTTTCTTTGAGGACTCAGCCTATGGCAAATTTCAGATTTAAAGAGACCCAGCAATGGACATATGAGACCAAAAGGGGAGGTGAAAATCTACAATTCGAAAATTATGAAACTGCTAAGTTCTCAGCTAATTCAAAAATCATCTCAGCGGAAAATTTTGTATGCTTCCCACACATAATCAAAGAGATCTGGCTTGGAATTGCAAAATGAAATGAACCCTTGTAAGAGCTCACTTTCTGAATAAAATGATCAAGCTGAGATCAAAGGCATCAGTGAGTGATCAGGCCTCATTACAAAAAACCCAAATGAAGGGCCATGTTTACACTATTACAAGGAAACAGGCTGGACCCTCCTTTTCCCCTTCCCAGCTCTCTCCTCAGCCCTCCCTCGAAGCCAAGAAAGCAAGCAGAAGGTACTGTCTCCAATTTTACGGAGCAATGAGATTTGTAGTAAATATTTATTAGCTGTTTAGTAAATACAATTAAATTTCTGGCTGAGCTTTACATGGCTATTTTATTCAAATTAGTTAAGGTTTACTTTCAAATCCAAGTGGATACCGTGGAGTAAAGCCATGTAGATGTTAAAGAGCAAATGACAAGCCAGTGCTGATTACAGCAGGAAGGCAGGGTCGTCCTGTCTCTGAGGACCAAAGGGCCTGGCCAGGGAGCCAAAGCCGCAGCAGATGCCCACGTCCTGTGCCCTCTCTGCCCTCTGTGAATGGGCACCACCACCTCTGCCCAGTACAGTGTCAGAGAAACCTTGGCTCCTTCCCCAGGAAGCAAGCGGGCACACAGGTGCCCTGTCAGGGCTGGGCACATCCCCTCCAGCACCCGTGTCACTGAGATCCACCAGAGAAGGCCTCTGGCCAAGGTCCTGCAGTCCCCAGACAGAACGGTCTGGACCACAACCTCCTCTCTCTCCAGTGCTCAGAACACTAACCCAACCACTCACCCCTGAAATATGTCTGTGTTGTCACCTCCTAAAAAAGACTTTCACCTGCAATTTCATTCCTTGGTATCTACTCTAGAGGAATGAAAACATCTGTCCATACAAAAGTTATTCATGAATATTCATAGCAGCATTAGTCATGATGGCCAAAATGTGGAAACAACCAATGCCCATCAGCCGATGAATGAATAAACACAATATGGTGTATCCATACAATGGAACAGTAATCGGCAATAAAAGGAACCAAGTAGTGATACACGCTACAGCGTGGATGAACCTTGAAATTATGTTAAGTGGAAGAAGCCAGACACAAAGGGCCACATACTGTATGATCCCATTATGTAAAATGTCCCAAACAGGCAAATCCAGAGATAGAAAGTAGATTAGTGGTTATCTGGGGCTAGAGGGAGGGAAATAGGGGGTGACCACTACATGACAAGTGGTTTCTTTTTGGCGTAATGAACTTGTTCTAAAATCGACTGTGGTGATGGTTGCACAACCTTGCGAGTATACCAACAACCACTGAAATGTACAGTTCAAAAAGCGTGCTGTATGCAAATTATATTTAACTTTTAAAAAGGACTTTGGGTGGGTGTGGTGACCCTAAGCTTCCCCACCTACCAGCTGTGGGCCTTTAGGTGACCTCTCTCAGCCCCTGTCTTCCCGGTTCCCCAACTCGGGCCCTGGGGCGACGGCGGAGCCAGCGCCGGACTCTAGGAGCCGCTCGGGAGCCCCGCTTGGGACAAGCGCAGGCTCAGTCCCTGCAGTTCCTAGCCCTTCATTGGACCAGGCAGACCCTGCCGTGCAACTCAGGGGTAGACTCTGATTGGCTAAGCCGATGACTCTCCTGGCCGATGATTGGCTTAGCACAGTGCATGTGACCCAGTCTGAGCCAATCAAATGTGACTGGCTGCCCGCCGAGGTCTCCTGGCTCGAAAGACTCAGAGGTGTGGGTGATTTCCTTTTTCTGCTGATGGTTGGGTCTGCAGGTGGCTCCCAGAATCTTGTCAGTCACCTCACAACCATTTGGGGACACACCGGAGCATGGAAGGGTGAAAGTGTGAGAGGATGGCCTTTCAAGATGGCACTGAGGGGCAGCCCGGAGCTGCCGTCCTTGGGAAAGGACACCTGCGTTCCTTATCAGTTAAACCACTTCGAGCACGTTGCTGTCACTTGCAGCTGAAAGCATCCTAGTGGCAGAGGGGGAGGTGCAGAGAACCCCAAGCTGTAATGACAAAGGGCAGGGGTCACTGGTACAGGCTGTCCACTGTCCGATTAGTCATGGCAGTAGGCTTGTTTTCCAAATAGGTTTTCTTTTCTTTCTTTCTTTTTTTTTTAAGTTTACTTATTTTTGAGAGAGGGAGAGAGAGAGCACGAGCAGGGGAGGGGCAGAGAGAGAGAGAGGGTGAGAGAATCCCAAGCAGGCTCCGCACTGTCAGCACATAGCGGAGGAGAGGCTCAAACTCGTGAACCAGGAGCCGAAATTAAGAGTCCGAGGTTTAACCAACTGAGCCTCGCAGGCTCCCCCAGATAGGTTTCTAACTAACCACTAGCTCGCTTTCTTTTGGAAACATGCACTCTTCTGTCCAGCTGTTTGCTCGCAGGGAGCGTATTTCCTCACCGTCTGTGATGGATACGTGTGCCGGGCTCGAGGATTTGTTGCTAGAAAAGAAAAAAGACACCTTGCTTGTGTGAGAACTTTGCCACTCACTTGACTTTTTCTTTTGTGTGCTTTATCCTTGACATGGAGCAAGACGGGATGTCAGAACCCGCCAACACCGTGACCCCCGGACTAAGTTCCTAAGGCTCCCCAAAGGAGGCGGCGGTTAAACTGCCTCTCAAGACAAGCTGGGGTTTTCCAGGCTCAAGAGGAGAGAAGAGGTCTTCAGGCACCGAGCCCGAGATGGGCTGAGGCAGGGAGACACCGGGATGTTGTGCGCTCAGGACCCAGAGGGGCAGCGGGGACCCGCAGCGTTTGTTGCTAGCCGTGGTGGGGAGCTCGGGAGCACATCTGAATCCTATCTGTGGTCGCCGAAGGAGGGGTGACAGGGTGCTCAGACCCCCTTCGGGAAGGGAAGTCCAGCCAGAGTGTTGACCAAGGCAGCCGTGGGCGGAGGGCGCAGCCGCTGTGACCAACCAGGTGTGAGGACAGTGATGCCAAGAGTCTGAGCAGAGGCCCGGACCCCAGCTGGCAGGTGGCAGGTTGGCCTTGATCTGAGGTGGGGCTTAGGCTCTGGCTTCAACAGGACTTGATGACCAACTGGATGTCAGAGGAAAGAGAAGGCGGAGTGGACGCGGGGCTTCTGGTGCTCCGGCTCAGGCACCTGGGACAGGAGGTGCGAGGGTCTGGGTGTGACGATCTCGGATGTGGAGAGAGAAGAAGGTCCGCCCGTGGGGCCCTCACCGGGCATTCCTTCCCGGCAGGTGGCATCACGGTGGTCAGAGGCCTGCTGAGTCAGGCCCTGAGCACCCCCAGTCTCCATGAGCCCAAGCGAGCGCCCCGGAGGAGGGAGGAGAGAATCCGGGGAGGGAAATAAGGTCCTAGTGATGAGCACAGTGGACATGTATGATGTTCGGGGTAGTAAAAATAACTTCAAACCCAACCTCCCCCCTGAGGTGCTAAAATCCCCCAGTTTTAGAGTGCAGTTACCTTTAGCAAGAGTGGGATTAAGCCAGCTCGATGGAAGACAGTTTCCAGGTCTTCCGAGGCAGCCTCGTGGAGTCCAGCAGCTGGTTCTACCCCTGCCTCAGTTTCCCCATTGTCAGTTGTCAGAATTGCTCCCTCCCACAGTTTCACCCCAGGAGCCACCCTCGCCCTTGAACTTGAGACCCCGGATGGGAAAATGAAGCCTCAGTCACATTTGAGCCACCACTCATGCCCCAAGTTCATGGTCCTGAAAACCCAGCCTTCTCTCCAAGCTTCCAGCAGAGATGTATAAAGATTTAATAGCTGAGGGCTGTAATGAGGACTTAGATTATTAAGATCTCATTTCTCTTTGAAAATATCTCATGAAGTATTCTCTTAAATAATTAAAACTAAATTCCACCTATCAAAATAAATGAAAAGGCATGTTTGGCTCTGGGGTGTCCTCGAGTGACTTCTCAGGGCCACAAGCGCTTTTCTGCGTGTGCTCTGTCACTGGAGGAATTGGCTCACATATTCTGGACTTTCTAAACCCACCCTCTCCTCTCAGGACAGTGTTGTTCAAGTTGACACTGGATGAGTGACCAACCTTCCCAATATACCACCGTCCCGAAGATACGCAGACAGGCAAAAGAGTAAAAAAAAAAAAAAAATGCTGACATCAGATGTTGGCACCAATTGGCCAGCCCCAAAATAAGGATTTATATATATTCCAAGAATGCAATTTTGTCTATACTTAGGAGATGAAAGTCAGCCTTGCTGGACGGTGAGCTCATCACCTCCCAGGACTCAGCCGGCATCTGCCTGTGGGACCTCCCACCAGCCTCTCTGGGCACCAGGGGCCTCCAGCTGGGTGACTTGGTGGCTGTTGCTCCCTCGTGACAGGTGTTGGGCTGAGGCCATTGAGATGGGCAGCAGAGGGAAGGGAAGACAGGCTGAGCAAGCTGTACTGATTGGACCTTCTTTCTCTGCACGGCTGGGACACAGGTGTCTGTTCTCCCCGCTCCACGCACCCTCCGGGTCCGGTTCCGAACCTTCCTCCCCAGAGCCCCATTGACACGCCACCCAGGAAGGGCTCCTCCTAGAGGCCGTTGGGGCTGCACGCACCCGTTTCCTACTGGGTGCCAGGCTCTCTGCGAACCTCCCTGAGCCAGAGTCCCAGTGCCCCAAGCCAGCAGTGCCCAGCTGAGTCCCATTCCAAAAACTGGGGCTGTCGCTGGCTCTGGGGCTGGGACCTCACAGCCCCTCCAAGGCTGCACGAGTCACTCTGATGTATCACTGATGTATCACCGCTCTAGAACACACGGTGGCTCCCAGGGACAACCAGAGGTCGGAACCCTGAGCAGAGCTAAGCAGATAATTAAAGAACCATGACGGTGGGCGGGGGGCTGACTCAACCCCCGGGGGGGAGGGAATGTGACAGAGAATAAGACGTGGTCCCGACCCTTAAAGGGCTTCCCTTTAGTAGGGAAATGACTAATGTCCACAGTGTGGACATCCCAGCGTGTGGAGGCCTGGGGTCACCACAGGGGGCTCCCCAGAGGTGATGCCTGAGCCCGTCAACGGAGGGTGTCCCAGCAGAGGGCACAGCAGGAGCAGGGGCTGGAGGGGGCAAAGGGACAGTGGAGGTCAGGGTGCTGAAGGCCCAGGAATCTGGGGTTTACCTGAGGGCCAAGGGGAGCCACAGAAGGGGGGCGACCTGGTCAGATATACATTGCCGATGGAGGTGGCATAGACTGGGGTGATGGCCTGGGGACCGGGAAGGGGGGTGGCAAACCAGGTGATGCTCAGGATCGAGGCTTGGGCGGCCGGTGGAGGACAGTGACACCGCTGAGATGGGGGACCCAGGAGGGGTTGAGGATTGGGAGAAGGGCCAGGCAGGAGCAGGTGCCAGGAACAGGTATGGAATTGGGTGTTGGTGTCCAGGCTGCCTTGACCTACGGTGCACACGTGACCCAGGAAACAGTCAGTGGCCCACCAAACTCTCAGTTGCACCTCAAGAGAACATTCTGGTGACAAGCAGGCAGGCTAGTTCACCTGGGAAACAATCTAGGAGGTGTTTATTTGAGGGTATCATTTCTGCCTGTGGGTATCAGTAAAGTTATTTTCATGGTAAATTGGGGAGGAAACTCCATGAATGCTCTTTCCCCCCCTCCCCACGTTGGCTCTGGGTTAAAAAGAACTGCTCCCCAAGTCCTGGGCGCACACCCAGGCCCTCACCCCTACTCCCCTCCCACCTGAGCCCATACCCCAGCCTCCAGACAGAAGGCCCTGGCACTCAGTTGTAGCCTTAGCTGGCCCTTCCCAGGATTCCAACCGTGATGGAGGAGGAGGAAGGGGGAGTGGCCAGGGGCCGGGAGGGGGCATGGGAGCCGATGCGGGGCCCCTGAAGGTAGGTCTTAAGAGAAGCCACGCGGAGCATCTTGAAAAGAAAGGGCGGTCTGTCAACCATGCTAATCATGAGAATGATAATCATGACAATGTGGTAGCTCATGGCCACTGCTTGCTCCCCCCAGCACCCTGAGCCGACCCCCATCATCTCCCTTCATACTCCCCACCACCCCGCGAGGAGGCTCCATCATCTCTGAAGCCCAGAGAGAGGAAGGGACTCACCGAGGGCCACGCAGCGCCTGAGCGGTGCGGGTGGGGTCCGAGCACCGCTGCGTGGACCTGGCCTCCCACGGCCCGGGGTGGGCCGCCCGTGAGCCGCTTCTAAGACAGGCACACAACTCAACGATACACACGGCATAAAACACAGACGCTTCCAGACCGACGGGTCTGCGTTCTCAAGCTCTGACACCCCCTCCTGGGGCCTCAGTGATTTGTTGTCAAGAGCCCCACCCTGAGCCCCGACACCCTAAGCCCTGGACTCCTCTCCCAGAGCGGCCCTGGGGTGGCCGTCCTCACCCGTGCAGGCTTTGCCACGGTGGTGGCGTCATCCTCGTTCCTCGTCACCCGAGGCCCGGCCCTGGTCTTGGGGTCACTGAGCCCCCGGGCAGGAGGCCTCCTGCAGGGTCATTCTGGGGGCGGGGGGCGGTCCTGGAGCACACTGCCGTGGCTGAAAAGCAAAGGCTTTTATTGGCGTTTAACTCTTGACATCGTCGTCACCTTCTTTCCCAAGGCCACGTGGTCTGAAGAACACACCCCGGCCAGGACCCACGGCCCAGGTCTGACCTGCTCTCTGGGTGTCCCTGGCCTGTACCCCGATATCTGCACAGCCGTGGTGGACGGTGCTGGACGAGGCCAGGTCCTGTGCCAGACCCGTGCCAGCCTCAAGGGTCAGCAAAGCCACGGGGCCAGCTCCCAGCACGAAGCACTGGGGTTTGATCACCCCCAGGGGCAATCCCCGACCACCTGGAACAGGGGTCTGTGGGTGAATACTCAGCCTTTCCTCCCGAGCAGCCTCCCAAGGTGCACGCTAGATGATTTCTTAGGGTCCCCAGCAGATTGAGCCCCGGGGCTTTGCAGAGGTGACCAGCTCCAGCCCCCTGCCTGCCGCGGCTCTGTGTGGGTCCCTCCCTGCTTCCCTGGACCCTTTCCCGGACGAACTGCCTGCACCCAGGCCCTTGTTCTCCCTCTGCTTCCTGGGCACTTGCACGGACCTTCTGACCTCCCCGAGCCCTGATGTCCTCGCCGGGAAAGAGGAATAGGGATAAGGGCACGCGTCACCTCAGGAGGCTGGAGGTACCTGGGCTGGGCTCGTGGAGGCACCCGGCCAACGGAGGAGGGAACAAAATGCTCAGTCCCACTCTTATTCCTTGTGGATTCCTGCGGTATTATTATTTGTTGATTGTTGGTCTAATTCTTGTTGATTTGCTGATGATTATTTGTTGACTCTGGGCTTGCACAGCCACAAATATTCACATATCTGAAAGCACATTCCCTGCCGTTTCCTGGCTAATTCAAGCAAAACCCAGAATGTTCTGCCTGGGTGCTCAGTGTCTCGCTGTTGCCAGATAATGGACGGGGAGAGGCCCTGCCCCCACCTGCTCTGGGAAAACAGAATGATTAGCCAGAAAGACTTCACGGGGCGGCAGCAAGCATTGCGCACAGAGCCAGAGCGCAGCACCGGGGGGTGCCCTCCCCCCGCAGGCGCCACTGAGGCTTTGGGGACGGGCGCTGATGGACAGCCACACACCACAGTCGTCCCCCTCCCCTGGGGTCCAGCCCCTGGGACTAGCGCCTGCAGGATGCTGCCTGGGCTGTCTAGATAAATCCCGAAATGCTAATGCATTAAGGTACATATGCAAAACAGGTGACATCAAGCTCTATTCCCAACACTTGCAGCTGGGCTGATGGCAACTGTGGCAGCTCGGGGACGCACACGGGTCATGCACAGGGCCTGGGGCTGGGCCTTGTCGACGCAGTGCGGCCCCTCAGTGCGGCCTGGTCCAGACACCCAGCTCTGGGGCGAACTCGCTCTGTCAGGGAGCTGGGGACACGGGGCGGATTTCTGCAGCAGGAGGACGACAGTCTGCAGGAAATGTCACAGATTCTCCTCCAGGTCTCGCAGGGACATGTGACAGCCGCAGTCCCGGCCACGCCAGCAGGGAGGGGAGGTCTCTAGGCCGAGAGAGGCTGGGACACCATGTTTACCGCAGCCTTGGAGCCGAAGTCACTAAAAATAGCTGGGGCCTTGCCCCCTGAACCCACTCCGCCTGGCCACCCGGCAGGTGGTGGGACAGGAATAGGCAGCCAGACCCCAGGCTGCAGGCACAGGGAGCCTCTATCTCACGGGGGAATGAGCCAGGCTGTGGGACCCTAGATCCTCGAGCTGAGCGAGCTGAGCTGCAGAAGGGAATGGGGAAGGGTCGGATCTAGCCTCCCTGGGGGACCCCAGTCCTGCTTGGGGCTGGAAAGCAGGCCCAGTATGGTGAAGGGGCAGGCCTCGCCATTTTGAAGGCCAACCACGGTCCCTGAAGCCCCAAAGCAGTACCGCGGACTTTGGAGCCAGAGCGGGGGGTCCTGGCCCCTGCAGCGGCTCTGTGACCAGGGCGAGTCCCTTAACCAGCCTCCTCACCTGCAGTCCGAGCACTGTGAGTCTGACCTCACAGGATGACAGGAACAGGGACACCCAAGGAAGGGGTGGCCGGGCCTGGCACCCAGCTCGGGGGCAACAGAGGACCTGTACACTGTGGCCGATGCTTCAAGGGCATCGGAGAAGGTGGACGTGAGCCGGGCCACACAACAGGGCGGGTCTGGGCATGAGCGTTTCAGTCCCGAGACGCAGGGGGAACAGAGACAGGACCCGCTCCCAGCCCCCCAGGCACGCCCTGTGCCCCTGCCGGCTGATAAGAATAGGCTGCTGCCTGATGGGTTTTCAATCCAAACCTTCTCGGAAGTGACATGTTCTGAGGCTAAAAAGGTTCGGTCACCAAAATACGGCAGCCAGGGCGCCAGAGGTCTGAGTACAGGGCTGAGCCACACTCTTTGACATCGAGCTCACGTTTTCAAAATATCACACCTCGTGACTATCCCCAGCACGGCCTGACGGGCACAGGGGGTTTGTGTCTGACTTCCTTTTTAACTATCAGGGCGCGCAGCCCGTTCCTGGGCCCTGGGTCAGCGCCCCGCGGCGTGGGAGCTGGGTGCCGCCGGCCTGAGCCACCCACATCGGTGGAAGGTACGGACCTGGGGGCAGGAGAATCCCCCTCGAGAGGTCGGGAAGAGGGCTCGCAAGACTAATTTGGGGTTTTGAGAGCGTGACCACGGCCCAGTCCTGTCCTCAAGACTGCCTTTCTCCCTGCAGCGTCCAGCATCCCTGAAGCACCCGCCGTGAGCGCCGCAAACATACTGTTCGTGCTCAGGGGCCGCAGCAGGCAGCCTGGCGGACAGGAAGCTCCTTGTACGAGAAGCACGGTCCCCATGGCCCAGCCATCAGGGGTGGGCACTCCCTCCACGCCAGACCCCGGCTGGACAGTAGAGGAGAGGGGAGAGGAGCCGGCACCCACCTGCCCACAGTCACGTGTGGCCCAGCTCGGCTCCCACGGCACCGCGACAGAGGGCAGGGGCCTGAGCCGGGGCACCCTGGACCGGGCAGACCAGCCCCCCGCAGCCCCGCCGGCCTCTCTCTGCCCAGGTTTGGCAACGCTGGCCAAGCGAGCCACCCTTCCCCGCCTTGCCTGCCCGGCCGAAGGCCTCCTGAGCAGACAGCAGGCACCATGTGAGTTCTCTGCTGCTGTCATAAAGCGTCTGTTTGGGGCAGAGGGCTGAGAAGTGGGCAGACTCTCCTTCTTACGGGGACCCTCAGCTCCCGATCACTGTTGTCAACCCCCTGGTCGCTCCCTGCGTAGCGCGCAGGAAGCCCAAACCGCGTGGCTGCGGTGGCCTGGCCAGCCTCACGGGACCCTGCCGTCTCCCTCTCTGTCTTCCCCAGATTTGCGCCTGGCCACTCCAGCGGCCTGGGGACACACAGGCGGGAAGAAGGCAGGGGCAGGCCCTGGGCAGCCTCCAGGGTTTCTACCCCTCAGAACCTTCTGAGGAGCCACGGCCTCTCTGCACCCGCAGGACATCCTTCCAAGGTTGTGGGCGGGGGCGGTCTGATGCTCCCCAGGCTGACCGCTTGCTTCCCAGACATCCAGGAGGGAAGTGAGGATCCCGTGTCCCACCCACCACTTCCACTAAAGCCTCTGCCTCTGGGGACCGCACCCCACTTGTGAGGCGTTCCCTGCACGCCTAGGACACAGCAGCAGGCAGAAGGACCTCCGGGGACACGTAGAGCACAGTGGTCCACTGGAAAGGGGAGCCCAGGGCAGGGGATGGGGGGTGCAGCTTGAGACTCACCTGGAGTCTGACGACTGTCACCCACACTAGGTGTCTCTTGGAAGTGGACAGGACTGAGGCTGGAACCTGCCTCCAGACTTCTGGGCAAAGCCAGAGGGCTCAGGAACCCCTCCCCCCCCACCCCACATGCACACAGGCCCTCGATACCTCTGCAGTTGTTTCCAGTTGTTCCTGGAGCCCAGGGTCCCCGGGGGCTCACCCCCCCCCCCCAGCCAGGCAGCTCCTCGGGGGCCTGTGTTAACTGTGTGGCCCTCCCTTCCCCTCCCCTGGGAGCCGCCCAAGAGTCAGCCCCAGGAATTGGGTGGGGACAGCCATCTCCCTCTGCAACCACGGAGGGCCCTGTGCTGTTCACTGTTGCCTGGGCAACGGGGAGGGCTCTTCCAGAGCCGGCTTCCCCCGCCCAGCCTCAAGCGTGTGGGGTGAAGCCCGCCAGCGCCTCCCCCAGACCCTGAGTCTCAGCTAGGCTTTCCCCCATGGTGACTGCAAGGACCCAGGCAGCCACCCTTGTTCAGGCTGTGATGCTCTCCCCTCTAACCTGCCCACCCCAACCCTGACCAGCCTTGGAGATGTAGCCGGGTCCGCCCGTCCAGGCTGCACCCGCCCAGCCGGCGGGGGGCTCCTTTCTCCTGAGCCCCACAGTGCTGACCGCTCCAGCGCTGGGGGACTCAATTACCTGGAGAGGAGCTGTCCGGACAGGTGTTCAGCAGCAGGGAGGGAGTCCGTAGAACCCCCCAGATCACGAGCCCTGGGCTCATACCCTCGCCCGCATCACTTCCTTGCTGCAGAATTTGGGGCGAGTCCCGAAATTCTCCAAACCCGTCTCATCAGCCAGCGGGACAAACAGCCACTGCGGGGCGGGGTTGGGGGGCAATGGCACCACACGGGGGGGCTTCCGTGAGGTCCTCGCGGACTCAGAAATACAGGCAGGGGCAGGCCACGGGAAGAGCCGGGGACCGCGAGGGAGGTGGCAGTGTCTCGCGCTCCAGTGTCCAGCCTCGGTGGCAGGGGTGGGCGCGGCCCGCAGGGTCCGTGGCCCGAGCTGAGGCGGCGGTGTCCTCACGGCCCCATCACCACCGAAGGGCCGGCTGAGCAGGAAGACGGACCCTGTCCTTGGTCTCTAATAACGTGCTTCGCCTTAAAGCCGATGCTGGGTGATATCAGTAGAACCTCCAGCCTTCCTGGGCTCACCGTTTGCAAGGTGTAGCTGTTCCCAGACTTTTCCTGGCAGCCCACCTGTGCCTTATGTATGTAAGCACGTAGCAGAGAGTTAGACCTTGCGTTTTTATCCAGTCCGACAATATTTACCTTTTAACCGGAGTGTTTATTCCATCTACGTGGACTCTTTCGCCATTTTGCTGTTTGTTGTCTCCTCTTGGTTGGCTCCCCGGCTCTTTTCCTGCCTTGTTTTGTGTTAATACAACACTTTTTAGTATTTTTTTTTTTTAATGTTTATTTATTTTTGAGACAGAGAGAGACAGAGCATGAACAGAGGAGGGTCAGAGAGACAGGGAGACACAGAATCTGAAACAGGCTCCGGGCTCCGAGCTATCAGCACAGAGCTTGATGAGGGGCTCGAACCCACGGACTGCGAGATCATGACCCGGGCTGAAGTCGGATGCTCAACCGACTGAGCCACCCAGGCGCCCCAGTATTTTATAATTTTCCTATTGGATTTTCGGCAACACGTCTTTGCATATATTGTTTTTTCCAAAGGTTGCTCTAGAGATTAAAATATGCATTTTAATTTATCCCAATCTACACAGAATTAGTTTTGGATTACTTCAGGTAAAACTGAGCAGCAACACATTTCCATCTAGCTCGCCCTTAGGGGTATCGTCCCCTATATCATGTCGATATTATAAATGTAGCAATACAGTGCTATTACCTTTGCTTTAAACAATAATGTCTTTTAAAGAAATTTTTACAAGTTTTTTAAGTTTTATTTTTATTTTTGAGAGAGCGAGCGAGCAGGTAGGCTCGGCACTAGCAGCTCAGAGCCTGATGGGGGCTGGATGCCGTGAGTCATGAGATCATGACCTGAGCTGAAATCAGGAGTTGGATGCTAACTTAACCAACTGAGCCACCCAGGTGCCCCTTAAAGAAAATTTTATTTTAATGTTTATTTTTGAGACAGAGAGAGACAGAGTGTGAGCGGGGTAAGGGCAGAGACAGAGAGGAAGACACAGAATCCAAAGCAGGCTCCAGGGTCTGGGCTGTCAGCATAAAGCCCGACGTGGGGCTAGAACTCACAAACCGCACCACCACGACCTGAGCTGAAGTCGGCCGCCCAACCGACTGAGCCACCCAGGTGCCCCCTGAAAGAAATGTTTAAAAAGCAGAAGTAAATACATAGCTCACGGTTATCAGTGCCTGGCCTCTCAGCCCCAAATGTGCCCTTCTCTGCCCTGCGGTGTGAACCTGGGGCTGGACCCTGTAAATATTCCTTTGGCCTGCCAGAGGGATGGTAGGCTTTGCCAACAGAGGGCTCTAGAGGGCCACCGCCAGGCCACGGCCAAGCCACGGTTTCTCTTCCTGTCCCCGAGCTTTTTGTCCACCTACGGCCAGCAGCTCGCAGGAGGCCCACTGGTGCTCTCTCTCTGGTGAGTTTCGTGGCCAACCAGTGGATCATTTGTGGTGAACCGGCTTCAGCCAGCTCCTCCTGTGGTGTTCCTGCCGAGCTGTGTGTCCCCCGGACCTCTGAATCTCAGCCTCGTGGGAGGCTTCTTCTTTTTCCTGAGCACTAGACGTGGCAGCTGTTTTCTGTGTTTGCGATTCCCTTAGTAGCGAAACTTCAATCCTTCAAGTTCTCTTTTGTCTGTTTTGGGAGTTAACCAGCTCTTATCAACTGCTAATTCTTTGTAAAAACTTCCCTGTTCAACTTATTCGAGTGGCTTCTGTCTTCTGGTGGGAACTGGAACAATCCATCTAGTCTCTTACTCGAAGTTTACCACTGCCATTGGCATCCGTCCCTACCTGTTACTCTGAGATGCCACCTGGGGTTATGCCCTTTTCCCCTGAACACCTTCCTTTAGTGTTTCTTTGTTTTCAACATTTATTTACTTTTGAGAGAGACAGAAACAGAGTGCCGGCTGGGAAGGGGCAGAGAGAGAGAGTGGGAGACACAGAATCCGAAGCAGGCTCCAGGCTCCGAGCTGTCAGCACAGAGCCCGACGCGGGGCTCGAACTCATGAACTACGAGATCATGACCCGAGCCGAAGTCGGAAGCTCAACCGACTGAGCCCCCCAGGTGCCCCTCCCTTCAGCATTTCTTATAGTGAAAACTTGCTTGGAATAAATTCCCTCAATGTTTGTTTATAGAAAACTCCCTTCCTTTGCCTTCATTTTGAAGGTTTTGCTGGCTAGAGGTCTTGTTTGCCGGTTCCCACAAAATTTGGGGTAATTTTTCTGTTTTGTCTTCAAATATGTTCCCTGTCCCTTTCTCCCTGTCCTCTCTCTCTGAGATGGTTGGATACATGTTGGCTGCTTCATTGTCCCACAGACATCTGAGGCTCTGTTCATTTATCTTCTAATTTTTTATTCTCCACTTTTTGGATTGTTTAATTTTTATTTGCCTAGAAGTTCACCAATTCTTCTGCTATCTCTAATCTGCCAGTCAGACCATCGGGAAAAAAAACCCGTGAAATTTTCATTTCAGTTTTCATAGTGTTCAGCTCTAGAAATTCCTTTTTTATTAAGTTTATTTATTTATTTGGGGAGAGAGAGAGAGAGAGAGGAAGTGTGTGATGTGTGTGTGTGAGAGAGAGTAGGGGAGGGACAGAGAGAGCAGGAGTGAGAGAATCCCAAGCAGGCTCCACACTTTCAGCACAGAGCCTGACACGAGGCTTGATCTCACAAACTGTGAGACCATGACCTGAGCTGAAACCAAGAGTTGGATGCTTAACTGATGGAGCCACCCAGGTGCTGCTAGAAATTCCATTTTTAATAGTTTTTAAAACTCTTCTGAGTTTGTTCACTCATTAAAACAATTATCCCTTAGTGATTGATACATATTTATATTTATATTTATATTTATATTTATAGATGTTTTGAACTTTTTCCTTGCTAAACCCAACATCTGAGCCCAGTTGGGGTCAATTCTATTGACTGTCTTTTTCCTGATCATGAATCATATCTTTCCGATTCTTTGCATGTCTATTAATTTTTGGTTGAAGATTGGACATTTTTTAAAACTAATTTCAAATAACCCAGTGAAGAAATGGGCAGAAAACATGAATAGACACTTCTCTAAAGAAGACATCCGGATGGCCAACAGGCACATGAAAAGATGTTCAGCGTCGCTCCTCATCAGGGAAATACAAATCAAAACCACACTCAGATATCACCTCACGCCAGTCAGAGTGGCCAAAATGAACACATCAGGAGACTATAGATGCTGGAGAGGATGTGGAGAAACGGGAACCCTCTTGCACTGTTGGTGGGAATGCAAATTGGTACAGCCACTCTGGAAAACAGTGTGGAGGTTCCTCAAAAAATTAAAAATAGACCTACCCTATGACCCAGCAATAGCACTGCTAGGAATTTACCCAAGGGATATAGGAGTACTGATGCATAGGGGTACTTGTATCCCAATGTTTATAGCAGCACTCTCAACAATAGCCAAATTATGGAAATAACCTAAATTATGGAAAGAGCCATCAACTGATGAATGGATAAAAAAATTGTGGTTTATATACACAATGGAGTACTACGTGGCAATGAGAAAGAATGAAATATGGCCCTTTGTAGCAACGTGGATGGAACTGGAGAGTGTGATGCTAAGTGAAATAAGCCATACAGAGAAAGACAGATACCATATGTTTTCCCTCTTATGTGGATCCTGAGAAACTTAACAGAAACCCATGGGGGAGGGGAAGGGAAAAAAAAAAAAGAGGTTAGAGTGGGAGAGAGCCAAAGCATAAGAGACTCTTAAAA
Source organism: Felis catus (assembly GCF_018350175.1). Lineage (NCBI taxonomy): Eukaryota > Metazoa > Chordata > Mammalia > Carnivora > Felidae > Felis > Felis catus. The sequence goes on along the minus strand of NC_058373.1, from coordinate 144,417,195 downwards.
ACTGAGAACAAACTGAGGGTTGATGGGGGGTGGGAAGGAGGGGAGGGGGGGAGGGGTATTGAGGAGGGCACCTTTTGGGATGAGCACTGGGTGTTGTATGGAAACCAATTTGACAATAAACTTCATATATTGAAAAAAAAATAAAACTAATTTCTTTTTTTTTTAAGTTTTTAATCTATTTTGAGAGAGAGAGAGAGAGAGAGAGAGAGAGAGAGAGAGAGCGCACATGAGTGGGTGAAGGGCAGTGACAGGGGGAGAAGGAATCCCAAACAGGCTCTGTGCTGCCAGCACAGAGCCCAACACGGGGCTCAACTCCATAAACCTTGAGATCGTGACCTGAGCCAAAATCAAAAGCTGGACGCCCAACCGATTGAGTCGGGCGTCACCTTTTTTTTGTTTTTAAATGTTTATTCTTTAGAGAGAGAGTGATGAGCACCTGTGAGCAGGGGAGGGGCAGAAAGAGAGAAAGAGAGAGAGAATCCCAAGCAGGCTCCGCACTGTCAGTGCAGAGCCCTACTCGGGGCTTGATCTCATGAACCTGGGATCATGACCTGAGCTGAAATCAAGTGTCACTCAACTGACTGAGCCACCCAGACACCCTGAAAATTGGACATTTGGGATAATACATTGTAGTGACTCTGGATTCTATTGTGTTCTTATCACGATCGTGTTACTGTTATTGTTCAAGAGGGCAGTTGATGTGCCTATATTCAAACTATAAGCATCCAATATCTCTGCTCATTGTCTTGAGCTGTTAGCTCCAGACTCTGCTACCCTGCGCCCTGGGGGATTCCCCTGTGCCTGAGTAGCAAGGGTCTCAGCAAAGTATGTACTTAGGAGCTCGTTACCCCTACGGCTCCCTTGCTTCTGAGGATTCCCTCCTAAATTCACAACTTCTCTGCCAGCATCAGGTTATGTCCACTGGTTCCTTGAGGCAGTAAAGCTTCAGCTTTCTGTCTCCCAAGCTACACCTATTTGGGGAATGCACACAGTTAAAAAGCAGTAAACTCCCAAATCTCATCTAGCTGCCTTTCGAGATTCCTCTCTGTTTTTTCCGCTGATGGTCCTGGTGTCAGTAGCACGTGCATAGACTCGTGGTCGTGCCAGGGACGTGAGCACAGTCTATACTCAGACTTGGGGTCATCCGCCTGTGGTTGTCACTTCCAGAGGGCCCCGGAGGTTTTCTTCTAGCTCCGAACTCTGTTCTCGGCTACTTTAAGGTGACAGGCACGTGGTGGTCCACTGCTGTCTTCCTCTACTCCGGCAATCGGCACTGGGCGATGTCCTCAGGGAAAGAGAAATGTGAAATCTCAATTCTTATCTCTTTGGCTGCAATTTCTTGGGAAGACTACACCTCCAGTTTCTCTCTGCTTTTGGGTGTTGGCAGATCTTCTAAATAGTTGGCATGTGTTTGTTTCTCAGGATTTTGCTCAAGTTGTATCATGGTTAGAAGCAGATGGGACGGCACGTCCACTTCGCTCCACCACGACTTACTGGACGTCATCAATCCCCGATGGCTTTTTTAAAATGCACATAAAATCTGCCATCTGAGTGATTTTTAAGTGTCCAGCTCAGAGGTACATTCCCATTATTTGCACCACATCACCACCAACAATCTCCAGGACTCATTTCATCTTGCAAAACTGAAATATCGTATCCGTGAAACAGGAAGTCCCCATTCCCTCCTCCCTCCCCCCACCCCCAGCACCAGACAGCTGCCATCCTTTCTGTCTCTGCGAATATGACTACTCTAGGGACCTCATGTAAGTGGAATCATATAGTATTTGTCTTTCTGTGACTACATTATTTCGCTCAGCATGATGTCTTTGCTATAGACTGAGCGTTGATGTCTCCCCAAATTCTTAGTTTGAAACTCAGCACTCAGTGTGATGGTTTCAGAGGTGGGGCCTTTGGGAGGTGATTAGTTTATGAAGGCGCAGCCCTTGTAAATGAAATCAGCACTCATAGAAGACACCCCAGAGGGCTCCCTTGCCTCTCCCACCATGTGGGGACACGGCGAAAAGACAGCCATGTAGCAATCCGAAGCAGAGCTTCCCCAGACACCAAATCTGCTGATGCCTTGATCTTGGACTTCCAGCCTCCAGAACCATGAGAAATAAATTCCTGTTGTTTATAAGCTACTCAGCTGTGGTATTTTGTTATAGCAGCCTGAATGGACTAGGACAGTCCTCAGCAGTTTATGTCAGATTCCCGCCCCGCCCCCCCCACCCTTTGTTTTTAAGTTTTCTTTATTTAAGGAATTGCTACGCCCAACACGGGGCTTGAACTCATGGCCCCAAGATCAAGAGTCACATGCTTTTCCAATGGAGCCAGCCGGGCGCCCCAGATTCCCTTCCTCTTGAGGCTGAATAATCTTCACTGGACGGGTAGACCACATTTTGTTTATACGTTCATCTGTTGATGGACATTTGGGTTGTTTCCACCTTTGGCTGCTGTGGGTAATGGGGCTGCTATAAACGCGGGTGTACAAGTATCTCTTCAAGATCCTGTTTTCGTTTCTTTTGTGTACATTCACACACAGCAGTGGAATTGCTGGGTTGTATGATAATTCTATTTTATTTTGAGAGGCCCAATACCCTTTTAACGAGTCCCCTTTATGCTTTCATTGGCCCGTTTGCTTCCGTCCCCAGCAAAGGTGAGTCCTGACAGATGCACTCCCCTAACTCGGGCCTGCGGCAGGCTCGCTGGAGGAGCGAGTCAGAGGATGTGGACGGCCAGCTTCTCAGGAAAATAGAGCCAGGGGCAAAACTTGCTTGGCAACCCAGCCACAGCGTCAAGACAAACGGATCCGCTCAGTCTCGTGACACATCTTCAGATGCATTGGCTGGAGCGCATGGTGGCCACTGACACCTGTTGTGGCTGCAGGTTGCACGGTCGTGGCTGCTGAGAAGACCCTGCTGTGTCCTGTGCTTCAGCAGCTACAGTGCAGCCCCCAGGCAGAAGGGAAGGGGACAGAGTCTGGAGCAGCAGAAGTCCAGAAGCAGCTACTGTAGCGCACCTGAATCCACGAGCGCAGGACGAGGCAATGCAAGGGAACAAGGGCCAGACAGCAGGGCACACGGGCAGGTCTAGGGTGACGCGTGAGTCTAATGGGGGAGGAGGGGGGAGACGTTGGTCAAAGGGTACAGAGTCTCCGTTATAAGGTTAACATGTTTCTGGGGGTCTCACGTACAGCGTGGTGACTATAGTTAAGAATGCTGTGTCGTACAATTGAAATTTGTTCAGTGAGTAGATCTCGTGAAGTGAGGGATACGTTATCTTTACGGTTGTGATTGTTTCACAATATATACATTTGTCAAATTTTTTAAATGCCAGTAGCACCACTGTTAAGAAACCTGGCTTAGTGAAGGAAAAAAACAATTAAATATATTAAGTCCTAGAGTTCTGGTGTCCAGGGACCGACCTCTAGGAGGTGGAGTTGCAAGGGCAGCAGAGCTGGGACAGCCCTCAGACAGCTGAGCAGGTCCATGAGGCAGGACAGCTTTCTACCCGCATCTTCTCCCTGTGGACAAAAGAGCCTATCCGCTCCCACACACAGCCCCTACTGCGTCTGGCTGAGTGTTGACATCTTAACAATATTATGCCTTCCAACCCATGAACATGGGATATCTTTGCATTTATCTGTCTTCCTTAGTTTCTTGCAGTAATGTTTTGTAGCTTTTAGTGTACAAGTCTATTCTCTCTTTGGTTATGTTTATTCTTTTTTTTAAATTTTTTAATGTTTATTTATTTTTGAGAGAGACAGAGAGAGAGGGAGGGAGAGGGAAAGGGAGAGAGAGAGGGAGAGGGAGAGGGAGAGGGAGAGGGAGAGGGAGAGAGAGAGGGAGAGGAAGCCAGTGAAGGGGCAGAGAGAGGGAGACACAGAATCCGAAGCAGGCTCCAGGCTCTGAGCTGTCTGCACAGAGCCCAACATGGGGCTCAAACCCACGAACCATGAGATCATGACCTGAGCTGAAGTCAGACACTTGACTGACTGAGCCACTCAGGCGCCCCTGATTAAGTTTGTTCTTCAGTATTTTATTCTTTTTGATGCCACTGCAAATTGTTTTCTTAATTTCATTTCAGACTGTTCGTTGTTTGTGTGGAAAAATGCGACTGATTTCCGTGTGTTGACTTTGTATCCTGCTACTTCACTGATTTATTAGTGCTAATGGTATCTTTGTGGAATCTTTAGGACTCTCTACATGTAAGATTGTATCATCCATGAACAACGATGATTTTACTTCTTCTTTTCCAATTTGGATTACTGTTATTTCCTTTTCTTGCCTTATTGCTCTGGCTAGGTCTTCCAGTTTTGTGTTGAATGGAAGTGGTGAAAGCTTGCATATTTGCCTTCTTCCTGCTCTTACAGGAAACACTTCCAACCTTTCACCACTGAATATGATGTTCCCTGTGGGATTTTCATATATGGCACTTATATTGATTTAGATTCCTTCTATTACTAGTTTGTTGAGCGTTTTTTTACCACGAAAAGGTGTTGAATTTTGTCAAATGTTTTTTCGGCATTAAGATGATCGTATGTTTTTGTCCTTTCATTCTGTTAATGTGATGAATTACACGATCAATTTTCCAATGTTGAACCATCCTTGCATTCCGGGCATAAATCCCCACTGGTCATGGTGTATAATCCTTTTAATATGCTGCTGAGTTGAGTTTGCTAATATTTTGTTGAGGATTTTTGCATCAGTGTTCATAAGAGATATTGGTCTGCAGGTAGCTTTTCTTGTCGTGTCTTTCTCTAGCTTTGGTATTAGGGCAATGCTGGTCTTATAAAATGAGTTAGGGAGTGCTCCCTCAATTTTTTGGGAAAGGTTTGGGAAGTATTGGTGTTAATTCTTTAAATGTAGAAGTCACTGGTGAAGCCATTAGGTCCAGGGCTTTTCTTTGTTAGGAGGTTTTTCTCATTACTGTCCTTACTCTGTATAGCTCTATTTGGATTTTCTATTTTTTCATGATTTAGTCTTGGTAGGTTTTGTGTTTATAGAAATTTTTCCATTTTTATTTAGGTTATCCATTTTTGGCATGTAGTTCTTCATACTACTCTCTTATAATCCTTATTTTTGTAGAATCAGCAGTAATGCTCATACTTTCGTTTCTGATTTTAGGAAGTTGAGTCTTCTCCTTAATCCAGCAAAAAGTTTGTCCATTTTGTCGATCTTTTCAAAGGCCCAACTTTTGGTTTCATTGATTTTCTCTCTTATTTTTCTATCTTGTATTTAATTTACCTCTGCTCTAGTCTTTTTTATTTCCTTCTTTCTGCTGGCTTTGAGTTTAGTTTGTTTTCTTTCTAGCCAGTTCCTTAAGTCATAAAGTTAGGAGTTTTTTTGTTTTGTTTTGTTTTGTTTTTTCTAATTTAAATTCATGTCAGTTAACATACAGTGCAGTCTTGGCTTCAGGGATTCCTGTCTTACATATGACACCCAGTGCTCATCCCAGCAAGTGCCCTCCTTAATGCGCACCACCCGTTTAACCCCCCGCCTCCCCTCCAGCAACCCTCAGCTTGTCTATTTAAGAGTCTCCTATGATTTGCCTCCCTCTCTGTTTTTATCTTATTTTTCCATCCCTTCCCCTATGTTTATCTGTTGGCTTTTTAAGTAAGCATTTATAGTTATCAACTTTCCCCTTAGCCTAGTTTTGCTATATTGTGTTTTCATCTATCTCTGAGTATGCCCTAATTTCCCTTGTGATCTTCTTTGATCCACTGAATGTTTAAAAGTGTGCTGTTTGGGGGCACCCGGCGGGATCAGTTGGTGAAACATGCAACTCTTGATCTCAGGGTCATGAGTTCAGGCCCCATGTTGGGTGTGGAGATGACTTAAAAATAAAGTCTTTTGGGGCACCTAGATGCCTCAATTGGTTAAGCATCTGACTTCAGCTCACGTCATCATCTCATGGTTCATGAGCTCGAGCCCCACTATGGGACGGCACGGAGCCTGCGTGGGATTCTCTCCTTTTCTCTCTCCCCCTCTCTCTGCCCCTCGCTCACTTGTGCCTTCTCTTTCTCAAAAAAAAAAAAAAAAAAGGTCTAGACTTTTAAAAAATAAAATAAAATCTTTTATAGATAGATAGATAGATAGTAAAAACAAAGTCTCTTTTGTTTGATGTTGGTGCAACCACCCTGCTCTGTTCTGGTTACTATTTTCACAGACCATCTTTTTTTATCTTTTCACTTTCAACCTGTTTGTATCTTCAGATCTCAGCTAAGGCTCTTCTAGACAGCATAGAGTGAGTCATTTTTCTAAAACCCATTCTGCCAATCTCTGTCTTTTGACTGGAGAGTTTAATCCATTTCCATTTAAATACTGATAAGGAAGGACTTACTTCCATCATCTTGTTATTTGTTTTCTATATTCCTTATAGGCTTTTGTCCTTCATTTCTTGCATTAGTCTCTTCTTTCGTGTTTATTTTTTTGTGGTGGAATATATTCCCTTCTTATTTCACTATATATTATATCACTATTTTACTGTTTATATTTGTATCTCTCATAAAACTTGGGAAATTTTTGGTCCTTATTCTTCAAAGAATCTCTCGCCACCCTCTCTTCCTTCTGAGACTCCCACAGTCTGTACGTTAGTTTATTGAGTGGCCCCTCAGGTTCTGTTCACTTTATGTCGATCTTTTTTCTTCCTGATCTCGGATTCAGTCATTTCAATGATCTGATCCTTAAATTCGCTGATTCTTCTGCCTGCCCAATCTGCTGTCCGTCCCTCCAGTGAATTATTTGTTTCCAGTATTGTACTTTCAGCTTTGGAGGTTTTTTGTTTTTGTTTCTTTGTATGTTTTCTATCTCTTTATTGTGAATTTCCATTTAATACATTATTTTCTTGACGTTTTCCTCATCTTCCTTTAGTTCCTTCAGCATCTTTTATTTTTAACATAAATATTTATTTTTAGTTTATATATTTTGAGAGATAGAGAATCCCAAACAGGCTCCAAGCTGTCAATTGTAGAGCCGATGCAGGGCTCGAACCCACAAATTGTGAGATCATGACCTAAGCTGAAGTTGGACACTTAACTGACGAGCCACCCAGGTGCCCCTAGAGATTTTAAGTTATCTCTGCATGCAATGTGGGGCTTGAACCCAGAACCCAAAGATCCAAAGTCAAACACTCCACCCACTGAGCCAGCCAGGTGCCCACCCCCACCCTGAACATCTTTAAGACAGTTGTTCCATTTTTTTAAAGTAGGCTTCCGTGCCCAGTGTGGAGTCCAACATGGGGCTTGAACTCAGGACCCAGAGATCAAGATGCGAGCTGAGATCAAGAGTCGGACAGTTAACCAACTCAGCCACCCAGGTGCCCTAAGATGTTGTTTTAAACTCTTTGGTAGGTCTGCCGTCCTCGGGGACAGTTTCTGTCGGCTTATTTCTCCCTTTGAACGGACCATTTCTTTGTAGCTTTGTGTTTTTGTTATTGGAAACGGGACATTGAATCTAATCATGTGATAACTGTGGTGATTAGATCCCCCTCCCCCCCCCCCCCACCACCAAGTTCTGCCCTTGCTGTTGTTTTTCTCTTATTCTATTGTAGGCGACCCCATGCCAAGGATCGGCCTGAGGTGCAAACTCAAGCCTTCCGTGGACATTTCCTGAGCCTGCACCTTTCCCTGGGCAGGCGCAGTGACTTTCTAACGTCCTCTATATGCAGTTGCCTTTGAACGTCCTAGTCTCCAATGCCTAGATCCCAAAGGGGAATCGAGGTACATGGGGGGAGGGGAGGAGGTAAGAAAGATACGGGCCCCGTCAGTCCCCTGGAGGCTGCTTCAGTTGAGGGGGAGGGGCCTGTGGCAATAATGCCCGCCTGCCTCTGCGCCTGCGCCGCCAGAACACAGCTCTGGGTGTTTGGAGGGCGGGGCTCTTGCTCCCACAGGCAGCTCCAGGAACCCGCACACGGCAGCCTGCCACGGAGCTGGACATCCGCCACGAGGCTGTGAGCTGAAACTGATGGCCTATCGTCATAATTTATTGCCAAAGTCTTGCCCTGGAAGTTGCAGGGCGGTAGGCTCCAGATTTCCAAAATAATGGCATCAGGCAGGTTGGGCTGGTGCAGTTGCTGTCTAGGTGGAGACAGATTCCTGCTGCTTCCGGCTCTGCTTCCCACAGCCCTCTCCGAGCTGCGGGCTTTTCACGTGGAGGTTATTGGTAGCCTCCGGTTCAGCCCGATCTGCCACCAATTCTCTGCCAAGCCGTCTGCTTGATGGTTTTAGCAGCCATTGATGATCTGTGATTACGTCCCTGATTTCATAATAGGCTGCAAATTAGTAATTTTCATGTCCTTCTGTGTGGATTAGCCGGGATTCTTCTGCAAGGAATTTTTGTCCCCAGTGATTTCGAGTGTCCTGAAATAGTTTGGATGGGAAAGTTGAATACACGTGATACCCTCTAGTGTCCAGATGTGATCTCGGGGTGTTGTATTATCGTTATGAACTTTTGGATTCTTCTATTTGCTGCGTTTTAATCAGTCATTATGCTTTTGATGGCAAACTGGTCCATGTGAAGCCGGCGAGAGGCCTTTTATGTTGGCTTCCAGATACTTCATGAAATTTTTTTTTAACGTTTTTATTTTTGAGACAGAGAGACACAGATCGCAAGGGGGGGTTGGAGCAAAGAGAGAGGGAGACACAGAATCCGAAGCAGGCTCCAGGCTCCGAGCTGTCAGCACAGAGCCTGATGCGGGGCTCGAACTCACAGACTGTGAGATCATGACCTGAGCCGAAGTCGGACGCTCAGCCGACTGAGCCACCCAGGCGCCCCATCTTCCAGTTACTTTAGATACAACCCCATTATTTTCTGGGTGCTGCTTTGAGCCATGGCACAAAACTTGTACTCTTCCTCCCAGATCTGAAACCAGCCACTTCTCCAAAGATCCCTGGTTCCTTTCACTGGGAAATAGCATTCAGGGACCACAGGCCTGGCTCTGAGGTGGGGACGTAAGAGAGGGCAGGTCCAGGGCCACCTGCATGGCTCAGTCGGTTAAGCGTCAGACTTCAGCTCAGGTCATGACCTTGTGGTTCGTGAATTTGAGCCCCACGTTGGGCTCTGTGCTGACAGCTTGCAGCCTGGAGCCTGCTTCGGATTCTGTGTCTCCCTCTCTCTGCCCCTCCCTTTCTGTCTCTCAAAAATGAATAAACGTTAAAAATAATAAAAAAAAATAAAAAAAGAAAGGGCAGGTCCACATTCCAGCCTAGGTCATGCTGCACCGGCTGGGGACCGGCCTGCCTTTGCCTTCGTGCCTCACGTCCAGGGCTGTCTCCCCACTGCTGAAAGCCTTGGACCCATTCAGCAACTCGAACCCGGCTCACGGATGGCTCACGCTCCTGGCAGGACAGGCTCCTCCTGAAGTCAAGCCAAAGCTGCTGACGAGGCCTTCCTGGATGCCACGCAGGCAAGCAGGCTCTGGGCTGAGCCGGGACGAGCCCCACGGTTCCCTTCTGGCCGGTCCCAGCCTAGCCACCTCGTCTCATCGCGGGAAGCCGGTGGTTGTCCTGGTCGTGTAGCTGCCCCCACTTCCGTGTCTCTGCGACAGGATGCTCCTTGAGGGCAGAGAGGGCTCCTCTCTGGTCTTCCTCAGTCTCTCTCCCAGGGCTGTGCTGCGGGCGCCAGGAAGGACTAGCTGACAAGCAGACGCACCCCAGGCGCTGTTCCTGCGGTTCCCAGCGGCTGAATGGCTCCCCCGAGCTCATCAGCAGAGCAGGGACTGTGGCTCGGGCTCCATCCAGGCTGGCTGCCTCTAAGGCGGCCCGAGCTCCACTGTCCATCCTGCTGCTGGGCCCGGGGGTGCCTCAGGGCCGTGCGGAGCAAGCTGGCCCTTGGCACTTGGCTTGAACAGGCCTGTAGGGACCCCAGTCCTACTGGCTACTCCCAGAAAGACTGGGGACGCTCCCCGGCCTCATCCTGCCCTGCACCCCATCCCAGGTTAGCAGGGGAGGCAGCTGGGTGGGCACCTCCCCACCAGGTCACCCAAAGAAATAGGGAATGTCCCCCTGTCCTCACGGAGAGGAAGAAAATGCTAGGGACTAAAGCTTGCCTAAGGTCACAGTGATTTGGGGACAGGATCCAAGCCCCCCCATTTCTAGCCTGGAATGATCTGGCTTCACCAGCTGGAAGATGCTCCAGCCGAACACAGGCTGGAGCAGGACGGCGAGGAGAAGGGGGGCAGAAGGAGCGAGGGGGGGAGGAGGGGAGGGAAAGCATTTCAAGTCTGAATCTCCTTAATGAGAAAGGCGGTCAACCAGCAGGGCCCAGACTTGAGTCTAGAAGGCTGTTGAGAGCAACGGCCAAGCAAGCCCCAGCAGCCGCCTTCCCTCGGCAAATAGGCTCAGTCCGTTCTGGGTTGGAGTCACGCCGCCGCCTGGCTCCGGGGTCCCGGAAGAACAGCGCCAGGGGCCGCCAGCGCCGGGGACTCCGCACTGCCAGCCGCGGAGCTAGAGACGGGGACGCCCCGGAAGGCAGGATCCAGCAGCCTGCGGCTTCCTGCCGGAAGGGCCTGTGACCCTGCCTCCGAGAGCCGCCGCCACGGCTCCAGGCAGCGCCCAGGTACCAAGAGCCCGGTGCCCGGCCGTTCGGCAGCCTGAACCTCCCCCCAGGCCCCCGGCCCCACGCTCTCCCCACGTCCCAGCGTCTGCTGCTGGCAACAAACCACTCCCACGTTCGGGGGCTTCGGACGGCAGTCCTTCCACTAGCTCACGATCCTGTGGGACGGGCTGGGCTCGTCTGGACAGTCCTTTGGCCTTCCTGGGTCACTCTCGAGGTCTCCCGGTGGCTCCCCCGGGGTCGCAGGCCTCGCTCACAGGACATCCCAGCAGTGGCCCTTGGGCCTCTAATGCAGGACGGCCTTGGGGGCTGCACGGAGGCTCGGGAGGGCGGGCGAGGCTTTGACCCAACTGAAGAGGCACACCCCAGTTGGCCCCAGCCCAGCCCACTTTCCAGCAGCGGTGGAGGCCCCGTGAGGGATTCCGTGTCAAGGGCCACCCACCGCCTCCTAGCCGGCCGAGTGACCCGGCAAGTCCCGCCCCGAAGGCTGCTACGAGCATTAATCAAATAACGCATACTTTGGGGGGCAAGGCAACCTTCAATGTATTAAGCAGTCATTACTAAGACCCACAACTTGCTACACATGATTATCCACAATATGCGACTTAATTGCTGCTAAATTTATTTTCAATCGATTAAGTGCCATGAGCCACCGCACACGAAATAACAAAACCGAGTCTGTGCGGGGGAATCAGCGGACCCTGCAGCCAAGCTTCTCCTCGGGCCCAACGCGAGCGCCTGCCCAGCCCCGGGCCGGACTCTCTGACAACCTGAGCGCCCTGAAGAGCTCAGCAAACACCTCAGATCGAGCGCTTGGTTGCCACAGTGTCAGGAAGGGGGACAGAAGGGCAGGATGGTGCTACGTCTCCACAAGACAATCAGGGTCAAGTGTGAGAATAAACAGGTCTTTTGACCCAGAAATTCCCATCCTAGATATCCATGCCACGGCTACACTGGCTACATCACCGGGTTATGCCGGTCGGTGACCAGTGACTGAGGGCAGTAGAAACAAATCAGCGGTCATAAGCAGGGGACCGTGAAGCCAACGGAGGTGCAAACCAGCTGGACGCGTCCGTGCTGGTGGAGAAAGACCAAGGTAGTGGTGTCGAGTCAGAACAGCAAGGTGCGCGACAGGGCGTGGGACGTGTTACTTGCACAGAAGGCGGCTCTTTGCACGCGTGCGTGGAGAGGAAATCTCCCGGGAAGGACGTGCCCGGAACGGGTAACTGCGGCTGCCCGGGGAGGGAACGGAAGCGCCCTTTACCTGTTTCGAAGCACAGAATAACAACTCTCAGTCATTTCGTCGCGGTCCAGAGAGGTGAGCGTGGCGCGGGCCGGTGCCAGGCGGAAGGGGGCGGCCTTGCGGCAGAGCAGAGCACGCGGGAACGTCCCTGACGCAGGAGTGTCACGTGGCACGTGAGTGCAGCGTGTGTTTCTCTAGAAGGCAAATGGCCCGTCCTGAGCAGCAGCCCTGCCGCGCTTGGGGGACGGGGAGTGTGACGGGAGCGGAAGGGGGCGCCGGGTCAAGATAAGTGGCTGGAAAGGGCTCGGGCGGTCACTGGCCACTGGCGGCAGGAAGGGGACGCCGAGGGGGAATTCGGGGCTTCCGGTGCGGTGACCAGATACGCCGCGGTGCGGACGCCACGGAGGAGAACCCGGGCGAAGGAGCAGGGAGGGATGTCCCTGATGCCGACGGACCCAGGAGCGGAGCCGGGGCGAGCGCGGTCAGGCCACAGGTGCCAATGGGGGCCCAGGCGGGGGACACGGTGCAGGGAGCACAGGCTGAAGGAGGGGGGTGGCCGGACGTGGCTTCGGGGTCTGGCTGCAACCGTGGCCCTGCTCTGGGCAACGTGTGCCCGGGAGGCTGCCCCGGGGGACCCGTCATCCCGCCCAGGCCCGGGGTCCGCCGGGACACCGCGAGCTCCGCCGGCCCGACGATGCCCCGCGCTGAGCGCCTTCGGGGAGGAGCGAGTGTGGACGGAGCTCCGCTGAGAAGGAAAGAGAGTCGGCCGGCAGGAATGTTCCACACGCCCCGTGCCCCCAGGAATCGGCACGCGGCCGTGGTCCACGGAACCCAGAGGCACAGAGCGCGGGGGTTTGGGGAACAGAACCGCGAGCCCCTGCGAGCAGCAGGCCGGCCGCCGGTCCGTGCGTTCTCCGGATGGAGCCGGCGCGGAGGCGGCCACGGGAAGCCGGGGTTCGAGGGGTGCTGCCACTGGCCGAGTAGGTCGGCCCGTGCTCTCCAGGTCTCTCCCTTGGACAGAAGGGCTCGAGCTCGCGCCACAGTTGCGGGCATAGGGCAGTTTTTCCCGCCTTCGTGTGCCGCCCTGGCCTGGAATGCACCAGAAAGCAGAGCCTGGGACGAGAAGGGACGGGAGCGTTTCCAGCCGGTCGCCACCGGGGCCGCAGGCGGAGCTCTGGGGGACACGGGCACCCCCACCCCCGCTACCAGGGGCTGCCCGCCCACCGCCTCCCACTCGGGTGCCGTCAGGTACATCTGCCGAAGCGGGGCCATGCGGGACGTGGCCCGAGAGACGAGCTGGGCCCACGTCAAGCCCCCTTCATGCGGGGACCCATGACCTGTCTCCCCGCTTCCAGACGCCTGCACGCGCACGGTGGTCCGGGCGGCCTCTGGCAAGGTCTCGCACGGCGCTAACTCCCTCCGCCTCCTGCCCTCGGTGCTCACCACTCCTCCCAGGCGATGGAGGCCCAACGCAAGCAGCCGGGCGGGCAGCCGTCCCGGCAGACGGCCAGCCGTGCGGGCGGTGGGCCACCTCCCTCCCTTCCTCAGCCCGGCCCTGCCCTCCGCTCCCCCTGCGCCTGCACTCCCCCGGTCTCCCTTCCTCCACCTCCTGGCAGGACAGCCCGGGGTGCGGGGTAGGAGTCACCTCCGCAAATCACACACCGAGGCTTCTGAGCCTCTGTCCGCCCCTCCCGGGTGCCGCCCTCGGGTCTCAGCCACTGAGACGGCGTGTGTCCCACACCGGCCCGAGGGCGGCCAGGCGAGGAACTCGCACGAGTGTCCCGGGAGCCCCTTCCACCCCGGCCGAGTCACACCGTGGAGGGCCCCATCCGCGGGTCAGGCAACCCTAAATGCGGCGAGGCAACACTGGATTTGGAAGTGGGGCTGGTACGGCGGTTCTCTAACCAAGTCCTACGTTCTGGCTGAGAAACGAGAGTGCAGAGGCGGCCAGTGTTCTTCCTACCACTCCGAGGGGCCGAGGGCAGAGCTGCGTCCACGCTCCGCGGGCCAGAGGCGCCAAGGCGGCGGGCTCACCTCGTCACTGCCACAGTCCGAGGGCCGAGCAGAGGCCTGCATCCAGGTGTCGAGCCTGGTCACACTGAAAACAGAAAAACCACCGATGGGGAAAGAAACGTCCTCTCCCTGAACCTTTAAATTTAAACCCTCAACCGCCGCCAACTTTTTTTCTTTTTTAAAAATGTTTATTTAATTTTGAGAGAGAGAGAGACAGACACAGCGGGAGTGGGGGAGGGGCAGAGAGAGAGGGAGACACAGGCTCCGAAGCGGGCCCCAGGCTCAGAGCCGTCAGCACAGAGCCCCACGCGGGGCTCGAACCCACCAACTGCGAGATCATGACCTGAGCCGAAGTCGGCCGCTTAACCCACCGAGCCACCCAGGTGCCCCCAACCGCCGCCAGCTTTATGAACTCACGCACCTCAACTTGGTCCCAAGCATAAGATCATCCTACGTTAGAAAAGAAATGCAGCTCAGGGACAGCTACAGGCTAAGAACAGGAGGCATCCCTGGCTGCGCCCACAGGGTGCCATTCTGGGGGATTTAGACACTCAGAGGCCCCAAGGCCCAGTGCAAAACGCCACCACGTCTGAGGGCGGGGCTCTGCTTGGGTGCAAAGTGGAGGGTGCAGAAAATGGTTTTCTTTCATATTTTATTACATCAATGGCTTGAAAATTTTTATTTAACCTCAGCAAATATTAGAAATAGAAAAATGAATTCTGCAGAATTTCACAAATAAATTTTTCAATCTCCACTAACAAATGTTATCATTCAATGGCTAAGCAATTATAATGCTATGAACATTCACCACAATGAATGTGCCGATATAGAAAACAGGCAGAAAGAGACATTAAAATATTACTTACAACAGCATTATTACAACATATTTTCTTTAAAATTCCAACGTGGATTTTATCACTTCAAAAGATATACAGCATTTCCATTATATTTGCAAACTTAACCTTATACATCTTTTAAAATCTTGAAAAATTTTTAAGCAATCTAAAAAGCACTTAGCAAAGTTGATAGGTCTACATAATGGAATACTATCCACTCCAGTATAAACTTTAGTTTTCGGAGGTGACTGTAAACACTCATCATCACACAACATGCATAGACTACACTGACCTTCCTTCTGAATTGTAACATTGCTGCAATTGTGCTTTACTATCGTGAGGGAAGAGCTGCGGGGATCCGGGGGGTGGCAGAGAGAGGATTTGTTTCTGAGCATTGCACGAGATCACTAGGTTCAGATCAGCTGACTACCTTGAGTCCACTCGAAGCAAAGTTTCACTGGGTACTGAAAGCTGGACTCCTGGGTCACTAGGCTCGGACACAGGCTGGACGAGAGAGGAAGCGAGGCTCTCGTCGGGAGTGGGCTCCGTCTTTCCTTTGCTCCGCGAAGCAGGGATCCAGTTAGTGTAATGCACTGTGTGGCTTAGTTTTGGTACGCAAGTATACCAATAGTACATCTGATATTTAGAAAGACAAAAATAGGGCGTCGTTGAAATTTAAAGTGACGATGAGCACACTCAGAGTGGCATGTGACGTCTGAGGGAACTTTTACACACGGGAGACGACTCCGTAATTAGCCCGTAAAACGCAGCAACGTTTTCAGTTGCGCGTTTTCATCAGAGAGGTGTGCGACTATCGAAGGGTCTCACAGGTTACAAACTACCAAAGACCCTTCTGAGGAAGTGGTGTCCTGGTGGGCACAGATGTGCTGAGGCCACACAGTGGGTATGTGGTCAGCACGACGGAGGCCTGTACTTGCTGGGCAACAGAGCTACGTTACAGGACCGGTCACTGTTTCGGACCAGTCAGCACAATATTCAAGTAACAAGGTGTTTAAATGGATACGTGAAAACAATTTTTTCCTAACGCCTTACACACCTACATAAAATTAAATAAAACAAACTTTTAATGCATATGCAATACAATTTATATCTTTTAGGATTTCTAAACTAAAAGTTAAACTATCATTTGCTTCAATGGTACTATATTTTGCACAATAACTTATACTTAGGAGAAATTTCCCACAAAAATATATATATAATTATGACATTCACATTGATCGTTTTTAAGAAGACAAAGCTTAAGTGAACATTGCATCCGAAGCAGCTGTCACTGTGGACCCTTACACATCCAAACACGACCTGCTATGCACCGAAGTCTTGATATGTTAAAAAGGGGGCTTCACATAAATAAGATCAATCACTCGGCTTTTAAAGCGAAGTAATTTCTTGCATTTACAACATCGTCGCAAAGACAGTGTAATGGAACGTCTGAAGCACAACGCTACCTCAGGCATGAAACTACAAGGGGGCCAGGCAAAGACGACCACCTTTCTAATCTTTCCAACCTCAGGTGAATGAGAATGCTATGCCTCTGCTCCGTGGAGGGACCAGAACCAGGCCGCTGTGGTCCGCCAAGCCGGAGCAGCGACCCTTCGGGACGGGGGTGCCCGTCCCGGTGCCCGGCGGCACGTAAGGGCACGGGGCAAGACACACGGGGGCCCGCCACGCTTCCGAGGAAGCGCCATCGAGCCAGCGAGCACTGCCAGAAGGGACCAGCTCTCCAGGCAAACGGCCCGGGCGTGCAGAGAGGGACAGGCCTCCGACCTACGGGCAGAATGAGACCCCTGCCGCTGCCCTGTTATGAGGAAGGAGGCCCCGAGAAGCAGCACAGAGCACCCTCGGCCTCGCTTCTCGCCCAGTGTCCCCTCGAAGCGATGTGCAAACTGCAGGCCGCCTCCTCTCCATGTTCGCCCTGCCATCTCCCAAAGCCAGAGCAGGCTCACACCCCGCGTCGTTCCTAAGTGTCACTGCGCTGCCCGCGCCAGCCTCCTCTCATGCCGTTCACACGCTCTTACCTGACCCACGGACACCCCGGGAAGGGACAAGATGACGAAGTCAGGAGAGTCCCACTTCACTCCCCTTGAGAATGACCTTTCTCTGGATTTCTAAAAATGTACAATTCCAAAGTCTAGGTTTCTAGCTGACCCTCTTCCTAAAGAGACAGTCAGCTGACCTTAAAAAAAAAAAAAAAAAAAAAAAAAAAAGGGAAAAAGCAAGGTGCTTGGGAGTCAAAACACATCAAATTTTAATTGCATATTTTAAATTCTTATGAATTCTGTTTGTGCCTTAAAGCATCTGCATTTTTTTTTTCTTTTTGGTATTGAAAGCAGGAAAAGTGTTTCAATGACGCAAACCTACGGCGACAGAAAAGCTCCTTCGACATAATATTTAGTGCGGGCTGCACGGACCGCGGGCGGGACACAGGGGACGCGAGAGGGCAGTGTGAGGTCTGTCCCTCAGCCCTGCAGCAGGTCCACAGTCCAGTATGAGATTAAGTGATTCTGGAAATCTCAGAACATTTATGAGAAATATTTACTTGTTCCCAGTCCAACCAAAAGGCATTACAGACCACTTTTGCACACTGCTTCTTTCCGTCTTGGTCTTCCTAGAGCCAACCAACGGGTCACTTCTCTGTCCTGTACTATGATAGTAAAAGGGGGAGGATGGAGGTTAGACGATCACATCAGCACATGAAGGACAAAAGGCTGTACGGGGTGACACGGTGTACCAGCGGGATGGGGAACACACAGCGTGTGGCTCTCTGAAGCCATCACCCGCCATTCTAATCCCGTTTATGGAGCTGACCTGACATTTAAAATCTGCACTCTGTCAGAATCTGCAGCAATTTCTCCCCTGTCTCCTAATCTCAGTGATGTTCTCTTTGGCAAGCAAGAAACTTTAAAGAAGAAGTAAGACACTAAAACAGAAAACGGGCCGGTAACGTGGTTTGCCAAAAGGAGAAGGCACCAATTCCAAATGCACGAGCACCAGGTGCAGTGGTGTGGACCGCGTCTCTTGGAGCCGGATGGCGGGGTGGGGGGAGGTGGGGGGCCGGGAAAGACAGAGCGGCACCTGTCCCGGGATTCCAGTGCTGAAAGCTGAAGGCAGAAAGTGTTGAGTCCACATTCCCTCTAAGCTGATGTCCAAGGACAGTTGCTGTGAATGAGCTTTCTACCAGCTGGGAAGGGAGAAGGGCGAGATTTGAGCCAGCTAAATTTACAAACCATAATTACACCCGATGTCTGGGGAGACGGGAGCTGTCTCGGGATGTTTGGCACGACGAAGGTTATAACGCAGTCTGCCAGCATCCTGCGATTTCCAAAGAAGCATGATATCGCTTAGGTGGACGCCTCAGACAAGAACAAGAGAAACTTTCTAAAAGGCCGACAGGTCAGTCATCTGAAAATCACACGATGCACGAGGTGGAACCGCAGGCCATGCAGGAGCAGAGTCGTGCCTTCCAAGTCGACTACCTGTTTGAAGCTGCTGACTGGGCAGAGCTGCCACGGGTGGGGCTCAGGAACTCCGACTGGGGAGGGGTCCCCGGGGTCACGGGAGGCGTGCGGGCCACGAGACTCCGCCAGCGCTGGGGCAGAGCGTGAGATGCGGCGGGCCTCTCTGGGGAGTGGCGCCAGCGTGGAGGATCGAGCACAGGATTAAGGCAGATGCAGCACAGGACTGGAAGTGTACGCCTTTTTTGGTAATAGCTGCTTGTCCACAGAGATGTGACGCAGATGGCTAGGTGATGGCGTGTGATACCTGATATCCTGGATAACACAGGCGTCCATACCAAGTGCTCAAAGCTGGCAGAGTTTCTCAGGAAGCAGATGCATATCTGACGTCTAGCACAGAAGCAGCCTGAGGAGAGGAGAAGGAAGAAGGACGGAAGCGTCAGAGCGCAGGTGAACAACTCAAGCCGCTACCTCTGGCGGACCCGAGAGGGCAGGAAGGTGTGGGCCCGCCCGGCTGCCCCGCAAACCCAGGGCCCTGCGGGCTCTCAGCACGGGGCCCGAGGAGGAGGCGGCAGGCGGCACGAGGGAGGCCTCTACAGCCAGGAGTCTCGGGCTCAAATCCTGGCTCTGCCGCTTTCTAGACGTGTATCCTTGGCGGAGGGATTGCTTTCTCAGTTTCGGCTTCCCTGTCCCCAGAATGCGCACAGTAACGACCCCCACTCCACAGGATTACGTAAAATCCCTGGGCCGACAGTAGCACTTGGGGCCGAACGCCCTGGCTGGAGGGGGTGCCGTGGCACGGGCCCCATTCAACCAACAGCCCCTGGCCCCTGCTGGGACGCGGGGACACACGGGAGAGTGAACACACGGGAGAGTGAAGGCTGCAGGGTCCTCTATGAAAGCCTCAAAGGCATTTCTTAACTGCACTCCCAAGTGTCCCAAGTATCTTACTCAGTGCTCACTGCTACCCTCATGATGTCCTTTTTTTAAAAACGTTGAAAAATTTTTTTAGGTTTATTTATTTTGAGAGAGAGAGAGAGAGAGAGAGAGCGCGCGAGCGAGCGGGGGGGAGGGGCAGAGCGTGACAAAGAACTGCAGGCAGGCTCTGCACCACCAGCACAGAGCCCAACATGGGGCTTAAAACTCATAAACCGTGAGCTCAGGACCTGCGCCCAAACCAGGCAGGCGTCAGACGCTTAACCGACTGAGCCACCCAGGTGCCCCTTGATGTCCTACTGCTGGGGGAACCACTGGGCTATAAACCCCAATCTGAAAACAGCTGTTCCTTCAATTGACATCGTAACCGATGAGAACAGTTGGCCGGGTCAGGGGCTTTGTGTTCATTCTGTAACTGTGAGTGAGACTCTACCTCCAAGCCGGTCATGGTCCGCATCCCCTCACCCGGACACGCATCCACCCCTCGCCGGGAACGGCATCCTCGTCCACCTCAGAGAACTCGGAATCTCAAAAGCTCAAAACCCGTGGGCCGCCTGCCCTTTCTCAGCCCCGAAGGAAACGGCCTACAGCTAACAGTTACGTTACTAGAACTTCTGGCAGTTCTCAAGGCCTCCCCCCTCTTTGTGCCGCATAACACATAAAATCCGAGGGCAGAAGGGGCGGGCAGGACGCCAGCAGACATCTCTCTTAGCTGCTGGATTCCACAGGATACACAAGAACGAGGAGGCCAATTTCTGGGCACTGACTGGACAATTAACCAGGGCTCTTACAAGCCCCCCCGGGACACAGAACAGTAGCTGGTCCTGGTGGACACAGAACAGTAGCTGGTCCTTACAGATTCATTTCCTTTTGCAAACTAACGTATGGAGAACAGAAAAGCAGGGCGGTGGAGCGGGAAAGCGGGTACTACAGGGGGCATAAAAGGGACCAAAAAAAGGGAAATGAACTGTGGGGGGAGGGGGTGGAGATGGCCGAAGAGGGTGAGAACGTTTACAGACAAGATAAATGTTGTCCGCTGAGGACAAGTCAGGCGATGCCGCCAGTTCTGCGGAGAAGGCTGGGGAACCAGCTGCGTGGAAGATGGACCGCCAAGGCAAAACAAAGGCATGCCTGTGGTGGGAGGCCAGTCGTGGCTGGGCCAACGCTACCACAGACCCGGCAGAGAATGACCGGGCTATTTTCATGCGCGATCGACATGGTAAGTGGGCCGTGAAGAGTGGCCTTGTGGACTTTTTCAGGAAAAAAAGTAACTGTGAGGGAATGAAGCAGACATAAGAAAAGTAAGGAAAGTATACGCACAAGAACTGAGAGCCTGTCCCGTTGGTGGTGACCCTTGGTCCCAAATTTATGACCGTATTTTTAGGCTTACCCCTGCCAACACCTGCTTTGATAAAATCTGGAGAGTTTCCTATGATTTCTGCTTCCTGGCTCTAAAGCTGGAGAACATACATGGAAGAAAGCTTTCATTCCGGCAAATTCTAACGTTCCTTCCTTCATAATTCTCATCTTCTCAATGCTTCCTAAATTGAGTCCAGGACTTCAGAGAGATTAATCTGTTGCTAAAGGGGCGACAAGCACCGGGACAAACATCACTGCTGAGAGATAAAAACTTCCGCTTGTAAGCCGTTATGTTCCGGGGTCTCAGGCTCGGGGGAACCACTCACATTGTTAATAATACGAATTTTGCTATAAATGTTATCGACAGTCCAAAGATTTTCTGGCACAAAGCTCTAAAGAGCCCAACCCGCTGGGTGCGTCACGTTGGGCGGGGGGTCTCCCTGGTGAGGCACTCTGTGCTCGGCTCAAGAGGGGGTCTCTGGGCTGCTTCTACAGCCAGACCCTTGGAGCAAAGGGGGAGAACAGACAGTACTAACTAGGTAATTTCAAATCACTCCCGCGTGGTTTGGGGGAGCCTCTGATGAGAAGATTTTCCCGGAAAGCTCAACTAATCCTTAAAATTCTGTGAACAAACTCACACCAAAGTGATTGGCAATTAACTCTTACCTCTGCCCGGCCCCCTCCTCCTCTCTGTGGGAGTGCGGGTAAATACGTGGCAGGGCAGGCCAGGCTGGACGGGGAAGTGGCAGGTGACCCCGTCACAGGAAGCAGGGAGGTAGCAGATGGGTCTGTGCAGCCTCGGTAACCTCGTGCCTCATCTCTGCTGAGTAGGCGATGAAATCGGTATAGCTAACCTGGAGATTGCCAGAATGTCGGCCACCAGCCTGGAAGCTCCGGCCAAACACAGGACCCAGAACTGTCTCCATCAATACTTCAACCTGTTAGCCCCGACAGCATCAAAGCCTGGACGACTTGGGACAGCAGAGACGGACGCAGGAGCTCCTGGCTGGCTAGCCAAGCCGATTCACCAGTAAGGTCATTAACCTCCCACTGAGATGACAACACATTTTCGATACCGAGCTTCACCGACACTGCTCACGGCACTTCCGACTTACCGTTTTACGGCTGAGTTCTTACAGGACCTAAGGAAACTTTGGTAATGTGCAATATTTTGTGGCTGGAGAAAACCAGGATGGAACTAGGAATCTGTACAGGAATTAAAATGTGAGCAATATACCTAGTGACCAAAACTAACTGGTGTCAACACACATATTAAGGTTTTTATAGGGAAAAGTCAAGTCACTGACAGAGCTGAGAGCTAAAAATACTTCTCCAGCTGAGAAAGGCCATCAAAGAAGAAACTGAATATGGAGCATGAACCTGGCAGAGACCCTACTGTTTCAGATTTACCTCGTCTTCCTCTTCAGGCATCTTGATAGAATTATCTGGGGACTTGATAGGTTTCTGGCTACTGGGCCCGTTGGTCTCTTCCTTCCCATGTTCTGCCTCCCATTCTTGTAAAACTTCATCTATGTTGAAGCGGCGTCGATAGTTTACAAAAAAGTTTTTCACTTGTACCACTGATTTGTTCCCAATCACATCTGAGATCGCCTGAAAATCTCGGCCGTATTTCCTGATGGCTAAGGATGTAAGAGAGCACTGTTTTTCAATACAGGATAAAAACAACTTTTAAAACCCCACACAACTGAGACTTACCCCCCTTCCTTTAGATCCAGATAAGAAAACACATGGAGCTTTTAACTGCAGGCACGATCTTAATGTATTATACAGTGGAAAAAGCAGCAACCTAGATCTGTTTCGTAGATGACTGATCCAAGGCCAGTATGACCCTGTCATCCAGAAACCTGCACCTCCAGTCACGTATCCCAAGACGACTGATGTCACCCAGCCGGCACCCGGTGGACTTTGTGCATTCTTTTCCGGGTCCCTAGGACTAGAAGAGCTCCAACCATAAAACTCTTAACATTCAGTCTGCTGCTTTCAGGATTTTATACTTTCTGACCGTTTAGAACCCGACACACTCCTAAGAGCGTGTTTCAACACAAGTGGTGCCACGGGAGTGGGGTGGGGCATGACTCTTCCTAAAGGCACCTGCGGCCCCAAGCCCCTTACTAGGAGGACCCCCGTACCTTGTACTGCGAGAAGCTGCTCTTCCGTGGTCCAGCGTGCGTTACACTTCTGAGCGACCTGCACACCCAGAGGAGCCGTATGAGCATCACGCAGTTACAGGCGAGGGCATCCTCGTCAGACTTAATGAATCTTATTTTTTTCTTACAATTTCTCAGAATACCAGAATTGCAACGTCAATTGGGTTTATAAAGATTGTGTCTATAACTTTCTTTCTATGGGATGTATACTGGAGATACATTATAGAGATATTAAATTCTTTTTTTTTAATGCTTATTTATTTTTGAGAGAGACAGAAAGAGAGAGAGAGAGAGAGGGAGAGGGAGGACGGGAAGGAGGGAGACAGAGAATCCAAAGCAGGCTGAGCTGTCAGCAGAAAACTGGATGCGGGGCTTGAACCCATGAACCAGGAGACCATGACCTGAGCCCAAGTCCGAAGCTCCACTGACTGAGCCCCCCCAGGCGCCCCAATATTAAATTCTTAAACACATGAAACTTGGGTATGACTTCTAAGGTGATGGTCAATATAGTCCTACCTCTGGAAGCCGATACGGTTCTATTCCACCATCAAGTTTTTCTTTAAGAGCACTGTTCGTCTGTTTAATATTCTGAATCTGAAAGAAAGGAAATTTTTAAATTTTAAAAATGAGCAACTTTTGTAAAGGTATGAAAAGAAAACAGGGGTGCCTGGGTGGCGCAGTCGGTTAAGCGTCCGGCTTCAGCCAGGTCACGATCTCGCGGTCCGCGAGTTCGAGCCCCGCGTCAGGCTCTGGGCTGATGGCTCGGAGCCTGGAGCCTGTTTCCAATTCTGTGTCTCCCTCTCTCTCTGCCCCTCCCCCGTTCATGCTCTGCCTCTCTCTGTCCCAAAAATAAATAAAAACGTTGAAAAAAAAATTTAAAAAAAGGTATGAAAAAAAAACAGAACTAAAAAAAAAAATAAGAGAAAAAACCAAGAGCAAAGAAGTTCCTAATCTGTATGGTAACCAAAATTCGAGGTCGCTATAGTATCCCTTCAGAGCATCTACCAAGATTCTTTAACGGACTTGCTTAGGGCAGCAGACAAGGGACAACAGGAAGGAGGGCATGGTGGCTAAAAGGCTCCTGCGTGCCCAGCCCTAATTCACAACTTGAGAACATGTCACCCCGAGCGGCGGAACCCACATCTGAAGCCTGACACACAAGACCAGGCCACGCCTGGCTTCCCGCCACGCGGACCGAGCGGAAGCCGCCGAGAGGCAGTGCTCTGCAGGCCGGCAGGTGCACCTCCCGGGGCCCGGCGCGGTCCGCCCAGGCACCCCCTGCGCAGGAGCCCACAGGGCGGCCTTCTTTCACGAGGAGAAAGCAGAAAGCAGCGTGTTACCTTCCCACAGCCTAATTTTGGCCAACTGTAATTCTTCACTTTCTCACAAATTAGATCTTTTCCACGTGACCGTATTGATTCGACGCACCTCATCTTTCACTGCCTCTGAGTAATCGAAAGACAGACATGAACAATACCAGCCACTGAATCGATCCACCGGACAATCCGCTGGACTTGCGCACGGACTCCTGAAGGAGCTGGGCCTGGGAACGGGCTCCCTCTCAGCTCCACGTGCAGGGGCGCCTCCGTGCCAAGGACCAGGGGGGCATCAACCCTAGGGCTTTTCATTTCTAAATAATCCCATGGGCAAAAAAGCAAGCAAGGGGAGGATCAGATTCATTTTCCCAAATAAAACATCAGAGACACTCCGGAGCAGAAGGTGCCCTCAAAAGCAGCAACCTTATTAAGGCAAACGAAGAAAAAGCAGGACTTTGAGAGGTGGGGGATGGTGGTGAAGGACACAGCCCCGCAGACCCTTTAATAATTCTCTCCTCCTTGAACAATCTTTTCCTACTTAGACTCAAATTTCATTTTCAAGTACTTACACTTCACAGAATTCCAATTTTGCATTTCCTTTCCTGGGTTCACTTCTTCTGAAAGGTTTAAAGGGGAGTGGAGATGTACAGGGGACTGGCGGCCCCGTGAGTAGGACCAGCACTCTAGGGACGAGGAAGTGACCCTGTCTGCCACTAGTAAGGGCCTTAAAGCCTGCCAGACACACGGCCCACGCCAAGTGAGAACACAGAGACAACTGAAAAGAAAAATAAAGGAAATGTGCATAAAATCTGCTCTATAGTAAAACCAAAACTGAAGACCTCGGTTTTCTGAAATTTGCTTTAGTTTATTTTTGAAAAGGTACAAGTCAGAAGAAAATAAACTGGTACCAGAAATTCACCCACAGTAAGTTCTCGGGAAAGTAACACCCAATTCTCAGACCGGCACCGTGTCACAGAACGCTCTCTGACGCGACGTCATGCTGAAGCCGGGCCATCTGACACGACGGCCACCGCCCGCAGCTTGCTACTAAGCACCTGATATGTGGCTGATGCAGCTAAGGAACTGAACTTCTCATTTCTTCTACTTCAATCCAAACTTAAATGTAAATAACCACACGTGTCTACTGGCTACCCCGTCCAACAGCACGGTCTTAAGACTCCTGCCCAGAGCTCTCAGGTACCAACCACCCATAAAATGCTGCAAGGGCATGTTCAAGGCTATGTTCATAATTCAAGGTTATATTCAGTGACATAAACTTGTGACAGAAAATTAACAAATTCTCAAAAGAATCAGCTATCCAGAATACTACATGCCTCCCAGCATTCCGGTTACTATGTTGTTCTATTCATTCTGCCTGGTTGTTTACACAGGTAAGAAATGGGGTATATATTGCATTGTGAGTAAGTAATACACATTTCCTAAGGAGACCAACCTATTCACCACATGCATTTTCTCTCTGAAATTGATAAAGAAGCAGAGATTACATAAGTGACTATACAGAATACCTGCAAATTCTGAACTAAAAGCTCTAAATTCTCATTAACCTTCACCTCTCTTCCTAATGCATTTTCCTTATTAGAAATACTCAGTGTTTATGAATAAGAACAGGGTTTGGTTACCATCATGCCAGTTGGAAAGGAAGCCAGAGTGGCAACAAGCTGGGTAAAAAATAGGATATAAAGGGGCGCCTGGGTGACTCAGTCGGTTGAACGTCTGTCTGCCTTTGGCTCAGGTCATGATCTCAAGGCTTGTAAGTTCCAGCCCCACGTCTGGCTCTGTGCTGACAGCTGGGTGCCTGGAGTCTGCTTCAGATTCTGTGTCCCTCTCTCTCGGCCCCTCCCCTGCTCGTGCTCTGCCTCTCTGTCTCAAAAATAAACATTAAATTTATTTATTTACTTTTTAATTTATTTTTTATTTAAAAAAAATTTTTTTTAACATTTATTCATTTTTTGGGAGACAGAGAGACAGCACAAGCAGGGGAGGGACAGAGAGAGGGGGAGACCCAGAATCCCAAGCAAGCTCCAGGCTCTGAGCTATCAGCAGAGCCTGATGTGGGGCTTGAACTCATGAAACGTGAGCTCATGTCCTGAGCCGAAGTCAGATGCTTAACCGACTGAGCCACCCAGGCGCCCCTAAATTTTTTTTTAATAAAATTAAAAAAAAATAAAATTTTAAAACATTAAAAAATTTTAAAGCGACCAGCATTTAAAGAAAAAAACAAAATAGCAGTCAAGTTCGCCTGGTGCCTTACCTAGCGACTTTTTTTTTCCTACCTTCCTGTGTGACCCTTTCATTCTCTACTCAGAAAGACCCAGCGCAACAGGCACTGGCCGCCGGCTAATCTAAGAGCTGTCTGCCCCTAGCCCCCTTCTGGCATCTTCGACAGAGGCTGGTGGTCCTCCTCGGGGCTAGGAGGAGCCGTTTTGCAAAGATGCGGCACGCAGGGAGGACAGGAGTTCCCGGGAAGGTAAAATCTTTTCCTGCTGGAAGGACGGGAGGGTCGGCCCCGCCTCCGGCCCCTCTCCATCGGCCCCCAGTGCAGACGCGAAGGCCACAAAATGGCTTTGGAAGCTTCCAACGGGAGCCAACAAGCGAGATGAAAAGCAGGTTACGCTAAGAATGGTGGAGGAGAAAATGCAAAAGAATCCGGGTCTGTCACAACACCGTGAACAAACGGACTAATGCCCGGAGCCACCGATGCTGGGATTTCTTGCTATTTGATAAAAATAAATCCTCAATTGTTTAAGCTGCTATCAGTCAGGTTTTCTGCTATTTTCATGTGAACCCTTCCCTGGGACACCACCACATGTGGAAGCATCCAGATAAAATGGCCATTTGTGAGTCGACAAGTGCACTCGGCAGCAACCCCGACAGGCTGTGAGGGGGGCAGGCGACCTGTCTCCTCTGTTAGCGATGAACCGAAGCCCCTCTATTCCACGTGATTCTCAGTAGCTACTTTCAAATAAAAAAGTCCTGCTCCTGACTCTGGCCATGAAACCAAAGACAGTTCTATCTAGTGTACTGCGAAGTCAGTAACACCTGCGAGCAAGAAGGGCCTCATTTTCTCTGCTCAAAACATTAACATCAACCAATGAGCGTCAGGAGTCCGCTCGGCACAGGGGGAGACAGTTCCCTCCAGGAGGAAGGAGGACGAAAATGCGGGTGGGGGCTCCAGGCCCCGTTCAGAGAGCCCCTCCAGCACCAACAGAGCTTAAAACACTCTCTCACTCTCTCTCTCTCTCTCTCTCTCTCTCTCTCTCTCTCTCTCTCGCAGCCCTCAGACAGCCTGTAAGATCAGGCAGGCAAGGATTAATCTCCTCATTTGAAAAGAGGCCCAGAAAGATTAAGTGACTCTCCCAAGATTAGGGTGCAACTGCGCCAGCAGCCAAGCGTAGGAGCCAATCCTCTGACTGCTCGGGGAACACTTGGTCCTGCTGTGAGCTGTCCCCCGCCCCGAGCTGCCAGACCAGGGCACAGACCCCTCCTCTCATCTGGGAAAGGACTGCCAGCCTCCAGTTTAACCTTCTAAGGAACCAACAAATCAACAAATCAAAAGCAGCAAAAACTACAAGTAAACCATCAGTCCACAATTTGCCTCAAATTCCAGAGACAGAAGGATGGGGGAGGGGCAGGGCACTAACGAAGGGACAACAGTCAGCTGGCTACTCCGCTGAATTTGCAGTTTCAATGTACCGCGTAATGATGAGCCGTTCCCCATACCAGGGCAAATAATCAGAAAAGGATTATCATAAAGTAGCAAATATCCAGGGAGAACTCTGACAAAGCCCCAAACACAGAGGCGGCAGAACATGGAGAAAGTGACAGATCTGTGCTGCTAGGGGAGGGATCACGTTCACGAATCACAGGGGTGGCTGTCTAGTTTAATGTTAATTCTCTATTTTGATCTAGAGATTCAATACAATTCCATAAAAATTCTAGCAGAATTCTTTTTCGGGACACCAAGAAGGTGAACCTACATTTTCTATGGAAACACAAAGGGCCAGGAGAGACAATCTTGGAAGACCTATCACTGGCCCAGACACTCAGGTTTGTAAGGCCCCTGGAATCGAGGCAGGATGGTGCCAGTGA
Organism: Felis catus; assembly: GCF_018350175.1. Classification (NCBI taxonomy): domain Eukaryota; kingdom Metazoa; phylum Chordata; class Mammalia; order Carnivora; family Felidae; genus Felis; species Felis catus. The sequence continues at coordinate 144,389,188 of NC_058373.1, read as the reverse complement.
AGACGGACAAACACGCCAAAGTCACAACAGACCACACACACACAGACGCTGCATTTGAAACAAAGATCCCCATCACTGCAGCGGGAAAAGGATCGTTTTTGTTTTCGTTTTTTTTCCAATAAACAGCCCTGTTAACCAGATAGCCACGTGAAAAACAAAATGAATATCCACCCTATATGTAACAGCATACACACAAAAACATTTCCAGATAGACGGAAGACCAAAATGTAAAGGCAAACAACACTTAAGACAGCGTGGGAGAATATCTTCATACTCTTAGTAAAGGTTCTTACCAAAACTGAAAAGAGCACTAACTACAAAAGAAAAGAATGAGAAACTAGACTACCTTAAAATTAAGAACTTCTGTTCATCAAAAGGTGAGCCTCAGAATGGGAAAGGGGAAGTAATTCTGACCCACCCCCGGCGGGGGGGAGGGCGGTAATACTTTGGCAAGGCCTGACGACATTTCTGTTGTCACACCTGATGGGGCAAGGTCACAACCGCTGGCATCTAGAGGCCAGAGATGCTGCTTAACATCTCACGATGCACAGGACACTCACAACGAGGAATTCTCCGGGCCCAAATGTCAACAGTGCAACAGTTAGTGAGTAAGCCCTAATGCAGGCCAACCAAACCTCACATAAATTGGCAGCCCACCGTGGAAAACTGTTTGGCACTATTCTAGAAAATGCTGGACACAGGCATACTCTGTAATTCCACTCTTAGGTGTACATGCAACAGAGATGCATACATAATACAGCAAGAGTCAAAGAAACATCCACGTCGGCATTAACTGGTCAACGGCCCCAAATGGGAAGCAACCCAAATGTCTAGTAATAGTACAGTGGATAAGTTTTAGGATATTTATACAACAATGAGAAAGGACGACCTGGATGGATCTCATATGTTGAACGATGCTGGGCATAAGAGAAACTACATCATATGACTTTGTTTATATAAAATCCAAAATGAATAAAAATGATGTCTGGTTTAAAACGTCAGACCAGTGGCCACCAACTGGAAGGAGGTGGGTAATGAGTGAGATGGGCACTAGTGAAGCCTGGGAGGCAAGGCTGAGTCCCCTCGGGGCAGCAACTAAACTGGGAAATGAGGGGCAGCTGGGTGGCTCAGTCGGTTAAGCGTCCGACTTCGGCTCAGGTCATGATCTCACCGTTCATGAGTTGGAGCCCCGCGTCGGGCTCTGTGCTGACAGCTCGGAGCCTGGAGCCTGTTTCAGAGTCTGTGTCTCCCTCTCCCTGCCCCTCCCCTGCTCACTCTTGTTTCCCTCTCAAAAAAATGTAAGTAAATAAATAAACATAAAAAAAATGTAATAAAAGGGGACATGAATGGGGCTTGGGAGGCTGCAGTTCATCTCTTGATCCAGATGGTGGCCGTGTGGTGGGTGTGTTCACACTATGAAAATTCACCCAGACACATATACACACTGTGTGTGTGTGTGTGTGTGTGTGTGTGTGTGTGTGTGTGTGTATTAAAGATATACATATATACCTTTAGTTTCAAAGTCAATTTAAGAAACATCAATGTGGGCATGCCTGGGCGGCTCAGTCAGTTAAGTGACTTCAGCTCAGGTCACGATCTCACTGTTCCTGAGTTTAAGCCCCATGTCAGGCTCTGTGCTGACCACTCAGGGTCTGGCGCCTGATTCAGATTCTGTGTCTGTCTCCCTCTCTCTCTCTGGCCCTTCCCTGCTCACTTGCTCACTCTCTCTTTCTCTCTCTCTCAAAAATGAATAAACATTAAAAAAAATAAAAAAATTTAAAAAAGAAAGAAATATCAATGGATCAGTACCTAAGTCTTCGGTCCAGTTCCTTAGAAATAAAATGCCCTTCAGAGGCTTGTGGAAAGAGGACACTCAGGTGTGAGGAACACACAGGGACCCCCGAGCGTCAGTGAGCCCCGACCCGCGGTACCTGCCGCTTGATGGAGACCAACTCCATGTCTAGCTGCCTTAGCACCGTGGTGGCCGCAGTGGCGTTGGCAGAAACAGCCTCCACGTCTTCTTGAGAAAGAAACATTCCTTTCGGAGGTTTCCTTTTTGCTCGATTTTTAGCTTGCGTACTATGTTTCTCCTTTTTGATCTGAGGAACTGTCTCCGTAGGGGGCACCTGCATGGTACACAGATTTGAAAAATGAGACTCCAAAACGTGAAAATGCCAGATGAACAGTAATACGCCTACTTTCCTAACATGGCTCTAAACCCTCTGACAAATACCATGCCGTATCGTAATCACCATCGACAAACTAACAGGCAGTTAACAGAAACACTGGCCATTGAATGTTGGCTGAACACTTCTAAGTAGAATCCACTGCCCTCCTATATAAACACAACCTTTTTCTATCACTGTGAGCCTCTGGCAAGAAGCGTTCTGAGCTTCCTGCAGTAATACAGGAAGAAAAGAGGTCTGTCTTCTCTTCTGGTGTGCTTTGTGTATGTGAATGGTGAGCTCCTTTATCCTAACAGTTCTTGGCCAAACAGATGGACTTAGGGCCACAAAAAGATAAAAGGAAAAAATGATTCAGCACATACATAAAACCCATTTAAATTCTTTAACTCTATACAGAAGTTTATAAAAAATATAAACTTCCACATGTAACTATGACTGTTTTTCATATACCCTCCTTTTGGATGACACTTAACTTTTAGGGCAACCGTATAATTTGCTTCAAGAACATACGCTGCCGTTTGATAATGCGTGACCGCTGCTAATTTTTTTAAGTGCTTTCTCTAAAACTGAAACGTTTGGAAATGAAATGCAATAAAATCTTGGCAAGGAAAGGATACTGTCCTGATAACAATTTTAAGAAGTTTTTGTAACAGTTCATGATCTCATCTTGTTAGTGTATTAACATTTGCTGATGAAGCCGAGAATATGTGCAGGTTTTCTGCTTCCTATCTTAAAACACTGACATAAATCGACCCTGCAGACTACGACGGTACCAGTACATTCTTGAACAGGTGGTAACAGACAGTACATAAAAATGTCAGTAGGCAATAAACTACATCTCGTCTGTAACAGCTCTATGCTGTTTAGCAGAGATCACCTACTGACCACGTGCCTGTTTTCACAACATTTTAGTACAGAAAGAAACTTAAGATGTAAGTCATTTTTCTTTTAATCGGGAACCGTGCTACATTAAGACTTACGGAAGTTAAAGCAAGCCTTTCCCCTTTCATTTAAAATGTTCCCCTGAAGAAGCTGACAGATAATGATGTATCAAGACAAAGCTTCTTAACTGTAGGTACAATTTGATTTCCCAAAGAGTCTAACTTCGCTAACCCTGAAAATGATCTTGTTATTTGGGCTGGAGTGCCATCCAGAAAGAATGATCAGTTTTCAGTTTGGTGACACATAGCCTACCAAATGAAGCCTTAAAAATGTAACTAGAAGACTTTGACCCAACAATTCACCTTCCAGAAATTTGTTCCAGTGGAAACAATTAAGTGAACCAACATTTAATCATGAGACCAGCATTTCAGCATTGTTTATAACAGCAAAAAGCACGGGGGGGAAACTGATAAAAAAGCCCTAAGACTGCTTAACTGAATTATGAAAGATGTGTAGGATAAAATAACATGCTAATAACAGCTATGTACACAAAATGTATCTGGCATAAAAACATGTTCAAGAAAGACCAAATTTAAAAGGCTTCAGAAATGATATATTGAGATCCCATTTTATGTTTTTACAAAAGCAAGTATACGGTCATAAGTGTGTATATAGGCATATACATTTCATGGAGTCATCTGGAAAGAGTCACCAAAATGTTAGCAGTGATTAAGGGTGACAACATCATCATTTTCTTTTTCTCCTTTTTGTTTAGCTGGATCTCCTACTTTGCCTACAAAAAGCATGTATGTTTGACGCGATTTTAAAGTTCAGGCGTGCCTGGCCCTTTTGTCTTTCCAGGCCGAAGAACGGCTCTTCTCCTACTTCAGAACCTTCCAAGATCGAGAACTCTTTGAGGTTTTACTGAAGCTGCAGATACAGACTCTCTTCAGGAAAGCACTTCTACGAACTTACATATAAAAGTCATAACCACGCTGGGATCCAACACTCCAGCCTGAACTGGGGCCGATGGACTAAGGGGCCCTTCCTTCCAGGGACTGTAGTGCTATCCTCCCTGCAAGGGCTCTGCCGCAGGGGATGCTGTGTTGTCGGGGCTTTCCAGTCTGTGCCAAGGAGCCCCGGGTTTCCCTGGGGGGCCCTCAGGGATCCCACATAGGCCTTATTCAATTTTTATGAATGGGCAAAATAACCTAAGACTGCAACCCATTTCAAAAGGCTTAATAAGATCATTCAGACACCCCATCGTTCTCAGTGAAAAGTTCACAATCAAGAAATGTCATAAATATACACAGAAAAAAAGTTATATACAACTGTAGGAATTCATGGGCCTCTCGAATCTTCTGACATAATGATTTTTAAGATGTGAAAGATTAAAAATTCCCCATGTGTGAGGCTCGCTGCTGTAGGACCTACGCTGCTGTTTCTGAGTAACGGGAAAACTTGCCCTGAGTCCCTGCCAGCCCTCTGCAGTGCACTCATGACCCAGCTCATGACCCCACTGTGCAGGCCCCTGCGCCGGCCATCGAGAGGACATCCCGAAGGCTGAGAGGAGGAACCAAGCCCTCACCTGGTCCTCACCAGTACCACGCCCACACTCGTTAACTACTGGGCTGATGGCCTGGGAAAGAAGGCAGTGAGGACGGCTGCCCAATGAGGACAAACTCGTTACTCAGTAATGCTATCGCTTGCTTTCGGGCTTCCTTTATTCCTGTTTCTTGGCAAACAAAATTCTAAAGTCTATACAGCAAAGTTAGTATTGTTTAAAAAGTCATTATCATGACGCCTTGTACATAGCAATAAATATATTAAATAGAATAAGTAAGAGGAATGTTTTACGTATGGTACTAATAAAATTTATTTGCCTAAACAATACTAGGGAAAAAAATACCTCCTTTTTGCTTTCCTTGTTTTGATCAATCTCAATGTCAATGGGGTTATTTCCATTTGTTTCTTCCAGTTCATCCTCACTGGAAGGCAAGAACAAGTTACTGAAAGACTATTTGGTACTAATTCTATTTAATATACAAATATAAGCAATAAATTGATTTAATGACAGATTTAATACAAAATCAGTATGTTTTCAGATTGCCGAGATAAACATTTTTACAATTCAAATAAATTAAAACCAACTCCTAGTTCTCTTACTCTAAATGATTAAAACAACAACAACAACAACAACCTACTGAAATAGATTTTTAACTTCTGGATCAGGTCTAGAACATTGTTGCTTCATATTTGTAAAATGTTTCTTCTCAACTCTCAACTGAAAAGATCAAATTTAAGGCATTTATGTAACTGCCCCGTAATCATCTTGTGGTGGGCTAGGACACAATCATTACATGTAACTGAGAAATTACTCAAAAATAAAGTCCCCATGCGCTGGGAACAAATCCCCAAAAAGTGAAACTCCACTTCAAGTCCCAAGTATACACTCATGACTCAATCCAAGAGCCAGGAGGGGGAGAGTCTTTTGGCTCTGGATAAACTGAGATTTTAAATTAGGTTAATTTTAAAAAGAACATTCACATTGACATGGTACTTCAAATGCCTTTCTTTATAGCCTTCCACGTGTTATTATTTTTTTAAAAGAGCTCCATAGTAGAGCCTTTACTTTGAAAAGTAAGAAAACTGAGGATCACAGAAGCCGAGCACAGCTTGCCCCAGTTTCCCCCCAGTTACATCCAGTTCATCGTCCCACCGTCTCAGGATCCGGCCCAGATGGCCGTGCTACCTTCCTGTGCTGAGTTCTGGCCCAGGAGAGAGTTCAAAAGGAGAGTGAGCCAGGGCTGAGGGACCTCTCTCGTCCCTGCTGTCCCTTCCACCAATCCCTCAGGTCTAGCGCCCCGGTCTGCACAGGTGCTCAAGGGCTCAGGCTCCCCACCGGGGGCTGGGGGAGGGTGTGTGTGGGGGGGGTGGGGGGGGCGGTGCGGGGGGACAGGTGCTCTCAGGGTCGGTGCACAGAGAAGCACCGGGGAGCGGAGCCTGTGCTGAGGGTGGGGCAGTAGATGCTCTTACCGTTTCATACTCGGGGGACAACAAACCCCAACCTATTCTTTTAGTTAACTCTAATTTCAGGGTTAGCAGAGTACAGCTGTCTGTAGTACAAGACTTTGTTTATAAAAAGTAAATGAGTCCTAACGTATAATGGAAATAAATATTTTTAATCAAAAGTTATTGGAACATAAAAACAAATGCATTAGCATTTGCCACTTTTCTTTGATTACTAAGAGCACTAAACCAAAAACAGACCCACTAGTATATATGCTGCAGACCACACAGCATCCAGACGTATCAAGGTCAACACTTTTACAGACTCTTACAGCTGGAGAGTGCTTGGCAGACGTTCCCACCATTGCCCCCACTTTACAGCTGGGCCCACGGATGTGAATTCTCCAGAAGTCATACTACCACTTTGTTCCCACGATATCCTATTTAAAATCATAAAATACCCTCCTGAGATGGGGCCATGGAGATCAGATAGTCTCTCTCCCTTCACTTCATTTGTATTATTAGTTAAAAAAAAAATAACATTACAGGGGCGCCTGGGTGGCTCAGTCGGTTGAGTGTCCGACTTTGGCTCAGATCATGATCTCGCGGTCCGGGAGTTCGAGCCCCGCGTCAGGCTCTGTGCTGACAGCTCAGAGCCTGGAACCTGCTTCGGATTCTGTGTCTCCCTCTCTCTCTGCCCCTCCCCCGCTCACGACCTGTCTCTGTCTCTGTCTCTCTCAAAAATAAATAAACATTAAAAAAAATTTAAAAATAACATTACAGGAGCATCTGGGTGGCTCAGTCATTTGAGCGTCAGACTTTGGCTCAGGTCATGGTTTCGCAGTTTGTGAGTTCGAACCCCACGTCGGGCTCTCTGCTGTCAGCGCAGAGCCTGCTTCAGGTCCTCTGTCCCCAACTCTCCCTGTCCCTCCCCCACTTGTTCTCTCGCTTTCTCAATAAATAAATAAATTAAAAAAATTAAAAAAAAGCATTACAGAAAACGTGGAAAACAAATTTCAAAAAGCAACCAACCTAACACAAAAACCACTATGTCCACTTGCTGCCTTCTAGACTGTGAGCAGCTTCATTTTAGAGTTGAGGAGGCGGAGGCTCGGGGAAGAGGCGTGTGGCACTGACCCCGCACGTGAGTTCACACCACCTCCGGAGTGAGACTCCAACCTGCCTCTGCGCGTGAGCACAGGGCCGCCCCCTGCTCTGCGCCATCTGGCGGAAGTGTTGGCTGGGATGTATCCTACTCACCAAGCTATCCCTATAGCTGGTTTCCTTAGGAAGAAGAATCACAGAATGTTTCCCTCCCTCTCACACACAAAATAGACGGTCAAGAAAGGGATTAGGGAAATCTAAACTGTACTGTCATCTTTTAACACACCAGACATAAAAACGTGGCAAACAAATCTTGTGTAAGTATACCCAAAAAAATTCTACCTAGGCAATAATAGATTTCCTTCTTATTAAAAGGAGACACCCTTCAGCGGTATGCAAGAGTATGTGGAAAAGTTCGTTCATTTAAACTGGAAGTTTCTTGGGGTGCCTGGGTCGTTCAGTGGGTCAATTCTTGATTTCGGCTCAGGTCATGATCTCACAGTTCGTGGGTTCGAGCCCCGCGTCGGGCTCTGTGCTGACAGCTTGCAGCCTAGAGCGTGCTTCGGATTCTGTGTCTCCCTCTCTCCCTCTCTCTCTGACCCTCCCCCCGTTCACGCTCTGTCTCTGTCTCTCGGAAATAAACGTCTAAAAAAAAAATTGAAAAATAAAGAAATAAGGTGGAAGTTTGCTGAATGCAGGAAGAAGAGAGTGGTAAGAAACGAATACCCAAAGACCGGTGGGCTCACGCGTTAATGATACAGCTCACGAACGTTACTGAAGAATATTTTTTTTTTTAATTTTTTTTTCAACGTTTATTTATTTTGGGGACAGAGAGAGACAGAGCATGAACGGGGGAGGGGCAGAGAGAGAGGGAGACACAGAATCGGAAGCAGGCTCCAGGCTCTGAGCCATCAGCCCAGAGCCTGACGCGGGGCTCGAACTCACGGACCGCGAGATCGTGACCTGGCTGAAGTTGGACGCTTAACCGACTGCGCCACCCAGGCGCCCCCGTTACTGAAGAATATTTGTGTACATCTGGCTCCACCAGGAAGGCATTTGGGGAACCCCCTTTCCTTTGGGCACCGACCGCCTCTTAGAAATTCTAGTGACCCGAGAGATCCCCCACGCGAGGACACACCACCTCCAGGCAGGAACTGACCTCTCCTCCCGCTCCCGCTTCTGTTTCCGAGCGTGGCGGTCCATCACACTGGTTTTAGTCCTTGTCTTCTTCCAGGAGTAGTAAAATTTCACCAGACTTGCTATAGATTTATCAGGAAGCTAAACATAAAAACTGAGTTGGTTTCGATTTAGAGCTGATCGTTACAAATCAAGTGTGCTTAGATACGGTTAATAAGGATGGTCACACACACAGAAATGTTTTAAGGCACAATCCTTTTCTCTGAGAAGAAGATTCAAGAAGAACTCTCATCGGTACATTTCCAAACTAGTGCAGTGTGACTGTAAGTGAAACTCAGCCCAGGAAGGATCGCCAAAGGCAGGCTGAGACGAACCCAAGTTTTCATACACCTAAAGTGTCTAGCCTAACTCCTAGGTTATTTTTTAAAAATTCACTTTAGCACTCGTGCAACCATCAATAAAAGCTTTCCTGGTAGGAGTCCACCAAACAGCCTTCTAGAATATAAGAGATAAGCCAACCTTCCCCAGGCAGACAGGGTTCCACGAGGCGCCACACCTCATCAAACAACCATCAAAGACGCTTTCTATCGGATTAATGTGGGGAGTCCCAACAAGAGAGATGGGGATGGGGTGGCGGGGGGCTCGTGTTACAGCTGCTCCCAAGCTGGGAAGTGCCAGGAGATGCTTTGCTCCTGTCACTTGAAGCCTCTCATCTACTCCACGGCAAGCATGAGCTGCTCTGTTCAACACGAGAATATCTCGGCTTGCGGATGACATCCCTATCTTTCAGGTATGCTGCAGGGGAGAGAGGCTGGGAAAAAAAGAAAAATCAGTGGTTTCATCTACTTACCATTTGTTGGATTCTATGAAAAGTTTTCCCATGAAAACTAAAGGCTTGCTCAAACAAGACTTTATCTTCCACAGTCCACTCATCTGGGAAGGGGGTAAAGTTGGGCAAATCAGCCAATGACTTTTCAATATTATGCTTATGCCAAAAGAGCATCCCAAGAGCCTAGAAAAATAGTATCAGTGAAATTTTAGACCAAAGACGTGAGTGAAACATTAAAATGGAAATGAGGTTGGCAAAAGAAGAGCACGCACGCCCCTGCAGCCCGGGAAACACTGCTACGCGGCTGATGCGTGCGCACTCCCGCGAGACACGCTCCACTGTGCTCACTTCTCAGATGAGAACACGGTGGCCCTGAGAATTAAGTCCTTGCCAACGGTCCAGGGCTGGTAGGTGGCAGAAGCAGTGTGGCCCTAGAATTTGTGCTCTTTATTTATTTATTTTTGAGAGCGAGCATGCGTACAAGTGGGGAAGGGGCAGAAAGAGAGAGAGGGGGAGAGAGAGAGAATTCCAAGTGGGCCCCGCATTGTCGGCGCAGAGCCCGATGTGGGGCTCGAACCCATGAACCACGAGATCATGACCTGAGCCAACACCAAGAGTCGGCTGCTTAACCGACTGAGCCACCCAGGTGCCTTTGGAATCTGTGCTCTTAAAAGCCACATTTGAATGCCTCTGTATACGAAAGGACAAAGTAATTTATAAATGCACTTAATTGTTTTGTTACTCTTTTCCTGAAAAAACTCAAATATAAAGAGGGTTTTCTTTGTTGTTTTTTTTGTTTTGTTTTGTTTTTTGGTAACCCAGAAGGGAGAAAATATTCAAATGGGTGACAAATTGGAAATGAGAGATAATTCAGCAATTTTTTTCCTGGTAACTCCCAAGTGAGACCAGTCAGAATTTCGAAGACCAGAATCCTTAAAAATTCATCTAGGTATATTTAGCAATCACCTAATGACTTTTACACTTTCTAAATAGAATTAAAAACTGGTGATGTCAGACTGGCTCAGTTGGTGGAGTATGCGACTCTTGGATCTCGAGGTCGTGAGTTCGAGCCCCATGATGAATGCAGACATTACTTAAAATCTTCAGGGGCTCCTCGGTGGCTCAATCGGTTAAGAATCTGACTCTGATTTCTGCACTGATGGTGCACAGCCTGCTTGGGATTTTCTCTCATTCTCTCTCTGCCCCTCCCCTGCTTGTGCTCGTGCTCTCTCTCAAAATAAACAAACTTTAAAAATAAATACATAATAATAAAATCTTAAAAAGTTGGTGATGTTCTGAGCAACTTCGTGAAATTCACGAGTAGGGTTTAGAAACAGAAAAGGGATATACCTCTTGCTTTTAAAGATTCTGGTACTATCCTACTATTACCAGCTTTTCTAACAAATTCTACCAAGCTGAAATAATTAAAAGTATGGCCAAGGCTACAACAAAGAGTTTAAGTCTATATAACGTAACTCAGTGGTGACCTCAATCATGAGGATAAAAGCTTGCAACTTACAGGCTGTAAAATCTAGATCAATGCCAAGGAAAGCACTAATCCAAATTAATATGCTGATTTTTAAAATAGGAGTTAGAGGGGCGCCTGGGTGGCTCAGTCGGTTGAGCGTCCGACTTCGGCTCAGGTCACTATCTCGCGGTCCGTGAGTTCGAGCCCCGCGTCGGGCTCTGTGCTGACTGCTCAGAGCCTGGAGCCTGTTTCACATTCTGTGTCTCCCTCTCTCTCTGACCCTCCCCCGTTCATGCTCTGTCTCTGTCTCAAAAATAAATAAACATTAAAAAAAAATTAAAAAAAATAATAAAATAAAATAGGAGTTAGAAATAAGCTGAAATAAGGTTATCATCAAGGGGCGCCTGGGTGGCTCAGTCAGCTGAGCATCCGACTTCGGCTCAGGTCATGATCTCGCAGTTTGTGGGTTCGAGCCCCATGTCGGGCTCTGTGCTGACGGCTCGGAGCCTGGAGCCTACTTCAGATTCTGTGTCTCCCTCTCTCTCTGCCCCTCCCCTGCCTGTGCTCTCTCTCAAAAATGAATAAACGTTTAAAAAAAAAAATTATCAACATACTTTTGGGGAAAAATTAATCTCGTAGATTTCTAATAGCTTCCAAACAATTTTTAAAAGAAAACCTTAGTCAAATATTACAACTTGGAACTGATTCAAAACAGTTAATATGAAAAGAAAACACTGTGGGTCTGAGTGAGACATATCACTCGGAGTCAGGATAAAACCCATCACACAAATGACAAACCACATATTCAAATAGGGAAGTATTAAGCCCTAAATACTACCAACCTGCAGAAAAACAGGTGCCTTTCAAATCAAAGGGCCCTCTAATACTCATCTCAAGCAATAAAAAGGGGACCAGGGCCTTGTTTAATTTGCTAGTGACCACCAAAAAATTGCATGGCTACTTAACACACAGAACACAATTTAACAGGTTGGCTATAAAAACCATTTAAAAAAAAAACATTTTTTATTAATTTTTTTTAATTTTATTTTTTTAATTTACATCCAAATTAGTTAGCATCTAGTGCAACAATGATTTCGGGAGTAGATTCCTTAGTGCCCCTTACCCATTTAGCCCATCCCCCCTCCCACAACCCCTCCAGTGACCCTCTGTTTGTTCTCCATATTTATGAGTCTCTTTTGCTTTGTCAACCTCCCCCCCATCCCGGTTTTATATTGTTTTTGCTTCCCATCCCTTATGTTCATCTGTTTTGTCTCTTGAAGTCCTCATACAAGTGAAGTCATATATTTATCTTTCTCTAATTTCGCTTAGCATAATACCTTCTAGTTCCATCCACGTAGTTGCAAATGGCAAGATTTCACTCTTTTTGATTGCTGAGTAATACAAACACACACACACACACACACACACACACACACACACACACACACACACACACCACATCTTCTTTATCCATTCATCTGCTGGTGAACATTTTGGCTCTTTCTATACTTTGGCTATTGTCGATAGGGCTGCTATAAACATGGGGGTGCGTGTGCCCCTTCGAAACAGCACACCTGTATCCCATGGATAGATGTCGAGTAGTCCAATTGCTGGGTCTTAGGGTAGTTCTATTTTTAGTTTTTTGAGGAACCTCCATACTGTTTTCCAGAGTGGCTACACCAGCTTAGCTCGCATTCCCAATTAAAAACCCATTTTAACAACAAAAGAAAACCATGACATTACCTGTTCCATGTTGTACCCATGCTTCTCTTTAGCAATGGCAATGTATTCATCTACTGAAAAACAAGACAAGAGGCCAGTAAACACACTGAGGGACAGGAAACCACAGTACATGAGCACTAGAATTATATATATATATTTCAGGCCTGCCATATGCAAGAAAAAAATAAAGGACAGTAACAAAACAGAATCATATATAATATGATCCCATCATGGATCTTACACATAGAAATCCTACAAAGGAATGGCTAAAAATATACTCTAATATTAACAGTACTTAACATATCCCATCTATGGATGGGAGAGATCATGATTCTTCTTTTTAAACTTAGTTCTACTTAAATTTTCTATGATAAACAAATATCACATTGGTACCCTGAAAGATAATCAAAAGAAATAAAAAGAAATATTAAATGGGGGTTTGTTTTTAGTCTCCGCTGAGTTTGAAAAACAAACAACTTATCTCTATACTAAAAAATCTAAGAGATGAATCACATGAACCAGTGCCTGCTATCTGCTCTCAAACTCCAACACAAGGTGACAAGTGCCAGTTTTTCAAGCACTAAGGTAACGCCAAGGAAAACTGACTCGATATCCAGGGGAAGTTGCCATCCCCAAAGTTATTTCCTCTCTACATTTTCTAGCCTTCCTTCCAGGAAAAAAAAAAAAGAGAGAGCCTACCAATCAATAACACTTCGTTACATTCCTATAGAAGTTTTTTGCTTTGTTTTGTTTTTGGTAAAGTACAAAAATAACACAAGCTCCAAAAAAAAAAAAAAAAAAAGTCAAATAGCACAGAACTGTCTGAAGCAAACAGAATTCTGTCCCCAGGCCATCTCCCCCCCCCCCCCCCCCAGTCTCTCTCTCCAGGTGCAATGACCACACTTCAGAGCTGAGGAAACAGGCTGGAGCGGTTGGTTCACTTGCTCACTGTAACACAGCGAGTTAACAGAAGCCTGATCGAAGTCAGAGCCTCCCAGGCTCAGAATGCTAGTCAATGACGCCACAACCATCTTACCTGACTGTGGCACAACCGGTAGCCAATTTACCAAAAAGAAATCAATTCTGAAAGAGAATTCAAACTCTTTTATGAACAGGTATTCTAACACTAGAGGAAAAGCTTTTCCACTGACAGAGAAAGTCGATGTCGTTCAAACAGCGACTACACATAGTGCCACTCAGTATTAGTTTCAACACCGAGCACTAGTTTTCCATTTCCTTTTTAAATATTGAAAGTCCATACAAACAGACAGTGATTTCACTCAGAACATATAGAGCGGACCCTTGAACTCGGGTGTGAACTACGCGGGTCCACTTTTACGAGAATCTTCTGCAGTCCGGTGCTGTCAAAGTATTTTCTCAATAACACTGGCTTGCCTCTGGCTTCCTTCACTGAAAGAATGCAGTACGTGTCACATATAACACACACAACAACGTGTGTTGGTTACTTATGTCATCAGCAAGGCTTCTGGTCAACAGCAGGCTATCAGCAGTTAAGTTTCTGGGGAGTCAAAACTTGTACGTGGATTTTTTTTTACCTCACAGGGTGTTGGGCGCCCCAAGGTGTTCAAGGGTCAACCGTAGTGAGATTCCTATTTACCCGCGAGTGAGCGAATGACAAACTAAATGACCCTGGTTTGTCACAAAAGTTGGAACCGGTGGTCTGAAAAATGGGGAGGAATTATTCCAAAGTGTTTCCCTTGCTTATTATGTCACAATAGGGTGGATTATGCCAAGTAAGAGGAAAATGCCCTAAGATTCTTTAAAACAATGCTGATGCATGGTGAGGCTGCACGGCTCACACGGGACCCCGGCGGAAAGACCGCAGGTCGGGTGATAAAACTAAGTAATGAGATGTGTTCAAGCCAAGGCTGTGTACGGGGAAGAGGGAAAAACAATCTGCAGTGAACTGAGGGTCAACCCCAGAGAGGGTCTGCTGGAAGGGTGGTTCCTTTTCATAGACATCCGGCAAATGAACCCGAAACTGGTGCTCTACAAGCTCAACTCCGCAAGCGTACAAACGTCCAGACGTTATCATTACCTTCGCTGGATGAGGGACGCGTGGTGCGTGCACAGCCACCGCCCAGGCATGTGATCTGCGATCTGCGAGCAAATCCGCGCACCAGGTGTCTGGGCAGGGCAGGGGGCAGGCCCCGCGGGGCTGTGCGCTGTCCCAGTAGCCTGCCCTGCCCACCGTTCTCGGGGGCAGATGCTATCTGCTCCAGTCTTTTCTGCTCCGTCAGTAACAGGGCCAGTAAACCTGTCTCCCCAGGTCTCCAACGGGATTTAGCTCAAAAATTACAAGGAAAACAAAGCATTCTTTGGATACTACTTTGGTATTTTCATCTGCTTTGTTTTTTAACAGAAAAATTAGCTGGTGGCAGGAACAGTAAAATTGACCAGTGGATTCTGAGCGTTGCAGGCAAGTTTGGACAGAACATTTTCTGTGCTGCAAACAGTAAAGTGTTGTTAATAAGTAACCTTTAAGATCACACCTCTTTTAGATTTCCTTGTAGACTCCTCTGAGGACTCAAATCTAAAACAAAGGAAGAAAGGACTTAATCAGAGCCACTTAGGGGAAGTCACTTGGTATCTCTACTAGGTGAGGTGAAGGCGTGACAAAACAAGTCAATAGATGGGGAGCCTTGCAACTTGCAAAAGAGTTACCATCTGATACCCACCAGCAAAAATACAACCGTTCACTCTTTTCATGTCCCCAAAGTCCAACAAAGACTGGATGAACAATTTGCCAAAAGAATGCTGGGGGTGCTGTCATGTGAATGATGTCACAGGAGAGAAAGGTTCTTTCCCAGCAAGTGAAAAGGCAGCACAGGTCAGGTGTGTGGTGAGAGAGACGCAGGTCCAGTCTTGGCTGTCTCTGGACAAAAGCAGTTCACAGGCAGTGGTGCCTGACGCACGGTGAGCGCTACGGTTTCGACCGCGGTACCTCTAGCCACTCTCCTGACCTTCCCAGGAAGTAGCTCTCACCAGGAAAGCTGCGTCAGCACCGAACTGAAAACCGCAGCAGAGCAGGAAGTCCTCCCAGAATGCTGAAGACCGGACTTAATCCAGAACAGGGCCGTGTGCGCGCACAACGGACGCTGCCGACGGCCTTGTCTCTCGCTGCCTCCCTACTGTACGCACGGGGTCCTCAGCTCTTGCTCCCTTTCACAGTCAGGGGGACAAGGGCTACCCACCAGTTTCTAGAGTCCCCAATATCTTCTCTACCACCTACCCTGCTCCTTTCCAGAACATGCCAGTAGCTGCTGGTAGGGCATGATGAAAATGTAAAGTGTGCATTTTCAAAACCTCCCACATGCTTTCCTTAAAAGCAAAAATAAGCTTTCAACCTAAGACGATAAAATCCACTCCCAAATGCCTTCATGAAAACAAAGGATGACCGGATACGTTAGGTGGTGGATGAAGGATGAATCAAGAAGGGAGGCAAAAAGCCCTAAAACAACGAACACGGGGTTCCCGGGGACTTTTCCAGTACTTTCTCATCTCTGGCAACAGTAATCTTGATTTCATCTCTGGTAAATTAAAGGTTAACCAGAGTCCGTCCCAATCTGGGGGTGAGGAACCACTGCAGGCAGGCGAGGGTCATTAAGTGTGCTGTGATTAGGACGATGCCCAAAGTCCACGTGGCTTAAGGAAATGCCAGGATGTTGGCAAGGACCCGGTCACTCGCACCCACCAGCCTCCCCACTGCACGGGGGACAGAACCAGGCGGTCATCTGGGTGCAAGAAGAAGCTGACCGGACATTCTAAGCAGAAAGATCGGTTACTCGGCGTACTCTCCTTTAAAAACCATTCTATCGTTGTGTAAGTGCAATATTTTAAAAACTTGAATATTCCCATGGAAACAACCAAGGAGAAATGTCTAATCTTAAATTATGATGGCTAAAGATACGTATCACTTCGATTCTTTAACAAGTGCACATACGGGAGGGCAACTGGGTGGCTCAGTCGGTTAAGCGTCCGACTTCAGCTCAGGTCATGATCTCGCGGTTCGTGGGTTCGAGACCTGCGTCGGGCTCTGTGCTGACAGCTCGGAGCCTGGAGCCTGCTTCAGATTCTGTGTCTTCCTCTCTCTCTGCCCCTCCCCTGCTTACACTGTCTCTCTCTCTCTCTCAAAAATAAATAAACATTAGAAAAAATTAAAAAAAAAAGTTCACAGACTGTACAAACCATTGGCTTCTCTGACAAGAATTTAGCATTACAGAGAGTACAGGTAAAGGCGTTATGTTCTGGGGCAACATCACTTAAAGGTAGAATGTGTGTGAGATTCATCAGGAAAATTCACAAAATTCCTAAAGCCTACTCAAACATTTCTTGAACTACCCTTACTGTGTACAGAAAAGCAGGCCAAAATACAGAAGAAAAATGAACTGATTTCCTGAGGTAGCTTGAAACAACACAAGTAACAGAGAACAGAAATACATAAATAACAGTACAGATGTAGACTAGCATGGGATCCAAAATAATCAGTAAATAATGATGATAATGATGTTAAATCAAGACAAGCTTCCTAAAGATTCAATAGCTATACTGATTAATAACAGTAGCTAATATTTGAGACTTTACTATGTGCCAGCCACTGTTTTAAAATTCTTTAAGGGATTCTTTTTTTAAATTTTTTTTTAATGTTTACTTATTTTTGAGACAGAAAAGAGACAGAGCGCGAGTGGGGGGAGGGCCAGAGAGAGAGGGAGACACAGAATCCGAAGCAGGCTCCAGGCTCCGAGATGTCAGCACAGAGCCTGACGCGGGGCTCGAGCTCACGGACCGCGAGATCATGACCTGAGCCGAAGTCGGACGCCCAACCGACTGAGCCACCCAGGCGCCCCCCTTAAAGCATTCTTTTTAATCCTCTCCAATAATTCCATTATCAGTCCCATTCCTAAAGAAAGAAACTGAAGCTCAGAGAAGTCATTTGGCCAAGGTCACACAGCTGGTAAACAGCAGAAACAAGACGTACATACACACAGAGTGTGTGACCACAGCACCTGTGATGTTAAACCTCTATAGGCTATCGCATCTCCTGAGTAAAGGACGCAGAGAGAGAAGGGCACTCCACAGTACAGAGAACTGAGCCAGGCAAGCCAACCGAGTCCATGTCGCTTGAGTGGAGTTAAGAAAATCAAACTGTGGTCGATGAAGGAAGTGATGGAAAGTGAGGGTAACGGGCAAATGGCTGCCTTGTCAGAGGCCTCACTTGTTTTCTATATTCAGGTTTCAAGCCGACGAACTAAATGTCCTTAGTACCATTAGCGGGAGTCTCGAACTCAGCTGCAAAAAAGGGAAGAATGCAGATGAAAGTTGCCACGGTCACCTGAGCTCACCCACTCCTCCCTCCTCTGGACACTGCAGACTCAGGACACCTTGTGATCTTGCATATGCTATTTGGAGCGAGAGGCTGACACCATAAGGTGGGTTGAGGACAAAGCTATAACCTTAAATACAGTTAGAAAAAAATGTTATCATCGTTAACATTTGCAGCAGCATTCGTACTACAAAGGAAACGTGGCACCAGTTTCTCTCGCATAACTCAAACTGAGCATGCCAAATTTTTTTTCATATCGTGGCATCTCCTTTTATTATTAAAATAAGAAATGAGTTATCACTAACAGAATCAAAAAGAGCTTAAATCATTTAAGTAAAGCAATTATGCCACCTGGTGGGCACAGATATTACTACAGTTAACATCCCAATGATCCCCCGGGGCATGGCGGGGGTGCGGGTGGGTGCACACAGTAGTAAAATGCACTTTTGTTAAAATCCCACTTTACAGAAGAAGCGCCATCCCCCAACACTCTAGTAAATACTACAAAATCCAACTCAGTCTCACAGACAATCTGATCAAGTGGAAAGGAGAATATAAACACTGGGGCGCCTGGGTGGCTCTGCTGGTAGAGCATCCAACTTCGTTCCGGTCATGATCTCACAGTTCATGAGTTCGAGCCCCACATGGGGCTCTCTACTGTCAGCGTAGAGCCCACTTCAGAGCCTCTGTCCCTTTCTGTCTGCTCCTCCCCCACTCGTTCTCTCTCAAAAGTAAACATTAATATATATATAAATACGATCATCATCATCATAACAACATATAAATATATATATAAATACCCCACCAAACCACACTTACTTAAATTCAGTTTCTGGCACCTATTCCTACCTAATCTCTACCTCTATATTCCCCCTCCAACCAGTATCAACTTTGTATGACTGCAGATAAATTCTACTCCTTTTTTCCTCATCAGCAGAAGAGTGGATTGACTATTATGGTCTTAAAACTGGCTCCAGGGCAAACATTTTATGAGTAATTAAAAAAAGCTTTTTTTCATGTTAAATTTAACATTTTGTGTGCTGCATTAAAAAAATAACTTAGCCAATAAGAGCCACCTGGGTGGCTCAGTCGGGTGAGCGTCCAGCTCTGGATTTCGGCTCAGGTCGTGACCCCAGGGTCACCGGATCAAGCTCCGTGTCAGACCTCATGCTGAGCACGGAGCCTGCTTAAGGCTTCTCCCTCTCTTCCTTGGCCCTTCTCCCCTCCTGGAGCATGTGCTCACTCTCTCTAAACAAAACAAAACGAACAAAAACTTGCAATAGGAAAAGGGAAGTACATGCCTCCACCTTTACTCCAGTTCTCATACACTTGTGTGCCTTCCAGAACCACACAGATAGGATCTCTTGTGTTTTCAAAATGGATCGTCACTAGAATGACGTCTGGCTGTAATTACAACAATAACCACCTTTCCCTTAAAAATGCCCAAAGCCTACGGTGAAGAATAAATCAGTCCAGCGATGCACTATTCTCATGCATCTCTCCCAGCAAGTCAACCTGCCTGACGACCATGTCCCTAAGCAGGCACCTGTGCACTCAAAATAACTTCACTTGCTCTCTTAGGTGTTTCCCTTTGTACAGTATGAGCAGAAGGAACAATGCCCAAGACAAGGTCTGCCTCTGTCTTAACTAAAGGCAACATTCCCGGACAGAAGAGGGGGCAAAGAGACACTACGGATTCACTCACAAGCTCGTGGCTGGCAACAGTGGAGCCCTCTGTCCCTGCTTTCCGTTAGGAGCTTACAAGCTAAACCCATTTCCTCATCTGTCGGACAAAAGTATAAGAGATGACGTCCGGTTCTAACCCTTCACAAGGCAGCAGAGGAGCCAAAATACACAAAAGCAAAATCTTACTGAAATGAATTCCTTCATAAGCACCTGTGAGTTTCCATTCGAGGCAGACTGCACTCTAGAGCCACAGAAGCAGTTTATGGAGAAAAACCCAGTCCTCCAGCCCCATTAGAGCTGTATGTCCGCCAGGCCAGTGGTTCCTAGCCCTGACCCAGGAGAACCAGCCAAGAAACTTCTCTGAAGTACTAACTCTTGCGCTCCACCCTCTTTTGTACACAAACATGTGTTTGCACATATGTGTGTTTATGTGTGTATACGTATGTGTGTGGATGTATACATCGGTTTTAGGAAGCATGATGGGCGTAGAGGAAAGGCACACGTATAAGGCACAGCTCGGTGAGTTCTGAGGAAGTGAACACACCTGATCAAGGAAAGAACCGACTACACTCTAGATGTTCTGGTTTGCTTTTACAATGCCCCCAGATGATTTTGAGAACTGGTGAATTAGAGCATTATATTAAGGTAAAGAACACGAGTGTGGTAACATTCTTCATTTTAATGTGATAAAAAGCACTTCAACAAGCACAAAATCTTTAAGTTTGGGTATTAAAAAGATCAGACAATATCAGGACCACAGACATAGGAAGAAATGTGCTTCTTTATATTATTACTATATAAAAGGAGGTTTGCGAATTTGTGAGTTGTGAATTTCAATCATGCAAAAATATTTCCTTTCAGTGACTATACAAAGTGATTCTCTTCTAAATTACTGATTTCAGGCCCACCTCCTGCAGAGGAGTTATGGGCAGGGAAAGGCGGAGGTGGTCAGAAGAAGGGTTTACGAGCCCGCAAATCCTAGTGACTCCTTACAGCTTGTCTACAAGCCTTGAGTTACAGGGGCCTATGTTTAACCCTGCCTCCGCCGCCCTGTACTTACAATGGTCCCTCCCTCAGTACAACCCATTGTGTACAAGGGCACACAACTAAGTGAGACGAACAGGCCAAGGGAAACACAGAGGGAGGCTGGGTTCTAGGAAGTGCGCAGGAGCACGACCTGATGCAAGGTCGCTTCCCCTCTGTGGGCCCAGGTTTCCCGAGCCCTGAAAACGGAGGCTAAACTGCACAGTGCTGTAGTGAGAATAGGGGGCGGGGGAGAATGGCGTGTTTGTTGGGAGTGGGCAGGTTTTTCCGCCAAAGCTGTAAATCCTACTACGTCCAATGCCTGAATCTTGGGGGGTGAGGGTAGGGGTGGGGGAACTTTCATCCAGTTAAAGAAACTGGAGTTTTCAAAGCAGGTGTGCAAAAAGGTGGTATTTTATATTTAAGTATTCTATTTTGCATTTAACCCTCCTCCACGGATTCAATGCATCTTTCAGGCCGACTGTGTGCCCAGTGCTGCTTATACAGTTAAGATTAAAACAGTCGGCCTTCAGAGAGCTCAGTCTGGACGGCTGAGAACTAATGACACAAATAATTAACTCCAGTTGTCATAGGCGTCAGAGAAAAAGAACTCTGAACACACTTAACTGGGAAACCTGATCTGCAGAATCAAGGAAGGCTTTCTTTTCTACTGGAAAAGGACATTATAAATTCCTGCTTACTCATTTGTTATTTATAGTAGGGGAAAACTGAAAAAATAGAAACATTCAAGAATGAAGACATGGTGAAATAAATTGAGCTATATGATGGGATATTATTCAGGGATCAAAACTCAGTCTAATGTTTAATTATCAGAAAATTAAAGTTGAAAAACTATTATTTACAATATGACCTATTTGTGCTTAAAACCAGAGTGCACAGAAGCATAGAAAAAGGACATGGAAGCAAAATTTTAATACTTGTTATACCCACGTGATGGGTATAGGAATTACAGGCTATTTTTAACGATAAAAACAAACTTGTATGTATATATGTAATTTCTTTTCTGAACCATTGGAGAGTGTCATAATTATGCCTCCGTACTCTTAAATCCTTGGCCTGTATCTTCAAAGAGTAGGTGTATTATTCTCTTACATAACCACAGAACAGTAAATTCAACATTTAAACAATAATCTGTGTCTGTATTCCAATCTGGCCAGTTGATCCCAAAATGTGCTTTACATTGTGCTCAAGAATTTAAGTAAATCCCAGTTATCTCATCCCCACGTATATATAATATGCATCTTTTTAATGTTTTATATAAGTAACCTCTGCACCCAACATGGGGCTTGAACTCACGACCCTGAGAGATCAAGTCGCATGCTCTTCCAGCTGAGCCAGATATATGCCCCAATACACAACTTTTTAAAAATATGGACATGTTTTTTATAGAACCACAATACCACTATCACACTTAACAAAAGTAGCAAAATTCCTTGGTATGAGAACAGTGCTGAACTCGCTGGACGGTCTGAAATGTAGAAGTCCCACGAAAGCAATTACTGGCAAGGACATGAAGCAGATAAAGTCTGCACTTTATTGGTAGCAGTATGAACCAGTTTGACCACTTTGGGAAATACTCTGGCACTGACCTCACAGCTGAGGATCTACATGTCGAATGGATATCAAGAACTAAGTCAAAGAAAGTTCCCAGCAGTAGCAGTTGTAACAATAAAGAACTGGAAGCAAATGTCCATCGTGAACAGAAAGAATAAATTATAATGTAACAAGAGGAAATTCTTGAAGTCTAAAAGAAAAGGATGATGATAAGACACACGGATATGATGAAAGGGTGCAGTAACCCTTAATTTTTAACTGCAGGCTTCAACCATAGTCTGTAAACCCAGCTGTGTCTTTTCTAGTAAGTTCTTACCACTTTACCTAACTCTAAATAAATAAGAATAAAAATGATAAAAATAATGTCCATACATTAAAAAAACATTCACATCCCAATTACCAAGCTCTCTGAAAGCCATTTCTTTATAAAAAACTGAGAACTAAGGCCAGTAGTGCTGATCCGACCCCTACCCCCACACACATTCCAGTCAAAGAACTAGCAGGCACGAATTTTAAGTACACTTTTCCCTCCTGGCGATGACCTTGTAATTTACCAGGGCAGGTCCCCCATCAGACTGTGAGTTACACTTGCACAGGGATTTGTCAGACTGTTCACTCTCGTATTCCCCCAGTGCCTGGCGCATACACATCTCTCAAATATGTACCGAGCAAACGAACGGTCATCAGGCGGGTGGCAAAGAAGACGCTGGAGGATTCCAGATGACCAAGATGCAGAACACACAGCCGGAAAGCCTGCGTTTGCAAGTCTTCACACAGGGCAGTGTCCACAACCCCATCGTTTCCTCATTCACTGGACGAGTATTTACCGTGCTCCCACCACGTGCCAAGAGGACTGCCGGAGCACGGAGCACACGCACCAGGTTCCTCATCAGTTTTCAGTAGAGAGACGAAGCAAAAAATACCATGTCGGACGACGATAAATAAAACGAAGGAAACGAAGCAAGGTAAGGCAGTACTCTCATTTCACAGTGTGGTCAAGGAAAGCCTCTCTGTCAGTGGACGTGTAAGCAGCGAGGAGGAACTGAGGGAGAGGGCCATGTGGACATTGGGAAAAGAATATTCCAGACAAAGGAATGGAAAAGGCTCAGGAGTGGGCTCAGTCTACGTAGGGCCTTGTGGCCAACTGTCCAGTCCTCTGACACTGTAGTGAACTGGAAAGCCACTGGAATGTTTTGAACAGTGATTCTTGACATGTACTATGTATTTATTTGGAAGTTAAAAAATGTACTCTGTATCTATGAAACTTTCACACACGATATAATCTTGACAATGTGGATTGAACTCAAATGCCCTAAGAGAAGCGCCTGCGTGTGCTGCAGCTCCAAAGAAGGTTCTCATCCCAAGAAAGCTACAACTTGTTTTAAAATCTCTAATTTGGGGCTCCTGGGTGGCTCAGTCGGTTAAGCATCGGACATTGGCTCAGGTCATGATCTCACGGTTCGTGGGTTTGAGCCCCACATCGGGCTCTGTGCTGACAGCCTGGAGCCTGCTTCAGATTGTGTGTCTCCCTCTGTCTCTCTGCCCTTTCCCCACTCCTGCCCTGTCTCTCTCTCAAAAATAAACATTAAAAAGAAATTTTAAAAAATCTCTAATTTGACTTTGCTTTTCGACACATCTTTAAATTCTGTATGTCTAGCACGTTGTAGGTGTTAATTTTTTTCTTTATAGTCAATAGTCAACTAGCTTCAAAAATCACATCCAGCTTGACGGTCTCTGGCATTAGCTAATGATTTCCATCTATGTCAATTTTAACATGGAGATTTGCGCTTACCACGGTACCAGTTTCTCCTCATTTTTATAAAATAAAAGCAAAATGCAATCAAACACTTAAATAACTGCAAAAGCACTGATTATACATAACCTATAAAGTAGGCGATGCATAAATGAGCGGGACCATCTGTTTTCCGGATTCCCAATAGCCAACGTTACCCTGCAAATTTCTACACCCGAGGCAAGTGCCGCTGAGTCTAGGAAATCTGCTTCTTCGGGAAGCGACCCACAGTGGGCACAGTTGTACGCTGGCTTGCCCTCTGGCTCCAATTCACCTCCTACAGCCAAGCCCTACCTTAAAGAGAGTCAAACAACAAAAGTCATGCTCTGATTATCCCCTTTCCTGACCTATCCTCTCTCCTAAAACTGCCTTCTAAACTGTGCTCTCAGGCCACCGTTTTGTATTACATTTGACTGCACTTGCTTTGGCAAACTTCTGTTTGTTTGTTTTTCATTAACACAGTAAAGTGAACCAGACTGGGAATGAGGTCTGGCCTAACTGTATACATTTCAAAGAAAACAAGACTATCTAGTAAAAAAAAAAAAAAAAAAAAAAGTTTTGAGATTTCTCGTTACCAACATGTCCACTTGGTTTTGCTAACTTTCAGCTGCTCTGCCACACAAAGTCCAGGCCCTGGCTGGGTGTACTTGTCAGGGCAGGGACAAGAGGGCAATACGAAGGTACCGTGTACTGCACCCACAGCGGCGGCCCCAGACAGGAGGCTGCCCTAAAGCCATTAGGTTGGGGCAAGCAGGGCGGGCATCTAGGGTGCAGACCAAGGGAGGGCAGCCTGAAATGGGGTGGGGAGGGTGCTCACAGGTGGGAGCAGAGGGGGGCAACCATGTACCTCACAATGGTGACCAGGGAGCAAAGCCGACAGGGAGATGATGTCCTATCACAGAAACAAGAGTGACTCATAGGCATCTTCATGCACACGCGTGGAATAACTGACGGAAGGGTGCAGGCGTGCCCAGATATGACAGTGCCCTGCTTACTTAAAGGCCTATTAAAGCCCCCCGCACCCCCCCCTTACGCCATGTTCCCATGATCTCCATCTCCTTTGAGCAAGTTCAAACACTTCCGACACTGCCAATTTGACTTCCCACTTTTTTTTTTTTTTTTTTTAATGTTTACTTATTTTTTGAGAGAGACAGACAGAGCACGAGCAGGGGAGGGGCAGAGAAAGAGGGAGACACAGAATCCGAAGCAGGCTCCAGGCTCTGAGCTGTCAGCACAGAGCCCCATGCGGAGCGTGAACCCATGAACCATGAGATCACGACCTGAGCTGAAGTCGGATGACTGAGCCACCCAGGCGCCCCTGACTTGCCACATTTCGATCAAGCCTCCCTCTAACAGCAACAGCCTTCAGGGCATCAACTTCTCTCACCCGGAATGGATCGACACTCACTGCCTCTAGCCCTGGCTCTCCACTAAACCACAAGGCTGTCAAGAGACTTGGCACAGTTTCAAGGCTTCTCACCTCCCCAAGGACCACAGGTGTCGCAGCCAGGCAGGTCTCCAAAACAGAGCACTGCATTTTCTCCCTGCATCTTCGTACACGGACAAATACAGGCGCACAGGCGTCCTTCCCCCGGTCTGCAGCACACTTATGCACCTGGCCCACAAGCCAACTCTTACCCTCCTCAACATTCTACCCAGAATGTCAACTGTTTCCAATACTTCCCCTGTTTCTATCCAGGAAAATGTAGGGCTTTCTGCTGGGTCCCACGGCGGGGGTGGGGTGGGGTGGGGGAGGGATGCTAACAGCCCATAGGAGGTGCTGGAAGCTAAAATGAGACTCCACTGTCCTCATCTCCAATTAGTGAACATTTTTCCATTTCTCTCACCATCTGCCAACCTCCAGATTCTACCACTTTTCAACCTTCATTCATTCCTGTGTCCCCTAAATCTCATGCCATTGTTTCATCAATTTTCCAGAATTATTTAATATATATACTATTTATTTATTACATACTATATATTATTTAGTATATATACTATATATATATATAATAATAATAAAAGCATACTGTTCTCCTCTACGCTACCTGGAATTATTTATATTTCCTCCATATGCAATGCGTCTCTACAAGGCACATTTTCTAGGCATACCCCAAAGGTCGTAGCTCTCGCTGAAGTTTCACTCAGACACAGCCCAGAGCAGCTAGTCTAGTATCAGTAATGCTTTAAGAATGCAATCATAGCTTATTAAGAAAAGCAGCATATGAAGGCAGATGTGTATAATAAATGCCATCTGGAGACCAGAGATCTAGCCCAAACTTGGCTACTAAGAAGCTGTGGTTCCTTAAGCATTTGACCTCACTTTTCTAGACCTCAAGTTTTTTGCATCCAAAAAAGAAGAGCCGGAGTAGAGGAAATACACATAAATCACAGTTCACAGGTTCATCTTCCCTTCTTTCTCCGTTAGAACATAAGCTTCCTGACTCCCTCACTCCTGCCACACACTACCAAGCACACAAAGCGCTCAATAAAAATGTGAATGAAACCAATGCTCACTAAACAAACTCAAATTCCAGATAACCCCAATCAAGATACTTTTGGAGAGAGCTTGAAACTATGAGCCTAAACTTCACCCAGAAAAATAAATACATCAACCAGGAACACTGAAAAGAATAAAAATGGTACAAATCAGGAAACAACAGATCAGTCAATGAAACAGAGTCAAGAATTCAGATAAAGACCAAAGTACACACACGAGTTTAACCTAAGTGAAGATTTGAGAAAGAATGAAATAGTTCCAGATAGAACAATGATGTAACGAGGAGAGAGGCGGGAGGAGGGGAGGGCAGAAGAAACAGAGGTGTGCGCAGTATGTAATATGTGGGGGAAGGGCTTTCTTCAGCATGACAGTATGCGAGCAGCCACAAGTAAGATTAATCAATTTAACTACATGTAATTCTAAAAAACAAACCAAACAACACATAAGGTAAGGCCTGACTGCTATGTACAGAAGAATTAACAAGTCAAGATACAGAGGTGCCTGGGAGGCTCAGGCAGTTAAGTGACTCTATCTTGGTGCAGGACACGATCTCACAGTTAGTGAGATCGAGCCCTGTGTCGGGCTCTGCACTGACAGTGTGGAGCCTACTTAGGATTCTCTCTCCCTCTGTCTTTGCCCCTCCCCCACTCACATGTGCTCGCTCTCGCACTCTCTCTCTCTCTCTCTCTCAAAATAAATAAACTTTCTTAAAAGTTCAAAATACAAGGACGCTCAACCTTAGTAATAATTAATGAAATCCTTTCTGTCAGTTCAGCCAACTTTAAAAAGCAATTAATATTCCCATACAATCAGGTATCACCCCACACCCATTAGGATAGCCACTATTAAAAAAAAACACGCAGAAAATGGTAATTCTGACAAGGATGTGGAGATACTGGACCCCACGCGCTGTCGGTGGGAATATAAAATGACAGCAGCCCCTGTGGAAAACAGGACGGCAGGTCCTTAAAAAATTCAAAACTAGAATTACCAAATCCAGCAATCCCGCTTCTGAGTATACGCCCAAAAGAAATGAAGGCAGGGTCTCGAAGAGATATTTGCACACCCATGTTCACAGCCGCAGCGTTCACAACAGCCAAAATGTGGAAACAACCCAAGTGTCCATCACTGGTAAACGAGAGACAAATGTGGCCTTTCCTTGCAAGGAAGAACTACTCAGTCATAAAAATGAAGGAAATGGTACCACAGGCGACAATGTGGATGACACCTGAGGACATTTCTGTCGCGTGAAACAAGCCAGTCACCAAAACAGTATAATTCCACCAAACGAAGTACCCAGAGGAGTCAAATTCATTAAGTCAGAAAGCAGAATGGTGGTTGCCAGGTGCTGGGGGAGGGGGAAATGTAGGCTTGGGTTTTTTTTTTTAATGAGTTCAGAGTTTCAGTTCTGCAAGATGAGACGCGTTCTGGAGGCTGGGTACACAACAATGTGAATGTACGTAAGACCACTATCCCCTTAAAAATGGTTAAGATGGAAATACAAACCAACGTATTTCATTTGCTTGTTATAACTTCACAATCAAATTTACTTGGAAGCAAAGAAATGGTTAAGATGGTAAATTTCACATCATGTGTATTTTACTACAATTAAAAATAACTATTGAAGGGGCACCCGGGTGGCTCAGCCTGTTAAGCACCTGACTTCGGCTCAGGTCATGATCTCGTGGTTCAGGAGTTCCAGCCCCGCGTCAGGCTCTGGGCTGACAGCTCAGATTCAGATTCTGTCTCCCTCTCTCTCTGCCTCTCCCCCAACCACAATCTGTCTCTCTTTCAAAAATAAACATTAAATTTTTTTTAACAATAATTATTAATAAATTTTTTTAAAGAAAAAAATTAAGAGGAGCCTACATGGCTCAGTTGGTTAAATGTCTGGCTCTTGATTTTGGCCCAGGTCATGGTCTCAAGGTTCGTGAGTTTGAGCCCCACCTCTTCCAACGAAGAGCCTGCTCAGGATTCTCTCTCTCTCTCCCCCCACCCTCTGCCCCTCCCCTGCTTGTACACTCTCTTTCTCTCAAAATAAGTAAAACATTAAAAAGAATGAAAGAAAAAATTAATATACCCAGTACTGGAGATGTCTTAGAAAACAGGAACACTCCTATAATGTAGAAAAAAATCTATAAATTTAAAAAGTGCATACCATCTGACCTACCAACCCCACTTCAATGATGTTCACTACAACACTGTTTAGAAATGCTTAACTATGAAACACCTGTATTATATGACCATTAAAAAAAAAAGTGCGTCAGGACTAACAGACACCCAGAACATAGAAGATTTTATCTTGTACGTACCTATTGCTTTTTAGTTTAAAAGAACATGAACTATACGCGTATTATTTAGAGTGGCTAAAATCCAAAACACCGACACCACCACACACTTACAAGGAACTCTCATTCACGGCTGGCAAAAATGCAAAACGGCACAGCCACTCCAGAAGACAGTCTTGCAATTTCTTACAAAATTAAACGTATTCTTTAACAAACAATCCAGCGATCCTGCTCCTTCGTGCTTAGCCCAAGGAGCCGAAAACTTACATCCACGCCAACACCTGCACATACATGTTTACAACAGCTTCCTTCGTAACTGCCCGAACTCGGAAGCCACCAAGACGTCCTTCAGCAGGTGAACGCATAAACACACCGCGGGCCGTCCAGACAGGGGAATGCTGTTCGGCGCTACGAAGAAATGAGCTACGGGCCAGGAAAAGACATGGAGGAAACTTAAATGCGTACTACTAAGTCAAAACAGCCACTCTGAAAAGACTCCACATTATAGGACCCCAACTCTCTGACATTCTGAGAGAGGCAAAGTTATGGAGACGGTAAAAAGGTCAGTAGTTGCCAAGAGTTAGGGGGTTGGGAGGGGACGCATAGGCAGAGCACAGAGAATTTTTAGGGCAGGGAAAGGATTTAGTACGATATTACAATAGTGAATACGTGTCACGATAACGTGTGCCGAAACCTACAGAACGCACAACACCAAGAGTGGATCCTGATGTAGACTATGAACTTTGGGTGACAACGATGTTATGAGCGTAGGTTCACCGATTACGACAAGTGCACCGCTCTGGTAGGGGATGGCGGGGGGTGGTGTGCACTGTGGGGGCAGAAGTATTTGGGAAAGCTTGGTGCTTTCTTCTTTTTTCAAAGTTTATTTACTTATTTTGAGAGAGAGAGAGAGAGAGAGAGAGAGAGAGAGAGAGAGAGAGAGAGAATATACATGGGGGAGGGGCAGAGAGCGAAGGAGAGGGAGAATCCCAAGTAAGCTCTGGGCTGTCAGCACAGGGCCCGACATGGGGCTCAATCCCACAAACCGTGAGATCATTACTTGAGCCAAAATCAAGACTCGGACACTTAACCGACTAAGCCACCCAGGCACCCCAAATCTCTGTACTTTCTGATCAATTTGGATGTGAACCTAAAACTGCTCTAAACATTACATATATTTTTGAAAATGAAAAGAATATAAAGAAATAACAAGAAATAATTCATTTGCCCCTTAGCCTAGGAACTCTACTTCTAGGGATTTATCCTAAGGAAATGAGAACATTCCCTACAGCTTTTTTAAAAAGCTTAAAAACCAAGCAACAGACTCTTTACTCTAGAGAACAAACTGACAGTTACCAGAGGGCAGGAGTGGGGGCACGGGTCAACTAGGTGATGGGGATCAAGCAGTGCACTTGTGGTGATGAACGCCAAAAACTTAAAAAGATAAGTAAGTTTTAAAAAGAAAGAAGAACTGAAATACTACAAACATCCACTTATGGAATGAGGAAGTCACAGGAATGAAAGGGACAGTGCAAGTGTGGCACTGTAACACCGCCACATGGTGACAGGTGGCAGCTACACTCGTGAGCATAGTGTACAGGGTTGTCACATCACCGTGTTGTCCACCTGAAAACTAGTACAACGCTGTGTATCAACCATACTTCAGTTTTTTAGGAAGATCAAATTATGGGACACCCATACCTGTTATTTAAAAACTAGGCAATAGTAAATGTGTTGAGATAGAACAGAGTCCCAGATATACCGTCAAGAACAAATTGTTGAACTCATACTTTGTGATAAAAAATTTATATATTAATTAATATGTATAAAAATATTAGGAAAAGCATATATATTATACACAGTGACTATGAGAGGGCGTTAAGTGTCTACATTATACATTCTGTATTGTGTGAAATTTTGACAACAGCATTTATTTTAATAACCACAAAATACTTTTGTAAACTTGCGGTACCCCTAAGAGGCACAGCTCTATCTAAACAGCCACTTGAGAAGAAAGAAAACACAAGAAAAACCAGGGATCTGCAGACATCCTCAGACGAGGGACACCTGCTAGCCATCTATACATGTTCCAAATCTCCTATCTACACAGAGTCAGAATCAATGTTGGACAGCCAAGACTTTCATAGTCTTTGAAAATAAAGAAGAGGGGCGCCTGGGTGGCTCAGTCAGTTAAGCGTCCGACTTCGGCTCAGGTCACGATCTCGCGGTCCGTGAGTTCGAGCCCCGCGTCGGGCTCTGGGCTGATGGCTCAGAGCCTGGAGCCTGCTTCTGATTTTGTGTCTCCCTCTCTCTCTGCCCCTCCCCCGTTCATGCTCTGTCTCTCTTTGTCTCAAAAAAAAAAAAAAAAAAAAAAAAGTTAAAAAAGTTAAAAAAAATTTAAAAAAATTAAAAAAAAAGAAAATAAAGAAGAAAGGAAAGTAGAAAAAACTTCTATTGTGACACTATACTGTGGAGAAGGGAGTTGCGGGGGAATGATAGGTGTGCAAACGGAAAAAATTATGTATACGTGTCTGCAATCACACTTCAATCACATTTTAAGGCCTATGATTAGATGACTAGCCAAGAACTAGATGATTCCCAAAGCTCCACAAGTGGGAGCCTACTAAGAGGAACCTAACTCACATCAAGATGCCACGTCATGTTCACATCCTCACACTTGAGCAGTTTGGCAAGTTCCCATTAACCCACATTCCATTCCTAGAGCTCTATCTTAAGAAAATACTAGAAACGCAATAAAAACAAACAAAAAACAAAAGAGGACAAAGCTCTAGGATTCAGTATTTTACTACAGCTTTCTTTTACAACAGGCAACAAATCTGAAACAATACACTTTCAATAGAAGGGTAGATACACTTCCATATTCATGTGATGACAGAACAGCGCATGGTTATCTCACAGTGTGGGAAAAGCTCCAGTCAATATTCGGGAAAACACAGAGACACAGACAAACCCACACATGGAGAAACACCATCATATCCCTTATAGGACAGAAGAGGAAACAAAGAGGACTGGAAAAAATCCCAGAGCATTTAACAACACTTATCCCTGGGTAATGAAATACTGTGTGAGCAGTTCCTTCTTTGTAAGTTTCTGTGTCTTCTGAACTTTCAACAATACGTGAATGTTAACTTGTATACTGGCTTTAAAAGTCATTTTAAAGGCTTACATTAAAACCACAAATTTATTTTAGGCAACAGCACTGTTTAAAAATCTACTAACTTTGGGGCAACTGGGTGGCTCAGTCGGTTATGCATCTGACTGGCTCAGGTCATGATCTCGTGGTTTGTGAGTTCGAGCTCTGCATCGGGCTCTGTGCTGACAGCTCAGAGCCTGGAGCCTGCTTTGGATTCTGTGTCTTCCTCTCTCTCTGCCCCTCTCCCAGTCACACTCCGTGTGTCTCTCTCTCTCAAAAAAAACATTAAAAAAATTAAAAAAAAAAACAAAACAAAAAAATAAAAATCTACTAACTTCATATTCTTATCTTTTCTTCTAGGTCTAGAAAGAAAGAGAAAATATAAAAATTAAATTCTGACTCCACAGATGTCAAGAGGTAATACATGAGCAAAAGGCACTGATCAATGGTGAACTGAAGTAACAAAAGGACAGTGGCCGAAATACAGAACCCCGAGACTTAATGAGCTCTCCCTGAGAGAGGCACTCAGAGCATGAACCAGGGTTCACGACCTCAGCAAACCTAGATAATGCTCAACCTCTTACTGTGTCAGTTTCCCAAACCTCTTTGACTTGTGGAACGCCAACTGTACAACGGGGGACAAAAACGTCCTCGAGTTATTGTGAAGTGTGAATGCATTTAATGCAGTGCTTGGCACAAAGACTCAACAAATGCTCATGATTCTGGATATTCAGCTCTGGGCACCAACATTTCAAATGGACACTGTGACCAACTGTAACGTCTGGGAGTGCAAGAGACAGAGACACCCAAAGAGCCAATCGTCTAGAAAAAACCCAAAGCAACAAGGCAGGCTGAACTTGGACTAGGACGGTAAAGGAGGTGGGATGGCCGGAACATCCAAAAGACTCATCTGGAAGATTTCTGTAGCAGAGTTCAAGAAAACAAAGCTCTAAAAATTACAGGGAGGAAGATTTCAGCTTTCTGTTAAAAAGAACATGTTCAAAAATGGAACTGATTGCTTTTTAAGTTAATGCAAGGGCTCAAAGGGGAAATAAACAAACAGGAAATACTTAAAACGTCCTCCCCAGCACAGCAAAGACATCAGAAATGCCAATACCCTTCCTTCTGCTATTCTGTTCTTCATTATAAACTCATTAAGCAGCAGCCTGATAGAGGCAAAATTAAGATACTCTTAAAATCAGATCAGACTGAGATTATTTTATTACTGCTAAATTCACCATTACTAAGAGTACTTGAACTTCCCGTGTTCCATGGAGGGTACTATACAAAAGAAAAGAAAAAGAAAAAGAAAGGGAAGGAAAAAAAAAAAGATCCTTCTTGGTCAAACTTAAACATGTCTCTCTACCATATGAGCTCTCTGCACCCTGACTATGCTGACACGGATACCGAATACACAAGAAGAGATTATTTAATATGTATCATCTCTCACACTCATTTGGCAGTGGAAACCTATCAACACTTATTTTAATACCGGAAAACACACTTCGGGAAATCCTGATCAAAGCCTAAGAATTTGAGCCTTCACTCACAATTTAACAGTTTCCTGATAACATTTAGCACTGGTGACTTTCCAAGTCCAACCCCATTTCAGAGCACTGACTCTTGTCAAAGACCCCTCTGAAAATCCAATGTCCTTCTTCTCCAGAAAAATGAACACATACCAGAAAACTTTGCATGTGATTTCTAAGTTTACAAATCCCCATAAGTTCTACCTATGAACCCCCACTGAAAAATTCTCCAAAAGGGGATTCAGTTTTTCTTCACCCTTAAGTTATGAAGAAAATAAAAACTTTGGGGGCACCTGGGTGGCTCAGTCGGGTGAGTGTCCGACTTCAGCTCAGGTCATGATCTCACAGTTTGGTTCATGACTTTAAGCCCTGTGTCAGGCTTTCTGCTGCCAGCACACAGCCCGCTTCGGATCCTTTGTCCTCGTCTCTCTCTGCCTCTCAACAGCTTGTGCTCTCCCTTGCTCTCTCAAAAACAAATAAACATTAAAAAAATTTTTTTTTAAAAAGAAAAGAAAAAATTTGAAACTGCCAGAGACTTATGGCAATGTCTGATACAAAATTATTTTTGCTGATATTATTTGAGCAGAGGCAACAGAAAAGCTGAAAAAGCAAACTTTGAATATACACTTAATATTACTAGTAACTATAGGACCCCAACGCTCCCCAATAAAATCCAAAGTAGCTCAGTGTATTCATCCCAATACAACTTTAAACTCATAAAACAAAGAGTCAATTCACAAGTTCTTCTAGTTAAGTTGAAGTCTTACAGTATAAAGCCTGTTTCCAATGACATATTCTTGCCCTTTGTAACCCCTCCAATTAGAAATGTACGGATCTGTAAAGTCCCAGCTGGGGGAGTTATACACCACGTTATAATTTCCTTTCCACTCTGAGCCTTTCCTCCTAGTTACTCCAGTATTAGCCTGTACAGCATTTTGGATAAAGTAAATTATGAAACCACTGGTTAAGAATTTTAAGCCCTAGGGCTCCTGGGTGACTCAGTCTGTTAAGCGTCCAACTCTTGATTTCAACTCAGGTCATGATCTCACAGTTTGTAAGATCGAGCCCCACATCGGGGCTGACAGCTCTGTGCTGACCAGAGCCTGCTTGGGATTCTCTCTCACCATCTCTCTCTCTCTCTCTCTCTCTCTCTCTCTCTCTCTCTCTCTCTCAGTCTGCCTCTCCCCTGCTCACACTCTCTCTCAAAATAAATAAACATTAAGAAGAAAAAAAAAAATTTAAGTCCTTATGACAGGCCACAGTAAAGAAACGCACACTGTCTGGGGCGCCTGGGTGGCTCAGTCAGTTGAGCATCCGACTTCAGCTCAGGTCCTAATCTCACGGTTCTGCGAGTTCAGGCCCCACATTGGGCTAGCTGGTGTCATTGCAGAGCCCGCTTTGGCTCCTCTGTCCCCCTCTCTCTGCCCCTCCCCCGCTTGTGTGCTCTCAAAAATAAACATTTAAAAACAACAAAGAACAAAAAAACAACTTTGCTTTAAAGAAGAAAGGTGAAAAATGAAAGTGTTCTAAAACTTACGTTTTGCTTCTGATAGATTCTGATTAGGTGACCAGACCAGCATGCCGAGATTGTCTCGTTCTTGACTGCGTCTCGCTAGTTTGGCTTGGTAGAAATAAAAAAGAAAATTATTATAATTTAACAGACATAACAAGCGATGACTAACAGCACCATTCTGATCTTTTAATCCTCGGAACATCATGACATCGCCCACCCTTTACTGAGACCTGCGCCCCAAGGAAACCTGCACCCTTACCGTCCCAGGGTGAGGGGGGCTCTGAGTCTGCCCAAACACGTCTACTTCTAAGTCTTTTACTGATTTAACAAACAGGTTTACTACTCTCATTTGCTCCGTGAGGAAACTCAACAGGTCGTTTGGTAGAAGGAGGCGGAGACAGGACTGCATGGCTACAGTGCCCAGTGGTTAAACTGCTACACACTAGGATGCCCGGCCGTCAGACACGGGATACCCAGGATATCCGTATTCTTCCCGTGTGCTTTGAATACCCTTATCCTTCTCTGCCACAGTAACTTTTTAGGGACTTGACAACAGGAATCCAAAGATTCTTTTAACTACTTTATTAAAAAATAAGCATTAAAAATACTTAATCTGAAAGCAAACTAAAGTGCATTCAAATTCTTAAAACTCTATGATACAAAATAGAAGACCAAAGGTTTACAAGTGCCAGGTGCTGAGCTGACATGTATAAATGGATTAACCACAAACAACAGTCATACACTACAACAGAGACATTTAAAATGTTATCTTCAAAAAAAAGTAGAATAAAATAAAATGTTATCTTCCAAAGGTACAGAGGACTCAAGACACAAGAGGCTTACTAATCTCACTAACCCTTGCACTGGGTAGGCCCAAACTCATTCATTCTAAAGTTATTATTCTTACCTTTTTGTTTGTTTGCTTAAATAAATTCCTCTAAGGATATGAAAGTTATGGACTCCGCTCTCTAGAATAAAATCCCAATGAAATAGAAACACACACACCAATATAAACACACTTTTAGAAAATTCATAAAGCCTGGTTTAAGAATTCTTGTCTTTATGACACTGCCAGGTATCTAATCTTTTACTTAATTTTACCTGTCAATGTGTTCTAGGTTTTATAAAGAAAGAATTCCTATACTTTCGGTAAAACCTATGGGGCAGTTACTTGAAAGAAAAATGACAGGGTGATGGGGGGGAAAGAGCCAGAGTGGACACTGGAAATCAGGCAAAGTGGGAACAGCGTGTGAAGGATACAGAGACAGGAAAAGGAGAAAAGAGATGCTCCCATTGGCCCCTGAGGACACCTTTTTATATGTATACAGCTCAGTGTTACTGCTACACATAATCTAAAAATGAAATACAATCAACAAAGATGAGGACCCCACATGGAATACAGTCTTGCTGTATTTTATTTATTTTTATTTAAAAAAATTTTTTTTAACGTTTATTTATTTTTGAGACAGAGAGACAGAGCATGAATGGGGGAGGGTCAGAGAGAGGGAGACACAGAATCTGAAACAGGCTCCAGGCTCTGAGCCATCAGCACAGAGCCTGACGCGGGGCTTGAACTCACAAACCGCGAGATCGTGACCTGAGCCGAAGTCGGATGCTTAACCGACTGAGCCACCCAGGCGCCCCAATCTTGCTGTATTTTAAATAAAAATCAGAAGTCAAAACAGAAATAAAAGGAATCCGCCTTGGAAAAGCAGAATTAAAATGGTTTTATTCACAGATGATCATTTGTGTAGAAAATCTACAGAATCTACAAAAAGTTACTCAAAAAATGAGTTAGCGAAGTTGTAGGAAATGAGATTGATTGTTTTAAAAAAAAGGTAAAAATCAAAATAGTTAATAAAAATCAAAATTAAAGAATATCTCTTTCAGGGGTACTTGGGTGGCTCAATCAGTTAAGTGTCTGGCTCTTGACTTCAGCTCAGGTCACGATCTCACGGTTTGTGAGTTTGAGCCACATCGGGCTCTGTGCTGACAGCTCAGGGCCTGGAGCCTGCTTTGGATTCTGTGTCTCCCTCCCTCTCTGCCCCTTCCCCACTTGTGCTATCCTTCTCTCTCTCTCTCAAAATATAAACAAACATTAAAAAAAAAAAAAAGGAACAAACTGGAAAATCCACCTGAATCAAACTAATTATAAAGATTCAGTAATTAAGACAGTGTGTGGTCCTGGCACACAGGGAAATAAATTAACATAACGAGAGTCCAAAAACAGAACCGCACATATAGGACCAACTAATTTTCCTTCCACAAACGTGCAAAGGCAAAATTCAATGGAGAAAAAGAATCTGTTCAACAAACGATGCTGGAACAAGTGGATATTCATATTAAAAACAAAACAAAACAAAACAAAACAGGGGCGCCTGGGTGGCTCAGTTGGTCAAACATCCATCCGACTCCTGATTTTAGCTCAGGTCATGATCTCACAGTTGGTGGGATCTTTGTTGGGCTCTGCATTGACAGCGCAGAGCCCGCTTGGGGTTCTTTCCCTCTCTCTCTTCTCCTCCCCTTTTCTTTCTCTCTCTCTCAAAATAAACATTTAAAAAAAATCAAATGGATCCATACCTTACATATACAAATATACAAAAATTAACTGAAAACTGATGACAGAACTAAACGTGAAGCCAGAAGTTATAAAACTACTAGAAGAAAACATGAAAAAATCTTTTGAACTTAGGTTGAAAAAGTTCTTAGATACAACGCCAAAAGCACAATCCATAAAGGAAAAGATTCATAAATTGGACTTTATCCAAAGTAAGAACTTCTACTCATCAAATGACCCGTTTAAGGGGAAAAAAGCCAAGCCAAAGACTGAGAAAATAATTACAAATCACATATCTGATAAGGCCTTGTATCCAGAATCTATAAAGAACCCTCAGGGGCACCTGGGTGGCACAGTCGGTTAAGCGTCCGACTTCAGCCAGGTCACGATCTCGCGGTCCGTGAGTTCGAGCCCCGCGTCAGGCTCTGGGCTGATGGCTCGGAGCCTGTAGCCTGCTTCAGATTCTGTGTCTCCCTCTCTCTCTGCCCCTCCCCCGTTCATGCTCTGTCTCTCTCTGTCCTAAAAATAAATAAAAAACGTTGAAAAAAAAATTTTTTTTAAAAAAGAACCCTCAGAACTCAACACAAAGAAATAATCATATTGTTAAAAAAAATGGGCAAAATAATACAGAGAAAGACAAATACCATATGCTTTCACTCTTATGTGGATCCTGAGAAACTTAACAGGAATCCATGGGGGAGGGGAAGGGGGGAAAAAAAAAAAGAGAGGCTAGAGTGGGAGAGAGCCAAAGCATAAGAGACTGTTAAAAACTGAGAACAAACTGAGGGCTGATGGGGGGTGGGAGGGAGGGAAGGGTGGGTGATGGATACTGAAGAGGGCATCTTTTGGATGAGCACTGGGCGTTGTATGGAAACCAATTTGACAATAAATTTCATATATTAAAAAAAAAAATGGGCAAAAGATTTGAATAAACATGCCTCCAAAGAAAGTATAAGGATAGCAAATAAGCACATGGAATGTAAAGCTATTAAAAATCAGTAGTCATTAGAGAAAGGCAAATTATTTTTTTTCAAAATTTTATTTAAATTTGTTAACATACAGGGCAATATTGGTTTCAGGAGTAGAATTCAGTGATTCATCACTTACATACAACCCCCAGTGCTCATAACAGGTGCCCTCCTTAATACCCATCACCCATCTAACTAACCCATCCCCCACCCACGTCCCTCCATCAGTCCTCAGTTTGTTCTCTAAGAGTCTCTTATGGTTTATTTAGCTCTCTCTTTTTTCTTTTCCCCTTCTCATATGTTCATCTGTTTTGTTTCTTAAATTCCAGGTGAGTGAAATCATATGGTTATTTCTCTGACTGATTTATTTTGCTTATTAGCATAGTACAGTCTAGCTCCACCCACATCATTGCAAATGGCAAGACTTCATTATTTTTGATGGCTGAGCAATATTCCATTACACACACACACACACACACACACACACACACATACACACATACACACACACACCATCTTCTTTATCCATTCATCAGTGGATGGACATCTGGGCTTTTTCCATAGTTTGGCTATTGTTGGTAACGAAGAAAGGCTAATTAAAATGATTCAAGATACCAAAACATACCTATAAAAAGTAGAAAATTAAAAAGACTAACAATACAAAGGTTTGGCAATAATGTGGAGAAACTAGAACTTTCATGTACTGTTGGTCAGAATGTAAAATGGTGCCATCACTTTGGGGGGGAGGGGATCTGGTAATTTCATAACTAAAATTGTGGTATAGCCACTCAATGGAATAATTTTTCTCAGCAATTTTTCTTTAAAAAAAAAAAGAACTATTTAAATATACATAAATGAATCTCAATTATGCTGAGTGAAAGAGTTAAAGGAAGGGCTAGAAAGAATTCTGTAGTGCTGGACAGGTTTGATGTGTAATAGTACAAGCTCATAGTTTTCAATGTCCTGAGAGAGCATTGATGCAATGACAGTCCAGCAATAATGAGGACATGAGCACACCTGGCTCCCAGATCTCGATTCTAAACTCCATTCTCCAATAAAAGAAACCAGGTCTCCTTGGAGAAATGGTTGATTCCCGGACTATGACAGGAGATCTACAAGAGGACCACGAAATGTCTTGTTATGCCAGGAGGTAAAAAAGCGTTCCAAGAATGATGGGATCTGCCTCCTCCCTGGCCAAATCTAAAAACAATGTAAACAAAAATAAATAAATGACAGCAATAAAATAACCACCTGTGAGTCCATATTAATATAAAACAAAAGGACAGATTAAAAAGGGAAGTCAAATGAGGCCAGAACAACCAGGTCAAAGCTGGAAGATTCACACCACTCGCTATTAAGTCTTAATGTATAAAGGAATAGTAATCAAGACAGTGTGGTATTGGCAAAACACAGGTACACAGATCAATGAACAGAAGGCAGACCAGAAACAGACTCATATAAATATGGTCAATTGATATGTAACAGAGGTGCAAAAAAGCAATTCGATGGAGAAAGGATTCAATTCAATACCCTTTCAACAAAGAGGATTTTTCACAACTGGATCTCCATATGCAAAAAAAAAAAGTGAATCTGGGGATGCCTGGGTGGCTCAGTTGGTTGGGTAACTGTCCAACTTTTGGCTGAGGTCATGATCTCATGGTTCCTGAGATGGAGCCCCGCATAGAGCTCTGTGCTGACAGCGCAGAGCCTGCTTAGGATTCTCTCTTGCCCTCTCTCTGCACCTCCCCTGCTTGTACTGTCTCTATCTCTCTCAAAATAAACAAACATTAGAGAGAAAAAAAAAGTGAACCTCAACCTATTCCTCACACCTTAGAAGAATTTTATTCAAAATGGATCTCATATATAAAAGTAAAACCTAACATGATAAATTTTTTAGGAAAAAAAATGAGAAAATCTTCATGAACTTGGTTCAGGAAAAGAGGTCTTAGATATGACACCAGAAGTGCAATCTATAAAAGTTTAAAAAATGGTAAATTGAGCTTACTCAAAACCTTGAAACTTCTGCTCTACAAAAGAAACTGTAAGAGACACTGTAGACTGTGAGAAAACATTTACAAATCACATATCTGACAAAGAACTTGTATCCAAAATGTATAAAGAACTTCAAAAATGCAGTGAGAAAATAACCCACTTTCTAAACAATGGGCAAAAAATCTCAACAACTACTTCACCAGTGGAAAATATACAGATGGTATGTAAGCACATGAAAAAATGCTCGAGATCATTAGCCATTGGGAAAATGCAAATCAAAGCCACAATGAGAAGTTAACACATACTCTATTAGAATGTCTAAAACAAAAGAAATGGACAATACCAAGCACTGACTAGAATGGAATATCTGAAACTCTCATACAGTGCTAGCGTAAATGCAAAATAAAATGACAAAGCCAGTCAGGAAAAGTTTTGCAGTTTTTATAAAGATGCAATGACATTTAAAAAATTACTGACCCAACAATCAAATCACATTCTTAGGTACATACCCTACAGAATTGACGTATGTTCACAATAAAACTTGTATACGGTATTTACAGCAGCTTTATTCACAACTGGTGAAAACTAGCAATGTGGGGGAGGGGACCCAAATGTCCTTCAAAAAGTAAATGGATAAACTGGAGCATCCACACGTGGAATACTGAACAACAATAAAAAATACACTACTGATATATGGCCTTATCTCCAATTCATCATATTCAGTGAAAGAATGAGGTCTCCAAAGGTTACATATAATATGATTCCATTTATATAACATTCTGGAAAGGCAAAACTATGGAAAAAGATCATTGTTCCAGGGGTTAGAAGTACGAGGAAGGCTAAGAACTGTCCAAGGTAATTTTCTCAAGAGATTAAACTGTTTTGTATCCCAACTATGGTGGTGGTGATGTGAAACTATGCTCGTCTTAACACTCACAAACATGTACACCAAAAACTAATCCATTTTGCTGAGTGTAAACTAAAGAAATAAATATGATGAAAACAAAGCAATGTCATTAGTTTCTGGATAGATACTGATGTCTGCTAACGGTGCTAACTCTGAAGCTGCTCTCTTTGTTTAAAGTTGATTGCCAAGTTTTATAAACCTTACAAAATAAACCCAGACTTGGACATGTGGGTGGCTCAATCAGTTAAGGCTCTGACTCTTGATTCTGGCTCAGGTCATGATCTCAGGGTTGTGGGATTGAGTCCTGTGTTGGGCTCCACAATGGGCATGGAGCCTGCTTGAGATATATACACATATATTCATTCACTCACTCATTCATTCATTCATTCATTCATTCTCTCTCTCTCCCCCCCCCACCCCCAACCTCCACTCACACACTCTCTCTAAAAAAGAAAAAATAATAAGCCCAGACCTGACTGAAAGTAGAAGGTAACTGAAATTACAAATGCCCGTGAAGGGGAAGAAAAAAGAGAATTCACACTAGTAGTGAAAATGTCCATTTGTACAACCCCTTTAGAGAGAAAACTGGCAGTGTGTGATAAAATAGAAGTGTGGATACCCTGCAACACAGCAATCCATATCTAGGTATAATATACATAGTAACAATGTTTTTCAAAACTGCAGGTTAGACCTATTGAAGTTAACCTATTGGGTCCTAATCAGAATTTGTTTTCAAAGAATTAAGAACAGAAAGCATCGGCATGTTGCTTCATTATGTACATAAACTTTGGTGAACATTTCTTACACATACACACACATACCCCTACTGGTTTGGTTCTCTGGAGAACTCTGATACGGACTGTCACCACAGGCCTGATTATGGTTCTGAAATATAGGAAAATTTTAAAGGGCTATCAACAGGAATTGGCTAAGTCATAGTTAGATGCAGTCAAAGGAACTAAATACAGAATATAAAATTCATCAGATATACAGATATCAATAATTTTGATTATAAAAAGTGATTATAAAAAGTTAAATATATAATACCACAATGTAAATATTAAAAATATAAACACGACGTTACATGTTACGAGGGGTATATACATTTAAAGTATAAAATCTGCATGATAAAAATATTTAAAAATCAGGTAACGGCCACTCTAAGAGTGTGATCTTGCTTTGGCTAGTTATATGTAATGCTTCATTGCTTTCTGCAAACCTGGGTGGTCGGGAGGCAAATATTTTCTGAGTTTTATGTCGAAAATTGTGCAACATTTTGTGAAATGGCTTTTTTAAAAGTCTTCACTGTGTGACATGATGTTACCTAACACAGTGC
This sequence comes from Felis catus, assembly GCF_018350175.1. Taxonomy (NCBI): domain Eukaryota; kingdom Metazoa; phylum Chordata; class Mammalia; order Carnivora; family Felidae; genus Felis; species Felis catus. The sequence continues at coordinate 144,346,687 of NC_058373.1, read as the reverse complement.
TGATGTTCTAACTGGGAATCATCTTGTCCCACACTAAGGGAAATACTCTTGGCATATTTTCTGTTCTGCCCTGAAACTGAATTAGTTCTCATTCCCTAAGGCTTACTGCATTTGTTAACTGCTTGAGACCAGAGCATCAATTTACATTTATATTTTACATTCTCCCAGGAGTACTAGGGTTCCAATTCCTGCTCATCTTCTCTAACACTTGTTATTATTGGACTTTCTGATTCTAGCCAGGGAGTATGAAGTAGGGTCTCACTGTAGTTTTGATCTGCATTTCTCTGATGACTAATGATATGGAGTATGCTTGATATGCTTATTGGTCACGTGTGTATAATCCTTGGAGAAATATCCATCCAAGTCTTTCACCCATTTGTAAAATGGATTATTTGTCTAGAATGATGGGAATATAAAACTGCATGGTACAGCCACTTTGAGAGACAGTCTAGCAGTGCTTCTAAGGGTTAAATGCGGTTAGCGTATAACCTAGCAATTCCATTCCTAGGTATACAACCCAGAGAAATGAAAACATATACCCACATGAAAACTCATATAATGGGGCGCCTGGGTGGCTCAGTCGGTTGAGCATCCGACTTCAGCTCAGGTCATGATCTCACACTCCGTGAGTTTGAGCCCCCCGTCAGGCTCTGTGCTGACAGCTCAGAGCCTGGAGCCCACTTCAGATTCTGTGTCTCCCCCTCTCCCTGTCCCTCCCCTGTTCATGCTCTCTCTCTGTCTCAAACAAAACAAAACAAAACAAAACAAAACAAAACAAAACAAAACAAAACAAAACTCATATACCAATGTTCACAGCACCATTGTTCACAACAGCCAAAAGGTGATAATGATCCAAACGTCCATCGACCAATGAATGGGCACATATTTGACTCTTGAAAAACAAGGGGGGTTAGGGGTGTTAATCTCCCATGCAAAAATTTGGGTATAACTTTTGACTCCCTCCAAACCTAACTACTTGTAGCCCCCTATTGACTGGAAGTCTTACTGATAATCTAAACAGTCAATTAACACATAGTTTGTATGTTGTATTATATATATATATATATATATATATATATATATATATATATATATATAATACACACACACACTATATTCTGACAATGTAAGCTAGAGAAAGAAATTATCAAGAAGAAAATCCTAAGGAGAAATATTTACAGTACTGTAAAAAAAAAATCCTCATATAAATGGGTGTGTGCAGTTCAAACCCATGCTGTTCAAGGGTCAACTGCATAGTATATCTATATGATGGAATATTATGCTGCCATAAAAAAGAATGTAGTACTAATCCATGCTCAGTACGGATGAAACCTGAAAACATTATGCTAGGTGAGAGCAGCTAGTCACAAAAACCCCACATACCGTATAATCCCACTCATACGAAATGTCCCGAATAGGCAACTCTACAGATCAATGACTGCCAGAAGGTGTACGATACTTGGGAGAAATGGGGAATGACGGGGTTTCTTTCTGGGATGAGAATGGTCTAAAATGGACTGCAGTGATGTTGCACAATTCTGTGAAAATACTGAAAACCACTGAATTGTATATTTTAATTTTTTTTTCAACGTTTTTTATTTATTTTTGGGACAGAGAGAGACAGAGCATGAACAGGGGAGGGGCAGAGAATCGGAAACAGGCTCCAGGCTCTGAGCCATCAGCCCAGAGCCCGACGCGGGGCTCGAACTCCTGGACCGCGAGATCGTGACCTGGCTGAAGTCGGACGCTTAACCGACTGCGCCACCCAGGCGCCCCATACTGAATTGTATATTTTAAACAAGTGAACTGTATGTACAATTTTTTTTGTGAATTAAATCTCAATAAAGCTATTATTATAAAAAAACAAGTGAGAATTCTTGTTTAGTTGCTTTTAGTATACGTATTTCTTTGCCAATAAATGAATTAAAAAGTAAAAATACAAACTGTAGGTACAACAAACCACCTTGCAAATTTAAAGAGTGGCTAACTCAAGGGAAGAGGTGAGGCACTGGATTGGGAGGAAAAATGGGATTTGTGTTTGGCTCCATATATTTCCTTACTGTTTGGATTTTTTATCATAAAAATGCATCCCAGTACTGCGTCTGCAATCACGTTTTCTTTTAAAGAAAAACATTAAGGAAATTCATGTAAATTCTGTGAAGAATCATTTCTTAATGACAATTTGAGCTCTTATGTTTCTCTTTTCCTAAAAATGGGAAAACCTGCACAGATTAGTTACAAAAACTAAACTAAATGTATCTTCAGAATTCAAGAACTCTGGACTCAACAGGGACATCCGTTATAATGGAAATAAAGTAAAGAAAGCAGTATCACACTCAGTTTCAGTTAAAAAATAAGTGGGCAATAAAGAAACAACTTTAAAAACCTGTAACTAGGAGCGCCTGGGTGGCTCAGTCAGTTAAGTGTCCAACTCTTGATTCTGGCTCAGGTCATGATCTCACTGTCCTGAGATCGAGCCCCACATCAGGCTCCACACTGAGCATGAAGCCTGCTTGGGTTTCTCTCTCACTCTGCCCCTTCCCTGCTTGCACATGTGCTCTCTCTCTAACAAAACAAAACAAAACAAAACAAAACAAAACAAAACAAAACAAAACAAAACAAAACCCCTATAACTATAAACCAAGATTATCCCCTTTTTACACTCCTTGGCCTAGCAGAAGTGGGAGGAAAGCTAACTTTCCTGGAGGATTAAGCTCTCAGATTGCCAGAATAAGATCAACCAAGATGATCTCACATTCAAAGATGACAAATACTCAAAAAAAAAAAAAAAAAAAGTACTATTAGTGAGAGTTTGTAGATACTGTAATTAACAAATACAGAATTATAAATACATATGAAATGTTTAAGGAAACAGAAGTTGGAATGAGTAAGCAACAAAACACCATCAAAAGGGGCACCTGGGTGGCTCAGCTGGTTAAGCGTCTGATACTTGCTTTTGGCTCAGGTCACGACCTCAAGTTTTCATGAGTTCGAGCCCCCACATCCGGCTCTGCGCCGGCAGCGGGGAGCCTACGTGGAATCCTCTCTGCCCTTCTCTCTCTGCCCCTCCCCCACTCATGCTGTCTCTGTCTCTCTCAAAATAAATGGATAAACTTAAAAAATAAAAAAGCATTAAAAAATTACAAAGTTTAAAAAAGAACCAGCTAGTACTTTAAAAAAAGAAAAATCATCCAAACAAAAAACTCAATGAATAAATAAAGTAGCAGGGAAGATGAAGTTGAAGAGCTATAAAATCTAAAATATTATTCATAATACAACACAGAGATAAAAACATAAGTATGAAAGACAGGTTAAGAATTGTGGAGGATGGAAAAACATCAGCCTATGTCTAATCAAGGTCCCCAAAAAAGGAACAGATATCAGGGGGTAATATTTGAAGCAATAAAACCTAATAATGTTATAGATATGATGAAAGACACGAATCCACAGACATAGGAAGCATGTCTACCGAGCAGGATGAATAAGAAGAAAACCAGACCTGAGTCCCATTATGGTAAAATTAAAGTATTCCAGAGACAAAAAGGGAAATTTTAAAAATTTTCTGAAACAATTTCTTATAAAATTGGGCTTTAAACTACCTTATTAGCTAGCAATTCAATTCCTATATATTTACTCAAGAGAAATATTTACCCACAAAAAGAATGTTATTGGGGCGCCTGGGTGGCGCAGTCGGTTAAGCGTCCGACTTCAGCCAGGTCATGATCTCGCGGTCCGGGAGTTCGAGCCCCGCGTCGGGCTCTGGGCTGATGGCTCAGAGCCTGGAGCCTGTTTCCGATTCTGTGTCTCCCTCTCTCTCTGCCCCTCCCCTGTTCATGCTCTGTCTCTCTCTGTCCCAAAAATAAATAAACGTTGAAAAAAAAAATTAAAAAAAACAAAAACAAAAAAGAATGTTATTTCACAACAGCCCAAAACTAGCAACAACCCAGGTGTCCATCAACAGGTGCGGAATAGAGGCACAATCGCACAAAGGAATGCTACACACAGAAATAAAAAGGGACAAACTGCTGATACAAGCAACCACGTGAATTAGAAACAAAATGAAGAGCAAAAAAAAAAAACAAAACAAAATAAAACAAAAATAACCCAGACACTAAAGAATGTATGCTGTGTAAGTGTATTCATATGAAATCCGTATTAATATGAAGAGTAAAATCCGTTACGCGGTGGCAGAAATGAGAGTAGATGGTAGAGAAGGGTGGTAACTGGCAAAGGGTCCAGGAGAACTAGGTGTGCCAATGGAAATGTTCTTCCCTTCGTCTGACGTGTTAGATACGTAGGAACATACAACAGTCAAATCTCACTTAACACTTAAGATCTATGCATTTCACTGTGTGTCAATTATACCTAAAAAAAAAAAAAATCTTTAGTAAAGGTTGATATGAATTTTAAAAGTCTGAGAGAAAAAGATCACCTACAAATAAAATGGCAGACTGACAGTAAATTCCCCAAAACACCAAAAGCCAGATAGAGCGGAATATCTTTCAAGTGCTGAGAGGCAATCTTAAGAACATATCTTGCAAAACTCTCAGAAATATGGGCAAACTACAAATGTTCTCACATACACAACAACTTTGGGACATTTTTACCCTTTGCTCAGGGGAAAAAAGAAAAAAAATCCTGAAAGGAAGGTTGATATTCAAAGAAGAAATGGTAAGTAAACAAGATTTTTGTAAACAATGCCTATAAAAAATAAAAATAATGTCCAATTTAGGGGGTTTTGCAAAAGAACAGAACTGTAATTCTGGAGATTAACACCACATAACTGAGGGGTAGTGAATCAAAGCTGAACCATTCTAATGATGAAAGATTAACTTTAGATTTTTAACTTTATTCATTTTGAGAGAGAAAGAGTGTGTGTGTAAGCAGGAGAGGGGCAAAGGGAGAGGGAGAATCCCAAAGTGGCTCCACGCTAATGAACCCCGTTAAGACTGTGACCTGAGGGGCACCTGGGTGGCTCAGTCGGTTAAGCATCTGACTTCAGTTCAGATCATGATCTCGTGGTTCGTAAGTTTGAGCCCTGCATCAGGCTCTGTGCTGACCACTCAGAGCCTGGAGCCACCTTCTCTCTCTGCCTCTCCCATGCTCACGCTCTTCTCTCTCTCTCAAATAAATAAACATTTTTAAAAATTGGAAAAAAAAAAAAAAAAAAAAAAAAAAGACTGTGACCCGAGCCGAAATCGAGAGTCGGACATTTAAGTGACTGAGCCACCCAGGCACCCCAACTTTAGATGTTAAATTAAGTGCGTACAGTAAAACTTCAAGAATAATTACTAAAAGTTAGTGTATATAAACTTCTAAACAAGTACAAAAAAGAAAAATGAAAGACACCTTAACAAAATAAAACTTAAGAGTAGAACAAAGGAAAGTTAAATGACACAATTGTAATTTTATATGGTCCTAATGAAGAAGCATCAAAATAAACACGGTAAAAATTGATGGACAAATGGGAAGTTGACAAATACATCATCATACTGGGAGATTAATACATCTGTTGACAGTCCAAACAAAAATTACAAGATACCTAAGACCTAAACAAGTGAACAATTTTTATTTATTGGACATACTTTGAAGCTGCATCTAAAAATTAAAGCATAAAGTCTTCTCAAGCAAATTTTACAAAAATGACCATGTACAAGGCCTTTATGGCTTACGGCTACTCTAAACACATTGCAAAGAATAGGTAGAATATAGACTACACTGTGTAAACCACAATGCAATTAAAAGTCAATAATTATGGGAATGCAAGCTGGTGCAGCCACTCTGGAAAACAGCATGGAGGTTCCTCAAAAAACTAAAAATAGAACTACCCTACGACCCAGCAATTGCACTCCTAGGCATTTATCCAAGGGATACAGGTGTGCTGTTTTGAAGGGACACATGCACCCCCACGTTTATAGCAGCCCTATCGACAATAGCCAAAGTCTGGAAAGAGCCCAAATGTCCACCTATGGATGAATGGAAAAAGAAGATGTGGTATGTATGTATGTATACACACACACACACACACACACACACACACACACACACACACACACACCATGGAGTATTACTCGGCAATCAAAAAGAATGAAATCTTGCCATCTGCAACTATGTGGATGGAACTGGAGGGTATTATGCTAAGTGAAATTAGTCAGAGAAAGACAAAACTCATAGGACTTCACTCATGAGGACTTTGAGACAAAACAGCTGAACATAAGGGAAGGGAAACAAAAATAACAACAGGGAGAAGGACAAAACAGAAGAGACTCATAAATATGGAGAACAAACTGAGGGTTACAGGAGGAGTTGTGGGAGGGGGGAGGGGCTAAGTGGGTAAGGGGAAGTAAGGAATCTACTCCTGAAATCATTGTTTCACTATATGCTAACTAATTTGGATGTAAATTTTTAAAACTAAAAAATTAAATTAAAAAAAGTCAGTAATTAAAAGATAAACCAAAAATCTTCATATATTCAGAAAAGATAAAATACTCTTAACATAATCCTGGGTCAAGGAAGAAATCTTGACAAGAAAAATTAAAGTGACTTAAAACTGAGTAACAGACACTATAAACTTATGGGAACCAATGGAAGAGGTTAACTTACCAAAAAAGTTTACAGCGTGAAATGCTTATAATAAATTATAGAGGCTAAGAATTACTTTGCTAAGCATCCAATTTAAGAACATGAAAAGAACAATAACATAAATCCAGGGAAAGGAAGACAGCAGAGAGCAGAAATTAATGAAATAGAAAACCAGGCTATCAAGAGAGGATAAACAAAAACCGAGGCTGGTGTCTAGAAAAAGCGGATATAATAGACTAATATCAGCAGAATTAGAGAAGGTACAAGTAATTTTAGCAATCACAAAAGTGGATATAATTCTAAACCTATTAGAAATTAAGGATAAAAACATTATAAACAATATTCTGCCCAAATCTGTGAATTAAGGCAAAAGGACTGTTTTTGTAGGACACAATATATGCATTATCCTCTTGGTACTAGGAGCAACTGTTAAAAAGGCAATGCTCTAGGGGCACCCAGCTGGCTCAGCCCAAGGAGCATATGACTCTTGATCCTTGGGGTTTGAACCCCATGTTGGGTATAGAGACTACAAATAAATAAACAAACAAAAACGAACAAACCCAGAATAGGATAGATTATTATTCATCAGTAGGTATCAATAAAATAATAAAGGAATACAAGGGGTGCCTGGGTGGCTCAGTTGCTTGAGCATCTGACTTTGGCTCAGGTCATGATCTCACGGTTTGTGGGTTCGAGGCCCACATCAGACTCTGTGCTGACAGCTCAGAGCCTGGAGCCTGCTTTGGATTCTGCGTCTTCCTCTCTCTCTCTGCCCCTCCCCTGCTCATTCTCTCATTCTCTCTCTCTCTCTCTCTCTCTCTCTCTCTCTCAAAAATAAACATTACAAAAAAATTTTTTAATTATTTAATTTTTAATTATTTAATTAAATAAACATTTAATTATTTATTAAATAAATAAAAATAACATTAAAAATTTTTTTTTGAGGGGCGCCTGGGTGGCGCAGTCGGTGAAGCGTCCGACTTCAGCCAGGTCACGATCTCGCGGTCCGTGGGTTCGAGCCCCGCGTCAGGCTCTGGGCTGATGGCTCAGAGCCTGGAGCCTGTTTCCGATTCTGTGTCTCCCTCTCTCTCTGCCCCTCCCCCGTTCATGCTCTGTCTCTCTCTGTCCCAAAAATAAATAAAAAACATTGAAAAAAAATTAAAAAAATAAAATAAAATAAAATAAAATAAAATAAAATAAAATAAAATAAAATAAAATAAAATAAAATAAAATAAAATAAAATAAAATAAAATAAAATAAAATTTTTTGATTGGTAAATTCAGGGTGCCTGGGCAGCTCACTTGGTTAAGCATCCAACTCTTGATTTCAACTCAGGGCATAATCTCATGGTTCATGAGATTCATGAGTTTGAGCCCCATTTTGGCCTCTGCATGGACAGTGAGGAACCTGCTTGGGATTCTCTCTCCCTCTCTCCGCCCCTCTCCCTGCTCGCTCGTGTGTTCGCTCTCTCTCTCTCACAAAATAAACACTTTAAAAATAAAATAAAATTTGGTAAATGCTTATTCTTAAATGTACCAACTGGCCATCATACTTTCACTATATCCCGAGAAACTATACATCCTTAGGTTTAACCTGTGTTAAATTTCGGTTAGGAACCGAAAATCATTTTGTGATCCAAACTTTTGGTTTCTCATTTTGGGCAGCCAGAAAGAAATGCAAAGCAATCTGTACAGCGATACGAGTTTACCATTACTACGACCACTACTAACTAACATATATACTCACTCATGATGTACCAGGTGCTATGTACTTTTACGTGTATTAGCTCATTTCATCTTCTTAACAACCCTACGAGGCAGGTACTATCACTGTCCCCATTTTACATAGTAGAAAATTAAGGCATAGAGAGTTGAAGTAACTTGTCCAAGATCTCACCCACAAGGAGGAGATTCCAGGGCCCACTGTGTTAACCATTATATACACATACTGCCTAGATTTTAGAGACACCATAAATTATCAGAAGTATAAAGACAGATCAAAAGCTAAAGTCCATTTTTTTCACCTCACAGTATTATCCTATTAATTACCTTAACATTTAAAAACTGACAACAGTTTGTCCTCTAAAAAACAAAGAAGTCAGAAACAATTTTGGTATCTAAATACTTGTATCTTCCTACAATCAAATTATATACTTCCTTGGCTCTCTCCTCCAGCCTCTTTTTTTTAATGTTTTATTTATTTAAAAAAAATTTTTTTTTAAGATTTATTTTTTGAGAGACAGAGCACGAGCAGGGGAGAGGCAGAGAGAGAGAATCCGAAGCAGGCTCCAGGCTCTGAGCTGTCAACACAGAGCCCGATGCAGGGCTCAAACTCACGAACCGTGAGATCATGACCTGAGCCAAAGTCCTGACTGAGCCACCCAGGCGTCCCCAGGCTCTTCTTTCTTAAATGCTAAAAGTTTAAGCTGGGATAAATAAATGCAAAATTCTTTTGTCACCAGCTCTCTGGAATTAAAATCTACAGTAAACACAGAAACATTATAAATCCCTTAAAAACTCAAACTTCATCCAAGTGCCCCTACATGTGATGAGAAGCCTGACAAGCCCCACCTCCGCCAGGTGATGAAAATCAACATCACCAGTTGACAAACCATGATGACAGTATGTGCCCCTGATGACCTTACCAACCCCAGCTGGGTCCCTGCAAGTCCTATCAGACCCCTCCTCCCCCATCTCCTGCCAGTCCCCTCTCCCCAGGCCACTGGGCCCCTCAATTACACCTCCTCAAATTTTCTCAACTCACTCTCTCCAGCCCCACTGCTACTGCCGGAAGTTGAGGTCGTCACCTTTTCTCACCTTGTCTTCAGAGCTGCAGACTAAGACCCTCAAATTCAGACTCTCCATTCTGGCTAGAGCAATGTTTCTGAATCACAGTTCCCATCAAATCACTTCTGATGTTTAAAACCCTTCCACAGAGGGGCCCCTGGGTGGCTCAGTTGGTTGAGCATCCAGACATCGGCTCAGGTCATGATCTCACAGTCTGTGGGTTCAAGCCCCTCAAAAGGGTTTGCTGCTGTCGGCACAGAGCCCGCTTCTGATCTTCTGTTCCCCTCTCTCTGCCCTCCCCAGCTCCCACTTGTGTTCTCTCGCTCTCAAAAATAAATACAACATAAAAAAAATAAAATAACATAAAATCCTTCCACCCAGACAGATCATAAGTCTCCATTCCATAAGTATGGAATACACCGTGTCTTCCTCAAAAGAGGACATTATGGAAGGGGGTGGGAGAGTGATTAACTTTGCAGTGGAGACACCTGACAAATACTACCTCAGCCCAGTGATTAAAGTCAACATCAAAAGAGACTAAGTTATGGGGCGCCCGGGTGGCTCAGTCAGTGAAGCGCCCGATTTTGGCTCAGGTCATGATCTCACGGTTCCTGAGTTCAAACCCTGCTTGGGGCTCTGTGCTGACAGCTCAGAGCCTGGAGCCTGCTTCAGATTCTGTGTCTCTCTCTCTCTCTCTCTGTCCCTCCCCTGCTCATGCTTTTCCTCTCAAAAATAAACAGTAAAAAAAAAGTTTACTTTTGAAAACAAATCCTCCTACAGCTTCTTTATTGTCTTTAGGATAAACCATGGAGTTTCAAGGCCCTATACGATCTGGCCAGCCCTTCTAACCTTTTTTTTTTTTTTTTAAGTTTACTTATTTTGAGAGAGAGCACGTGCATACAAACGACCAGGGAGGGTCAGAGAGAGAGGGAGAGAGACAGGATCCCGAGCAGGCTCCAGGCTGTTAGCCCAGGGCCCAACACAGGGCTCAATCCCACAAACCACGAGAGATCACGACCTGTGCCGAAACTAAGAGCCAGACGCATAACTGGCTGAGCATTTTTACTTGCCCACGTCTTTCCTCTTACCATTTCCTTCTCATTGCAGGTCCCTCACTGTCCTTTCCCACCAGCTAACTCCCATTAGTCCTTCAAGACAGTCCAAGGATTACCACCTTTGGAAAGTCTGCTCTAACTCTCCCAGCCCAGGTGAATGATCCCCCCTTGCTCAATACTCCCAAAACAGTGGGGGTGTACTGGATCTCAGCTCAGACTCTTATTCATGGTCTGCATAAAGCCCCACTGCAGGGCACCTGGCTGATTCAGCCAGGGGAGCCTACAACTCTTGATCTCAGGGGTTTGTGAGTTGAAGCCCTATGCTGAGTGTCGCTATTACTTAAAAGTAAAAAAATCTTAGAAGGAAGGAAGGAAGGAGTGAATGAATGAAAAAGAAAGAAAGAAAGAAAGAAAGAAAGAAAGAAAGAAAGAAAGAAAGAAAGAAAGAAAAGAAAAGAAAGAAAAAGAGGGAGGGAGGGAGGGAGGATGGAAGGAAAGCAAAGACACAGTGCTGTTGGGCAAAGAAAAATGGCTTTGTAAATTATTATTGGTAGTAATTATTATTAGTGACTTTGGGGTCGGTAAGATCTTATTATTAACTCTTACTATATGCCAATATCTGAGCTAATGCACTTTACAATATGTGTGTCCTAAAATACACAAAACAACCTTAACAGAAGTTCTACTCTCTGTTTGAAAAGAGGGGTTAAGGGACAGCTGGGTGGCTCAGATGGCTGAGGTCATGATCTCGCGGTTCGGGAGTTTGAGCCCCGTGTCAGGCTCTGTGCTGGCAGTGCAGAGTCTGTTTTGGATCCTCTGTCCCCTTCTCTCTCTGCTCCTTCCCCACTTGCATTCTTTCTCAAAAATACATAAACATTTAAAAAAAAAAAAAAAAGGAGCGGTTAAGTGACTTGCATTCAAGCACGACACTGGTCAGGATCTGAGCTCACACCTGAGACTAAATCCCATCTTAGCCACCTTGCTCCCGAGTGACGAACACCGTGTCACCGACCCCCGCTGAAAAATGGAGAGTAATGCCTTCCTTGTGCCCAGGTTTCTACGAGCATTAGAAAGGGCACATCTTACATAGCTGGTGTCCACTGGAGCAGCTGTCCTCTTCTGTGTCCCCTGTGAGACCGAGGCCCTCATTGAGACCTCTGTGTGTCTTCGCTGTCTGGCACACAAAAGCTAAGCTAAAATGCATACAGTAACAAGTCAGGTGGCCAAGTCACGGAAAGCTCTAGAAAGGGAGCGGCGTGCGCTCCATTCCCCATCACCCAGCAGTCCGCACTGACGAGGAGGGCAGCCAACAGGCTGGAAAGCTACTCTTGCAGCTCGGGCCTCTGGAAGGCATCCCTCCCGCTCCCCGCTTGCTCCGGTCTCCCCAACGGGGCTCGATTCCCTAAGGGCACAAGCTGCCCCTGAGGACAGGCCAGTCCACACATGCCACGATTCACGTATTTCAAGCTGACCTCAGCACTGGCTGCATCAGTGTCCAGTAACCTGAGACCACCCAACGCCTGTTCTATGTCCCTTTCCTGATTCCCAAGAAGGAAGTTCGAGCCTACCCAAATGCTGCTGAAGTAAACACTGTCTACACTAGCAACTGAATTTGTGCACTCAGTTTATTTTTCTTCTCATGCCCCTGATCTACAGGTATCCTGGATTCAGAATCAGTCTTCTCTAGAAAAATACAAATCCTTTTCTTCAATGCTATCGATTTAACTAACTCGTCATTTAACACCAATGTAGTATCACCACACAGAAGCCTTAAAACAAAGAGAGACAAAACAGTTCAGAGACCAATTAATTTCATAGTGAAAATGTTTTATGCTCAGGGACCCCTATTCCTCTTTTAACCTTATTCCACCAATAATGTCACAGAAGCAAGACGGCACTAATGTGTCACCGCCAGGTACTCCAAGAAGGAAACGCCCTTCAGCCACAGTCTAACAGTGATGTACCACCATTTAAAAAAATCCAGGGTCGTGGTGGGCTGATCCCATGACAGAACATTCCCGGCATCCTCACCGCGTCTCCAGGGACCACGGAAACGTCAACTACCGAACTGCCAGCTGAAGACACATCTCTGAAAGTACACACGTTACAAGAACTTCCTTAGGAAGAGCAGAGTTAGGAAAAAGAGAACGAACACAGGATTCTTTCCAAAAGTCTAGCAGAGCAGAATGTAAGAAATGGGTACAGAAGGGCCGCCTGCGGGGGGCTCAGTCGGTTGGGCATCTGACTTCGGCTCAGGTCATGATCTCACGGTCCGTGAGTTCGAGCCCCGCGTCGGGCTCTGTGCTGACAGCTCGGGGCCCGGAGCTGCTTCGGATTCTGTGTCTCGCTCTCTCTCTCTGCCCCTCCCCTGCTCACACCCTGTCTGTCTGTCTCTCTCTCTCTCAAAAATAAATTTAAAAAAAAGTGGGTACATGGGGCGCCTGGGTGGCTCAGTCGGTTAAGCGTCCGACTTCAGCTCAGGTCACGATCTCTCAGTCCACGAGTTCGAGCCCCGCGTCAGGCTCTGGGCTGATGGCTCAGAGCCTGGAGCCTGTTTCTGATTCTGTGTCTCCCTCTCTCTCTGCCCCTCCCCCAAAAATAAATAAACGTTGTCCCAAAAATAAATAAACGTTGAAAAAAAAATTAAAAAAAAAAAGTGGGTCCCAAAAATAAATAAACGTTGAAAAAAAATTAAAAAAAAAAGTGGGTACAGAAAAAGTAGCCACCAAAAATGTTGACAAACGTGTACTGTCAATGAGTTTAGGCTTTCTGAAGAGCCGTTTGGCAAAGTTTACCACAGCCTCTAGCAATCTATCCTGAGACAAAAGACTCGTCTACAAAGTTGTTCATCAAGTGCCGCTAAAATCGGCAATAAATTGGCAACAGCTCACACGTCCAACAACAAGAGACTCCCGGGGAAGTCTGGGACGGCCACACAGCGGAAACCAGGCGCGGTCAGAGCTGCAGAAGCGCACCGAGTAACGTGGGGAAACAGAGTGGAAGAGCGGACCGTGAAGAAGACAGGGTATTACAGAATCGCCCGCCAGGGCGGCTCACGGCCAACTGAAATCAACCGCAACTACCCGGCGCAGCTCGGTCCCCAGAGCGCCGGGCGGAGGGGCTGGGGGCCGGCCCTCCCCGGGGGCTCCGGTAACCCCCGTGCTCACCTCTACCGCCCACGGGGCTGCGCTCTCCCGGGCCGGTCCCCAAGGTCAACAATTAAGAAGTATAAAGGATACTGGTTTCCTCAAACCAGAAAACTGCCTTCTTCCTCTCGAGTCTCACGGGGCCAGGGGATCCTGACAGTTCAAAGCTACGGGGGAAGCTTAACGGAAGAAGGAATGAAGAGCCGATCTTTTGACGGAGTGAAAAACAGCACATGGGTCAGATTTTTTTTAACTGACAGAATTATTACTGACTCCTCTACAACTAATCCAGATTGGTGAGGATTTTATTAGATTCCGGCCTCCACGATCTCTTTACAGTGCCTCATCCCCCTGAAAAACCGTTGGGCGTTTCTGGTCCCACACACACTTTAAAGGGCGCACTGCTGGCACCATGACAGGAGTAGAGGACGCGTGACTTCGGGCCTCGATGCCGTCAGGCTAATCAGACCCAAGAGCAGAGTCAAAAGGGGCCAGGTTCCAGAAAGCACAGAACCAAACCGAAACGAAGACTTGTCGGTGCGTTTTTAAATAGGAAGCAGGGAATTCCTCTCTTTCCGACATATAACGATATGCAAACAACTTGCTAATAGGCTTTTTTGGGGAGGATACCTTCTCGTTCCTGTCAGCAATGATCTCATATTGTATATGTAGTCTGAAGCTTCAACTATTACTGTTCTAACTCAAATAGTAACCCCTATATAAAAATAAACCACGTTATATCCCAGAAGAACTTGGCAATGTCACAATATACAATTTTACTGGTTGTTTTCTTTTGAAAACAAACCCGCGCCAATTCATAGGATTATAATTTACACAAGTGAAACCATATTAAGGAAACTTCTATCCTTAATATTACACTTGAAGATGAAAATTACCATACAATTTCTTCATTAGCATACCAATCTGGTAATAACACACTTTCACAATGGCAAAAACCCAGATGCTGTCAGTTTCTTAATACTAGTCACCGAAAAGGTACATCTCTTTTCTTCTTAATTTAGAACAGGTTGAAAAGTCAATTTTATTATACAACACAAGAAAAGAACTTAATTTCTGCCCCAAAAGTAACGTAGGCAAAAGTTCAAATTTCCATATTTGTTAAGAAGATCACTTACAAATCACAACAAATACCACCTTGCACATCAAGCTCTTAGTTATTGTATCAAAAAGCGGCACCATGTGAACATTCAGCAGAACCTATAAACACACCTACAGAGAACCTACTAAGGGAACTGGTTCATCACATGGGCTCGGAGCTCAAACTACCATCAGTTAAGATAACAATCCTGAGTTAGAATGCCAGTTCTGCCACTTACAAAGTTTAAGACACTGGAAAAGTTTCTTGGAAGGAAGGCTTTATTTATTTATTTTTTTCTCATCTGGAAAAAAAGCAGTTAAAAAGAATTTCTACCTGGAAGTGAAAGAATTAAATGAGACAATATATGTAAGGTGCTCGGCTAAATGTCTTGGCTCACCCTGAGGACTCTATTTACCAAATAACTGATTACTCTTATCATTAAAGTCAAGTGTTGGAAGTCAGACCAGAAAAAACAGAACAGAACAACAAACCTAAAAATAACTGAACATAATTTCCCTTCATGCTTCTTGGCCATGGCTGTCTTTTACCCTTCCGAACGTTGGC
Organism: Felis catus; assembly: GCF_018350175.1. Taxonomy (NCBI): domain Eukaryota; kingdom Metazoa; phylum Chordata; class Mammalia; order Carnivora; family Felidae; genus Felis; species Felis catus. The sequence goes on along the minus strand of NC_058373.1, from coordinate 144,331,455 downwards.
CTAGGCCCGAAGTGGCTTGTTCAGATGGCAGTAACTTCCTCACCAAACTTTCAGCTTCCTTCCTTTGCTTCCAAATCCAAATCTGTCCCATAAACACAACAGCAAGAAAGATCTCTCCTATGCTGTCCACGTGCTACTACTCCGCATTAGCTTGCGAGAATTTCTCCAAAATTCACGCAAGCTCAAAAACTGTCTTAGACTATTAAAGCTCCAAAGAACCTCACAGATGGAGCTTGCTTAATTTGAGGAAACCACACTCTAGAGACATGAAGCGCCTTGCCCGCGGTGATCCAGTGTCAAAGCTGTCTTCAAGGCAAGCTCCCACCCCTACTTCAGCCTCGTGTTTTCTCAGCCACACTTGATTACACTCAGTCCAGACCTTTCTTGTTTAAGTAGTAAGCATAATTCCTTGTCTGGGTACTCTGTGGAAATTCCCAGGAGTTTCTGGTAAAACAAAGCGAGCTTCTCGGTTGTTGTTAATTTTGTCTGACATTAGAAGAGCCAATATAAAAATGGAAGACTTAGGGGTCCTAACGACCCTGGTGCCCAGCTGTTTATGGACGCTGATGGGATGAAGATCTACTGATCTACTTGTCTGACAGTAGAGACCTCATAACTTTCTATCAACAAAATATACGTGTTCATACACAAGTAGCTGGTTCGGTAATTCATCCAAATATTTATGGAGATCCTAGGTAAAACACTTTTTTAAACCAAATGAAAAGCCCAATAAGCCAACAGAAAAGTGGGCAAAGAAGATATTTCCTAGAGAAAGCAGCTTCCTTGCAGAAGAATTTCAAACAATCTATATAAATACTCCCTTCCTCCAGGAGGTGGAGATTAATTCCCTCCACTTGAGTGTGGACTGTACTTAGTTAACTTAATTTCAAAGAACAGAGCATGCAAGTGGACTGGGGTAACGACAGCACAGAACCCGCTAAACATCACTTGGGTCCAGTAATCAAAGTTAACACCGCCAGTGAGAGGTCAGGATTATAGCACATATACTGCCCTCCAACTCCAATATGATGAAATTCAAAGGACACTTTATCTCTGTAGATTCTGCCATAATCCCAGTCTAATCATAAAAAAAAGGTCAGATAAATTGAGGGATATTCTACAAAATACTGGACCCAACTAGAACCCCTCAAAACTCTCAAGATCATGAACCAGGAAACACTGAAAACCTGTCACAGACCAGAGGAGGCTGAGAAGGCAGGACATGCAATGTGGTAGCCTGGATTGGATTCCAGAGCAGAAAAAGCACATTAATGGGAAAACCAGTAAAATGTGGACAAAGTCTGAAGTTTGGTTAGTAATAGTAATGTCCCAATGTTGGCTTCTTAGTTTGCATAGTGTAATGTAACAGTTATGTAAGATGTTAACACTCGGGGAAACTGGGTGAGGGGGTCTCACAACGTACAGTATTCAGCAAGGTGGGGGGACTGGTGGCTTCTCCCTTGCTGAGAAAGTAACACTCTAAAAACTCCCAGAATTAGGGCTCTTGGGTGACTTGGTCAGTTGAGCATCCCACTCTTGACTTCAGTTCATGTCAAGATCCCAGGGTTGTGGGATCGAGCCCCGCATCGGGGCTGTGCGCTAAGTGTGGAGGCTGGTTAGGACTCTCTCACTCTCTCTCTCTCATTCTCTCTCTCCCCCCCCCCACTTGCATGCACTCTCTCTCGTTCTAAAATTTAAAAATTAGGGGCACCTGGGTGGCTCAGTCAGTTAAGCGTCTGATTCAGCTGAGGTCATGATCTCCCCGTCCATGAGTTGGGAGTCCCACATCAGGCTCTATGCTGCAGCCTGGAGTCTGGAGCCTGCTTCAGATTCTGTGTCTCCCTCTCTCTCTGCCCCTCCCCAACTTGTGCTCTGTCTCTCAAAGAATGAATAAATGTTAAAAACATTTTTTTAATAAAAATAAATAAAATTCCCAGAATTAGAACCATAAACATGAAAAACATCAAAACTACAGCTTGCAACTCTTTTTTTAAATTTGAGAGCACGCACACGTGCGTGCCAGCCATGCAGAGAGAGAGGGAGACCTACCATAAACAACACAAGAGGAAAACATAAATCCAGAGACTAGACACACATCAGCGTCCATCACTACGATAAGGACCGTTTTTGCAAACATATCTTCAAAAATCTTTTTCACAGGTCTCTACTCCGTGTATGTTTGGGTCTAGAATCAATGTAAAGAAATTATAAGGGAAGAAAAACAAGACAAGACTTGAGTAATCTTTTGTTATTTTTCTTAATAATCTGAGCAAAGTGAATTCAACGAATGAAAATGATGTATTTCCACTCAGATGAATGAGTTCACCAAGAAACAACTCACACAAGCTTAACCTTAATTTTAGAATCCACAAATATTTTTTCGTCATGTTTTCTTTTATACACACCACCAATGGGAGGGAAAGAAAAGACAAAACAAAAGGAAATACCTATTGATTAACTACTATGTGCCAGGAGTGTTCACAAACCTTAGCTTGAATTCATCGCAACCTTCTGAAAGAGATACCAAAGCCAGTTCTTAAAAAGCGGAAAATCATAAAAACATAGGAAAGTGTCATGATAAAGTGAAAAACACAAACTACAAACTTGCCACAGGAAAGGCACCGAGAGGAAGGAATACCAATGAGCTTCACGAAAGGAAAATAATGTCTGAACGTGAACCATCCAAGCTTCCTGACATTCTGAAGTACAACAGCTAAGATACTCCTTTGGAAGCCAGTGTCAACACATCCAGAAGAAACGAGTAAAAATGGTTGTCTCCAGGGAGGGAAAATGAAGGCTAAGAATGCGGGAGAAGTCTCCTTTCACTGTATGTAGGCTTCTGCATGTTTGAATTTTGTGCCACGTACCTGTATTACCTATTCAAATATACATGTTTTTTAAGTCCACCACTGCCACTCCCGCCGCTGCCACCTAGCCCCTGACACTTCCCCCTTTTCTCCCTGGAGACCCTTCTTGACCCTAGTTCTGAAGCCCAAAAAGGCATAGGAGGGGGTGAGACAGGGGAGAGACATTATGGAGAGACAGGGGTGGAGTTGAGTGGGCACGGGGGGGCGGGGGGGAACACCCTCTGTGCTGGTTCTTGACCCAAGAGTACACAAGCAGCTTCCAAAATGTATTTATACCACCCCCGAGCGGGGGCAGGGAAGGAAAAGTCAACCACAGGCCAAGAGGTGGTGAGATCAAGACCAACCATTACAAATCGCACAGATCAGTCTTGATCACCTCCCTCTGCCGGGGAGCACACCCCTCTCTCTAGGCCCCCCACACCACAGAAGGCGTGTGCTGTCTGCACCCCAGAGACATTATAAGGCACGACTCAATGACTACATGACTAGCTCAAATGAGAACCAAATCTTTACTTACTCTTTACCCAAGTGCCCGACTCAAAACGGAATCCATATTGTACGTGACGGTCACAAACATCACAAGTCTTTTAAGAATTAAGGAATAACGCTATAACATTCAGCAGCGATTTCCTAATAGCTTTGTGATCCACGCTTCCTTGAAATCTTGCAGACACGCACCCTTCCCATTTTATGGGCACAGTTATGCATTCTCAGTACATTTATTATTTATCAATAATAACATTTTCGCCAACCCTGGAAGACAGAAAATGTTAAAGAAGGTGCCTCTTGATGTATCTATCAAAAAAATCTCAGCTGGGAGTTCTAGGTAATAAAAACAGAATATGCTGGGAACAGCTGGCTGGCTCAGTCAGAGGAGTGTGGCTCTTGATCTCAGGGTCGTGAGTTCCAGTCCCACGTTGCGGGTGGAGACTGCTTATATACATAACATTTTAAAAATAAGTAATAAAAACGGAATGTGCTAGAAAGAAATGCAGTTTGAAGAAGTGTCACCCAAATCAGGGTCTCAATGAAAGGACACAAGATACTTAAACACAAATATTTAAATACAGATGCAGGACAGTACAACAATACTTGAAGGGAACCGTTCAGAAGGACACACAGATGCGCGAGCTTACTGTGTGCAAGAAACGGACACAGTACAATCACGTAAAACACTCAGGCAAAGGTCTGAGAAATCTGGTCGCTGCCACAAGACGGCAGAGTAGGGGAGAGGGAGGCTGTACTTCCCTTCTCTGAACGCCTCCTTCCGTCCAGGAAAAGGGACAAGGGAGGCCCCAGGTATCCCCGGCCAGCCGTTCTTTAATAATGCAGCGAACATTCACCTGGGTTAGGAGAGCAGTCTGGTGTAACAGGATGAAGTCCCAGCTCTGCCCAGACCAAAGGAGACTCCTCTAATGTCCCCAGGCCTCAGTTTTCTCTCTCTCTCTCCCCGCCCCCCTCCTGTAAAAATGGAGGACACAAGCCCTTCCTTACAGCGATTAAATAAAACAGCATTTTAAAACAGTAGCAAAGGTCCTAGTACATATGAGGAGCTTAAAATAATCGATCCAGACATGAAAACTAGATTTAATCACAAGGATGCTTTTAAGAGTCTAGTTACAACGCTTTCGTCTAAAGCGGACCTAGCCATTCCTACTTATTCCAGCCAACTCAGCGTAAAGATCTCCAGTGTAAGCTTCTCAAAAGGTCTACTGATAGAACTCAGGCAACAGCCACAAGAAGTCAGATGCGTGCAGCTTTCTAAATAATTAGGGAACCCATTTTTTCACAAGTATGTTTACTCATATCAACCATATTTATCCACTCCAGTCTCCCCCATTAACGGCAATATTCAAATTTACCATCGAATTATTCTAACCAACCACGTCAATTTATTGTGCAAAAATGATAGTTCCATCAACTGCTAGCAAGTTAGGAGTTAACTAACTATATCTATCTATCTATCTATCTATCTATCTATCTACCTATCTATGAGAAAGAGAGAGAGAGGAGGCTCAGGTCATGATCTCGCAGTTTGTGAGTTCAAGCCCCGGGTCAGGCTCTGTGCTGACAGCTCGGAGCCTGGAGCCTGCTTTGGATTCTGTGTCTCCCTCTCTCTCTGCCCCTCCCCCACTCATTCTCTCTCCCTGTCTCTGTCTCTAAAATAAACATTAAAAAAAAAATAACACCAAAGAACAGACTATTTAAGAACTACATTTAAAAGAAAAAACAGGGGCGCCTAGGTGGCTCAGTCAGTTAAGCGTCTGACTTCAGCTTAAGTCATGATCTCATGGTTCGTGGGTTCGAGCCCCGTGTCGGGCTCTGTGCTGACAGCTCAGAGCCTGGAGCCTGCTTCAGATTCTGGGTCTCCCCCTCTCTCTACCCCTCCCCCGCTCACACTCTGGGTCTGTCTCTCAATAATAAATAAACGTTAAATTAAAAAAGAGAGAGAGAGAGGGAGAAACAAGTGGGGGAGAGTGCCAGAAGGGAGGGGAGAGAGAGAGAGAGAGAGAGAGAGAGAGAGAGAGAGAGAGAGAGAGAGAGAATCCTAAGCAGGCTCCACACTCAGTGCAGAGCCCAATACAAGGCTCGATCCCATGACCATGGGATCATGACCCAAGCTGAAATCAAGAGTTGGATGATTCACCTCAAGAGCTGGACAATTCACTGACTGAGCCACCCAGGAGCCCCAGGAATTAACTTCAAAAAATAAAAACAAGCACATTCTCATTAAGATATCTGGGTGTCTCCAGGGCGCATGGGTGGCTCAGTTGGTTAAGCGTCTGACTTCAGCTCAGGTCATGATCTCACGGTTCATGGGTTCTGTGCTGACAGCTCGGAGCCTGGAGCCTGCTTAGGATTCTGTGTCTCCCTCTCTCTCTGCCCCTCCCCTACTCACGATCTCTCTCTCTCAAAAATTAATACACATTAAAAATTTTTTTTTAAAAAGATATCTGGAAATCTCCAAGCTGAGCGTGAAGACAGCTTAAGATTCTCTCTCCTCCCCTCCCTCCCTCCCTCCCTCTGCCCCTCGTCTGTGTGCACACACTCTCTCAAAAAAAAAAAAAAAAAAAAAAAAAAAGAAAAGAAAAGAAAAGATCTGGATTCTATTATGAGTCCAAGTGTCAGTGCCTCATTCAGCAATTACTATTGAGAAGATAACTGAACTATTCAGTGCAAGGGCAAACCATCGAACATTCGATGACTAGGACTGACAACTCTGAAATGAGTCCCACACTGTTGAAACATCTCAGGAAAGCTGTTCCTAACTTGGCTGTAAGGAACCCACAACTCCAATGAGGACAAATGGAGCCCAGTCACCTCCAGGACTATTTCTTCCTATACAACAGCTACAGAATAACCAATCACTTGCAAAAATATAGAAACATCAAAAAGTACCCAGGACTCAGTTTCCTCATCTGTAAAATTAGAGACGTAGACGTGTACTCTAGAGTTCATGTGATAGACAAATGAAAGGGCATAATCCTGCCCACCATGTTTTGAAGTCTGACCTCCCTTTCCCACTATCCAGAGAAATGCTGTTTTGTTTTGTTACAAATGTGTGTGGTAAGGTTTGTAAAATTTGTGGGTTTTTTACCCACTTCCCCCTGAAACTTAATACACTGACTGAATAATAGACTAATCCTAGTCATTAAACATTGCTGATTACTGTGATTGTTCAAACTCTCTCTTCTTTCTTTCTTCACTGTCTTCATATACAACTAGGCTACCCAGGGATACCTGGGTGGCTCAGTTGGTTAAGTGTCCAACTCTTGGTTTCAGCTCAGGTCATGATTTCACAGTTTATGACATTGAGCCCCACGTTGGGCTCTGCACTAACAACACAGAGCCTGCTTGGGATTTCCCCCACTCACGCACTCTCTCCCTCTCTCTCAAAATAAATACATAAACTTTAAAAAAAAAAAAAGGAGAAACCACACAAATGTCTATCAACTGATGAGCAGACAAATAAGGTAAATATGGTATATCCACACAACAGAACTCTCCACCAATAAAGAGGAATGAAGGACTGAAATATGCTGTAACACGGATGAACCTAAAAAGTACTACGTAAAACAAAGCCAGTAACAAAGGATCACCTGTGATATGATCCTGTTATATGTAATGTGAATAAGCAAATCCAGACACAGAAAACAGACCGGCAGTTGCCTATGGCTGGGTGTTGGGAAAAAAGGGGAGTGACTACTAGGAGGTTTGGAGTCTCTTTCTGGATGAAAACATTCTAAAAGAGCTATAATAATGGATGCACAACTCTGTAAATATATTAAAATCACTTAATTGTACACTTCAAATGGGCATATATGATTTATATTTCAATAAAGCTGTTATTAAAAAAAAAATAAAAAACCCTCGGGGCACCTGGCTGGCTCAGTCAGTACAGCATTTGGCTCTTAAACTCAGGCTTGTGAGTTCGAGCCCCACATTAGGTACTGAGATTACTTAAAGGTAAAAGCTTTGGGGTACCTGGCTGGCTCAGGCTCAGAGTGTGTGACTCCTGATCTCACCGTCATGAGTTTGAGCCCATGATGGCCAAAGAGCCTACTTTAAAAAAAAAAAAAACAAAAAAGCAAAAGAACAAAAACCAAACGAAAAAACCCAGAAAACAAAAATAAAGTATCATGTCTGCACTTATTCTCAAGGAGTCCCCAAAAAGGTAGTACATATAGAGAGGGGGAGGGTTAAGACCTTAGCCCTCTTTAGGGGGGAAAAAAAATAGACTTACTTGTCTAAAAAATGTCTTTGTCTCCACACTTCACATACACAGTCTGGCAGAATCCTAGACTGGAAGAAACACTCCTTGCATCTGAAGGCACTGTTCCACTGTCACCTGCATTACGGTGTCATGGTGATTCACATTCCATCGTCATAACCTGATTTGTTCCCTCTGGAAGATTTTGGGATCCACTCTATTCTCACTGTTCTGAAACCTCATGGTGATGTACCGGTTTATATTTTCTTTTATTCCCTGTCCTGGGCACTCAGTGTATCTGTTCAATCCAGAGATTTATGACCTTCGGTCGGAGAAAATGTTTAAATGTTAATTTAATCACTGTTCCTTCTCCATTTTCTTTTTCGCTTCTCTCTGGAACACCTAGTAATTCAGAGGTTGGATCTCGTGAACCCATCCATTAACTCTGATATACTCTTTTCTGTTTTGTTTTGTATTCATCGTTAATTATTAACATTATGCCATAATAGCTTTAATTATCTCTCTCTTGTGCCTGCCCTCTCTATATATACACACACACACAACCATTTGAAAAATGCAGACGTCGTAACGCTGAACTCCTTCAGTATGTATCTCCCAGGAATAAAGACATTCGGCTACATAAACACAGTGCCATTATCGTACTTTGGAAAAACTGATATTAATCATCACTTAAAACACAGTCCATATTCACGTTTCCACACTTCCTCCTCCCACTTTAAATGATATCTGTCAATCAAGGCTCCAATCAAGGCCCTGGCATTGTCCAGTCTCCTTTTCATCTGTCTTTGCCTACTACTTTCTAGATTTCCTCAGTTTCCTATTGAAAAATTTCCCTACTATTCTAATTTTCCAAGAGTTTCTTCTTGTCTTCTGAATGGTTGCTTATTTTACCCCATCCTATTTTTGTATCATGAATGTAACACCCTCTTTCAGTTCTTTAAGCCTCTTGCTTTGAATTTTTTTAAATTACTTTCCAAGTATTTTTTAAATGTTTTAATTTATTTATTTTTGAGACAGAGGCAGAGAGAGAGAGAGAGACAGAGCATGAGGGGAGGAGGGGCAGAGAGAGGGAGACACAGAATCGGAAGCAGGCTCCAGGCTCTGAGCCGTAAGCACAGAGCCTGACGTGGGGTTCGAACTCACGAGCCGCAAGATCACGGCCTAAGCCGAAGTGGGATTATTAACCGAGTGAGCCACCCAGGCACCCCAAGTCTATTGTAAGGAAAGCTTGAACTTTCCTTCTGCAACTTGCATTTCCTGTTTCTTTAGTTTCTTTTTATCTATTTGTGTTAGATTGCTAGAGGCTTCCTTCATGTGTATGATGATCCCTGAAAGAAGGAAGTACTAACCAAAAAGTAGGCTTTACGTTCCTGTGCACAGATGGAGCTTATTAAGTAGCAAGACTTGCCCACGGTGTGATCACACGGGGACCTAACTGTTTCACTAAGGGCCGTGGTAGATTGTGTTCTCTACAGTTGACCTCATTATGCCCATCTCATATGATCTTCTTACAGTGCAGCCAACCGAACCACTTACTTTCAAGAGGCGAGGTCCAAGTTCTCTTCCCCTCGAACCTGGGCAAATTTGTGACTGCAGCAGAAATGACAAGACTAAGTCAAGGAGATGAAACATTCTGCCTGCCTGGTTCCCGTGAGACACGTATCACTGGACAGTCCAGGTAAGCAAGCAGAGCGCCCTGAAGCGGCAGCACAAACGACTCCCCACACAGAAACCTCCTGCAGAGGCCCTGACACCACGTGGAGAGAGAGGAGTCCAGCCACCACCACCCCCCCACCCCACTGCACGACCCGCCTCACCTGCGCCGTGCCCACCACTCCCGCAGCTCACCACCTGACTGCAACCGCAGAAGTGACCTGGGCCAGAACCACCGAGTCCAGCCACCCTCAACTTCTTGCCCCAGAGAAACCATGCACTTATTCTAAGTCAGTTACTTGGGGGGGGGGGGGGGGGGGTGGTCATTTTCAGGCAGCAAGAATAGGGAGACAGATTTTGGCACCTGGAAGTGAGATGTTGCTATTACAAAAACCTAAAGCACATGGTACTACTACTGGCTTCCTGGTGGCAAGGACAAACTGGAAGGTCTTGAGGAGGTCGTTAGAGAAGGCCTCAATGAGGAGACTAGCAGTAAAGGTTTGATGAAAAGGAAGAAAAATATGACCGTACATGGAGAAGAGGAGACCCTTGTTAATGGAGTGGTGGAAAACAGGAAGTGCACCCAACAAACTCGGTGATCCACTTGAGATTTCCAGGGAAAATACTGTGGGTGCTGCCCAGCTTCTTCACACCGCCTAAGACAAAGTGAGAGGAGAGAAGGAGGGGCTGGGGAACAAATTGTTAAAAATAAAGGCGTCAGGATTTGCTGGGATCAAAAATACGACTATTTCTTATCCCTAGCCTTCCTGAAGGCAAAACAATTCTCAAAAGAAGAAATGGCTATAGGTTGAAAGATCAAATCCAGTTTATGCTGGAAAAGTTTTTTAAAGCAATCCCCATCAAACTAACACCAGTATTCTTCACAGAGCTAAAACAAACAATCCTAAAATTTGTATGGAACCAGAAAAGACGCTGAATAGCCAAAGCAATCCTGAAAAGGAACACCAAAGCTGGAAACATCACGATCCTGACTTCAAGACGTACTACAAAGCTGTAATCATCAAGACAGTATGGTACTGGCACAAAAACAGACACTCAGATCTATGGAACAGAATAGAGAACCCAGAAATGGACCCACAAATGTATGGCCAACTAATCTCTGACAAAGCAAGAAAGAATAGCCAATGGAATAAAGACAGTCTCTTCAGCAAATGGTGCTGAGAAAACTGGACAGCAACATGTGGAAAAATGAAACCTGGACCACTTTCTTACACCATACCCAAAAATAAACTCAAAATGGATGAAAGACCTAAACGTAAGACAGGAAGCCACCAAAATCCTAGAGAAGAAAGCAGGCAAAAACCCCTTTGACCTCAGCCACAGCAACTTCTTACTCGACACGTCTCCGGAGGCAAGGGAAACAAAAGCAAAAACGAACTACTGGGACCTCATCAAAATAAAAAGCTTCTGCACAGCAAAGGAAACCATCAGCAAAACTAAAAGGCAACAAACAGAATGGGAGAAGATATTTGCAAATGACACTTCAGATAAAGGGTTAGTATCCAAAATCTATAAAGAACTTATCAAACTCAACACCCAAAAAACAAATAATCCAGTGAAGAAATGGGCAGAAGACATGAATAGACACTTCTCCAAAGAAGACATCCAGATGGCCAACCGGCACGTGAAACACTGCTCAACATCACTCATCATCAGGGAAATACCGATCCAAATCACAAGGAGATACCACCTCACACCTGTCAGGATGGCTAACATGAACAGCTCAGGCAACAACAGATGTTGGCGAGGATGCAGAGAAAGAGGATCTCTTTTGCACCGCTGGTGGGAATGCAAACTGGTGCAGCCACTCTGGAAAACAGTACTGAGGTTCCTCAAAAAATTAAAAATAGAACTACCCTATGACCCAGCAATTGGACTACTAGGTATTTATCCAAGGGATACAGGTGTGCTGTTTCAAAGGGGCACATGCACCCCCATGTTTATAGCAGCCCTATCGACAACAAAGTACGGAAAGAGCCCAAATGTCCATCAATGGATGAATGGATAAAGAAGATGTGGGATATACATACAGTGGAGTATTACTTGGCAATCAGAAAGAATGAAATCTTGCCATTTGCAACTACGTGGATGGAACTAGAGGGTATTAAGCTAAGTGAAATTAGTCAGAGAAAGACAAATATCATAGGACTTCATTCATATGAGGAATTTAAGATACAAAACAGATGAACATAAGGGAAGGGAGCAAAAACAATATACAAACAGGGAGGGGGACAAAACATAAGAAACTCTTAACTGAGGATTGCTGGAGGGGTCGTGGGTGGGGGGATGGGCTAAATGGGTAAGGAGCATTAAGGAAGACGCTTGTTGGGATGAGCACTGGGTGTTACACATAGGGGTTGGATTACTGGAATCTACTCCTGAAATCATTATTGCGCTATAAGCTAACTAACTTGGATGTAAGTTAAAGAATTAAAAAATAAAAAAGAGAGGAAAACTTTTCTAAAACCTCAAAAAGATGCAAGAAGGTTTCAACTCATATTTCAAACAGACCAGGGGGCTGCCTCCACACCCAATGTGGGATCAAACTCACGACCCCGTGATCAACTGACAGATGCTCCACCAACTGAGCCAGACAGGCACCCCTACAATCTGACTTGGATTCAACTTCTATCAAGAGATGGAATCTACGTTACCCTCCCCACCTTGAAATGTGAAAAAAGACGTGTGCCCAGTCCATTCTGCTTCAGCCACCATGTGACAATGATCTGAAAAGAAACCCAAGCCAGAACTGTCCAGCTGAACCTTTCCTAAATTCTGACCACTAGAAACTGTGACAACTAATAAAATGTTGTTTTATTTTTTTTTTTAATTTTTTTAACGTTTTATTTATTTTTGAGACAGGGAGAGACCGAGCATGAACAGGGGAGGGTCAAAGAGAGGGAGACACAGAGTCTGAAACAGGCTCCAGGCTCTGAGCTGTCAGCACAGAGCCCGACGTGGGCCTCGAACTCACGGACCGCGAGATCATGACCTGAGCTGAAGTCGGCCGCTTAACCGACTGAGCCACCCAGGCGCCCCTAAAATGTTGTTTTAAAGCAACAGTAATGGCAACATTAACTTGAATACACGGTGACAACTGGCAAGACTTGACATTTATATCTGGACCACTTTCCTTCCAAAGAATCTTCTAACCTGCTGCCTCTAGGGTATAAGCTAGGCTGTGAAAACTGGCTTCTCACCATTGGACACGCAAGCTTTCACTTAAATCTGTGCACCTCCCCACACTCCCACCTCTGGTCTCATCCATCCTTCCCTCTTCAAATGTAGTGCCCCTCTACTCCAAACTCTGCCAAGAATAAATCTGTCCTCTGCTGGGACAGGAGAGGGGCAGGTGCCGGGCTCTGGGAGTGAAGCCCGAATCCGAGGATTTAAGAACTTCCCACAGACGTTCAGTCCGCCCTCTGGTTCATCCCATCCACGCCACCCATGCCATCCGCGCCCAGTTCACCCCACTCGCGTTGGTTCAGCCCATCCGCGTCGGTTCACCCCCTCCATGCCATTGGCGCGGGTTCACGCCATTCATGCCGGTTCACCCCATCCGCGCCGGCCCCGGGCCTTGGGAGATGCCTGGCGCTTGTAGTCTGCAGTTTCCCCGAGTTTCTGCAGCAGCAAGTCTGCTTACTGCTCACCGGTATCACCACCTCTCCTTCTGGGCCCGGCTTCCCCACTTCTGCCAAGGTACGTACTCTGCACTGACCTAGTTTTTCAGTTTCCAAACATTAGTGACCTCTCCAGACGGCTCCACTGTTTATAGAACCCCATTACACTCAGAGCATCAACGCTCAATCTAGTTGCCTCCCTCCCTCTCCACCAGCCCGGTGCGTTTTGTTCACATGCTCTCAAATCCGTCCCATTTCTACTGCTTAGCTGAGCCTTCACTCTCAAGCTTATAATACTATAAACTGTTTCAAATGGCCTTCCTGACTCCACTCTCCCCTACTCCAATCCTTGCTATGAAGTCTCAGAATACTTTCCCCCCCATACCATGCATGCTAGCACATACTAAGTGCCCAGCAAGTTTAACTATTAGTATTACCATTAAATCATCAGCCCAAGACTTTCTTTTTTAAATTTTTTTAATGTTTATTTTTGAGAGAGAGAGAAAGAGAAAGAACCGGGGGAGGGGCAGAGAGAAAGGGAGCCACAGAATCCGAAGCAGGGTCCAGGCTCTGAGCTGTCAGCACAGAACTCCACGTGGGACTCAAACCCACAGACGGTGAGCTCGTGACCTGAGGTGAAGTCGGACACTTAACCGACTGAGCCACCCAGGCGTCCCAGCCCAAGACTTTTATAAAGATGCCTCTAAAGATCTTCTCCAGTAAACATCAGAGTTTCTAAGACTGTTATGTGTGGTTGTCTCACAGCACACTCACAAAGGAGTCCAAGGAAGTGAAGAACTTATCACACAAAGATGCATAAATGTGGCTTTTACAATCCTCAGGATCAACCCTGTGAGATCATTAAGCCCACTTAACAAATGAAGAAAATAATTCCACAATTATCTATGGAACTGAACTGTCCCTCGCTTTCCTCTTGCTAAATAATCTCAGTAATCCTATCCAGCTCTAAACTTTTGTTTTCTTCTATTCAAAGGTAAGAAGGTAGAGGCACTACATACAACTAATACCAAACACAGATTTTCAAGGTCACAGACACTCATTAATACTGACATTTAACAAAAGAATTTGTTCCTTCGATTTGATCCCTTCAATTCCTACTTATTCCTTCACTGAGGTCAAGAAACTGAAAAGACACGGCACCAAGATATAGTTGGAGCAGGAGTGGAGGGAAAGGAGTAAGAACCAAACAGACCCGCAAGGAACAGAGACACAATGCTCTCAATCCCTGTGCGCATCACCCTTAACTCCAAACGCTGGACCTTCTCAGATCAGGAGGGGTTCTCTCAAATGTTCCCAGCATGAAATCCAAAAATGTAAGGTTCCCTTAATAAATATGCAGATTCAATGCTGCTCCAGTACTCAATGTGACTTCTCTACAAAGAGAAGTTTTGAGTCACAGCTAAACAAGTTCACAGCTAAGAGATGAAGACACAACCATCCCTCTTGTAAAACTGGCCTTCATATTACACTTGACACACTACCAACCCCCATCGTGACTATGCTGCCCATGACTGCCCGTGACTATGCAGAAATAAAGTATGGAGCCTCCTTTCTTGAGAGCATACAATCTAGTGAGCAAGAAATATTAAATCCTGTGCAAGTTATTTAACTTCTCTAAGCCTCAGTTTCCTTATCAGTAAAATTGAGTTACTTGAGTTTTGTTTTGTTTTGTTTTGTTTTTTAATGACAGATGGTAACTAGATTATGGGAGAATTAAGTGAGTTTAACTGAGTTACAATGGACTGCTTCCTAAGACTGTCCTGTAATACACCTATCACAGTGGCTGGCCCATAGAAATGCATAAATATTACCTATTACTATTGTTTTTAATGTTTACTTACTTTTGAGAGAGAATGTGAGCACATGAGTGGGGGAGGGGTAGAGAGAGAGAATCCCAAGCAGGCTGCGTGCTGTCGGTGCAGAGCCCAACACGGGGTTCAATCTCAGGACTGTGAGATCATGACATGAGCCGAAATCGAGAGTTGGACGCTCAACCAACTGAGCCATCCAGACGTCCCTGTTATCTATTATTACGAAATAACTGCTCAAATAATTCTTTAAATTATAATGACACAAGGAGTTAATAAGCGCGGCAGCCTCTGGGGAACTGTATGCCTTGGAAGATGTAGGTAAAAGACCAATTGTGTTTTACTGTGTATCTCTTTGAAATTTAGCTGTTTTATACCAATGACACACAACCTATGAAATTTTTTAAATTAAAATGTCAACCAAAATAAGAGACCAGTATCTCAATCTCCATGAGACTTCCACGATTAGACCCCCAAGTCTTTCAGGGTCAGAAGGACCACCTACAATATGTTGTCATTCTGGGATTTTATGTACACTCTTAGGGGGAATCAGGTGTTCACATGCAGTCCACACACACCTGAAGACTGACCTTTTAAGCTTAAGAGGCCACACTTACAGAACACAGTGAGTTATTTCAACGAACTCTCTTCCATTTCAAATATTGAATTAATTAAAAACACAACTGGTCCTTTCTACTAAAAGGGTTTATACAGTTTCACAGTTGTAATTCCAAACTGTCCTGTTTGGTTACCTTCCCCCACAGAAGGTAAAACATGCAAACACCTTTTAATGAGAAAATTTTAATACATTCCAGGCTAGATCTGCTTAGCAACAAGTTAAAAACTCATGTCATCCTACTTGTGTTCCCATGGATACAGTCATGAACACTACGGTGGCAGCTGTACAAATCAAGGAAAGAATCCCAGGAGAACTGTATTTAACACACGGACAAAAAACAATACTATGAAGGTAGGAATAACGCTGAGTACCTTTCCCATTAAAACCCACCTCTCCAGGGACGCATGGCTGGCTCAGTCGGGGGTACATGCGACTCTCGATCTTGGGGTCATGAGTTCAGTAGAGATTTTAAAACAAACAAACAAACACCTCTCCATTCCCTACAGGTTCCAAACAGCCTTCCACTACAATCTCCCTCTTTGGGGTGCCCAGGTGGCTCAGTCGGTTGAGTGTCCGACTTCGGCTCAGGTCAGGGAGTGATCTCATGGTTTATGAGTTGGCGCCCCACATGGGGCTGGTGTCAGCTCAAAGCCTGCTTTGGATCCTCTGCCCCTTCTCTCTACCCCCTCCCCCTCTTGCACTCTCTTATCTCAAACATAAAAATGAAAACGTTAAAAAAAAAAAAAAAAAAAAAAAAAGAATCTCCCTCCTTAAGCCTGCCCTTACCCAGTGTTCCCGAACACAACTGTAAATAAGGCTTCAGCAACGGCGTCTGCATCAGTTGATAATGACTTTGGGCTATTTGTTTGTGTACTATTTCCAGGACTGGTACATAGCTCTTTCTGATGTAGCAGATTTATCACACTGGCTTGAACACAAGGTAGAAACCAATTCTACATTTTAAACTTGTGATCTGGGGAAAGTTAAACATTTTCAATGGTTTTCTAAACCAACATTTTTTTAAGTACTGACATTTGCAGTAAAAGAAGTACATAATCCAAATTGTGGAGAAGACAGTTATTTTCTATTATAATTAATATAGGGGCACCTGGGTGGCTCAGTCGGTTAAGCATCTGACTTTGGCTCAGGTCATGATCTTACAGTCCATGGGTTCGAACCCCACATCAGGCTCTGTGCTGACAGCTCAGAGCCTGGAGCCTGCTTCAGATTCTGTGTCTCCCTCTCTCTCTCTGTCCCTTTCTCAGCTTGCATGCTCTCTCAAAAAAATAAACATTAAAAAAAAATGATAAAAAAAGAAATTACTTTAAAAAAAAGGCAAGCATTCTCAGAATACATAGTTGTAACAGGTGACTAAGTGTATTTCAAACTAATAAGAAAACTATAAAAACCCTATTCAATGGGAAAAAGACATAAAGACAATTCACAAAACAGTACACAGAAAACGTTTCACCTGTCTAGAAACTGGAAAAATACTTATGAAACAAGGCAATCTTCTCCTTATTAAACTTATCTATTTGTTTACTGCAAGCTAGAGCATATAGCAATGCAGAGTGCAATGTATTGCCAGTACACATTAGTATATGTCTTCTGGAAAGCAATCTGGCAATATCTAAAATCTTCAAAATGTTCATACATTTTGACCCAGTAATTTCACTCTGGGGAATCTTCAGAAATAATCCAAAATATAGGGAACTGCTATAAATATGTGAAGATTCATCTCAAATAGCTTGTAAAAAAGGAAAACAAAAACTTTGTTGTAATGATCTGGTAAAGAGGACTTTTTATTCAAAGTATAGTTGACACGCAGTGTCATTAGTTTCAGATGTACGACACGGTGACTCCACAGCTACACTCTGTATGTTATGCTGTGCTCACTACAAACACAGCTACCATTTGTCCCCACACGGCACTCTTAGAATACCACGATATTCCCCATGCCGTACCTTTCTTCCTCATTACTTATCCATTCCCTAACTGGAAGCCTGTATCTCCCGCTCCTCCCTTCACCTATTTTGACCAGATCCCTAAGAAAAGTAAATTTTGGGGGTGACTGGGTGGCTCAGTCAGTTAAGCGTCCAACTCTTGATTTTGACGCGGGTCCCGATCCCCCAGTTTGTGAGATTGAGCCCCACTGCACACTCTGCAACTGACGGCACAGAGCCGGCTTGAGATCCTCTTTCCCTCTCCCTCTGCCTCTCCCCCCTACACGTGCACATGCTAACTTTTTTTTTAAATTTTTTTTGAGAAAGACAGAATATGAGCAGGGGAGCGGGAGAGAGGTGGACAGAGGATCCGAAGCAGGTTCTGCACCGACAGCACAGAGCCTGATGTGGGGCTCAAACTCATGAATCATGAGATCGTGACCTGAGATGAAGTCAGATGCTCAACTGACTGAGCCACCCAGGCATCCCAAAATAAATAAACTAAAAAAAAAAAAAAAAAAAAAAAAAAAAAAAAAAAATCAATGAACTGCCTTCCTGGGATGCCTGGGTGACTCAATCAGTTAAGCAGCTGACTTTGGCTCAGGTCACGATCTCACGGTTCATGGGTTCAAGCCCTGCATCAGGCTCTGTGCTGACAGCTCAGAGCCTGGAGCCTGCTTCAGATTCTGTGTCTCCCTCTCTCTCTGTCCCTCCTTTGCTCGCACTCTGTCTCTCTCTCTCTCACAAATAAATATTTTTTAAAAATAATAAATAAATAGCCGTCCAAAACCTAAAACAAGAAAAGAGAAAAGAAAGAAAAAGAAAAAGAAAAAGAAAAAGAAAAAGAAAAAGAAAAAGAAAAAGAAAAAGAAAAAGAAAAAGAAAAAGAAAAAGAAAAAGAAAAAGAAAACTTTGAACCCAAATAGTGACAACAATAAGAAGCTGGTCTGTCTGGTAATATTCTATTCCATAGGTTATTATCCAATTATTAAAACGTTTTGAAGACCATGCACACAGAAAACTTGATAACAATACTAATAGTGAATTTACTTCTTGTAAGGTCCTACTCTAAGCACTTTATGTACATTAATTCATTCAACAATAGTACTGGAAAATATTAATGGCATAAAGTGGGGGCTCCTGAGGCTGGCTATTTGAGTCAGAAAGCAATGAGAATTTTATGAAAGCGATGGATCCTGATATTTTCACACACACACACACACACACACACACACACACACACACACGCACATACAACATTTTGCACACAACTTCCAAGGGTTCACAGGTCCCAGGGTAAAAAAATCCATCCAGTGTGTTCAGTGTTTACAACAATGTAAGAAATAGGCAGATGAGACAATCTAGCCAGATGTAACAGTTTTTCCAGGGAGGCTGGATCTATGTATTTCGTGGAGGTTAAAATACAGAGAGGGTAGTCAGGAAGGACCTGGGAAGAACCTTGGTATAAATCACCAAACTGGGGTGAGGGGATGGACCACAAGAACGTTGGCGGCACACAAGCCTGAGACCAAACGCAAGCTCTGACAGCTACTAGCTTCATCACACACAGCCCTGGGCAAAGTCACTCTTCCTTCGTTCCCTCATGTAGAAAAGGTATGGTCTTCACAAGACAGCTAAAAAGGAGTACACATAAAAGGTGCTCTATAAATGATAATCCTTTCCCTATTTAGTAGTTTTTATGTAAACATCATCTGTGCCAAAGCCATCTTAAAAGTAGACATTTTCCCTAAACCTCAATGTGTATGAACCTGTCAAACAACTGCAAAGCAAAGTTGACTTGTCCTCCTGATTTACCAACCTACCTTCCTCCCCTACCCTGCAAGCAGACACACAGCGACATCCGAGATTAGGTCTCCCTATTACAAACGTCACCAGTGTGACGGCTGGTGCGTCACTGAAAAATGTAATACAAAATATGCTGTGGGGGAAAGACATCATAAATACAGAGAATATTTACTTGGTATATATCACCCAGAATCAGTGGGAACCCCCTGCTCCTAGATGACAGAAAGCACCGAGCTTCATCTGACGATAGTCACATTACTGACTTCTTTAGCCAGGAAGAGATCTCACAACTACTCAAATCTGCAGCAACTTGGTTTGGAGAGGTCTGCTTTGTTTCTTATATACTGTAGTCAGGATTAGTAATGAGACTGTTACACTGCATTCAAGTCAAGAATTTTCACTCACCCCTTCCCCCTCCCTCGACCAACCAGGGCAAAACACAAACTGCATCAGGTAAACACTCCCTAGGAATGACATCCTTTCCACCACCGCCGCCCCCCCCCCCCCCCCCCGCCCACGAGCAACTTCAGGAAAGACAAAATGGACCCTCATACTACATTCCTGAAGCACGATCACATGTGTGTACACAAACACGTAAACATGACACATTCTGGAGGCATCTCACATCAAAATGAGATCTTGAACGCATGCCTCACAAATCTATCATCTATTGTACAGAAAAGTGGGATTTTGAACTTTAGAATAATTTTTTACAGTCAGCCTTTAAGACTTAACATTCTAGGGGCATTTAGGTGGCTCAGTCGGTTAAGCATCTGACTGACTCTTGATCTTGGCTCAGGTCTTGATCTCAGGGTTGTGAGTTCAAGCCCCGTGCGAGGCATGGAGACTACTTAAAAGAAAAAAAAAAAAAAAAAGACAACATTCTTCTGAGAAAAAATTCCATTTTGGACTGCAAACTAACTTTTCTTCACAGTATAGAGTAAAGCAACTTTAGTGCATAAAGTTTTCTGGATCCCCACGTGGCCCCAGATCACATCCAAACTCTGAAGGCCTTTTATCACGGCTCTCCAATAATCATTTGAGTAACAACTTTCTGTAAGATTAGAGCAGAATTTTAGAGCTGGAAGAGACCTCTGAGATCATCTGATTAACTGCAGAATGGAGCTATATCTTAGGAGAGGATTCCAAGTTCTATAGGGTGAAAATGACACGTGGCCAAAATTAATCTTGAAAAATATCTCCGGAAAGCCACCCACTAGAGACCAACAAACAAAATCTTCTCAATAAGTTCAAAGCCAGTTTCCCCCCTCTACTGTTACACCAAGTAATTCATTCTATAGTCACTGAGCACCCAAAACAAAGTTGGTGGGTTGTGTTCAGAAGTCATGTTCAACTTGGGGCGCCTGGGTGCTTAAGCATCCGACTTCGGCTTGGGGTCATGATCTTGCGGTTCCTGAGTTCAAGCCCTGAGTCCCGCTCTGTGCAGACAGCTCAGAGCCTGAAGCCTGCTTCAATTTCTGTGACTCATTTTCTCTCTCTGTCCCTCCCGATTGTGCACACCGTCTCTCTCAAAAATAAACAAACGTTAAAAAAATTTTTTTTTTAAAGAAGTCATGTTCAACTTAACACATCAACAGCAGGGGCACCTGGGTGGTTCAGTCAGTTAAGCATGATTACGGGTCAGGTCACGATCTCACAGTCATGAGATTGAGCCCCCACGTCAGGGAGCCCACTTGAGATTCTCTCTCCTCTATCTCTGTCCCTCCCTGGCTCATGTACATGCACTCCCCCTCTCTCAAAATACATAAATAAACATTTTTAAAAAGTAAAAATAGGGGCGCCTGGGTGGCTCGGTTCGCTGGGCGTCCGACTTTGGCTCAGGTCATGATCTCACGGTTCGTGGGTTCGAGCCCCACGTCGGAACGTCGGACTTGCTGTCAGCACAGCACCTGCTTCAGATCCTCTGTCCCCCTCTCTCTGTCCCTTTCTCTCTCTCTCTCAAAAATAAACATTAAAATAAACAAACAAATAAATAAAATAAAACCAAACATGAGAAGCATACTGAACACGGTCCTATTTTTACGCTACGAGAATCACATAGAAAGATTCAGGGTAATACCGATCTCTTGCCTCCTCCAGGGCACAAGCAGGGCTATGATGACCATATGTCCAGATTAGTCCTGGACAATCCCAGTTTACACCTGTCAACCTGGCACAATTTTTAATAGGCTCTTGTTCACTCTCAAGAGTAGCCTGGGCCAGTCTACTCCCAGTAAACCTACCCCCACACCCTGCACAGTCAACTCTCACAACGAATCTGAGCTGGTCCATGACTCATGTTAACCGAGGAAGTGTGGCAGAAATGATAATGTGCCAGTTCCGGGCCTACACTTCCAGAGGACTAGCAGTTGCTGCTTCCTCCTTCTTGAAATGCTTGCTTTGGGAGCCCTGAGCCACTATGTAAGAAATCTGACTATCCTACTCGAGACCTCTCCCACTGGAAAACTGACAGGCCCTGAGACCATACGGAGACAAAAGAGGCCCAGGTGGCCCAGCATCTCAGTGAGGCCAGCAGACGACACCAAGCCCACCGAGCAATCAAATGATACCGTCCACGTAAGCCCAGCAGAACAACTATTCAACGAAGCAAGAATCACGAAATAATAGTTATTTCGAACCACGAAGTAGGAGTGGTTTCTTAACACTTTCCTGTGAAGGAGAAGGGGATTCCTGTAATTTCTCATGGAATACTCCAGAGGTGGATGGGACTGATTAATAATAACTTGAGCCAGAAAGGGCAAGATCCTTCACGATGGCAGTCACCACTACCCTTCTAATCTTATAGAGGCAGTATTGTACCTCAGATCCAGAAACCTAGAATGAGGACTAAGCCTCAGAAGATCTGGGAAGGATAGCGTCGAGAAAGGCTTGAGGTGCTTTAGTTATTTTTTTGCACTGATCTTAGAAAGGATTCCTAAGTTTGAAAATTTTTTTTAAATTTGTTTAATGTTTATTTATTTTTGTTTTTTTTTTAATTTTTTTTTTAATGTTTATTTATTCTTGACAGAGAGAGAGAGCATGAGCAGGGCAGGGGCAGAAAGAGAGGGAGACACAGAATCCGAAGCAGGCTCCAGGCTCTGAGCTGTCAGCACAGAGCCCGATGCAGGGCTCGAACTCACAGACCACGAGATCATGACCTGAGCTGAAGTCGGACGCTCAACCGACTGAGCCACCCAGGCACCCCAACGTTTATTTATTTTTGGGAGAGACGACAGAGCATGAGCGGGGGAGGGGCTGAGAGAGAGGGAGACACAGAATCCAAAGCAGGTTCCAGGCTCCCAGCTGTCAGCACAGAGTCCGACACGGGGCTCAAACCCATGAACCACGAGATCATGACCTGAGCCGAAGTCAGGAGCTTAACCAACTGAACCAACCAGGTGCCCCAAGGATTCCTAACTTTGAATGGGTGCTTTGTGCTGAGATTCGCTAAGCAGACACTTTGAATATTTAACACTGTCATGGCGAAAGGGGTTAAATAGTCTGCCCAACATTCCTAAGTTCCTGCGTGACACAAAATATCTAAGGAGGAGGAGGCATCTAATGCAGTAACACTCAAGAACACAGGACTAGATCAAGTTGGATTCTCCACATCCGAGCTGAGACCTCAGGCAAGTTGTTCAAGCTTTCTAAATCTGCCTCAGTGTCTGCACAATGGGGATGATACCACTGTG
Source organism: Felis catus (assembly GCF_018350175.1). Taxonomy (NCBI): domain Eukaryota; kingdom Metazoa; phylum Chordata; class Mammalia; order Carnivora; family Felidae; genus Felis; species Felis catus. Next base: position 144,308,673 of record NC_058373.1, on the reverse strand, counting down.
CAATAGGGCTGTTCTGAGAATTAAGTAAGAGGTTATTTGTAAAGCTCTCCGGCACGGGGCTGGTTCACACACACACACACACACACACACACACACACACACACACACACAACTAGAAGGAAGAGAGTCGAGAAGCCTGGCACGGTGCCTTCAGAATTACGTCAGCTCATCCACAGTTAGGCTATAAAAGGCGTATCTATAAAAGACCTATGCAAAGGCGTCTGTGAGCCAATAAAGGTGCTCGCTGCTGGGAGCTCAAGCTAAAAACCTCTACTTTGTAAACTTACTGGAAAGAGGTTCTGTCCGTGTTTTTTAAAAAAACAGGAAGTTGTTACGGAGAGACACACCTGTACCAGGCGCTCTTCTAGAAGCTGGGCCCCCACCTCACAGAGCTGACCTTCTGGGTGGAGGAGTCAGACAAGAAAGAAGATAAATAGGGTAGTATGTTAGACGATGTGAGAGGGAATGAGAAAACCATAAAGCAAGGAAGGAGGACAGGAAGCACCAGGGAAACAGCCGAAATGTTTAGATGGACTGGCCAGGAAAAGCCTCAGTGAGAGTGTGACAGTTCAGTGCGGAGGGAAAGAAAGAAGAACATAAGCCATATGGATGAAGGGTAAGGGGAGGGGTAGAGAAGCAAGGAAAGAGCACTGGAGGCAGAAGAAAAGTGAGTGCAGAGACCCTACGGGCAGGAACACACCGGGCAACAGTCAAGAAAGAGAAGGGAGGCAGCGTGACTAGAGTGGAGAACAGAAAGGAGTAGTTGGGAGCTGAGGTCAGGGGCGATGGGGACTGGAACTCCTACAGATTAAACTGGCATCTTGTTCTAGATGTCTTGGGGGAGAGAGGGTTTTTTGATGGTTAACTTTACGTGTCACTCAACCAGGCCACAGGGTCCCAGATGTCGGTCAAACATCATTCTGGATGTGTCTGTGAGAGTATTTCTGGATGAGATTAACATCTGAATCGGTAGACTGAGTAAAGCAGACTGCCCTCCGTAATGTGGGCGGTGCCCATCCAAACAGTAGGCCTGAATTTAATAAAAAGGCTAAGAGGGAACTTCTCCAGCCTGATGGCTTGAGCTGGGACACGGGATGGGATCTCCCGGTTCTCTCTCAGGCCTCTGTACTCAGACTACAACTTAGACCATCTCTCCTAGCTTGCTGACTGGCAGATCTAAGAACTTCTCGGCCTCCACAGTCATGTGAGCCAACTCCTTATAACAAATGTCTTTTAATGTGTATATCCTACTAGTTCTGTTTCTCTGGAGAGCCCTAAACTAATCAGGTTTCAAACAGGAGTGAGGTACCTGGGACTCTTGGGGTAAACGGGGAAGACTGACAATTAGATCTTGCAACATGGAGGTCACCGGTGACATTATGAGCAATTCTGGAAGAGCAGTGGGGACAAAAACCTGAAAGAAACGTGTTCGAGAAGAGGACAGAAGAAAAGAATGGAAAACAGAGTATAGACAATTATCAAGAAAAACCTTTTTACATAAGTGAGATCTAACAGGCTGCTTGTACGCTGTTGAGAATGACAGCCTGCAGAAGTTCACGTGCAACTGCTTCAATGTTTTCCCAGTTAAATAAAGGAAAAAGGGGGAAGGAAAAATGGAACATTTTAAATGAGACATTTGAATACTCTACAGAAGAGTAACTAGATAGGAAAACAATATAACCTGTAATGGGCCTACGAGATTTTGGTGGTCATGATTTTAAAATGAGATTAGTCAGCATGGTCTCTCTAACCACATTCAGCTGAATTCACACGGATTCAAGCGAAAGAAGAATCAGAAGCTGCATGAAACAGGCCTTACGAGGCGCACTTCAGGCACCCTCCCCCCCACACACTCGGACTTGCCTGCCGTCCCACTTCCCAGCTGGAACAGCCCCACCAGGCCTGGCAGAAACCTGCAAGCTTCAGATGATCCCAAGCCTCAGCCCACTACCCACGTCTTCTTTCCTAACATCACCAACTGTCTCCACCTCCCCCAGGGCTCATAAAGGCTAAGCCCTGGTAGCCTTCCCCGTGTGCACTGTGACAGAAGCCACAGCAGCTCCAACACCTAATTCAGCAGCTTCCCCAGGGGCTGCCTGTAGAGGCCAAGTAACAAACCTGAAAGCAGAGAATAACGAAGTCCCTATGGGGCAGGGGCGCCTGGGTGGCTCAGTCGGCTGAGGATCCAATTCTGGCTCAGGTCATGATCTCTCAGTTTGTGGGTCTGAGCCCACATTAGGCTCGCTGCTGTCATCACAGAGCCCATTTCGGATCCTCTGTCCCCCACTCCCTGCCCCTCCCCTGCTCGTACTTTCTCTCCCTCAAAAATAAACGTGAAAAAAAAAATTTTTAAGACCCTAATGGGGCAACTCTGACCATTAAGAGACAGGAGACGAGAAAGGGCCGTCAAACTTCTAAGCTTCCACCTCCACATACCTGCCTGCCGCCCGCCCCCATCCCCTGGGAGTGTTCTGAGGGGTGCCATGATTCCCTAGAGATTCCCAGGATGGCCAAGCAACCAGCTAAGGTTCTCACGAAGCTGTGATGGCTTAGAAACATACCACTTTGTATTTGTTCTCCCTTCTTCTCTGCCTCATCCTCTTTTTTCCCTCCTCGCTCTAACTTCAAATAAAGCATCAGCACATACACTCTTGCCATCTTTTCCAGGGAATCCAGGCTAAGACACAGATTGTGGCTTAGACACGATTATTGATGAAACACGAGGAAAACAAGAGAGTATGAGTAGAGGACATGCTGTAATGACTATGGAATTTATGGTCAACAAAGACAAGAGAGTGACCAGGGGAAATTCGGCAGGAACAATGAACTGAAATTTACGATGAGGTTGAAGACTGCAGGAAATGGGATGGTCGAAGGTGGGAGCTATAAAGTCTGGAAGCGGTAGTCAGAGTACTAAGTTTGAAATTGAAGTGACAAGAGTTTTTTCACAAGATGGTGATCCAAGGGAATGGGTGGCCAAGGTAGGGTAGAGAACAGGATGCATGGGAGAGAGGTCAAGGAACTAAGAAGCCCTGTCACTATTGTTGAATAGTTGTTCAGCCATTCACCGTTGCTCTGGGATGGATTACCCTCATGGGCAAAAAAAATTACAAAAGACTACAGACACCGTGCTTAGTGAGTGACAAAAGAAGAAGCCACTTCCGTTCTAGTAATAAACTAGGTAACTCAGACCCACCAAGGACAATCAGAGAAGCTCAACAAAATGTCAAAAACGTCTGCTTGAAGGAATCGGTGAACTAACAAGATAGAGCTGGAACACAGCAGAGACTGAGACTTAGGAAGGGAACTACAGCTACTGGGGTCACTTTCCCCCCCAGAGGCATTTGCCAACGCTAGAGGACAGCACTGAGAGGCTGAGACGCTGAATAATGCATCTGACAGGCTCTTGGTGTTAGGGTAATGGCTCTGACTTCAAGTATTGCCACTGGGGAGAGGGAGAGAGAGCAGCAGCCTGCGAACGGCCATTTCATTGAACTGGGACTCCGAGAGGCTGTACTCTGGAAGAATAAAACTGAAGTAGCGGTGCCTGAGTGGCTCAGTCGGTTGGGCATCTGACTTCGGCTCAGGTCATGGTCTCACAGTTGGTGGGTTCGAGCCCCGCGTCGGGCTCTGTGCTGACAGCTCAGAGCCTGGAGCCGGTTTCAGATTCTGTGTCTCCCTCGCTCTTTGCCCCTCCCCGACTTGTGCTCTCTGTCTCTGTCTCTCTCAAAAATAAATAAACTTAAAAAAACAAACAAACAAAAACAAAAAAGAATAAAACTGAAGTAGACAGACCCTCAAAGGGACTGCAGGTCGGCCCTGAACAATTTCTACTGGGAGGAAGCTGATTCCACAGTGTGAGTATAAATAAAACCTCCCTAGAAGATACTTTCCTTAGGCCTCAGATTTTTTTATAATCAATTTTCCAAGTTGCAAGTTTGATATACACAATCAAAAGAGATCAGGCATGTGAGTAAATAATACAACATTAACACAAGACAGAAGAAATAGAAGACAAAAACAGACCACAAGCATTCCAGATATTAGTTACCAGATTTAAAAATAACTACAGTTGACTCTTGAACAGTGCAGCAGTGGGGAGCATACAGACCCTGAGGAGTCAAAACTCCGCATATAGATGGGGCGCCTGGGTGGCTCGGTTGAGCAGCCAACTCTTGATTTCGGCTCAGGTCATGATCTCGCAGTTGGTGGGATTGAACCCTGTGCTGGGCTTTGGGCTGACACCACAGAGCCTGCTTGAGATTCTCTCTCCCTCTCTCTCTGCCCCTCCCCCACTCACACACTCTTGCACTCTCTCAAAATAAACATTTTTAAAAATCTACGTATAACTTTTGACTCGCCAAAACCTAATAGCCTACTGTTGACTAGAGCCTTATTGATAACATAATTAACACATATTTTCCAGGTTACATGTATTATATACTGTATTCTCACAACTGAAACTTGAGAAAAGATGTTATTAAGAAAGTCATAAGGAAAGGAAAATATATTTAGTGTACTGTAAAAAATCCACATAGAAGTGGGCCGCACAGTTCACACCCATGTTGTTGACAAGTCAACTATCCACTTCCGATATTCCAGGACTTTAAAGACAAGATTTACAATTTTAGCAGAGAACTAGAAACTATAAAAAAAGAACCAAATGGAGGCTCTAAAACTAAAAAAAGGATATACAACTGAAACTAAGAACTCAATGGACAGATTTAAAAGAAGATAGACAGATAAAAGGAGAAAGACAAGTTAAAATAAAAGATCTCAAATGAAGCCCAGGAAATAAAAATTTGGAAAACACAGACTTAGAGGCTAGGAGACAGAGATGCAGAACACATATGAAACTGAAATTCCAGAAAGAAAGGAAAAAGAGCCTGGAACAGAAGCAATATACAAGAATGACTGAGAGCTGTCTAAAAGTAACAAGACAGTAAGCCACAGGTTCAAGAAGCTCTAAGAATCCTAAGTAGACTAAACTTTAAGAAAGATAAACTTCATACCTAGGAATATCACAATAAAATAGCTAAAACAAAGAGCAAACAATTAATACAGCCTGGGAAACAGGAAGGTTACAGTGATACTGACAGTTAACCTACTACTGAAAAGGACGGGAAACCCAAACACAAAGAGTCTTCTAAAGCGCTTTTATAAAAGGAAGAGAGCACAACCTAGAATTCTATACCCAATACAAATAACCTACAAGAATAACTTGAAATAAAAACAGCTTCAGACAGACCCATCACTAGCAGACCTACACTGAAAGAAATATCCAAAGGTGCAAAAAAACAAAACAAAACAAAACAAAACAAACCAGATAGAAACTCACCAGGTACACAAAGGAATGAAGAACGACAAAATGGTCAATGGTCAATGTATGAATAAATCCAAATAAAATGACTGTGTAATAGTTTCTTACAGGAATCAACGTATGTAAGACTTAAAATATGAAACAACAAAGGCACAAAGGGAGCACAGGGGTAAGCGGAGTTAGGCATCCTATGGCTGTTGTGTTGCCCTTCAAGAAGGTAAAAGCACCCAGTTTACAACAGGATGATAAATCAAAGATATAAATTATAATCTCTAGGGGAGAGGATTCTGGGAAGATGGTAGAGGAGGAAGCCCCACAAATCTGTCTGCCGCCTCCCCCGCCTCCGCCCCAGGCAACTACAGTGGCAGAGGCTGTCTGATGTAGCGTCTACTGAAAGCTTGCAATGTCCAAGAGAAAAACTCATGCAGTAAACCGCAGTCAGTTCTGGTCAATCTCAGCTCTCCGGACAGTAGCAGCTACTCATCCCTGCCCCTGGCCATGGGGCAGGAAGCAGTGCACATATTCAGTTCCTGGCACAGCCTGTACACAGCATGCAGGAGCCAGGGTGTGCAGAAAGGACCGTGTTTTCCAAATACTGACAATCTGTGCTCTGACCACCAAACGCTGCTTCTGAAAACAGAGGTGCAGACAAGCAGCAGATCGTCACTGTTGTTGCACCACCCCCACACCACAACAAGCCCCTCACCCTCTAGCGGAGTCACTCGTGGGGGACTTTAAGAAGCTTGTCCCTTATATACGCTCACACACGCACGCACACATTCTTCACTCTTCTCATTTTCACCTTCTGGGAGGCAGATATTGATGACTAGGCCATACAAAAGCAAATGCACAGAGGCACCTGGCTGGCTCAGTTGGTGGAGCATGTGACTCATGATCTTGGGGTTGTGAGTTCAAGCCCTACACTGTGTACAGAGATTACTTAAAAAAAAAAAAAAAAAAAAAAAAACAACAACAACCAAATGCATGCACTATACAGGGAAAATGAGAAAGTGACCACACATGCCCAGAGAAAGGCATAGTCTCAGAAAAGATCTGAGAAACCCTGGTGCACCTGTGTGGCTTAACTAGTTGACTATTCAACTCTTGATATTGGCTCAGGTCACAATCTCACAAGTTCATGAGTTCAAGCCCCACATCATGCTCCTCACACTAATAGTGTGCAGCCTGTTCAGGATTCTCTTTCTCCACAAGCTCTCTCTCTCTCTCTCAAAATTAGTAATTAAACTTAAAAAAAAAAAAAAAAACAGATCAGAGAAACCTTAAGTTTAACCTCAGGATGATCCTTGACATAGAGACAGTCTACAGTAAGGGGGAAGTCTACTGAAGAATAGATGAATTAGTGAATACATAACAAAAACAGCAAACCTGGGGAAGGGGATGTTAACCACATTATTAGACTCACATGTTCACTTTCCAACAACAACAACATCACAAGGCATACAAGAAACAGAAAAGTATGGCCAATTCAAAGGGGGAAAAAGTTTCAACAGAAACTATCCTTTAAAAGACCTGACAGCAAACCTACTAGACAAAGATTTAAAAATGGTCAAAGAACTAAAAAAAGATGTGGAGAAAGTCAAGAAAACAATGTATAAATAAAATGGAAAAATCAATTAAGAGATAGAAAACCTAAAAAGAAACCAAAAATTCGGGAGTTGAAAGTACAATTAATAATTTACTAGAGGGACTCAAAGGCAGACATGAGTAGGCAAAAGAAAGAATCAGTGAACCTGAAAATAGGAAAATAGAAATTATCAAGTCTGAGAAACAGAAAGAAAAGACTGAACAGAAAGAAAAGTGGACAGAGAGCATAAGGGACCTGTGGGACACCATCAAACAGACCAAATACAAGTTGTGGGCATCCCAGATGAAAGGGGCAAAGAGAAGATCTGAAAAACTAACTGGCTAAAAACGTCCCAAATTTGATGAAAGACATGAATATAAACATGTAAGAAACTCAACAAACTCCACAGAAATAAATCAGAGACCTACACCAAGGCACATTATAATCAAACTTTCCAAAGTCAAGGACAAAGACAGAATCTTGAAGGCAGCAAGAGAAATAACGCATCACATATAAAAGATCCTCAGTAAGTTAATGAGCAGATTTCTCATCAGAAACTTCAGAGGCCGGGAGCAGGGGGGCTCAGTTGATTAAGCATCCAACTTTGGCTCAGATCATGATCTTACGGTTCATGAGTTCAAGCCCCACATGGGGCTCTGTGCTGACAGCTCAGGGCCTGCAGCCTGCTTCAGATTCTGTATCTCCCTCTCTCTCTCTGCCCCTCCCTCCCTCTCCCTCTCTCTCTCTCTCTCTCTCTCTCTCTCTCTCTCTCTCAAAAATAAATAAACATTAAAAGAACAAGAACAACATCAACTACTACTACTACTTCAGAGGCCGGAAAGCAGTGGACCAATATAATCAAAGTGCCAGAAGTTTTCCATTAGTAATAATCACGCCTTGGATAAGCCTCATTGGCTACGATACTGCCACTGCGCAAAGCTCAAAGTGCTAAAAGAAAAAGCTTTCAAGCAAGAATCCTATATCCTGCAAAACTGTCCTTCGAACAGCCTTAAAAAGGAAAGAAATTCTGACATAAGCTACAACATGCATCAATCTTGATGGCGTTGTGCCAAATGAAATAAACCAGTCACAAAAACCAAACTCTGTATGACTCACTTACATAAGATACTTAAGAGTACTCAAAATCATAGAGACAAAGTAGAATGCCTTCTACTTTTAATGGGAATAGAGTTTCAGTTTTATAAGATGAAAAGAGTTCTGGAAAAGGAAGATGATGATGAATAAATAGCCCATTATGACTATATTTCATACTTCTGAACTGTACATTTAAAAATGGTTAGGGGCGCCTAGGTGGCTCAGTTGGTTAAGTGTCTGACTCTTGATTTCAGCTCAGGTCATGATCTCACAGTTGGTGGGATCAAACCCCATGTTGAGCTCTGAGATCACAGCACGGAACCTGCTTAGGATTCTCTCTCCCTCTCTCTCTGCCCTTCCCCCCTACTCATGCACATACCCACTCTCCCTCTCTAAATAAATAAATACACTTCAAAAAAAAAATGTTAATAGTTAAATATGACAAATTTTATATTATGTCTATTTTACCACAACTTAAAAACTTGGAAAACGAGGGGCGCCTGGGTGGCTCAGTCGGTTAAGCATCCGACTTCAGCTCCGGTCATGATCTCACGGTTCGTGAGTTCGAGCCCCGCGTCGGGCTCTGTGCTGACAGCTCAGAGCCTGGAGTTGCTTTGGATTATGTGTCTCCCTCTCTCTGCCCCTCCCCTGCTTGCACTCTGTCTCTCTCTCTCAAAATAAACACTATAAATAAATAAATAAATAAATAAATAAATAAATAAATAAATCTTGGAAAACTAAAAACAAACAAACAAACCGTAACCTCTAGGACAACCACTAATGGCATTTTAATAAAAGTACATAACTAGCAAGCTAAGGAGAGAGGGCAGAATAATAAACATTAAGCCAATGCAAAAGAAGGTTGAAGGAACAAAAAAGAAACACAGAACAAGTGGGTCAAATAAATAGAAAGCTCTGAGTCAATAGATCTAAATTCAAATATGTCAGTAAATACTTAAGTGAAACTGTACATGGAACTAAATGCCTTAGATAAAAGCAAAGATTTGCTTTTTATGCCTTGGATAAAAACCTGTTTAGACATACCTAAGTCATCAGAATAAAGGATGAAGGCACAAATGAAAACAGCCCGCAAACACGGGCGCAAAGGAGCCGGCATAGCCAAGTTGTTGGGCAAGGAGCATTACTAGAGATAAAGAGGGCCGCTCCGGAGTGATGAAGGTTCGCTCCTCCAGCAGTCCGTGCAAAGGCAGGTTATATACAGCAAAAAGCCGTAATAAGCGGTATAATCTGATGACATACATTCACAGCAGTGTGTTTTCGGGAAGAGAGGAGAACGGTACAGAACTGGCAATAAAGGACAAGGAGGACATCCCACTGCCAGGCCCGGTGATGTGAGAAATGGAGGAGGAAGCCAGCACTACTTGAGAGCACTGCAGGGAAAAAACAGTTCCAGCAGGAGAAAACCAATTTTCTATTGGAACAAGAACGCAGGGGAAATTCACCCAAGAAATTAGGGATTTTCGGGGATTCTTGCTGAGGCACCTTGATTTCAGAAGGCTCGGTGTAAAGACTTCAAGAGAAGGTCAGAGGTGGGAGATAGGATCAGAAGAAACAATGTGGGTAGAGTCTTGGAGATGAGAATCCACATAATGGGAGGATGACCCAATAATTCTGGCCTTGCGGGTGACTGATCACACACAGAAAAAGAAAAAAAGTGGTGGGGGCAGGAGGGGAGCACACGATGAGATTAATCCTGATGGTCCCACGGCAGAGGGTGATGGAGGAGCCAGGTGTGCTGAGGGAAAGGAGGGGTGTGGGGATCCTGACGGGAATGGCTAAGTTCCTGGGCTTCCTCCCGGCATCCGGCGACACGTATGGTCTGGCAGAGGGCAGCCTCACCCGAAGCGCTCACTGCTCTGCGTTTCTGCTTGAAAAAGGCTGCTAGGTTTGGGCTAAGATTGTAAAGAGCCAATCCATCTCTGGCAGCTACCAAACAGAGGCTTTCTCAGAGGAAGACACAGAGCCAGTGACACAGCCGTCCTCCGAAATCCACCTCTGGAGTTTCTAACTGCCCCAAATCCAGAGGATTGTCCCCAAGTTTTAATAATGTTGTCAAACACAATTAATCTAACAAAACCAAGTGTTACTTTTCTGCGGACCGTAGCAAAGGATGGGCAGTTTACCAGTTCTATGCCTTTGTATTTCATTCACTTATTCAAGAGATTTTATTTTGTACCGACTATGTGCTAAACAATGTTCTACACTCTGGGGATATAGCGGTCTGGATACAAAGCGAGGGGGTTACAAAACGAAAACCCGTGCCTTCGTGGAGTTTATATTTTAGAATAGACATTAAACAAATATGTACATTTATAGCATGTTAGAAGGTGTTACGAAAATAAGAAAGAGGAGAGCAGGATGAAGAGGCCTGGAGTACAGTGGAAGTTTCCATTTTAACTAGGATGGTCAGGGCGCGTAGGTGGCTCGGCCGGTTACATGCCCAATTTCAGCTCAGGTCACGATCTCACAGTTGGTGAGTTAGAGTCCCGCATCAGGCTCTCTACTGTCAGCGCAGAGCCTGCTTGGGATCCTGTCTCCCTCTCTCTCTCTGCCCCTCCCACCATGAGCATGCGTGCTCTCTCTCAAAAATAAACATTAAAAAAATATAGGATGATCAAAACAGCTCCTATGAAATTATTCCTGACAAAAAGAATTTTAATTAAAAAAAAAATCAATCTTCTAAATCTAACTACCAGTTTACAGAAAATACAGAGGACAAAGGAACACGATAAAAACAGCCAGGGGATGCAATCAGCAAATCCGGAATGAGGGATTCTTTCCACCAGACAATCCAGTGGTTTTCCACAACTTAATTACAAAGGAAAAAAAAAGGGGGGGGGGGGAGAAATCTATACATTAAAACTCAGCGTGCATGCTTTAGGCCAAGATGGAGTAACAGAGACCAGATCGACCCTCCTCCTTGAAACATCCCAAAGAACAAACAGGGGCACCAGGGTGGTTCAGTCAGGTGAGCGTCCAACTCTTGATTTCAGCTCAGGTCATGATCTCACAGTTCATGAGATCGAGCCCCGCCTCTGCCTCTGTGCTAATGGCACAGAGCCTGCCTGGGATTCTCTCTCTCTGCCCCTTCTGCTCTCTCTCAAAATAAATAATAAACATTAAAAAAATAAATTAAAAAAATACATATATATACACACACACACACACACACACACACACATATATATATATATACACACACACACACACACACACACACACACACACACACACACACACACACACATGAAACAATGGTCTTCCAGACAATGGCCGTCAGGTGATGAAGAACCTGATGATCAGGTGATCCTTGAGGGTGGGAAACAAGAGAGATGAATGTTCCAACAGTCTCAACTTACTGCTCTGAAGAGTTTCCAGATCACAGGGCTGAATAGTATTTTACCAAAGAAGATAAGGGGATGGCAAATAAGCAGATAAAAAACCAAAACTCAGTATCGCTTGTCACTTGAGAAACAGAAGTTAAAACAAAATACCACTACACACATATTAGAATGTCAAATTAAAAAAAGACTGACCATACCAACTGTTAGGAAGGTTGCAGAGCAACTGAAATTCTTTTTATATAGTGTGTGTGTATATACATACGTGTGTATATATATATATATATATATATATATATATATATATATATATGATTTTTAGTTTTTTTTTTTAAGTTTACTTATTTACTTTTGAGAAAGAGCACGCAAGTGGGGTAGGAGCAGAGAGAGAGAGAGAGAAAGAGACAGAGGGAAGGAGGGAGGGAGGGAGAGAAAATCCCAAGCAGGCTCCACACTGTCAGCACAGAGCCCGATGCAGGGCTTGAACTCACGAACCATGATATCATGGCCTAAGCCGAAGTCAGACGCTTAACCGCCTGAGCCCCCGGGGCGTCCCGAGCAACTGCAACTCTTATACACTGTTGGTGGACATGTAAAATTGTAAAACCACTTGAAAAAGTTTGCAGTTTCTTAAAAAATTAAACATACAACTACTATATGATTCCGTTCCTGAGTATTTTACCCAAGAGAAAAAGAAATATATTGTTCACACACAGACTTGTACCTGAATATTCATAGCAGTCCTGTCATAGCCAAACAACAGAAATAACCCCAACGTTCATCAAGAGGTGAGTGGAGACCAACTAATCTTTGACAAAGCAGGAAAGGGCATCAAATGGAAAAAAGACAGTCTCTTTAGCAAATGGTGCTGAGAACTGGATGGCAACATGTGGAAGAATGAAACTAGACCACTTTCTTACACTATACACAAAAATAAACTCAAAATGGATGAAAGACCTAAATGTGAGACAGGAAAGCATCAAAACCCTAGAGGAGAAAGCAGGCAACAACCTCTTTGACCTCAGCTGCAGCAATTTCTTGCTCGACACATCTCCAAAGGCAAGGGAATTAAAAGCAAAAATGAACGATTGGGACCTCATCAAGATAAAAAGCTTCTGCACTGCAAAGGAAACAATCAACAAAATCAACAGGAAGCCGGCCGAACGGGCAAAGACATCTGTAAATGACATAACGGGTAAAGGGTTAGTATTCAAAATCTATAAAGATCTTATCAAACTCAACACCCGAAAAACAAAGAATCCAGTGAAGAAATGGGCAGAAGACATGAATAGACGCATTTCCAAAGGAGACATCCAGATGACCAACAGACACATGAAAAAACATCACTCATCATCAGGGAAATACAAATCAAAGCCACACTGAGATAACATCTCACACAGGTCAGGATGGCTAAAATTAATTCACGCAACAACAGATGCTGGCGAAGATGTAGAGAAACGGGAACCCTCTTGCACTGTTGGTGGGAAGGCAAACTGGTGCAGCCACTCTGGAAAACAGTGTGGAGGTTCCTCAAAAAATTAAAAATAGAACTACCCTACGACCCAGCAATAGCACTACTAGGAATTTACCCAAGGGATACAGCAGTGCTGATGCATAGGGGCACGTGTACCCCAACATTTACAGCAGCACTTTCAACAATATCCTAATTATGGAAAGAGCCTAAATGTCCACCAACTGATGAATGGGTAAAGAAGATGTGGTTCATATATACAATGGAATACTACTTGGCAATGAGAAAGAATGAAGTCATGCCATTTGCAGCAAAGTGGACAGAACTAGAAGGTATTACGCTGAGTGAAGTCAGTCAGATAAAGACAGATATCCTATGTTTTCACTCATATGTGGATCTTGAGAAACTTAATATGAGACCATGGGGTGGGGGAGGGGAAAAAAAGAAGTTACAAACAGAGAGGGAGGGAGGCAAACTGCAAGAAACTCTTAAATACTGAGAACAAACAGGGTTGACGGCGGGGGGGGGGGGGTAGGGGAGAGGGGCAAATGGGTGATGGGCACTGAGGAGGGCACTTGTGATGAGCACTGGGCATTGTATGGAAGCCAATTTGACAATAAATTATATTAAAAAAAAGGTGAGTGGATAAAAAAATATTGCGTATCCATAAAATGTAATGCTACTCAGGAATAAAAATAATTGATACGTGCAAAATGCGGATGAATCTCAAAAGAATTATGCTGAATGAAAGAAGTCAGACAAAATGGAACAATTTAAGATTCCACTTCTTTAAAACTCCAGAAAATGCAAGCTGATCTCCAGTGAAGAAGAAGATCAGTGGTTGCCTGAAGGAGGGGCAGGTAAGAGGGATTACAAAGGGGCCTGAGGAAACTTTTGGAAATGATAGATATAATCCGTATCTTCAGTGTGATTTCACAGGTGTACGCATATGCCAAACTAATCAGGGCTCCCAGGTAACTCAGTTGGCTAAACATCTGACTCTTGATTTCAGCTCAGGTCACGATCTCACAGCCACGAGATGGGGCCCTGCATCGGGCTCCGCACTGAGCAGGGAGCCTGCTTGGGATTCTCTCTCTCTCTCTCTCTCTCTCTCTCTCTCTCTCTCTCTGCCTCTACCCCACTCACGCATGCGAGTGCTCTCTCTCTCAAAATAAATAAACATTTTATAAAACACTCTAAATGTGAGTTTACTGAATGTCAGTTGTACCTCAAAAAAGCTATTTTTTAAAACTGCAACATGTGGCTCATGTCTGAATCCTGATTCAAACAAACCAACTGTTTCAAATAGTTTAGTGGAGATTTAATTACACTAAAAAATAAATATTTTATTTAATGGTGATCTTTGTGATTAGGTTTTTGTTGCTGCTGTTTTTATACTTAAAGACTTTACTTTTTTTTAGAGCAGTTTTAGGTTTACAACAGAACTGGGAGCAAAGTACAGAGATTTCCCACATACACCTGCTTCCCACACATGCACAGCCTTCCCCATTATCAGCATCCCCCGCCAGTGTTATACTGGTTACCACGGATGAACCTACAGTGACACACCATAATCACACAAAGTTCACATTTTACCTTCACGTCCACTTTTGGTGTACATTCTATGGGTTTAGAGAAATGTATAATGAAATGTACCCAACATTACGGTATCATACAGTGTGGATTCACTGTCCTAAAAGTCCTGTGCTCTGCTTAATCTTCTCTCCTCCACTCTATGGTAACCAGTGATCTTTTTACTGTCTCCACAGTTTTGCCTTTTCTAGAACTGTCACAGAGTTGTAATCACACAGTATGTACTAGATTGTCTGTAAGTCGTATTTTAGAGATAACACACTCATGAAGAGGGAGGCAGGTAGATCAAGACAGGCCTCACGGAGATGGTAACATCTGAGCAAAGACTGGAGAGAAGCAAAAGAGATAAAGTCATAGTAGTGGTGCCAGACCAGACTGAGTAGGTCCTAGAAGGCCACCTGAAACGTGGACCCCTGTGAGGTTTGAAATGGCAGAGAAACATACTGACTTACATCTTAATATCTAGAAGCAGGAGACTTACTAGAAGGCTACGGCAGTGATTCGAGTTACAGATGATGGCAGCTTATGGGAGGCCAGCAGCAGGGGAGGCAATGAGAATTATGTTCTGTAAACCAGTATAGATGGTCTGTAGGAGGGACACAAAAATGATATAGGCGATTCCCACCTTCAATGAGCAGCGGAGAAGAAATGAGAGCTAATAAAGACAGAGACGGTCTATAATGGAGGTAAGTCACAAGGTACACACAGGGGAAGACGCAAGGTGGACCTAACTTAGGGGAGAGACAGGAAAAGAGTCCCTAACAATTCTCAATAAATGTTGCCTGAATTATTTAATTTTTTTAATGTTTATTTTATTTTTGACGGGGGTGGGGGGAAGGGCAGAGAGAGGAAGACACAGAATCTTCCTCTGTGAAGGAGGAGGCTCCAGGCTCTGAGCTGTCAGCACAGAGCCGGACGCAGGGCTCAAACTCACAAACTGCAAGATCATGACCTGAGCCCGAAGTCGGACGCTTAACCGACTGAGCCACCCGGGCGCCCCAGTGTTGCCTAAATTATGTGCAGGGATCTCAATCTCAAAACCCCATTTTAGTGAATGGCACCATCAATCATCAAGTCACCCAAGCCAGAAGTCCAGAAGTTATTGTGGCCTCCTTGTTCCCTACATCTAATCTACCATAATGGGGCGCCTGGGTGGCGCAGTCGGTGAAGCGTCCGACTTCAGCCAGGTCACGATCTCGCGGTCTGGGAGTTCGAGCCCCGCGTCGGGCTCTGGGCTGAAGGCTCAGAGCCTGGAGCCTGTTTCCGATTCTGTGTCTCCCTCTCTCTCTGCCCCTCCCCCGTTCGTGCTCTGTCTCTCTCTGTCCCAAAAATAAATAAAAACGTTGAAAAAAAAAAAATCCGTCTATTCTAACAGCCTAAGAGCTTTCAAATCCGTCCTCATTTCCTTCCCTCACTACAACTTAGTTCCATGAGGGCTAAGATGTCAAGTTTGTTCACAGTGCCTAGATGAGTATCTAGAAAAATAGCAGATGCTCATTTAAAAGTTTCTGAATGATGAGGCACCTGGGTGGCTCAGTCGGTTAAGTGTCTGACTTCAGCTCAGGTCATAATCCTGCAGCTCGTAAATTCAAGCCCCCCATAGCTTGGGATTCTCCCTCTCCCTCTTTCTCTCTCTGCCCCTACCCCACTGTGCGCTCTTTCTCTCTCAAAATAAACTTTAAAAACATAAATAAATAAATAAATACATACATACATACATACATACATAAAATTCATGGTCAATACAACATGCATTATTTCACAAAAATATTGCATTTCTGCTTCCACAATACAAACATTAAGGAATTTATATTTTATACATATCAAAGAGACATCAGTCTTTAATGATTTTTGACAATTATCTAAACAACATTAAAATAGGGGCGCCTGGGTGGCTCAGTCAATGAAGTGTCCGACTTCATTTCAGGTTGTGATCTCACGGTTTGTGAGTTCGAGCCCTGCGTCGGGCTCTGTGCTGACAGCTCAGAGCCTGGAGCCTGCTTCTGATTCTGTGTGTGTGTGTGTGTCTCTCTCTCTGCCCCTCCCTGCTCACGCTCTGTCTCTCTCTCCCTCTCTCTCTTTCAAAAATAAACATTAAAAAAAAATTATTTAAACAACATTTAAAATAAATTCCAAATAGGGAATGACTGATACTAAGTACAGGGTTATTTAAACAACATTTAAAATAAATTCCAAATAGGGAATGACTGATACTAAGTACAGAGTTTCTTTTGGGATAATGAAAATGAAATTAAGATAGCGGTAATGGGGGGCGCCTGGGTGGCTCAGTCGGTTAAGCATCCAACTTCGGCTCAGGTCATGATCTCGTGGTTCGTGAGTTCGGGCCCCACGTCGGGCTCTGTGCTGACAGCTTAGAGCCTGGAGCCTGCTTTGGAATCTGTGACTCCCCCTCTCTCTGACTCTCCCCCACTCATGCTCTGTCTCTCTCTGTCTCTCAAAAATGAATAAATGTTTTAAAAAAAAATTTTTTTAAAAGATAGTGGTACTGGTTGCAAAACTCTGAATATACTAAAACCAAACTGTAGCTTAAAAGAGTGAATTTTATGGTATGTGAATTACATCTTAATAAACCTATTATTGCAAAATGAAATAAATTCCTTAGCTTGGCACACAGGCCCTTGTGATTTGGCATACACCTACCTGTCCGGTCTCACCGTCCGCCACTTTCCCAATTACGTCTGTGAGTTTCATCTGTATCAAATTGCTCATGACTCCCCGAGAAAGCCCTCTCTGCTCACAGGACTCCACGTTAAGTATGTGGCTCCCTCGTCCCTGCATCTGCCCTTCCAGACCTAGCTTAAGGGTCGGGAGAGCCTCTCATTCCACACCCCATTTCAACCACATCACCTCGTCCCACCGACCAAAGGCTTGCAGAGCACAGATGTGCCTCTATCACATGGCTTTATCATAGCAGACCAGGCATTTTGTGACCGTGAAAAATAGTAGACAGTCAATAAATAATTAAGTCTAATATACAACTTCATATTCTATAATATGCAAATACCACTTAAAAGCAAATTTATTCAACTTCAGCCATAAAAACTTTTTGATTAACAAAACAGGGCAGGGGCTCCTGGGTGGTTCAGTCAGTTAAGCGTCCGACTTTGGCTCAGGTCATGATGTCACGGTCCCTGAGTTCGAGCCCCGCGTCGGGCTCCGTGCTGACAGCTCAGAGCCTGGAGCCTGTTCTGGATTCTGTGTCTCCCTCTCTCTCTCTGCCCATCCCCCGCTCACACTCTATCTCTCTCTCTCTCTCAAAAATAAATGAACATTAAAAGAATGCTTTTAATATGGCAAAAACCT
Source organism: Felis catus (assembly GCF_018350175.1). NCBI lineage: Eukaryota > Metazoa > Chordata > Mammalia > Carnivora > Felidae > Felis > Felis catus. The sequence continues at coordinate 144,290,923 of NC_058373.1, read as the reverse complement.
TACAATTATTAAATCTGTTTGCTGAACATACAGGATTCATTAATACTTTTTTTTTCATGTTTAAGTTTTTCATTAGCAAAAAAAGCAAAGTTACTAGTATTTAGGAAAATTATGTGTAATATTCTCTGAGAGAAAACTTCAGTGTTCTCAGACCAGCAAAAGTGTAGCAGTCCATCACTTTCTCCCACGAGTCCCTAAAAGCAAGTACGAAAGTGGAATGTGTGAAAAACAAGGTAACAGACATGTCCAAAGGGTCGTAATTATGCTCCTAAAAAGCTAAAACTAAAACACGTAATCGTACCTCCTCTTACTTCTCCACAGTGTAATTCCAATTTGATACATGTTCTTGGTTTGTTTCCTTCACAATTCAACACAGTCAACCAATGAGCACGTCTGAGGTAAAAGCCGCCTGCTTCTAGAACGCCTCACGATTATTAGCTTTGTCTCAACTGCATCAAAGTTTGTGGGACCCACGCTTCAAATCACTGGCATCAACACTTGCCCTCTGCTTTCGCTACTTGCTCTTAGTAAGGCAGAAAGTGGGGCTTTAAAACCTTTTTTATAGCAATAAAACTCTTAAAACGTTACCCAGAAACTTAATATGCGAAACTAAATAAAAGCTCGGCGATCCCAGTTCATACCCTACTTTAACAGGGTGAGGGGCCCGCACCCCTGCCCCCCAACTCCTCGCTGCATTAACAACGCTGTAAAAAATGGCGGCGCCATGGCAACTGACCTGTTGCCAAGCAAGCAGAACACCAAGCAACTACTCCAAATGACAGTTCGCGCGTTGATCCATAAAACTCTAATTTAGCGTAGTATCAATATATGGCATACAAATGCACCAGATGTTCAAAAATCTAAAAGACATTTAGCTGAAAATGACTAGAAGACAATAGGAATTCTGTGTTTCAAAAGGAACACACACAAATATTCTTTTTACTACATTCCGGCAAGATGCAGTTGGGTCCAAGACAGTCCAAGAATGAGATAGTTCCTCAATTATACTTCTCTCAGAAATACTACAAGTAATAAGTTTTAAATAATTCACTCTTTTTAACATTTATTTATTTTTGAGAGAACATGAGCAGGGGAGAAAGAGAGAGAGGGAGACACAGAATCCGAAGCAGGCTCCAGGCTCCAAGCTGTCAGCACAGAGCCCGACGTGGGGCTCAAACCCACAAACTGCGAGACCATGACCTGAGCTGAAGTGGGATGCTCAACCGACTGAGCCACCCAGGTGCCCCCTGAAGAATTTATTTTTTAAAGAAGAGTGAATTCAAAAAAATTATCTGCCTTTGGAAAATTGTGGGCTAGAATCATCAAGTGTCAATGAACAGGCAGACCAGATGAAGCACTTTATCACGAATACTGAAATGAATAGTGGCTTTATAAAAACACAAAGTTTGGTATTATGGTTTCTAAAAGCATCATTATTCTTTATTATTACATTTATTATTCATTACCATTACTTGATGTTTCCATGAACATAAATCCCAAATTTAAAAGTTTAAAAGCCGTAACAACATCAAGAAGAAACCAAATAGGTTAGGGGCAAAACATATAAAACAAGTATTAATGTTTTCTAACAAAAAGGGGATATAACCGGGGCACTGGCTCACTGGGTTGGAAGAACGTGTGACTCTTGATCTCCGGGGTCATGAGTTCGAGCCCCTCACTGGGTATAGAGATTAAATAAACTTTAAAAAAAGGGGAGGGGGAATATAACCAATTCATCTGGTTACCATTTATATATATATATATCTTTTTTGGTAAGCTCTACGTCGAACGTGGGACTCAAACTCATGACTGAGGTCAAGAGTCACGTACGTGCTCTACCAACTGAGCAAGCCAGGTGCCCCTCTGCTTACACCTTTGAAAAAAATCTAGCCTTTTGTCAAAAGTAGAGTGACATGAACCAGATTTACCCTGTTGTCTCGAACAACTGAAAACCGGACGACTACATGAAGCGAGTTTTCAAGGCACTGGACACCAAGCAACATAGTACAGTGAACCCTGAGAGAGCACAAAGCAGTAAGTCCTACAACCAAAGAGTTTCCAGCTGACAGCTTAGGGAGAGGGAACTCAGGACAAGTCAGGCAGTCTCTCTGAGTTGAGGGGACAGGCTGGGGTCAGGGAAGCCAAGGCAGGCCTGAGTTCGGGGGGGGGGGGGGGGGGGGGGGGGCGGGGGGAAGAACGTCAGAGAAGCGAGAAGGCTGTGCACAACTGCTGCGCCTGCCCGAGGTCTGCAGAGGGCCCCGCGGGTAGTGGGCACGGCACTGACAGCACCTTACTACACATCGGAAGAAAATTCTTGAAGCCTGTGGATGAAGAACCACCCAAAACGATAAAAGGGAACAATCCACGAAGCTCACACAGGGCCAAGAACAGTGCGGGCTCCCAACAGCCAGAGTAGAAAACCTCGGAGTTCACGGACCGTCAGTGGAGCACGCACAAGAGTTTTGACTCCGTGGGGGCAAATAATTAGCCCTGGATGAAATGCTGCTCCGATGCTGCCTACCAAAGCTTGAAGATCCGAAATGAACAAACTATTTCTAAGGAACTTAACCATGTCCCAGAAAAAATGCTCAAGAATATTTATAGGAATACAAAAATATCCAGCATCCATCAAAGTAAAATTCATAATGTCTGGCATCCAAATTAAAAACTACCAGACAAGCAAAGAAGCAGGAAAAGGCAACCCATAATGAGGAGAAAATCAATCAATCAAAACCAACCCAGAAATGACGCAGATGATAGAATTCAGAGACAAAAGCATTAGAACAATTACAACTGTATTTCAACGTGTCTAAGATATTAGAGGAAAGACTATGTTAAGCAGAAACATGAACTATATATAATTTTTTAAAGACCCAAATCAAACTTCTAAGGTATGAAACCTATAATGTCTGAGATGAAAAATTCTGGATGGGATTAAGGGCAGATCATACACTGTAAATGAATAGAGAACTTAAAGACACAGCACAGGGACGCCTGAGTAGCTCAGTTGGTTGAGTGTCTGACTCTAGATTTCGGCTCAGGTCGTGATCTCGTTGTTCATTAGTTCGAGCCCAGAGACAGACTCTGTGCTGACAGCAAGGAGCCTGCTTGGGATTCTCTCTCCCTCTCTCTCTGCTCCTCCCCTGCTTGAGTGCACTCTCTTCCTCTCTCAAATAAATAAGCATTAAAAAAATAAAGACATAGCAATAGAAACTATCCAAAATGAAACAAAAAAAGACAAACAGATTCAGTAAGCAGGGGGACTTCAATTAGCCTATCATACACGGGGCTGTACACTTTAAATACGTAGTTAATTTTATGTCAATTATGCCTCAATAAGGCTGTTTTTAGGAACCTAATCTTTCAAGACAAGGTTGAGCCCTCAATACTGTTGGTTTTTTAAGTCCTATATTTATCTTCAATATAGCCATACATCTTAATCATCTTTCTGGTTTAATTAGGTACCAAATAATCACCTCAAAAAATAAAGCTCTCCTAAGCTTTCCATTTCCACTTGTGTTCTCAAGGAACCTCATCATGAACGCCTTAACAGTAACATTAAACAACTACCCAGGGCCACCTGGGTGGCTTAGTCGCTTAACCAACCGACTCTTTGTTTTGGTTCCCGACATGATCTTGCCAGTTCATGGATTCGAGTTTGCGCTGACGGTGCGGAGCCTGCTTGAGATCCTCTCTCCCTCTCTCTCAAAATAAATAAATAAACTTTAAAACAACAACAGATACCCAGCTAAAAGAACTGAGTACACAGCCATCCCATCTCACTATGCACCTTGATAAAAAGGCAAAATTTCTGAACCAATTATAAAAATTAAAAACAAAAATTTCATTTCATCAGAATCTCTAGATCAATAGATCAATCCATAGAATTTCCTGGAGTAACAGAAATGTTCTGTTCTGCACTATCCAATATGGCAGCCAGTAAGTACACAGTGCTATAGAGCACCTGAATTGTGGCTAGTGTGACAGAACAGAATTTTTTATTTTATTTAGGTTGTTTGTTTTTTTTAAGTAATCTCTGTGCCTAACGTGGGGCTTGAATTCATGACCCCAAAATCAAGAGTCACATGATCTATCAACTGAGCCATCCAGGAGTCCCTTATCTAAATTTAATAAATTTTGGGGCGCCTGGGTGGCGCAGTCGGTTAAGCGTCCGACTTCAGCCAGGTCACGATCTCGCGGTCCGTGAGTTCCAGCCCCGCGTCGGGCTCTGGGCTGATGGCTCGGAGCCTGGAGCCTGTTTCCGATGCTGTGTCTCCCTCTCTCTCTGCCCCTCTCCCGTTCATGCTCTGTCTCTCTCTGTCCCAAAAATAAATAAATGTTGAAAAAAAAAATTTTAATTTAATAAATTTTAATTTAAATATTTTCATATAGTAGTGGCTCCATTATTGGGCAGCTCAAGACAAAAAGAAAATCTATACTGAAATTTTTAAGATTAGAATTTTCAAAATAATTTAATATTTATAGCTTACATATATTATTAATTTTTAAATTACTAAAAACCATAAAATTATAAACACTGAAAACCTTTCTTTTTTTAAGTAGGCTCTATGCCCAACGTGGGACTCAAACTCATGACCCCAAGATCAAGCACATGCTCTACCAACTAAGCCAGCCAGGCACCCCTGAAAAAAACTTTTTTTTTTTTTTTTTTTTATTCTGAGAGAGAGAGAGCGCACACAAGAAGAAGGACAGAGAAAGAGGGAGAGAATCTCAAGCAAGCTCCACACTAACAGTGTGGAGCTCAAACTCATGAACTGTAAGATCATGACCTGAGCAGAGATCAAGAGTCAGATGCTTAACTGACTGAGCCACCCAGGCGCCCTTAAAAAAACTATTTTTTAGGGGCGCCTGGGTGGCGCAGTCGGTTAAGCGTCCGACTTCAGCCAGGTCACGATCTCGCGGTCTGTGAGTTCGAGCCCCGCGTCGGGCTCTGGGCTGATGGCTCAGAGCCTGGAGCCTGTTTCCGATTCTGTGTCTCCCTCTCTCTCTGCCCCTCCCCCGTTCATGCTCTCTCTCTCTGTCCCAAAAATAAATAAACGTTGGAAAAAAAAAAAATTAAAAAAAAAAACAAAAAACTATTTTTTAAAGCTTGGCTCAAAGGAGCATCTCACCTAAAACTTCCTGGTTCCTTTAATCCCCCCACTCTCCACCACAGGAAGGATTAGGTGACCCTCTGTATCCTGCCAGCAATGTATGAGGGACTGGGGACAGTGGGAAATGAGAAGTAACTCCCTAACGGGGATGACGTTTCCTTTTAGGGGTGTTTTGGAACTAGACGGGGTGGTGGTTGCACAACAATGTGAATGTACTAAATGCCAATAAATTGTTCGCTTTAAAACAGTTAATTTTAGGGGTGCCTGGGTGGCTCAGTTAGTTAAGTGTCCAACTTTGGCTCAGGTCATGATCTCACAGTTCTTGAATTTAGCTCTGCATCAGGCTCTGTGCTGACAGCGTGGAGCCTGGAGCCTGCTTCAGATTCTGTCTCTCTCTCTCTCTACCCCTCTTCTGCTGGCACTCTCTCTCCCTCAAAAATAAACATTAAAAAATAATAAGATAAAATGGTTAATTGTATATGTTATGTGAATCTCACCTTGATAAAAAAATTGGGAGGTGCCTGGCTGGCTCAGGAGATCAAAAGTATATGACTCTTGATCTCAGGGTCATGAGTTCAAGCCCCATGTTGGGTGTGGAGATTACCTAAACAAATAAAACTTAAAACAAACAAAAAAAATTAATGTATTTAAGCAAGATGTGCACCTCTAATTTACATAAATTCATTATAACGAGAGCACAAAAAATAGGGAAAATCAGATTCTACATGTAATCTAAAAATTCATTTTTCCTTGGGTTTCCATTTCTTAAATGACTGAGCCTGCTGCTTAGTTATTAAATGTGCATTACAAAATGCCTATTCAAGGAACATCAGCCACACCAAGAACATGTTCGTACTAAACTCAGAACCACATCCAGCTGTGACAAGTTAGCAGAAGATGAGCCTTAAAAAATTTTTTTAAGTTTATTTATTTATTTTGAGAGAGAGAACATGAGCGGGAGAGGGGCAGAGAGAGAGAGAGAGAGAGAGAGAGAGAGAGAGAATCCCAAGAAGGCTCCACACCCTGTGCAGAGCCTGACACAGAGCTCAATCCAACGAATCCTGAGATGACGACCCGATCTAAAATCAAGAGTCGGACACTCAAAGGACTGAGCCACCCAAGGACCCCGAGCCTTAAAGAATTTAAACCTGAACTGGTGGCTCAAAGAACTATGCCGCTGCCCTCTATGAAAGCAGAAGCTCCCAGAAAACTCTACAGTATTAAGACCACACTAACTACTCCCTCTACTCTGCTATCCCTACCTTCTGCGTCCGCGCTAATTCTGAGAGCAGAACGAGCCCCACGCCAGCAGAGGTAAAGGCACGTAACCTTCCGTGAGAGGGGTGCACGTGTGTGTGCGTAACACAGCACAGAAATACCCTTAGTTCAGGTCAACGTTAATGTTTAGGTAACCCCAAAATTTTAATTTACCTTTTCAGACACAGGCCATCAAGCAGTCTTTCCTGGCCACTAGATGAAACTGAAGAATAGCACAGTTCACCGTTAGGAGCAAAGACTCACCTAAGTGCCCTCAGTTTAAGTACAAAGGAAGCCCTGAGGTTCTAGGCAGACAAAAACTAGTCCTTAATTAAATTACACTATGATAAAATCAAACATGGCACAGCTCACGTTTGAGTCGATCAGGAAAAGGCTTGCAATTTTCTTTATACTCTGGTCTCTGAAAAATAGAACAAAACTAGTAACACCAAGAAATATATACCTTGGATGGAGGTGGGACAGGGTTAGTTTGGTTTAGGGTTTTTTGTTTGTTTGTTTGTTTGTTTTTGCATAGGGGAAGGAGGACGGCAATAATACACAAGGAAGGGATTAGTTGCTGAACAATACTAACCAGATAGTTGGTACGGGTGAAATCAAGGGTTTTTTAAAAATACTCTCTCAGATATTTTATCATTTCACACCTTATTCAAGACATGGTTCTTAAATTTATTCCACAGCTCAAGTTCAATGTGAACCTGTAAAAAAATATATTGGGTGGGACTGGGGGTGGAGACAGGATAGTTGATATTTAAATGTTACTCTCATATCTGTTAAACTGAAGGGTGGCTAAACTGACATTATCCATTATAACCTTAAATCATATAATCTTAAGAAATCACTCCCCTCCTGGGGCGCCTGGGTGGCTCAGTCGGTTGAGCCTCTGACTTCAGCTCGGGTCACGATCTCACGGTCCGTGAGTTCGAGCCCCGCATCGGGCTCTGGGCTGATGGCTCAGAGCCTGGAGCCTGCTTCCGATTCTGTGTCTCCCTCTCTCTCTGCCCCTCCCCCATTCGTACTCTCTCTCTGTCTCAGAAATAAACGTTAAAAAAAATTAAAAAAAAAAAAAAAAAAGAAATCACTCCCCTCCAAAAACCCCTGTAATTGTATTTGAAGCTCTGAAGACTATTTCATTTTTTTTTTAATTTTTTTTTCAACGTTTATTTATTTTTGCGACAGAGAGAGACAGAGCATGAACGGGGGAGGGGCAGAGAGAGAGGGAGACACAGAATCAGAAACAGGCTCCAGGCTCTGAGCCATCAGCCCAGAGCCCGACGCGGGGCTGGAACTCACGGACCGCGAGATCGTGACCTGGCTGAAGTCGGACGCTTAACCGACTGCGCCACCCAGGCGCCCCGCTGAAGACTATTTCAACATACATGCAGTAGTAAAGCAACTCACTCCAATCTGCGCCAATCAACCAAACCAATCTGTGTTTTCACTGCCAGGAAGAAAAGGAATATAACTGGGCACGAAGCAGATTCTGGCAACCATAAACATAAAACTCCAGAACACCTGGGAGCACATGGAAACAACGAACCAACTGATCCAATAAAGCACTACTTCTATCTTTAAATGTTTGTTTTTAAGTATTTTAAGCATGGAGCCCAATGCGGAACCCAATGTAGGGCCTGAACTGAGCACCCTGAGATCATGACCTGAGCTGAGGTCAACAGTAAGACATTTAACCGACTGAGCCACTCAGATGCCCCTAAGTGTTTTTCTTAAAAAGGATTTCTGGCTGACTCTCCCTGAAATACAGTAGGTTGAAATCTGACTCCAACTTAACAATGAATGGTATCTTGGAGTTTTTCCTTTCTTAGTGATATATAAAATGATGTTGCATTAAAAACAGAACTACCCTACGGCCCAGCAGTTGCACTACTAGGTATTTATCCAAGGCATACAGCTGTGCTGTTTCGAAGGGGCACACGCACCCCCATGTTTATAGCAGCCCTATCGACAATAGCCAAAGTATGGAAAGAGCCCAAATGTCCATCGGTGCATGAATGGATAAAGAAGATGTGGTATATATATATACAAGGGAGTATTACTTGGCAATCATAAAGAAGGAAATCTTGCCATCTGCAACTACGTGGATGGAACTGGAAGCTATTACGCTAAGCGAAATTAGAGAAAGACAAATACCATATGACTTCACTCATATGAAGTCTTTGAGATGCAAAACAGATGAACATAAGGGAAGGGAAGCAAAAATAATACAAAAACAAGGAGGGGGACAAAACATAAGAGACTCTTAAAGACAGAGAACAGAGGGTTACTGGAGGGGTTGTGGAAGGGGGATGGGCTAAATGGGTAAGGGGCATTGAGGAAGACACTTGTAGGGATGAGCACTGGGTGTTATAATAGGGGATGAATCACTGGAATCTACTCCTGAAATCATTATTGCACAATATGCTAACTAACTCGGATGTAAATAAATAAATAAACAAACAAAACACCAAAACAAAAAAGAAAAATAAATAAGTAATGGTGCATCTTACAACTAAGGGCATCTTAGAATGAATGCACTACCTTGGGCAAGTTATTAGGTTGAACCAGAACAAAAAGCCTCTGTTTCCTCATCTGGAAAATGGGAATAATAACGTTACCTTATATGATTGTTGTGACTGTCATATTTAAAATTATCTAATAAATGCTAAGCGTTCAGGGCAACTGAGTGGCTCAGTTGGTTGAGCATCTGACTTCGGCTCAGGTCATGATTTCACGGTTCGTGGGTTCAAGCCCCGTGTTGGGCTCTGTGCTGACAGCTCAGAGCCTAAAGCCTGCTTCAGATTCTGTGTCTCCCTCTCTGCCCCTTCCCTGCTCACGCTCTGTCTCTCAAAAATAAACAAACATTAAAAAAAAATAAACATTAAAACAATAAATACTAAGTGTTCAAACCAGACTGACACACAGTCAGCACTGTCTTCACCCGGCACTGACAGATCATTCCTTTGGAGGTTTTCTGTTAGTGATGACAAGTTTTACCTCCCCATCCGCACACTCACCCATTCCCTTTTAATTAGTGGCAAATCCATTAGACAGATAAATGTAGCACCATACCCATTTGTAAGAAACTCAATTTCTGTTATAGGAACTAAAGCCATAACTTTAACCTCTAACATGCTAACATAACCACATGTTGGACAGAAATTAAATCAGAAGCTTTCAGATCACTTGGCACTGTAATTTGGGTCAAGCAGTTGATAAGTTAGCACACCAAAATGATCTAACACTGAAACAAAACAAACGAAGATGCGTCAAGTCTCAGTGACATTCATCTTCCAAGTCAAGGGTCCTGGTGATAATAATTCCAGGGACTATATACCAAGGCCAGGCTCTCGGCAGAAATACATCCAATCAGGAACATTATTTTTATTTCTTCCTAATCAAAGAAACTCAATCAACCCGCAATCCTAACAAAGGATTAGCACCAAATATAAAGAACTCACACAAATCAATAAGAAAAAGACCAACACTCTACAGAAAAACAGCAAAAGACACATCCATGGGAGGAACTCAAGTAGCCAAAAAACATATAAAAAGACATTTTTAAAAAATGCCAACATAAACCACAAAAAGATAGCACTGCAAAAAGTTAATAAATCTAACCCTATAGTGAAGATTGGGTGAAAAGGAACTTAGGTGCCTTGTTGGTGGACATGTACTTGCTTGGAAAGCATCAAAGCAAATGAATACACAAAATAACTCCACTTACAAAAAGACTTTGACAGTAACAAAACATACTGCTTATCATCCCTAAGCATGTATTAAAGTACAAAAACATGCACGGGAATTCTGCAGGCCTTGAGAGCCGGCCGCTCCAATTTCCCTTCGAGAGAGAAGTGCTGAGAGATGTTTCATTAGCTGGCAGTCCCATCGGCCTGGCACCTCTGGGACCCGCGGCAGCATACACACCAGCGCCAGGCCAGTGCCTGAACCCAGCAGACACTCTAGAGCAGGGCCACCCCTGCCCAATGGGCTCCTCCAACAAGCAAGGTGCTGCCGCTGAGGCTTTCTCCAAGCTGGATCCCAGCCTCAGGCGCCGGGATCCAACCATCCATCACTGTGCTTTCTGCTTTCCTTCGGGGCTGTCGCACCTACATCCAGTCTGAGGGGCTTTTGCCACCTAACCTTCCTCTCCTCTTTATCCTTCACAGGCATTTACCCCTATGAATCTCTTGCAAATCTAATCCTAGCTTAGCATATGCTTCTCAGAGGAAGCAAATGAACTATCACAGGAAAAACGTAAATCAACTTCGAATTAGTGGAGGGAAGGGAAGAATTAGCCCTTAGCTGCACCTGACGCAAATACAGCCTAATATATAAAGTATTAATCACAGTGGTGGGGACGTGTATTATTTCCCGTTCTATCTCAACGTTTATTTTTTTAAAAATAACTATTGTTATAATTCTGTCCTATCCTATGGTAATAATCAAAGATATTCAAATTATGCATAATAACTATCCAGTCACTTCCATTTGTGAAAAGCTTAACTGTTAACTTCTGGTTCTAAAATTATAAACACATATCACTGCTCCCAATTGCCATTCCCGGTAACAAGGCTTTAAAACATCTAAAATAACACAAGGTTGAAGCCTGACCTCCTATGGTCTCCAGTCTACCTTGCAGTACTTTCAATGGTTAGGTACCCAAAGACAAATATAAGTCACTTTATCTCCCCAGCCCCTATTTTCCTTATCTAGGACAAAGGAAGGCTGGGTTAGATGGACATTTTAATTTTTACTCTCATTACTTTGAGGGAGGGAAAATCCAAAAACTTCAAAAATTATGTCTAGTATGAAATTTTTACTAAAACCCACATCTTTAAAGAATTTGCCTAATTTGAAAACAGGAGTTTTAGGGATTACTGTTAACATCTCATTTAAATGACATCCTAATGTCATTCTAAAATATGGATTTCTCTCAAACATTTTAGGAGAATGCTTTTTAAATCGACTTCAAAATATTCCATTTTTAAAATTCAACAAAGGAAATTCTTATGAAACTCAACACATTAGATAAGATGTATTTTTTTTTCATTTTTTTAATGTTTATTTATTTTTGAGAGAGACAGACAGAGAGCAAGTGGGGGAGGAACAGAGAGAATGGAGACACAGAATCCGAAGCAGGCTCCAGGCTCCCAGCTGTCAGCACAGAGCCCAACGCGGGGCTCGAACTCACAAACCGCGAGATCATGACCTGAGCCCATGAGCCAAAGTTGGACACTTAACTGACTGAGCCACCGGCACGCCCCAAGATGTATTAATGAAACGTTCAAAACACAAAGCAGAAGAAACTGTTACACTGCAACCATAACCCTACTTTCCACAACTGCTCTTTAAAGCTGCAGGGAAAATTAACTCAGTCCAAATGACTAAACCAGTGTTCCATCCCCAAGCCGTACCTTACTCAGACTTTCACTACGCTGGTACAGAGATTCCTCTCCCAGAAAGTGATTTAAAGTTCTGTTTTAAACAGAAATACAAACTTAAAACATACACCTGAACAAGGATCGTTGTTCTCCATCAGAGTAGGTGACAAACAAGCCTATTTCTTTTCACAACATTCATGGAACCTCTGAGGAAAAGCTCAGAAATGAGGGCTAAACCATAAATTCATTACAACAACCTACGTTGTAAAGAAGAAAACGACAGACGACAACCTGGGGGGAAATACAGTAACTTGGATACAATTTTGATATTTCATCTCCAAAGACTTCAGACTTTTTCAACTCAACTGCCCTGCAAAACCTTATAATACCAAGGAAAATGGCTTTCTAAAAGTAAGCCGAGATTTCTTCAGTACAAATTAACACTGATTTTAAAACAACTATGTTGTGGTGAGCTTCAACCAGCTAACCTCTGAATGACAGTCATCACCCCAGGAAGGGAGTACGGTGGTAAAAGGACGCCACCTTGAAAACACTAACTCTCAGAGACAAGGACCTGGAAGTTTAGAGTAAAAACTCCCTGGCTCAGAACCTAGTTAATGTGTACCTCTCCTGGCCTGGGGACGGATTCAAGGTATCTTTAGTACAATCTAGAAACCTGACCTGAATTACCTATACTCTCTGGTCCTCAGTATTCTTTTTCTGCTCTACAAATGCTTTGGACTCCTTCTCTATCTTTATATCCCTAAATCGTAGCAAATACATGTGACTCAAAAGCAATCATCTTCAAATATCTCGGCGCACAACTTGCATTCAAGTCAATGTTTTCATCATAACCCGGTCTTCCCTCCAAGTAAAGCAGGTAATGCAAGGACCACTGGTTGGCAACCCCAGTCACACGGATGACAATTAAAATAAGGACACCAGGAGATGTTTACTTAGCATTCACTGTGCGTCAGGCACGGTGCTAGGCATTTCACATGCATAAGGTAATTCCTTCTCTTGACGAAGAAAGTTCTATTCTCTGTTTTACAGATGAAGGCAAACTCAAGTAACCTGGGGCGCCTGGGCGGCTCAGTCAGTGGAGCCATCAACTCCTGCTTTCAGCTCAGGTCACGATCTCATGATTCCTGAGTTTGAGCCCCAAGTCGGGCTCCACACTCACAGAGAGGAGTCTGTTTGGGATTCTCTCTCTTTCCGTCTCTCTCTGCCCCTCCGAGCTCACATGCACCCACGCACACTCACACTCACTCTCTCTCTCTCTCTCTCTCAAAATAAATGAACTTAAAAAAAAGAAAAAAAGTGAAGGAACTTGCCCCGGGTCAATACGGAGCTGGCAAGAGACCCTGCCAGGACCCAAACCCAGGTCTGACAATTCTCACCGCCCAAGCTGTCTACCCTACACTGCTTCTGAAAGAAACATGAAATTACAAAGAGGACCGTAACTGATACAATCCTAGACCATTAGGGATGCAAAGAACCCCTGATTCATGACGGAGGAAACCGAGGTTCCTGAAGATAAAGTGACCAGCTCCACTGTTTACCACCTGCTTAGTCACAGAGATCGGGCATTCAATCTCCTGACGACTAGATTTAGGTGTCTCCCCACCACACTACTTAACAAAGTTGATCTCACAGCATTTATCATTACCCTAACCTCTCATTTGAGTGAACACTGCCTCAAAGTATGTCTAAATCATACCACAATCACCACAACTTGTGAATTTAAGAATATCTATAGAGTTGATTTTTACAATGAAACTAAAGCATAGAAAATAATGTGGTCAAGGACAAACATAGAACCAGCAGTAAAAAGAAACAAAAAACAGGCCAAGACCCCCTGTTCAGCAAAATTATTCCACATTAAAGCATTAATGCATTTTACTAAGAGAAATCAACTCTGAAGTGACAAGCTGAGCCAATGACAACCCAAAATCTCAAATCTGATGAAACTGGATTCAATGTACAAATACAGGTTGCTTTTTTAAAGGACTATTATCTCAAAAATATTTGCCAATAACAACTTCTTCTTTAAGAGTCATAATTTTAGTATCAGTGAACTGTGATACTGACAACCAACACAGGATGAAAGTTGACATAAAAACACATGCTTCAGAAAACAAAGAACTTGAGTCAACCTTAAAATCCTGTCACTGTGTTTCTCTAGCTAGAATGCCAACCGGTGGTAGAAATATATAGGCTCCAGATTCCTGCCTTGCGTGCATACCAGTAAGATCATGGAAAACATTCACATCTTTATATAGAAAAACACTACTCATTTGAAATTAAATTATGCTTTGCAAGTACATATAGGAAATAACCTACCAGAAGTAGGACAGAATAAGCATTCTTCCTTCTTACTCTGTTCTACGATTACCAAATTCTAAGACACCAATGACAACATACACAACGGCAATCTGGACACCATACGTGGGAGCAAAGCCTAAGTTAAAGACGTAGAACTACATTCTGGTGTCTGTTTTCAAAACTAATCGATAAAATTTCTCCTATCATTGTAAACATAGATGGTATTTTAAATTGCCAAGGTATGCCACAGGCCACTAATCTAGTCTGGGTCTTAATTTGATTATGAAAACCTAATGAGTATTTTAGGGCTACAGAGCCCCATCCGCTTCAGTCTCTATTTTGTAAAGGATGACAGAAATGGATCTTCTTTGGACTATGCAGGGAGTATCAGATGTTCCCAGCTTCAACCATTTGCTTTTAAAGCTAAATAGGCTCAATTTGGGATAATATGGGTAAATAAAACCTGACTTAAAAAAAATTAAAATCAACTTCTTCCACTCACAGTGGACTCCAACTCATCAGAGAGAGTTAAAAAAAAAAAAAAAGAAAGGAAAGGAAAGAAAAGAAAAAAGGGCTCTCTGAAGAGTTTCACACTCACTCGTTCAAAATTCTGGTTTAAAAAAAATGCATTCCAAACTCAGGCAGGGAAAAAGGACAAGCACTAACAATCCCAATCTCAATTCCATATTTCTCCTAGCTTACACTCATGGAAAGAACTGTTCAGTCTAAAGACCTAAAAACATTTTGGAGGGGGGGGGGGGGCGGCTAGGAAACAAATATGGTGTACCACTTCTACTCCAAAATGGAAGTCTCCTCTCCCCTTAGATTTTAAGTTCCATATAAGAACACGTTGAAAAAACTCACTAAGAAACAATAAGGTCCCACAATTTTCAGCCACATCTATGAATCTGTCCTGCTGCTCAGACTGGCAAAAGAGGGCTTAAAACTATTTCATAGCAGTTAGATTCCTTTCCAGCTTAAAACAACACAAAATAGGCAATCTGTAAATGTTAATGCCACAACCCAACCCATTGGCAGTCAGACTATGCAGAACATTTACAATGTTTCACTTTTAGAGTGGCAGGTCTCTAGCAAATGCATGCTGGTACCTATTCCATGAAAAATACAAGGGCAGCTCAAGAAAGGATCCTACCATATCTGCCATTTCAAAGAAAAGAACAAACCCAAAGCCAGGCTCACTACTGACATCGATACTTAGAAGAAGATCAGAAATCTAATTCCTGTTGTTGCCATTTCCTTAGTCACATCCAACATACTTAAGTAAAGCTTTCAAAACCAACATAACCAAAACGTACTAAAAATCGACCAACTTACTAAAAGATCCGTGGCAAGTTGATTTTTTTTTTTAATCTATGTGAGAAACTTGGTGACAACCTATGCTTTATGTTCTGTGTATTAAAACAAAGATGGACTTGACCTACAAAATGAAGATAGGGTCAACTGTAACCAAAAAACAGCATGCTTCCCCTGGTGGCCAACCTAGGAATGGAGAAGGCATGCACACAAGAGAAAAAGCCTGGTCTCCCAGTTCTATCTGTCACTCTTGTCAATGAGAAGTCACTACCAAAAAAGGAAGATGTGGGGGAAGGGGAACCGATCAAAAAGACTAACACGAATTAAAAAGGAATCCAAACCTGGGTGTTAAGACTACATGAATGTAAGCGACTTAAATCAACAGACTAAAATTTAGAAAGCAAATATGGGCAAGGTCATTTATTCCCAGAGTGCCCAAAAGCTCACTCAGGGATCCCTGTGTATCTTCACTTCAAAGAACGCCCAGAGTTCAGTACCTTAATAACAGCTCAAGAGCGATCTCCTTTCTCAAGGACTAGATCCTTGCAATTTTCTGCAGTCTTGTTTCCAAGGAAAGGCAGTTATGCATTTATTTTCTCAAAGAAACTAGTGGCATAACCTAGATACCCTCCTGCTCTAAAGCCCTCCAACCAGAAAGCCTGTTAGCTCCACTTCTGCAAGATTGTTTCGAATTTTATTTCATAAAACCCACGTCCTTTCGAACATCTTCTATGCCAACAGTCTTTAAAGAACAGTCTCATGGAGAGCCGGGCTAGAATCTCACGCACTAAAATCTGACGAATTCCTTTGTCTGATTAGATTTTTTCTGGTACCACTTTAAATTTGCTTCCACGCAGAACAGCAGCAAGGAAAGTAAATGTTCCCTTCGAGGGTGGAGGGACCTCTTGGAGGTGGAAATAATTCGTTAGGCTAAAGCTTCCCAGGGTTCTATTCTTTTCACAACCCCTTCCTTCAAGAAAAACAAAACAAAACAAAAAAGGAAACACACGGACATTTACAAATAGGTCCTAAAATCGAACTGCCACGAGCAAGCCTCTCTTCCCCGGGCAGGCGCCCTCTGGGAAGCTCACACTTCTTAACTGAATTGGGGGGGGGGGGGGGGTCGTTTCTCTACTCCCCCCTCGCCCCAGGCTGGGAGGGGAGGCAGGGGCACGCAGAAGCCCGGGGGGCAGCAGGAAGAGAAAAAGGCAAGTGCTGCGACATTTGGCAGGGCAGAGAGGGGTCGGAGGGCGTCCCGAGTCCGGGGCGCTCGCAGCACGCTAACTCTCCGGCGCCGCCACCCCTACCCCCGGCCGAGGCGCAGCCGGCCGGGACCCCGGGACCCCCCCCCCAGGCCGACGCCGCCCCGCTCCTCGGGGGCGCAGCGGGCCAGGCGGCAGCGACCCGGCCGGGGGGCGACTTGAGCCTCCCCGGGGCGCGGGGCGCGCTCGCGGACCACGCTCGGGTGTGTGCTCCCCTCCCCGTCCTCGCCCTGCTGTTCTCCCCGCGGACAGCAGGGCGAACACACACAAAAAGAAAGTTGTCCGGGGGCCCCCGCCCCCTCGGGTCGCGGGGCCCGGGGGCGCTACTCACCGGGGTCGAAGTCGGGCACCACCGCCTGGTACTGGGGTCCGACCCGCATGCCGCCGCCACCTGCGGGGAAGCAGAGCACCGCGGTCAGCGCGGGCGGGCGGGCGCGGGGGCGGCGCGGGGCGGCTGCCACCTACCGTGCTCCTCGTCGCTGGACGAGCCCGAGCTGCCTTCCTCCCAGGAGTTGCTGCTGCTGTTACCATTGGGCGCCGCCGCCGCCAAACTTTTATTCTGCCCATTATTGGGGGCGGCGGCGGCCGAGGCGGCGGCCGAGGCGGAGGCGGCGGCGGCGGCGGCCGAGGCGGAGGCGGTGGCCGAGGCGGCGGCGGCCGAGGCGGAGGCGGCGGAGGCGGCGGCGGCCGAGGCGGCCGAGCTGGCCGCGTTGTTCCTCCCTCTCCGCTTCCCTGAGACCTCGGGGCCCTTCTCCACCATGGCCGGCATCGGCGGGGGCCGGGGCCGGGCGAAAGTGGCGGGGCCCCGCGGCTCCTGAGGAGGGGGCGCCGGGCGGGGGGGGGGGGGGGAGGAGCGCGGGCAGGCGCGGGGCCGGGCGGGCGCGGCGGGAACCCGCGGGCGCGAGTCGGAGCCGGGGGTGGCCGGGCGGGCGGAGCGCGGTGCGGCTTCAAGCCCCCAGCGCCGAGCCGAGCGCAACTTTCGCTCTCATCGCCGCCCGCACTTCACTGGCACTAACTACTCCGGGAGCCGCGAGCGGGCTGGGGGGGGGGGGGGGGGGGGGCGGGGCCTGGGGCGAGCCGGGGGTGGGGGGGAAGCCGCGCGCAGCCCAACCCGACGCGGGCTGGCTCCGCCCCCCCGCGCGCTCCCATTGGCTTGTGTGGGATTCGGACGGCGAGCGGCAGCGCGGTTGGCTCGGCGAGCCCGTCTGTCCAAGGGACGGGGGCGGGAGCGCGGGGAGGGGGAGGCTCCGGGCTTCCGTTGGTCAGGTTCGGTTGACGCGTATCGCCCGCTGTACGTGGTTTGAGGTTTGCAATCTCTCTACGCCCCATGATCCATCTCTCTAGGCAATAGCGAGGAGTTAGCTGCCCTCCCCGCCCCCTCCCTCCGCTGCGGCCCCCACCCCCTCACCTGCGCGCACCACCCGCAGCCTCGGCCCCCACATTCCGCGAAGGGCCCCTCTGAGAGTCCAGTTGGCTTCAAAAAGTAAAATATGCGCGACACGAGAACAGAAATTGAATGCAAGGTCGGGACTATTTTCCCCTTCGCGCGGAGGATTACAGCCACAGTTTGAATGGGTTCTATACAAAGAGGGGAAACTAATTGGAAGAAACTAATTGCGCCCCCACCTTTCCCAAGGGATTTGGCGGCGGCTCAGCGCCGCGGGTCCCCGTTGCAGGGGACAGGGTTCCCAGGTGACAGTCTCCCGAAGGGAAAGGAAGCAGCGGGGGGGGGGGGGGGGGTTGTGCTCAGAGTATTTGTGGAGGCTTCTGCTAATTGGGTTGGGGGAGGTTGGAAGTCGCCGCAATTGCCCCAGTCGCTGGCGCGCCGCGTCCAAGGGGACCGGAGGGAGGGTCCCGAGCGGCCTCTGCCCGGACGCAAAGTCCGGGTCCCTTGCCATCGTTGAGGGCCGGTTAGTCCTCAGTGAAGAGACCGAATCGTCCCTGCGGGAGGGGACACTTACAGAAATGGGGAGGAGGACTTATAGAAATGGGCTGGGGCCAGGAAGGGTAAAGAGGAAGAAGCTATTTTCATCCCAAGCCCTTGGTAGTGGAGGAGGGTCAACTTCCTCCCAGGCAAGAGCCACTTTTCCGGATCTGCTGCCTGCCCTGCCTCCCCTGATCCACGCCGAGCACCCAGCAAGGGAGAGCACGACCCAGCTCGAGACATCCCTGCCTGAAGTGTGATCACCCACCAGCCCGGGGGCTGCTTTACCGCTGGATGGGGGTTTGGGGGGAGCGTGGGACTCCCCTGGAAGTCCTCGTCAGTCCTACCTCCACCACCACCCCCCCCCCAAACAGCGCACTGCTCCTGCATAATTGGGAGACAAGAGAAGGTCTATAAATAATTTTTTTAATGCAACGGATAGCTTTTAAGTTACTTTTAAGTTGCTTCAAACCTGAGCTGCATAAGGGGACAGTTTACACCAGCTCAAGATATAAATAGCTACAGGGAGAAATCTGGAGTTTTATGCTTTTAAAACCTTAATAAGCAGAGTGTTCTCTAACACATTTTATGCAGGATGAACCATCATTATTAACTTCAATGATGTGACCACGATCACTTCTGCCTCAATGGCTAGGAGCCCTCCCGGAGGAGGAGCCGGCTGGCACCAAGTTCAGGGTCTCATCTCCAGGACTCCCCTTAAAAGGATGCCCCTCTCATTAGAGCACCCCAGGCGGTACAGATGTGTGCCCTTGGGATACTCCTCCACCAGCTGGCCTGGGTAGGGTCCAGACGGCAAAGCCCAGGGTTAGGAACCAGAGGAGGCATTCTGGGGCTGGGCCACCTGGCTGAGGGCCTCTGTGACTCATCTGGAGGTGAGCACTGTGTAAGGAATGAGGTTAACACCACTCTGCCCTGCTCACTTGGTGTCCTATGAAGTTCTACCATCAGACCCTGGAATGATTAGCCTACAACAGCGCAAAGGTGATACTGAGTCATTTATTAGGGCAGCAAGGACAGCATGACACGGGTCATGAGTGCCACCCACCAAACCCCAAGGTTGGGCTACTTCCTGGCTGTGGTTACATCTTTTGACTGTCCAACCATTCACTTTTTTCAACAAATATTAACACCTAAGTTACTTCAACATATGCCAGGCCCCTTTCTAGTTTGAACCCAAAGCCACATGGATACCATACTGACCTTGACCCTCCCAGCTTCCTCATCAAACACAGATAATAGTTAACTACTTCCTGGCCTAATGGATTTTTATAGAGTCTACCTCCCCGGCCCTGATCTTCCTCCACCGTAGGGAACCCTGCAATTTTATGAAAAGCCCCTTCCTGCCCCTACCTATTGTGTGGGATATCCACACGACTCTTGTGATTGGGAATTTGTGACCTCAGACTTCAAACTGGCCTGCCACACAGTCAGCAGCCCGACCATGTTTTTCAGTGACACTCTCTCCCACTCTCTGAGACCCATATATCCCCACCTTCTTTCCTTATACCTCCCACAGCTCCTCTGCCCTCCGCCCTCACTCGGAGCCAATGACCTCTCCCTTATTCTTCAGCGAGAAATCTGAGGCCATCAAATAGCATCTCTCCTCTTCTGGCCTCCAGACTGGCCCAAGTCCCCACCTACCACACACACCCCCACCGCCGCCCCCCCCCCCCCCCCCCACCTCCGCTTTAGTCTCTCCCACTGTGATCTTGATCTCAGGCACCCACTTCCCACTGCCCTCCCCTTGCTGGTCTCCTGTGCCCTCAAGCTCTCTCTTTCCCCTGAGTCAGCATTTTCCAAAGAAAGGGAATAACTCTCCCTTGCTCCCAAGTCCCATGAACCTCCTCCCCATTTCTTTACTAACCCCACAGAAACCTCCAAAGATGTGTCTATACCTGCCTTCTCCACCCCCTTCCTTCCTTCCTAGTCTTTCCTTACCCCACCCTAGGAAGGCTGTGTCCCTACTCTTAATTCTTGCTGAGGTCACTCACAACCTCCAGGCTGCTGAAGCCAGCATTTCCTGGTTTCCCTGAGCTCTTCTTCCACAGCACCTGAGTCCACTACTCCATCTTCTGGAAACTCCCTGACCTTTCTAGACCTCAGGATGCCTGGTTCTCCTACCCCACAGGCCACTCCCTTCCGGTCCCCTTGCAACCTCCATCCCCTCCCTGGTTCCAGGCTCTGTGCATGATGCATAGCAGGTGCTCATTAAAAATGTGTTGAGTGAAAAGTGGATGATAGAGGATACAGAGTGCTGTTGGTGCACAGAGCAGGAGCCAATCCCGGTGAGGGGAAGATTCCTGAAACAAGAGAAAGGTCTGACCAACACTTGATACAAGCCCTACAAGAGGGGGAAAGGCCTTTGAATTTTATCAGCCCGGCATCTCCTCAGCATAAGCTCCTCCCCAACATCCTCCTTCAGGAGTTTGGCTGGGGCGGGGGGGGGGGGGGGGGGGGTGGGCGGGGGGAAGAACCTGACAAGCACGTGACCCAGGCCTGGCTAATCAGACCTCCCCAGCCCCTTGGCTGTGGTGAGTGCCTCAGGCATTGGCACATGACCGAGCCAGGCCAATCACTGCCCTTTCCAGAACTTTTTCAGACCCTCTTAGGAGAAAGCCTGTCTCTAAGACCCAGAAAAGCTTGGAGCCTCTCGGAGAGGACCTTGATTGGAGCAGGTGGGCCAGGTTCCCAGGACTTGTGCTCAGGTGTCCTGTGGTATGTGGCCCGGGCTAGTCTAGGCCCTGCTCAAGGGAGCAACCCCTCCCCAACCAGCCTGTGGAAGGAGGAGAGCTGAGGCCTGATGGGAAGTTTTGAATTCTTCTCCTCCCTACACCCTATCAACCAGGCCTAAAATGCTGCCCTTTAAAGTTGAGCATTTGGGGGCACCTGCGTGGCTTAGTTAAGTGTCTGACTTCAGCTCAGATCATGATCTCGCCGTCTGTGAGTTCAAGCCCCGCATCGGGCTCTGTGCTGACAGCTCAGAGCCTGAAGCCTGCTTCCGACTCTGTGTCTCCCTCTCTCTCTGCCCCTCCCCTGCTTGCGCTGTCTCTCTCTCTCTCAAAAAATAAACAGTAAAAAACAAAAAAAACAAAAACCTTTTTCAACAAAAAAATTTTTTTTAGGTTGAGTATTTTGAGTTTCTGTTAGAACTTAAAGATTCTTGGTACAAATAACTGGGCATTAACCTGGTGCAAAACAAGGAAAGAATATGTAAGCAGAGGAAACAACACCCTCCCCCTCCCCTGTGAAAGACTTACTGATAATAGCTGGTCTTGAGGGTGTACCTGTGTGCCCGGTTCTGCGCTCAGCCTTGAAATCCTGCACTGATTCAATCAGCCCACTAAGCCCATCAGGTGAACACACTTATGACTGGTTCCATGCCTTGCAGGTAAGCAAACTGAGGCACCTAGGGGTCAAGTCATCCGGCCAGTGGAAGATCCCGCACTTCTCAGCCACACAGCTGTGCAGCCTTGCCTCGTTAGAAAATTCTGCTAGGTGGGGCGCCTGGGTGGCGCAGTCGGTTACGCGTCCGACTTTGGCTCAGGTCATGATTTCACAGTTCATGGGTTCGAGCCCTGCTTTGGGCTCTGTGCTGACAGCTCACAGCCCGGAGCCTGCTTTGGATTCCGTGTCTCCCTCTCTCTCTGCCCCTCCCCTGCTCATGCTCTGTCTCTCTCTGTCTCTCTCTCTCTCAAAAATAAATAAACCTTTAAAAAAAAAAAAACAAAACTGAGACTTGAGGCAGGAATTTTAGCCATCCCAGGAGTTCTTAGCTGGCAGTCTGTGGATAGAATTCAGGGGGACGGTGAACCTGGGAGGATAATTATGAACCTTTAGCTGAAATCCAACATTTTCTTCAGTTATGAATGTAGGTGGTATTAGCAATGGCTGTGACTCTGACACTCATAGAATTCATGGTACTGTTTCATCACATTACAATTGTTGGAAAGAGCTCAGAATAGAATGTACACTCATCTCCCAAATCACAGAGACGTTAGACCCACCTCCAGATCTTGTTACTTGATGTGTTCATAACTCAACAAATAAATCAGGATGGATCATACACCTAACTGTAACAGCTAAAACTATAAAACTCTTAGGAGAAAACACAGGAGCAAGTCTTTGTGTCCTTGAGTTAGGCAAAGGCTTCTTAAATGCATTCTGAAAGCATAAGGAACAAAAGAAGTATATAAATCAGATTTCATCAAAATTTAAAATTTTTGTGTTGCAAACAATACCATCAAGAAAGTGGAAAGACAGTCCACACGATGGGAGAAAATATTTGCAAATCACACCTGGTAAGAGACTTTATCACGAATGTATAAAGAACTCTCACAGCTCAACAATAAAAAGACAACCTCATTTTAAAATGAGTGAAGTGGGGTGCCTGGGTGGCTCAGCGGGTTGAGTGGCCGACTTCAGCTCAGGTCACGATCTCACGGTTCGTGAGTTCGAGCCCTGCGTCGGGCTCTGTGCTGACAGCTTGGAGCCTGGAGCCTGTTTCAGATTCTGTGTCTCCCCCTCTCTCTCTGACCCTCTGCCACGCGTGCTCTGTCTCTCTTGCTCTCAAAAAATAAATGAAACATAAAAATAAATAAAATGAGTGAAGTATCTGAACAGACATATCTCGAAAGAAGATGCACAAATGGCCAATAAGCACATGAAAAGATGTTCAACATCAGCTATCAGGGAAGTGAAAATCACAACTCCTGTGAGATGCCACTTCATACCCACCAGGATGGCTATAATAAAAAAAGAGATAATAACAAGTGTTAGTGAGGATGTTGAGAAATTGGAGCCCTCACGCACTGCTGCTGGGAATGTGGAATCGTGCGGCCACTTTGGAAAACAGTCTGCCGTTCCTCAAAAAGTTAAATACAGAAAACAATAGGGGAAAAAAAGTTAAATATAGAGTTACTATATGACCCAGCAATTCCACTGCCAGATATCTAATCAAAACAATCAAAACTAGGGGCACCTCGGTGGCTCAGTTGGTTGAGTGTCCGACTTCGGCTCAGGTCATGATCTCACGGTCCGTGAGTTCGAGCCCCGCGTAGGACTCTGTGCTGACAGCAGCTCAGAGCCTGGAACCTGCTTTGGATTCTGTGTCTCCTTCTCTCTGCTCCTCCCCCACTCACGCTCTCTCTGTCTCTCTCAAAAATAAAATAAAAACATTTAAAAAATTGTAACGAAAGACCACATTATATCTGATCACCTTTCTATGAAATGTCCAGAACAGGCAAATGCATAGAGAAGGAAAGATTATTGGTTGCCAGGGGCTGGAGGAATAGGGCAATAAGAAGTGACTGTTGATGGGTACGGGGCTTCTTTTTGAGGTGATGGAACATTCTAGAATTGATTGTGGTAATGGTTTTGCAGCTCTGTGAATACACTAAAAACGACTGAACTGTATAGTTTAAATGGGTAAATTGTATGGTATATGAATCCTATCCCAATGAAGTAGAGATGATTAAACAACAAAGAGGAATCGGGAGGAAGGAAACACAGAGAATACATCACAGGTATCCTGGTGTTCCTACAGATTTTGTTTTGTTTGCACCCCTTGTGTGCAGGGGGAGGCTGGGAGAGCCTCCCTTCAGGGCCTGGACATCTCCCCATCTGGCTCCACTACAGCCTCCTTGGGTGCTGCTGGCTTCACCAGGTGACCACAGGACGGCCACTCGAGGACCCTCATCCCACAGACCTCTGTTTGGCCAGGTCCCCATTGTGCAGTTACGGGAGGAGAGACCGGAGCCGGAGTCTGTCGGCAGGGCAGGACTCGGGAAGGGAAGCAGACCCAGGCCCTTTCCGGCCCAGGCCACCCCACTCTTTATTGAAATACCACCTGGAAGGCTTTACTCTTTGCCTGAGAAGCCCCCCCCCCAGAGGACTTGGGGGGTAGCTGCAGGCCTGGGGTAAGGGTGAGGCCTCCCAGGGTGGCTCCCTCAAGGGGACACATGCACATGGAAGGACCAGCAGAGACAGACCCCCACCCCAGGCCTCAAAGGTGGCCAAGGCAATGGAGCGCCCGGGTGGCTCAGTCAGTTGAGCGTCTGACTTTGGCTCAGGTCATGATCTCTCCGTTCTTGAGTTCAAGCCCCGCATTGGGCGCTGTGCTGACAGCTCGGAGCCTAGAGCCCGCTTCAGATTCTGTCTCTCTCTCTCTCTCTCTCTCTCTCTCTCTGTCCCTTCCCCACTCATGCTCTTTCTCTCTCTTTCTCTCTCTCTCTCTCTCTCTCTCTCTCTCTCACACACACACACACACACACACATACACACACACTCAAATAAGGATTAAAAAAAAGTTTTTTAATAAAAAGTGCACTTAAAAGCACGGGCTCCCAAATGAAACAAACAGAATAAGATGTTAAAAAAAAAAAAAAAAAAAAAATGTGGCCAAGGCAAGTCTCCACATGGAGGCCACGGTCCCCTGGCCCCAGGTCTGTGTCTACAGTCCCATCTTGGAGACCTCTGCCTCCACAGGGCTGCCCAGGAGATGCTCCCCTTACCAGGCTGTGTACCCTCCATGGCTCAGCTCACAGGCCACCTTCTCCGAGCGCTCTTCTGACCTCTGTGACCACCTCAGGCCCCTGTCCCAGCCCATCTGGTACTAATCACGATTGCAATGACCGATGGGTGGCACTTGCCCTCCCCCTGGAAACTAAGCTCCATGAGGCTGCACCTGTGGCCCACGGTGTCTGGGATCCGGGCTCGGCACGGAGCCTCACGCACGCGCAGGGGCTCATCAAATCACCCCTGCTGACTTGGTCGTGGGGTCAGCCCGGGACACCTAAACGACACCGAGCCAGAGCATAAACATATCGCTGGAGACAGACACGGGGCCTGGCTCTGGCTTCCCAGGTAGCCCTGTGGCTGGCAGAGGCCGGCTGGCAGGCTGTCTTCTGGCCGCACCCGGGCGTTTAGACCCTCAGAGAGAAACCGCCTTCCAGCCTGCGGTTTCCATTGTGAGGACCCACCCCTTACCCACAGGAGTGACGGAGGGAGTGACAGCCCCCCTCCCCCACAGGACAGCAGATGAGAGAAGGCCGACCATAGATTCCTCTTGAGACACAGCAGAGACGGACGGTCCTGGCAGGTGGGGGAGGGGGGTGGGCCCGTGCTGAGAGGTCTGTTAATGTACAGTCCTGGGGACAGGTCACCGCCACTGGGCCAGGCTCAGGAGAGCCACGTGGAGCCTCCCCCCCCACCCCACCCCCACCCCCGGGCCAGACACACCGCATACTGGACTGGTCCCCTCCCTCCCAGGGCTTCATCCCCCAGTCACTGGACTGCCAGAGATCACCTTGGAAACAGGGATCTCTTCCAGCTCACAACACCCCGGGGGGCTTCCTGCTGCCCTCCCCCCAGGACGTGGCCCCCCTCCCTCCTTGACCTCCACTCCCCGCCTCTCCCTCCCCTCCTGCCCCCAGGACTTTGCACAGACTGTGGGCCGTTCCTCAGCCTGGAACACCTTTCCCTGGATCTTAACAGGCTGCCTCCACGGTATTCAGCGGGCACCTCCTCAGAGAGCATGCCCACCCCCCACCTCCAGCAGCCCGCCTCCCCCCCTCCTCCCTCCCCGCCGCCCCCCTCTCAGCCTTATCTCCATGACAGTTACAGCCCTCTTTGTCCCCTTAACACTCCCTCACTAGACTCCACCCTGGCACAGGGGCCAGCTGTCTGTCTGCCCAGGTCTGTCCTGCTCAGGGTGTGCCTCAGTCCCTGGCCGGTGGCTGGCCTCGGGGACAGTACACCTGTGTCCCCCTTATGGCGCCAGCGGGGGTGCTGCTGGGGGAGACGCAGGTGGAGGCAAGGCCCGCTGAGCCGCTGTGGCCACTGGCGTGAGAAGGGCTGTCGTGACCCGAGGGGCCACCCCCAGAGTCACCGTCCTTCCTCTCTTGCTGCCCTCACGGCTAGCTCACCGGCATCTTCCCCTGCTGGCCCAGCACACGGGGGGCCTCAGTGCAGGTGGCTTCTGGATGGGTGTCCCAGGAGGGAGGCGTCCTTTGAAGGGGGTGGGGGGCAAAGTGAGGGACATCAAAGCCCTTTCACCAAATGCCCCGCATTTTCTGAGCACAGACCGAGGCCGGCCCCACTCGGTCACCTGGCCATGGCCCTCTCCTCTGGGAGGCCTCCCTGCCCCTACTTCCCCTCCGAGGAGGGCATGAGGCCCGTCCCAAAGGGCTGCTTCGGAAACCTCAGAAGTTCTTAGAAGGA
This sequence comes from Felis catus, assembly GCF_018350175.1. NCBI lineage: Eukaryota > Metazoa > Chordata > Mammalia > Carnivora > Felidae > Felis > Felis catus. Next base: position 144,264,093 of record NC_058373.1, on the reverse strand, counting down.
AAGGAAAGATGGTGGTAGAGCCCATCCATTTACCCTCAGTCCCGCCCGGGGCCCACAGAACCAGAACAGACAGAGACAGAGGAAGGACAGACAACGGCAGTAAACCCCGGAAGCCCAGATGGCCGCGTGGTCACCGACCCCCGCCCGGGAGGAAGGCTGGCTGACGGCGAAGCCGACTGCCACAACCCCCCCCAAAAGCACCCACGAGCCCCTTTTACGGCTCCTGCCCATGCTGTGGGCGCCGACCCACCCCTCTGCGCTGCGACGCGGGGACCTGCTTCTTCCTATCCCACTTAACCATCCTCAAGGCCGCCTGATGAAGCAGGGTGGGGACTGTCCAACTCAGAACCGGCCAAGAATGGGGGACCGAGTCCTGACAAGAAACGAACCACGCCCGACACAGGCTGCGTCATGGATGACCTTGACCCGATGCGATGCCGCAGGAATGGAACCGGCCCCACGAGGTCACACGGGGTCTGGCTCCACTTCTGCGAAATGTCCAGAGTAGGCAAATCCACAGAGGCAGAAGCTAGCTTTGTGGTCGTCAGGCCCTGGCGGGGACAAATAGGAGTCATGTTTAATGGGTACGCGCGGTCTTGTCCGACCATTGACGATGAAGTTCTACAACCAGACAGCAGACGTGGTGACCCAGCCCTGTGAATGTCCTAAACGCCACTGCACTGGACATTTCAAAATGGTTACAATGGCGAATTTTGTTACGTGGATTTCGAACACACACACACACACACACACACACACACACACACACAGGCACGCACAAAGAATTGAGGGATCCAAGTTGGAACTCAGCCTTCCAATTCAATGCAGGAGCCCACCCACAGGGGATGCTGGGCCGTAACGGGTAGCTTAGGGTGACCCTGAACCTAGACACAGCCTCACACCCTGCACTCTGTCCCCTGGCATTCCCACCCGCCGCTCTTGTCTAAAGGACGCGCCCTGGATTCTTGGGTGGTGGCCCAAGGTCCCGGAGGAGGCAGTGGTCTGGGATGGAGAGGCCCGAGCACCCCCGTGGCTTTTGTGACGATGTGGAAATCGGCGTCTGGGCCGAGCCCCCCAGGTGCTGCCCTGTGCGGGACAGAGGGATGCTGCTGTCATGGTCCCAGCCCCAGGCCTCTGCTCTCGTTCACCCCTCAGTGACCTCAGGCGGGCTCCTGGCTTTAAAGAACGCCCCGACTCCAGTGACTCCCGAATCTGTGCCATCTCCAGCCGGGACTCACCCTCAAGCCCAGCCACCAGCTCCGGTCCGCCCAGAGTTGTCCCACGGGCACCACACACGTCACGACACTGAGCCCACCCCGGGCCCCATCTCGGGGACACGTCCCCTCTTCTCCCACATGCTTGTGCCAAAACCCAGAGGAATCGTGGCTTCTCTCTCACACTCCACATCCAACGTCCACTCTGCCACGGAAACATGTGGAAACCAGCCCCTCTCCTTCTGCCACTGCCTCCACCCTGCTGTGACCCCGTCACCTCTCACCCGGGCCCGTCTGCCTCTGCCATTGACTCATGAGCACCAGAGGGACATGGTTAAAGCAGAAAACAGATCATGTCATTCCCCTGTTCTAAATCTTCCAGTGGCTCCCACCTTACTCAGAATGAAAACACAGGCTTTCCGGTGGTTTACAAGGCCCTCCGCAGCAGGCCCCTGTGACCTGTCGGACACCGTCTTGTCATCTCACCTTCTCTGTGTCACCATCCAGCTCTGGCACCACCGGCCTTCCTGCTGATCCTCAAACAAACCAAGCATCCCCAGACCACAGGGCCTTTGCACCTGCTGTCCTCTGTGCTAGGAATCCTTTTCTCCAAAAATCTGCTGGGCTCACTCCTCACCTCCTTCAGACCCTGACTCAGATCTTACCTTCTCAGTGAGTCACCCTGACCCCTCTCTCGAGGAAGGCCACGCCCCTCAACCCAACACCCTTTATTTTTCCTTTGCACGCTCCCCCAGCTAGCCTACCTTATTGATTTGTACTGTCTGACTCCCTCTTAGGACGGCAGCCCCTTGAGGGCAGGGATTCCTGTCTGTTTTGTTCACAGTTGTTCCTCCAGAGCCCAGAGAAGTACAGGGCACACACCAGGCTTCCATAAATATCTGAAGAGTGAACGAGCCAGTTTAGGGTAGGACACGAGGCCCAGAGGGCAGAGTGTTGCAGCTGTGGCTGGCGGCACCAGGGATTCCTCCGGGCCTGTCTCCCGAGCCCCCGGCTCCTTCTAGCTCACGGTGCTTGTTATTTTTGTTAGTATCCGCCCGAATGGAAGACAGAGTGTTCTCACAGCATCTACTTGCTGAGAAGGCAAATATTCAAAAATACTTTGACAATGACATTCTCCAGTTCCCCGAGGCTGTGTGAGATGCCAAGAATGATGTGACTAATTAGCGGCACCAACTCCCCGCACGTCCTGGCATCTGCGTCTCCCAGGGACAGGGCACGGTGGCCGGGACTCTCTGATGCTGCAGGGGAGTGTCTGGGTGGGACCCTTGGGGAAGAATCCAGTGGAGCCCCGGCCTGGGCCAGGACCGGCCTGCCTCTGGCTGCCTGAGAGCCCCTGAGCCCATCCCTGACACTGGCTGGCCTCAGTTTCCCCATTTGTAACACGAGGGGGCCTTCCGGCTCGGATTCAGGCCCAAACGTCATCTGCCACAGGGAGCTCGATGTCCAGTTCCTAGAGAACAGGGGGCACGGCGCGTGCGGACGATGCCACGGTTTGCTGTGGTTCTTTCAGAACAACCTCGCAGAGATCCAAGCCGCTCCCGTCCACACCCCGCTTCAGGCCTCTGCACCCTTCACGCCAGTGCCGCACACCTAGGGTGCCCAAGTTGCGCCAGGGGCCGGGGACACGGAAACAGGCCAGCTCTCTGCAAGCCTGTGCCCTCCCCCTCCTGGCCTTCACCACCCCCGCCCGCGGTGCCCAGCACGTATCAATACCCACTAACGAGACTTCTGTGCCGTCAGCGTCATCCTTCAAGACTGCCTCTCCGCTCTTCACATGTCCTTCGAGACAAGGCTTTATTTGGCCCTTTAGAGCAAACCCAGGAGGCCCCCACTGCAAGGGTCGTTGCTCCCATTTGACAGATGTGGAAGGTGAGGCCCCAGGAGGAAAAGGCCCTCGCAGGAAGTTGAAAGGCAGAACCCGAACTTGAACGTGGGCCTTCCAATGGCTTGTTCAGGACTCTCATCTGGACACTCCGAGGAATGCCTCGAAAGCCAGGAAGGGCCCTTGCCCCAAATAGTAATACTATTAAGCCACTCTTCTGCTCAAGAACCCCCCAAGGCTCCCTACTGTTGAACTACACCAAGCCTCCCTTCCCTAGCATCACCCTGAAAACCCATGTATCATGTCCCCCTCCCATCCAGCTGCGAGCGGACTAACCTCCCGGAACTTGCGTGTTCCAAGCCCGTTCCCCCCGTCAGCATCTCTGACCAGGCCACCGAGTCCTGTTCCCTTCACTCGTCAGTGAGACCATGAGGGTCTCCCTCCCTTGGGCCTGGAGATCAGAATTCTGGAGGGACCTGTCCTCTAGAAGCTCATCTCATGGCCTACCTGGAAACAAACACATTTATGAGAATTCAGAGGGGCGCCTGGGTGGCTCTGTCGGTTAAGCGTTGGACTCTTGATTTCAGCTGAGGTCATGATCTCACGGTTCCTGAGTGAGTTTGAGCCCCTGCGATGGTCTCTCCTCTGCCCCTCCCCCATGCACACTCGCTGTGTCTCTCTCCAAATAAATAAACTTAAAAATTTTTAAAAATAAGGATTTTAAAAAATCATAATGTAACAAACAAGGCATCTGTGGCGTGAAGGAGCCAACAGCATTGGAAGCTTCTTATTCTACCTGGTTAAATGAAGCCCCACGTTTCCCAAACCTCGAAGACCTGGAAGGGCATTCCCAGCAGGAGGAACAGCCTGTGCAAAGGCCCCCTGGGAGTGAAAGAATGTGATTTGTTTCTGAAAATTGTCCACCTCGGCCCGCTCGCAGGCTCTGTGTGGAGACACGGTTGCAGATGAAGCTAAGAAATATGTAGGAGGTTAAATGCCAGGTGAAAGTGCCAGGCGGGGCCTCAGCCTCTGGGACAGGGTGAGCGAACTACTGCCCTTGGGCCCAAAGCTAGCCCACCACCATTTTTGTACAGCCGTGAGCTGAGAATGGTTTTACATTTTTAAAGGGTTGAGAAAGATCAATAAAAAGATTATTTTGAGGGGCGCCTGGTGGCTCAGTCTGTTAAGCATCCGACTCTTGATTTTGGCTCAGGTCATGATCTCACGTTTGGTGAGTTTGAGCCCCGCTTCGGGCTCTGTGTTGACAGCATAGAAACTGCTTGGGATTTTCTCGCCCCCTCTCTTTCTGACACGAGATAATTCCATGAAATTCAAGTGTCAGTACCTACAAATAACCTCATATTGGCACACAGCCACACCCATTTGCTTACATATTACATTGGCGGCCTTTGCATTAAGACAGCAGAGCCCAGGGGTGCCTGGACGGCTCAGTTGGCTCGGTGTCCGACTTTGGCTCGGGTCATGATCTCGTGGTTGGTGGGTTCGGGCCGCGCGTCGGGCTCTGTGCTGGCATCTCGGAGCCTGGAGCCTGCTTCGGATTCTGTGTCTCTCTCTCTCTGCCCCTCCCTGGCTCGCGCTCTCTCTCTGTCTCTCAAAAATAAATAAAAATGTTTTTAAAATTTTTTGAAAAAAAACAACAGCAGAGCCTAGTAGTTTCTCTATGTGGCTCACAAAACCTAAAATATATACTAGGTAGTACTTTTCCAAAATCTGCCCTCCCTGCTCTAGGAAGTGCACCAGCCACCAGCCAAGGCAGCTCTTCCCAAAGGGGGTTCCAGGGAATGCTCATCCCATGAGAAGCTCTAGGAGAAAAGAGTTCTCCAGTTGAGTAAGTCTGGGCTGCTCTGTCTGCTGCATCCCACTCCCCCCCAGAACGGGACAGTGAACCACAGCACAGTAAAGGCACTGAGAAGTCCTGCAGGAAGGAACATCATTTCACTCCTATGAGTCATTAAGAGTGTTTACTCCTTGCAGACACATGGGAGGATTGCACATGTCCTTGGAGCTAGGTAGGCTGGGAGACTCCTTTTGCCACTGAAACGTGAGTGGAAGTGACACGCATCATCTCTGGGTGGAGCTCTAAGAGCAGGTGACTTAACCCTTCCTCTTTCTCTCCCCCCTTGCATGGCAACCAGTGAAGCCACATCCGCCTGAATCCTGGAGTGAGAGGAGGAGAGACCCAGCCGTGATAGACACAGAGCAAGAGCAAGAAAATGACCCTTAGTTATTTCACCATTAAAAAATGCATGGTAAGGGGGTGCCTGGGTGGCTCAGTCGGTTGAGTGTCTGACTTTGGCTCAGGTCATGATCTCACAGTTCATGGGTGCAAACCCCGTGTCAGGCTCTGTGCTGACAGCTCAGAGCCTGGAGCCTGCTTCGGATTTTGTGTTCCCCTCTCTCTCTGCCCCTCCCCTGCTCATGCTCTGTCTCTGTCTCTCAAAAATAAATAAACATTGAAAAAAAATTTTTTTTAAATGATGGGTTGGGGAGGGGCACTGGGCTGGCTCAGTTGGTGGAGAGTGTGCCTCTTTTTTTAAATTTTTTTTTAATGTTTATTTGTTTCTGAGAGAGACAGAGACAGAATGCAAGCGGGTTGGGGCAGAGAGAGAGGAAGGCATAGAATCCGAAGCAGGCTCCACCTCTGAGCTGCCAGCACAGAGCCTGACGCGGGGCTCGAACCCACAAGCCGCGAGATCATAACCTGAGCCGAGGTCGGACGCTGAACTGACTGCAGCGCCCAGGCGTCCCGAGAGTGTGACTCTTGACCTCCGGGTTGTGAGTTCACACCCCATGTTGGATGCAGAGATTACTTAAAAATAAAATCTTAAAAAAAAAAAAAAAAGCATATGCCACAATCTGTTTTTTTTAACGCGGGCACCTGGGTGCCTCAGTTGAGCATCTGACTCTTGATTTTGGCTCAGGTCATGATCCCAGGCTTATGGGCCCCCAGCCAGGTCAGTGCTGAGCATGGAGCCTGCTTAGAAATTCCCCCCCCCCACCTTCTCTCTCTTTGCCCCTTTCCCCTGTTCTGTCTCATAAGCGCGCTCTCTCTCTCTCTCTCTCTCTCTCTCTCTCTCAAAAGAAATCTTAAAAAAAAAAAAGTGAAACAGAGTTACCATAAGACCCAGAAATCTTCCTCCTAGGTATACCCTCTAGAGGAATGAAAACATGTCCAGGGGCGCCTGGGGGGGCTCAGTCCGTTAAAGGACTGACACTTGGTTTTGGCTCAGGTCATGATGTCATGATTCGTGGGTTCAAGCCCCGCATCGGACTCTGTGCTGACAGTGCAGAGCCTGTTTGGGATTCTCTCTCTCTGCCCCTCCCCCGCTTGATCTCTCTCTCTCTCTCTCTCTCTCTCTCTCTCTCTCTCTCTCAAAATAAATTAATAAATTTAAAAAAACAAAGGAAACTCAGGGGCGCCTGGGTAGTTCAGTCGGTTAAGCATCCAACTTTGGCTCAGGTCATGATCTCCTGGTTTGTGAATTCAAGCCAGGCATCAGGCTGTGCTAACAGCTCAGAGCCTAGAGACTGCTTCGGATTCTGTGTCTCCCTCTCTCTCTGCCCCTCCTCAGTTTGCGCTCTCTTTCTCTCAAAAATAAATAAACATTAAAAAAAAAAGAAACTCAGAATCTATTTTAAAAAAGAGAGAAAACATATGTTCACATAACATCTATACTTGTTTACACTGTATATATGTGTGTATGTAACTTGTATGCAAATAGTCATAACAGCATTTTTCATAATAACTAAAAAGTAGAAATAACTGAATGTCCCTCAACTGACAAATGGATGAAGACAATGTGGTCTATTCATATGATGGCACATCATTCGACCATGAAAAGAGACGAAGCATTGATACAGGCTATAGAGTGGTTGAACTTGAAAACATTACACTAAGGAAGTCAGTCAGAGGAAGACAAATATTGTATGATTTCACTCAGGTGGAATTTAAGAAACAAAACACATGAACATAGGGGAAGGGAAGGAAAAATAAGATTAAAAGAGAGAGGGAGACAAACCATAAGAGACTCTTAAATACAGAGAACAAACTGAGGGTTGCTGGAGGGGAGGTGGGGGGGGCTGGGCTAAGTGGGTGCCGGGCACCAAGGAGGGCACCTGTTGGGATGCCAGTGATGAATCACTGAGGGGAGGGAGGGAGGGGAGGGGAGGGGGGGAGGGGAGGGAGAGAGGAGGGAGGGGAGGGGGGAGGGGAGGGAGAGGGGAGGGGAGGGGAGGGGAGGGAGGGGAGGGGAGGGGAGGGGAGGGGCTCCCAGCACAGAGAGGGGAGGGGAGGGGAGGGGAGGGGAGGGGAGGGGAGGGGAGGGGAGGGAAGGGGAGGGGAGGGGCTCCCAGCACAGAGACCGACACGGGGCTCGAACCCAGGAACCCACGAACCGTGAGATCATGACCTGAGCCGAAGTCAGACCCTTAACCGCCTGAGCCACCCAGGTGCTCCTGTATCATACATTTTAAACGGGTGGATTTTATGGTATGTAAATTATATCTCAATAAAGCTATTATATATAAAAAAAAAAAATCTGTAGGCAATAGTTTAAAAACAGATTCTGGGGGCACCTGGCTGGCTCAGTCAGTAGAGCATGGAACTCTTTTTTTATTTTATTATAAACCAGATTTGTTATTTCTTTTTTCTTTTTCTTTTTTTCATACATTGAAGTTGGTTAACATACAGTGTAGTCTTGGTTTTAGCAACTCTGGATTTCAGCGTTGTAAGTTTGAACCCCACACTGGGTATAGAGATTACTTAAAAATAAAATCTTAAAAAAACAACAACAACAACAAAGATTCTGAGCCTGTTACTGTCACGTATCCTAGCCCAGGCTACGTGACGTTACTTAGAAAGAGGAAGTGCTTGCCCAGACCACACGGCTCACAGGGAGCAGGGCTGGCCGCTGGTCCCTGGCCTCATTCCCCGCTTGGTGGGTCCTGGGCCCCGAGTTGCCCAGTGCTCTGAGAGAGCTCCTGAGTGAGTGGGCGGGCAGCCCCCCTGTACCCCACCTGTCCCTCCCTGGAGGACAGCTGTGGCTTCTGAGAGAAACTGCCTGGCAGTTGCTATGCAGGGGACAGCTGAATCCCTAAACACAATTGCAGCCTTGATCAAATCCAGATGATCTCCCAGTGGACCAAGGACACGGAGCCCCCCTCCCTCAGGCTATGGGAATCTGGGGCTGTGGGAATCTGAGCCCCACCCCCAGAGCCCCTCCTGAGGCACTTTCGCCGGGACAGGTGGGCCCACCTCCCTGGTGGCTCCAGTCCTGAGCTCAGGCCTCCTGCTCTCTTCCATTCGTTCACTCATCCATTCGTTTGTTCCTTCATCAAGTGGCTGCTCCGTGCAATCCCGGGCTGGGCGCCGGGGCCAGCGCTGCATTGACCCGCAAACCCGCTGGTCCCGGAGGCCCCTGCGCCACTCACTCACCTTCCAGCAGACCCTCCAGTCCAGCCCCCAAGTTAGGTGACAAGGGTCCACCTCCGCTCCCAACATTCCATGACTCGGACTCCCGGCCACTTCTAGACTCCTCTGCCGGGCACTGGAGGCCCCGCCAGCTTCTCCTAGGTGCACCTGGAGCTCCTGAAAAAGGAACCTGATCCCAATTTTTCCCAGAACGGGCCCTGCACCAGCCCACACAGTCCTGTCTCTTTTTGGGTTCACTGCATTCCCCCAGCTAGTCCTGCTGGTTGGTCCAAGCCCTGACTGCTGGGGGGTAGGCAAGGGTGGGGAGGGGAGAGCAGAGAGGCCCCTGGCTCTGCCTCTGCCTCTGCCTCTGCCTCTGCCTCTGCCTCTGCCTCTGCCTCTGCCTCTGCCTCTGCCTCTGCCTCTGCCTCTGGCTGGGGCGGGGCGGGCTGAGAGGAAGTCAAGGTGGTAACCAAGGCTCTCCAGGCGGAGGGGCCCGCCCAGCTGAGCACTTGCTAAGTGCTTCCATGGATAACCCACTGAGCCCATGGGGCATCACCCGGGCCTGACCGGCTTTGTGCACAGGAGTGACCTGAACCCAGAGGGAGAAGTGACCCGCTTAGGGTCACAGGGTGACAAAGTGGCAGAGCAGGGACTCGAACCTAGGGCGCCAAGACCCTAGAGCTGCCCTACTGACTCTCAGAACCACCCTCCCTCACCTGGGGGACCGCTCCGGCTGAGGCCCCAGCTCTGGTGGCACCAGAGGCCTCGGGACCCATCATTTACCACCGCAGGGCCTCAGTCTCCCCTGTGCACAATGGGGAGGATGAACTTGGGCTTTTTTCTATGCAGATGACCCTCCCTATTGATTGTTCTGCAAATATGCCAGGCCAGGGTCACCTGTGCCAGCCAGTCTGAGCATTGGGACCTAGGACACAGACACAGTTCCCAACCAGAATGTCCTCTACAGGCTGTCGGGGGAAACAGACCAGTAAAGAGACAGTGCCAGTGAGGCAGGTAAGGGTGCTGTTGGTCAGCACAGGGACTGGAGGAGGGGACAAGTGAACTGAAAGGTAAAGCACAACTAGAGGTTTGCCAGACAGATGAGAGGGAAGGGCATTCCAGGCACAGGAAGAGCGTGCGCAAAGCCTCTGGCCTCGGACACCCTGCAGCAGAGAGAGGCACGCCCACTCTCGGTCTCCAGGGCAGCATTGCCAATGACCTGCCGGTGGGTTCCTGAGTTCCTGAGACCCGGAAGAGCCGGGTTAGCCTGGGCACAGAGGTCCAACTGGACACCCTGGGATCACACAGCAGGCAGGGCCCCACAGGTGTCCGCCCAGCTCACAGCTGTTTCTAATCTGTTCCCAGCAGTCCTTCCACGTGCTGCCTGAGGTTTAGAACACAAGTTCATTAGAGGGCTTCTTCCTGGGAATAAGTGTGAGTCTCCTAATTGCCCGACATACTCCCCTGAATCGGCCCATTCTCCTTTTATGCCTTGCCTGCTGGGAGACTCATAGCTACTTCTGATGCCCAGTTACTTATCATTAATGCCCAGGGACTGGTAAACGCATGTCTCCCCACATTCTTGATTGTTCAATATTATCTATTCCAATTGTTACGAGTTGATTGCTTCTGACCTTCTGTAGGTTGTTGCTAATTCTCTCTGGAAGAGAGAGTGGTTTAAATCACAGATTAGGCAGAAGGGAAACCCAGCATATACTTGACCCCTGTGAACGGATTCTGGGAGGTGTGGCTGCGCAGGAAGGAGGGGATGCTGGAGGCCCCCCGCCACCCTTGCCATCGTCCCGTTGAGTCCGCCAGCCTCCGTCCTGGGAACTTAGCAAAGTCTGTCTCGGGGAGACCTATCTCCCTGCCACTGGCGAGAGGTGGAGGCCCGCTTGCTGGGCCTGTGCTCCTGGCTGGGTGCCCTCCTGCTTCTTCAATCCTGGCTGGAGAACACTCCCACCACAGAGCCCGCCCCGACCACCAGGGCCTAGTGTGAGCGGGGCGGGCAGGGCCGCACTGTGGGCATGTCCTGAACGTCCACAGTGGTTCCAAAGCGAGGTCTCCTTCACAACTGGCACCAGAGCGTGTGGACCTTTTAGCCTCGGTACGTGCAGGGCAGCTGGTCTTACTGGTAGGGCAGGGCTTGGGGGCCCAGGGCTGCCCCCAGTGAGGAAGAGAACCCCCATCCCAGGATAATCGGGCTAAGGATCTCTGAACTGTAAGAAGGGGTTGGCTGGAGCACATTGCAGGGCCCTCCTCTTCCCCAACAGGCCCTGCCCCCCGCCCCCACACGCACCCCATGCGCTGGGTGAGGCTCTTTGATGAGCTGACCCATCCCTGGCAGGGCTGCCCCCAAAGCCCCCCGCGCCTCCTGCCCCTGGGTCGGGCGGGAGTGTGGCGTCCAAGGGGCCCCCAGAGCCTCACAGGCAGCTCCTCGACATTGCAAGCAGCGTTCGGGGCGGGATAGGACGTGAAGGAACTTGGAACGACAAGCCAGGACGCGGGGGGCCCGAGGGCTGCGAGCCGGGGGGCACTGAAGGGCAGGAGGGCACTCGCCGCCCGACACAGTTTGTCTGCATCTTGTGCCGCTACAGCTGGCTGTGCTTCCTGGGCAGAGAATACAGCCTGGGCAGGACCTAGCTCAGGTGGCTCGCAGGGAGGACGTCACCTCTGGCAGAGCGCCCGGTGCTCTCGCTGAGCCCATCCGTTCCCTGAGCAGGGCTGGCTGGGCCTTCGTTATCACCCCCAAGTGACCGGTCACTTTTCCCTGCCCTGTTAGGAACGGCCTCTCCTCTCCCCTCTTGGTCCCCATCCCCCTCACTCAGAATCCCCACACACTGGGAGGAGCTGGGATCGCCCCTGAGTGTCTGTCCAGTAAGGAGATCGCTCCCTGGGGAGCTGGCTGACCCTGGACCTGGCTTGCTTTTCTTGGTCCTGGGACTGTGGGCTCTGGGGTCCCAACCCTCACGGTGACCTGGCCCCTGCCTTGGAGTCTGGCCCAATGAGGCTGAGCACAGAAGGACAGTACTTTTCACCTGCAGACACTCCTCAGGTGCCTGAGGCACAGCCCCGGGGGGGGACCCAGGGTCCCATGGCACCTCCGACCAGGTGACGGTGGCTGGACCGACGTCTTGGAGATCCTAGGGCTGGGGGAGGCTGGAGTCTAAACCTCTGTTCATCCTCTTTTACAGATGGGGAAACTGAGGCCAAGCTTGTGGTAGAGGGATGACGGTGTCCCCCAGCCTGTGACTGCAGATGAACTGGGCTCTTGAGAAGGAGGTGGGTGGCCAGGCAGGGCCTTGCCTACCCACCAGGAGGGGAGGGCAGTGAGGGCTTCTTCCACCATGACTTTATCACCTGGTCCTGTCGGAGACCCTTGGGTTGTGGCAGATCCCAGAAGCAGAGCCAGGCCAAGAGAGGGGCATCATCCCTGTCACTCCCCAGCGCCCCCCCCCCCGCCCAGGCCTGGCCCCAACCTGGAAGGGGCCACCCTGGGCCTCAGCAGGTGCCAGGTGACCCTCCCGCCCCTCCCCACCAGCCAGGCCTTTGTCTTCTCCTGTGTCTGTTGGAGGGAGGAGCCTGGGCCCCTCAGAAGTCAGCACACGCCCCAGGCCCCCCACTTGCTAGGACCTTCAGATCTATTTTTGCTGAGAGAAGAGGAGAAAGGAAAGAAAAGAACAGGCACACCCAGCAAGAAATCAAGAAGCTATTGCAGCTCCTGGGACCCTGCCCCATTGTCCAGATAAGGAAACTGAGGCCCAGAGAGAGAGAGGGCCAAGGCCACTGGAAGGCCAGGGCTCACAATGAGGCTTCCATGGGGTCCCTCCCCAGGCTACTTCGCTGGTGTCCTTTGTCTCCCATGGTCACCTTGGCTACAGCTCCCTGCTGATGCTGATGGTAGAATTCTCGGAGGGATTTCTCCGCTGGGCAGCAAGGCAGGTGGGAAGTCGCTGCCAGCAGAGTGAGAGCTTCCGTTCTAAGGTCACCTGCAGGCCAGGCTCAGTCTCCCAGCCAGGCAAATGGGCACACTGCAAAGGAACGGCTCTGAGAATGTACCTCGGGTGGAGATCCCTGATGGGGGTGAGAACAGGACTCAGGCCCAGGTGGCTGAGTGTCCTTGGGCTGGGCCGTCCCCCGCCTTTCCCCACCCCTTTCCCCCGCCCAGGGCACGGGAGTGTGATTCCAACTACTTGCTAGCGACTGTCATTATTCTGAATAAAACATGGTGACGTGGTTCGAGTTGATTCATTCATCCGATGCCCCAGGAGCGGGTGTGTGGGGGGCAGGCCGGGGCTGGGCCAGGCCGAGGTCCGACTAGACTAGACGGAGGCGGCCCACCCCAGCTGAGCTTGTAGGAAGCTGCTGGAAGAACATTTCCCGCCCACCCCCACCGAGCAGCTTGGGGGGGGGGGCTGTCTGGAGGCCAGGAGTCTGGCACCCTCTGCCTGGCTGAGAGAAAGCCCTCTCTCAGGATGACCCTGCAGAGCAGCCCAGCCGAGGGCCAGGCTGCAGCCTCCAGGAAGCCCACCGGCCTCGGTTTAATGCTCCGCTGTTGCCACCGTGAAATTACTAATTTTTAAAAATGTTTATTTTGAAAGAGAGAGAGAGAGAGAGTACAGGCATGTGAGTGGGCAGGAGCAGGGGGAGGGGGAGAGGGAGGGGGAGGGGGAGCTGAAGAGAGACAGGGCCAGGGCCAGGGGGAGGGACAAGGGGAGGGAGAGGGAATCCCAAGCAGGCTTTGTGCTGACAGTCCCTCCCCCAACACGGGCTCCAACTCAGGAACCCTGAGATCCTGACCTGAACGGAAATCAAGAGTTAACTGACTGAGCTACCCGGGAGCCCCAATTCCTCACTTCTGGACAAGGAGACCTGAAATTTCATCTCACGTTGGGCCCCACAAATTATGTAGCTGGGCCTGCCACAGAGCAACACAGGGCTTGTTGCTGAATCCTGTTTTTGGGTTGTGTTAAAAATATACATAAAATTTACCATTTTATTATTTGTTTTTAATTTTAAGTTTTATTTATTTATTTTGAGAAAGACACAGACAGCTCGAGCAGGGGAGGGGCAGAGAGAGAGAGGGGGGAGAGAGAGAGAATCCCAAGCAGGCTCCACACTGCCAGCACGGAGCCAGACTCAGAGCTCAAACCCATGAACCGTGAGATCATGACCTGAGCCGAAGTTGGCTGCTTCACCGCCTGAGCCACCCAGGCACCCCATTTATTTATTTATTTGAGCCCTGATTCAGGGCTTAAACTCAGAAGCCGAGACCATGACCTGAGCCAAAGTCAGACACAACCCACTGAGCCACCCAGGCGCCCCTGACATTCTCTCCTCTTAAACAGCAACTCCCCAGCTCCCTCACCCCCAGCCCTCTGTACCCATCACTCCACTTTCTGTCTTTAAGAATTTGACCACTCCAGGGATCACACATCATTTGTCCTTTTGCGACTGGCTTATTTCAATTAGTATAATATCCTTAAGGCCCATCCATGTAGTAGCACCTGTCAGAATTCCCTTCTTTGTTAAGGCGGAATAGATTCCACCGTGTGGATAGACCACATGTTGTTTATCCAATGATGTGTCGCTGGACATTTGGGTTGTTTCCATCTTGAGGCTGCTGTGAATAATGCTATGAACACGGGTGTGCAAACACCTGCTCATGTCCCTGCTTTCAATTCTTTTGGGTGCATACCTAGAAACGGGATTTCTGGATCACACAGTGTTTCTAACGGAGGGAGGGTTTTCTGTAGAGAATGCTTTGGTCCGATGGGGCAGTCAAGACACTCGCTGGCTGGGTGGCCCCATAGTTGGAGCAGGGACTGGGGACGGAAGTCCAGCTGTGAACTCAGGCCTGCCACGTGCTGGCTCCAGACCGGGGAGCCATCACTCAGTACTTCGTGGCCTCAGGTGTAAATGGGGACGACTGTACCAGAACTTGCACACTAACTGGCGTGCCAGACCCTGGGGCAGTGCCCGGTAAGGGTGCAGTGGTCGTTATTGTTAGCCCTGGAGAGGCGCCTTTGGGAAAGAGACGCTGCAGCCTTGAGGAGCTCGCGCGCTCGGAACAGGGAAGCGGCTGCCGGGCGGTCCTCCATCGGGAAGGGGATGGGGCCTCCCCTCCCCCAACCCCCAAGCCCTCTCCCCTTCCAGGCTCACCTAGCGCAGTGCCCGCTCGCTCGCTCGGGGAGCTCTCTCTCTCTGGCCCACGTAAGCACTCAGTTTTCAAAACTGGGGACACCTGCAAGCATCCCCTCAACACCGCCCTCCAGAATCCGTCATGAAAAGCTGCTGGGGACACAAGCAGGTGGCAGATCGGTGGGTATAGCAGCGCTGCCCCCTCTTGCAGAACCAGAAAGCAAAACTGTGAGCGCAGGGTTAACAGGCGGGGGGGCGGGGGGGGGGGCTGTTGGGTGCCATGCGGGCGGCGGTGGCCCCTCAGCGCCAGGCCCGTGAGTTTTATTTGCTCCACTCTGCTTTCTGCATATGGAAGACCTCACAGCCGTTCACGATGTCCACTCCGCTCAAGGGGAGATGGAGGCGGGAGGAGACGGCTGCAGAGGTGGCCGTGGGAGTGACCTCAGCTCCAGGACGAAGGAGCCTTCATTGAACGAGTCAGGAACAGGGCGTCAGCCAATCAGCGGGAAGGATTTCTGAGCCCACCGATGGGATCAGGAGACTCCCCAGCGCGCTTCTGGGCAGTTCTGGCCCTTCCAGACTTGCTCAGGAGGGCTTTTCCGGGAGAAAGCCAGCGGACTACCCTTCACAGCCTGGAGCCCAGCCCCAGCCTCAGCTGACACTACCCTCCCTTGCCCTCAGCATTAATTCTTCTCACTCATTTATTCAGTGGAAATCTACGAGGCGTCAGGCAGGGGGGTACATCACGGAACAAGATGGGTGGGCAAAGACCTCACCTCCAGAGGCACTCAGGCCACAAGGGCCCCAGTTCTCCCCGAGCACCTCATGACCCTCCTACCTGAGTCCTTGCTCCTGGAATTGTCTCCCTCACCTCTTTTGTTCCCTTCTGTCACCCTCACCACCAAACTTCCGCAAAGCGGTCTCCCCGCCTCGCCAGCCTGGTGGGGTTCTCTTTGCAGACATCCGTATTTTCCTGCCCCTCTTCTCCACAGATGTGAGCACAGTCAGGATAGTGGGCCGCCGATTCATTAAGTAGGCCACGAAATCAATTTTTGGAACAACCGGCATTTTCTTCCCTTTGTGCAAAATTAGCAGGCAGCGCGACGCACCCACTTAGAGTATCTGGTTCTATACGTTTTGACCAACGCAGGCCTCAGTCACCACATAGAGCATTTCCGTGGCTCCCAAATGTGCCTGAGGCCCCTCCCTGTCGGTCCCCCCCCCTGCAGGCAACCGCTGATTCGCTTTCTGTCGCCAGAGATGAACTCCGCCTGTTCTAGGACTTCGCGTAAATGGAATCATCCGGTGTGCCTTGGTTGAACGCGGATCCTGTCACTCCGTGTGCTGTCTCTGAAGTTCATGCCCGGTGCCGTGCGTGTCCGTAGCCTGTGCATTTTCACTGCATGGCGGGTTCCCTCTTACAAATGCAGCCCACGTGTTTATCCAGTCACCACGTGTTGGCCGATCGGGTTGTTTCCAGCCTGGGGCAATCACGAAGAAGGCAACCAGCGTCTTAAAAAATGAAATAAGTTACTCTAGACCGTGGTGTTTTTCTTTTAATTTTACTTGTATTTGAGAGAGAGAGAGAGAGAGAGAGAGCGCACACACACATACCCACGAGCGGGGGAGGGGCAGAGAGAGAGGAAGAAAACGCTAAGTAGGTCCCAAGCCCCGCGTGGAGTCCGATGTGGGGCTTGATCTCACGACAGTGAGATCATGACCTCAGCTGAAACCAAGAGTCAGACACTTGTCACCGACTGAGTCACCCAGGCGCCCCCAGACCGCGGTATTTTGTAAGAGGAAGCGCTATTCGTGTTGTAATTGAATGTGTGTATCCAGGATGCCGGACAGAATGCAGTCCTTCCCGAGGCCCCGGTGGGCATGCTCCGGGAGGCCAGGGGTACCAGGTGACGCTGGTCTAGGGTGTGTGGGGATCTGCACGAGAGCCCAGCTGGCCAAGAGTGGGAGTGGGTATGGTGGTCCATGCCTAGAAAGAGACACGATCTCACAGTTTGTGAGTTCGAGCCCCCCATCGGGCTCTGCGCCGACAGCAAGGAGCCTGCTTGGGATTCTCTCTCCCTCTCTCTCTGTGCCTCCCTGCCCCCTCAAAATAAATAATAAAAAAAAAATTTTAACAAACTTAAAAAAAAAAAAACGAAAGGAAGAGGTGAAGGGCTCCAGGAAGGAGCCCAGATACCCACTAAGGCATCAGACTTGGTGTCACCCCTTGTCTCTGGAAACACACCTGTGTCAAAATCAGGTTCCCCAACAGAATAGCAAACGGGACGTCCCCAAGAAGAGGAGAGGGCACTTGGCCTGGGCCATCCCAGAGCTGAGGAAGCTCCCAGGCATGCAAGGCAGGAATGAGCCGAGTTATTAGTTAACAGCCATGTCCCTCCAAAGTGGGGGCTGCCAGGCCCATTATTTGGTTGAGGAAACTGAGGCTTGGAGGTCAGGCCCTGCCACAGGAGGGGCTGGAGCCACGGGGTAGGCAGCCCAGACCCAAATTTTGCCCCACACCCCCCTCCGCTTCCCTTCATAGTCCAGCGTAGTCACCCCTCCTCTGAGAGGGCCCCCAACTGCTCTCTCTGTCCTCCCCAGCTGTCCCCTGCCCCCTCTCCTGTGATAGGTGGGCTGAAGTCAGCCCCATATTGCAGATAAGGAAACTGAGGCCCAGAGGGGTTAAACAAGTTGCCCAAGGCCACTTAAAAAAATTTTTTTTAATGTTTCTTTACTTTTGAGAGAAAGAGGGACAGAGTGTGAGCAGGGGAGGGGCAGCAAGAGAGAGGGAGACACAGATTCCCAAGCAGGCTCCAGGCTCTAAGCTGTCAGCACAGAGCCCGACGCGGGGCTCAAACTCACGGACCGCGAGATCCTGACCTGAGCCGAAGTCGGACACTTCACTGACTGAGCCCCTCAGGTGCCCCGGGCCACTCTAAAGTATGCGCAAGGAGGAAGTGGTAAAGCCAGAGTCACCCTCCAGCCTCTGTGCTCTAGGCAGTGTCTCGTCCGGTGCCCAGCCCCAGACGCAGCCCTGCCCTTAGTGGTTGCCAAGCACTGAGGAACCCCCAGAAATCCTTTCTACCCCCACCCCTCACTGCCCGTCCTCTTCCCCACCTCCCTCCACTACACCCTCCTCAAGCATTCGGGCCACTCTCCTGCTGGGCCTGGGACTCTAGCCTGTGACAGGCGTTCCTAGCTGGACCCGGGCTCCCAGGGCAGGCTCCTCCCCGACAAGGGGGGCACAGGAAAGCCTGGCACGGTGCGCAGAGGTGTCCCGTCTGCAGCTGAGCTAATAAGAGCAAAACCCTACACACAGTCTGGACACCCACCCCTGGGTAGCGGGGGCACCCAGTGGGGCTGTCCAGGCACCGCTGGGCCTCCTGGGAAAGGAGTCAGGTGGCTCTCCCTGGGTGTCTCGGCCAAGGAAAGAGCGCCCAGACAGGTGCCTAAGTGAATGAAGCAGGATGCAGACCCTGGGTCCGGAGTGAGAGAGACCTCTGTGTGGGAGAGACGGAGGGGGCCGGACGGGGGAGGAGCCAGGTCAACGGGGGCCAGAAGGACAGGAGCAGAGGTCGCTGTTGCTGGGTGATGCTTTCCCAAGACATCTCATGCCTCCACCCCACCCCCGTTTTTACCAGAAGCATTTATTCCTCAGATAAAAACAAATTCTACACAATCTCCTGAATTTAAAACCAAACCAGGGGCGCCTGGGTGGCGCAGTCGGTTAAGTGTCCGACTTCAGCTCAGGTCACGATCTTGCGGTCCATGAGTTCGAGCCCCGCGTCAGGCTCTGGGCTGACGGCTCAGAGCCTGGAGCCTGCTTCCGATTCTGTGTCTCCTTCTCTCTCTGCCCCTCCCCCCTTCATGCTTTGTGTCTCTCTGTCTCAAAAATAAATAAACGTTAAAAAAAAAAACCAAAAAGCAAAAAACCAGACCGCCCTGAAGCCTTCAGCATCTTTCCAAGCCATGTCTCTGGAGAGGTGGGGTAGGGGGCACCTCTCACGGGCCTGTGGTTCCTCCCCCATCCCTCGGCTGGGATCCCGAACCCCCCCCCCAAACCACGGTCTTCCTCAATCCTCCCTGCCCCTCCAGTTCTGGGCTTCCGCATCCCCAACAGTCACCTGTTACTGGATTCTCCCTGGGCAGCTCTGGTTACCACATTCCCTCCTCAGTGGGTGTTCCCCCCTGGATCCCTGGGGCCCCTTCCCCCAGGGTAAGGAGAGGCTCAGGAGAGCTCAGGACCCCTGGGGACTTCACTGTTCACTCTTAGGGATTTTTTTCCCCCTCCACCCTTATCTCCTTCTCTTTTCATTAATTAATGTGCATTTTTATCCAAGCAACTTAACAGTACCAAGTATATGCACATGATATGCACAGAACTTGAAAAGATAAACAGGCCTAATAAAGATCGGCAGCCCCTCCCCAACAGCCCCACGCCCCGTCCTCCCCCCCAACAACCACACTCAACTCTTCTGGCTTTTTCTGGATTTTATCTCCATGTTTATAAACAACGCGCTTGTGCTGCTGTTACTTGATTTACCAGTTTGAACCATTATCTCTTGACTCCCTTTTACAGAAGATAAGGGTGTAGCTTTCTCAGAGCCCTCCCTGCAAGGCACCCACAAGCATGCTCTCCCTGTGTCCCCTCTCATTAGCAATGTGTAACAATTGGCGAAACCGGTATTGAGTTGTCTCATATAACAATTATGTAAATATCATTTGCTACTAAGCCGAGTAATGTATTGCGATATGTTTCCTTTCTCGTTTAACTTTTAGTTTTTCATGAAGTTAATAATTAGCTTTCTTTAAGCCGCTTCAAAAATAGCCCCCAAAGATCCCACCATCGGGGCGCCTGGGTGGCGCAGTCGGTTAAGCGTCCGACTTCAGCCAGGTCATGATCTCGCGGTCCGTGAGTTCAAGCCCCGCGTCCGGCTCTGGGCTGATGGCTCAGAGCCTGGAGCCTGTTTCCGATTCTGTGTCTCCCTCTCTCTCTGCCCCTCCCCCGTTCATGCTCTGTCTCTCTCTGTCCCAAAAATAAATAAATGTTGAAAAAAAAAATTAAAAAAAAAAAAGATCCCACCATCACGTGCTCACACCCTTTTGTAGCCACATTGGGGGTGGCCTCTGCTGAGAGGCCCACATGGCAAGGAGGACACGTGGCCTCTGGTAGCTGGGGGCAGCCACTGGTCAATAGTCAGCAAGAAACTGAAGACAGCAGTTGACTGCAGTCCCAGACTGAAGTCCCAGGCAGCAGGGATCTGAATTCCAGCAACAATTTCAGTGAGCTTGGATATAGCTCCTTCCCCAGTCGAGCCTCAGATAAGACTGCAGTCCCAGCAGGCACCCAGCAGGCACCCAGCAGCCTTGTGAGATCCTAAACAGAGGACCCAGAGAAGTCATGCCCAGACTCCTGGCCCACACAAACTGTAAAAAATCTATCAGCAATAGATAATTAATAGCTTTCTTTGTATCCATCTCTAAGATCTCCCAGGGCTTCAACAATCTCCAGGTGCTGTCGACCTCTCATCCCAGAATCTGTCCTCACCCCTGTCCCAAGGCTTCCTCCCCAAGAACCCCCCTCCCGCAGCAATCCGTGCTGGCATTCTCTGGGGCCTGCAGCACAGCTAGTGTTGACCTGGGTTTCCCCTTTGCCTCTTTCTTCCATTGGATCCCCGTCTCCAGGATCCCACGTCTTTCTCTTTCTCAGTTTCCTCGTTTTGCTAGGGAACGTCCTCCGGCAGCTTGGTGCCCGGAAGATTGATTGGTATAATCTCTGCACACCTGAAAAGCTCTTCATCCAACCTCATGTTTTGTGATGGCTTAGTTAGGTACAGAATTTCAAGTTGCACGCGGCCTTTCACACCTCTCCTCCCAGGACCCCTGGACTTGCACTGTAGCACTCCTGGGCTCATCCTCTACGTGGGTTGGTTTCTTCTTTTCCTGTCTTCTATTTCTTTGTCATTCAAGTCTCCTCTTCAGGGGATTTCCCCTTTTTTCCCCCCACCCTTTATTTTGACTATCAACTTTTACATTTCACAAGCTCTTTGCTCCATTAAAACAAATATCATTCTAGGGGCACCAGGCTGACTCAATGGGTTAAGCACCCGAGTCTTGATTTCAGCTCAGGTTGTGATCTCACAGTTCGTGGGTTTGAGTCCCGCGTTGGGCTCTGTGTTGACAGCACAAAGCCTGCTTGGGATTCTGTCCCTCTCTGCCTCTCTCTCTCTCTCTCTCTCAGAAATCAATAAATAAACATTGTATGTATAAATATTTTTTTGAATGTTTATTTTACATGTGTGTGTGTGTGTGTGTGTGTGCGTGTGTGTGTGTGTAAAATTCTGGTTTAATGTTCCCTCTGAGGAATTGGGGTTTATTTGACATTTGCTGCTGCTCCCAGAATCAGCTCTTTTCATCCCATTTCTTTTTCTCTTTGTTTTGGTCTCTGTCCTTCCCACTGGAGGGGTTTCTCTCCTGCTTGGTGAGCCTTGGCTGCCACTAACACCAGAGTGGGGCATTGGACAGGCCAGTCGGAATTCCTGTGTGTGCAGGAGCTCCCTGCTGAGTTGTCAGGCATCCAGGCAGCTTTTCTGATGGGTGTACCAGTCAGCTTTGCTAAATTATGCTGCAGTAACAAACAGCCCCCAAATCCCAGGGGCACGCACAACAAAGGCTTATTTTCACTTGTTATATGGTGTCCGCAGGCATCTCCGGCTCTGCTCCGTGTGCCATTTGTGTCCTGGGACGTAGGCTCGAAGAAGCGCCTGCATCCAGGACGCACTCTTCTGAAGCAGAGGGAAAAGGGTAAAGGTGGGGCCACATGTCACTTCCACTCTATTTTCATTCGCCAAAGGAAGTTACGTGGCCTCTACAGCCGGGGGTAGTGAGTCATCTGGAAACTTCCAGGGGTGATCTATTGGGTCTCCCTAGAAGTCCCGTCCAGTCTTCTGCCTGGGGATGCGTGAGTGGTTCTTGGAGCAGGAGTGTTCCAGGAACAGGGCAGGGAAGAGTTGGGTTACTCCAGCGCCTTTTCCTGCCCCACACTCATGCCTGCCTCTGCCATACCTGATGCCCTGATTCTAGAATCTCACAGCAGGAGGATGGGTGGAAACAGGAAGCGGATGACCTACCCGGCTGAGCAGCTGGAGGACTGGGGAGCGTATTCGTTCTCTATGATGTATAACAAATCACCCCAAATCAGGCAGCCTAAAACAGCACACACTTATTATTTCATAGTCCAACTGAGACCGTCCTCGGTTCGGGGTCTCACGTGGCTGGGGTCAAGGTGCCATCACATGCTCATCTGGAGGGTCAGCCGGGGAAAATCTGCTTCCAACCTCGTTTGGCTGCTGGAGCAGGATTTATGTCCCCGTGGCTGTGTGACCGAGGGCCCTGGCTTCTTGCCGACAGGAGACTCTCAGTCGTATCTTAGACAGAGGCATGACAGCTCATCACCTGTGCCATATTCTGTTGGTTGAAGACAAATCTCAGGTCCTGCCTACACTCGGGGGGAGGGATTCACGTGTGCGTGTGCGTGTGTGTGTGAACATCGAAGGCAGGAAATCACTGAGGTTACCTTGGGGTCTGGCTACCACGGGGGCTGTCTTCTGACCCCACCTGGCCTCCCACAGTGTCCAGCCCCAGCCCCATCGGTTTCCGCTGGTACGTGGGTGTTTTTCTCGCGCCCGGGGAGGCCCAGCGCTGCTTCCTCTCCTCTGCTGAGTCCGGCCAGTTTCTGTCTTCCTCATCCATGGTCATCTCTTCTCTCATTGATGCCTCTTTTTATTCTTTGCCATCATTTTTATGAAGTTTCCAGAGGAAACAGACATAAGCCCAAGGTTGATTCTCCTCTTTTAACCTCTCACTCTGTCCCCCCCCCCAGCTAGCCCACCCCGCACCCCTGCCGACAGCCTCAGCTTTGATGTGGTCTTCCCTGCCCCTCCCCCGCCCATCCTCCACCCTCGCCTCCTGCAACCACCACGTACACGCAGCAAACACTGGAGCCTCTCTCTGCTCCTCGTCTGCACCTTAGCAGGCTCAGAGAGAGACAGACAGACAGATGGGCAGACGGACTCCAGATTCTCTATACTCAAGTTCTGATCAGGGGATCCCAGGCACACTGTGCTCTTTCCTGACTCTGTGCCTTTGCACATGCTGTTCCCTCTCTCTCTGAAACTCCTCCAGCCCCCAGCCCTGCCTCCTGGCATGTTCTCTGGCGGTGCCTACTCCTCTGCAGCCTGGGAGCCCTCCCCTGGGAAGCCCTGTCTAAGTGGTACAGGCAGAACTGGTGCCCTTTGTCCCGGCACCTCGCAGGTCTGTCAGTGGCTCCTTCTCAGGGAATCTCTGTGATAGGCCCCTCCCCTGAGTTCTGTGGCACGGATCACCTCTGTTAGGTATGTCATCCCTCGCGGGGCAGGGCTGTGTCTGTGTCATCCCAGGACATGTCCTGAGGCTATCTCAGAGAATAGGTGCTGAATGAATGAAGGACTCTGAAAACTGTGACGGCAGTACCCACCCTTCAGGTTTAGGGTAAACAGACAAACTGAGTCAGGTGAGGACCTGACGACCCTAACCAGCCAGAAGCCAAAAAGCCAAGGGGAGATAAGTCAAGTAAGGACCCAGCCTCAGACACAACCCCGGGACTGTGACACCAGGACCACGCTCTGCTGCTCACCCCTCCCTTTTCCAGCCCCCGCCCCCCCCCCCCATGAGATCCGGGACAGAGGCAGCTGCAGGGTCATCAAGACCCCTTCCCCCCCACTGCTGGGCGGAGTGCTTTCCCCAAACCAGTAGAGGAGATGCTGATTTCCAGGCTCAGAGCTGGGAGAATAATGGACCACTCACCGCGCAGGAAGCCTGCAGGGTGGCTGGGTGGGGTTCCCCTCCCGGGAAACCAGGCCGCTCCTATCTGAAGACGGGTGGAAGTGGGCAGAGGAGGCCTCGGGATGAACCCAGTGGAGCAGGAGAAGCCCTCAGGCCCGGAGAGCTCTCACAGGCCACTGAGCCCAGAGCGCGGGTGCCAAAGAAATCGAGGCTGCAGGCCTGCCGTGCTCCACGCCCCTCAGTGGTCCAGCCCAGGCAGCGGGGCTGGGGACCCGGAGAAAGGAGCGGTCAGGAGTAGGTCCTCCCCATCGTGTGGCCAGGGCATTGAACCGAGGACCCACTCCCGGCTGGGCGGTGAGTCACTAAGAGGAGAGAAGGTTTCCGGAGAAGGTGGGCCTCTCGACCCCCAAGAGTGTGTGGGGAGGGAGGGCGGGAGAGGAGGGAAGCCACATGCACAGGAAACGACACTGGAAGTCAGGCTCCTGGTCATGGCACTGCCTGACCCCATTTGCCGCCCGTTGAATGGGCCAACAGTCCTCCTCCCCAACTGGCCAGGGGGCAGTTGCAGGAAGAGTTGGAGGCCAGCCAGAGAGAGGGGGCGGGCAGCCTGGCTGCGGGAGGAGTTTACAGGGCGAGGCCAGGGTTTGAAAAGCAATCGGATTAATCCTCTCCATCAGGGTTCAGGGGCAGGGTTCAAAGTTCCCACTTAATCTCCTGGGGTGGGAGGAGGGGGGGGCGCACGCTCAATGGGCTGGGGGAGCCCGATGCCCGCGGGTCCCCGAAGGCGCAGAGCCTTAAGTCCACAGACTGCGCCTGCGCACACGACACCCTCACCCGCAAGCCAAGGGGGCGTCGAAACCGGCTGCCCGGTCCCTCGGCTGTGCGGCATTGTCCCCCAGGCCAGGCTGGAGCAGGTGACGCGATGGCGGGCGTCCTTACGGAGGAAAACCCCTTGGGGGGAGGGCGACCGAGGGCCCCCGGGCCTGGGTTCGAAGACCTCGGAGGCCGCTGAGCCGCGCTAAGCCTCCCTCCCTTCGAGGAGACCCGGGACGATGATGACACCTGCTGCGCCCGGTCCCGCGGTAGTGGCTTTGGGGGTGGAGTCCAGGCCCCAGAAATCTTTGGGGATTTGTCTCGTTCCGTTTGGTTGTGTTTTCTGAGTTTTCCCCCGCGACTGCGTAGCTGTTACTATGGGACCACAGAGCGCCCTCGCCAGGCCCGCGGCCGGGACTCGGCCCGCGGGCGCCGCGATCGGCCCATTTCCCCGACGCCCGAACCGAGGCTCGAGGAGGGGGGGGCGGGGCCGGGGCGGGCGGCGGGCTTCGGCTGCGCGCCCGCTGCGCAGTGGGGACCCCCGTGGCGGGGAGGGAGCCCCGCGGCTTCCGATTTCTCTCCGCCCCCTTCCCCCAGCGCCGCGCAGATGTTCTCCCGCGGGGCCTCCCGGGCCTAGTTTCAGGGGCCCTTGGCGGGTTCCAGGGAGCCGGCATGGGCCGCCCGCGGCGCCGTCAGCACCCGGCGAGGTTAGCGAGCAGCGGGCCGGGCTGGGCGGATGGGCCAGGAGGGCATCGAGGCTCGGTGGGGAGAGGGGGGGCTTATGCCAGGCGCCCCTGCAGGCCGCGCCTCTGCCCTCCTCCCAGCCCCCGCCGCAGAGCACAGAGCCGCTTCCTGTTCCAACCCGGGAAACTGAGGCCCAGAGAGGTTACGTTGCTTTTCCAAGCCCAGCAAGCGGGCTTTGAGCCGAGCCTTGAAAGCTGGGAGAGACGTGGGCATTTGGAACGGGGGAGGGCTGCTTGGTGGGCCGGGGAACGACTTGGGCATGGCCTGGAGGTGGCCAGGGTGCAGGGGGTGCAGGGGGCTGCGCAGTGAGCGGGGTCCGGCCGGATGGTGAGGGCCCAGCAGACGATTCCATCTGCCCAAGGGTCCTGGAGGTTTAGCCGAGCCTCTGGATCGCTGGATGGTCAGGTGGAATCGAGGAGAGCAGCGAGGAGGATGCCCAGTGTTTGCGGGAGAGATTTTGAGGCTGGTCGGGAGGCGCCGGGAGGACCCCCCGGGAGGAGGCCAGGCCTCGCGGAGGCCGCGGCGCCTGGCGAGTGCTGGGAAGTGGGTTTGGGGGAGAAATGAAATATCTGTATTTGATGGGGGCGGGGGAGGGGAGCTGGATTCTTGCAGCTGTGTCTGCACAAATCCCTCAACGGCGCGCTCGAAAGGGCTGGGAATGGTTAGGAGGCGTGGTGGGCTCCCTGCAGGAGGAGGTGCCTGGCAGGGTGACAGCGCGGCCTGAGGGGCTGGGTCGCTCCCCGGAAGCCGGGCAGCAGGGGCTCAGGACTGAGGACCGCCAGCAGGGCGCCGGGCAAACGGGTTGGACCGGCCGAGGAGGGGGCACAGCCCCTGGGTGTGGCAAGCTTGAGGAGCTCGGGACTCGCCGCCTCGGGGCTGGTGACCTGGGAGGCCACATCCGGGGCGTCAGCCTGGGCGGGGTCTGGGGCGGTGCCGGCCCCCGCTGGGAGGGCAGGGGGCGTGGCCACAGCCGGGCCCCGGGCCCCACCCCCACCCCCACCCCCCACCCAGCCGTCCCAAAAGGAAACCTTGGCCCCCTCAGTCAGCCTTTGTCCCCACGCCCCCTCAACAACTGTCCCGTCCCCTCTGCCTTTCCACAGCCGTGCTGCTCCCCAGAGATGCCCCCCCCCCCCGTCCCCGCGGCAGCCTCTCTTGGGGGTCTCCCTCATCCTCACTCTGCCCTCTCCTCCCCTGCTTCCCCACCGCCCCAATGAGGCAGAGGCCACCGTGGCCACGTTGGCCACCCTTAGCCACCCTTGCACAGAGCCCTCTGTCTGCAGCCACTGTTCCTGGAGGTGAGCTCCCCTCCCCATGATTCATCAGTCCCCTCCCATGCCAGGCGAAGGGCACCCAGAGTGCCGGTTCTGACCCCTCTGCTTCCTGAACTTCAGCCCCAAACCTCCGCTGCGGGGGGGGGGGGGGGGGGGGGGGGAGGGGGCTTGTTGCCCACGTCTTGCGGCTCCTCTGGCACACCGTGCCCAACCCAGATGCCCAGCCCCGCCTCCTCCTTGGGCTCAAACCATGTGGATTTGAATCCCAGCCAGCTCCAGCTCTTACTGGCTGTGGGATTTGAGAATAACCTACTTTCCCTCGACGTGCCCCATAAAGTGGGGATAATAGCAGTGCCCACCTCCTAGGGTGGCATTGAGTCAACGGACAGTTCTTGGAACGGTGCCTGGCACAGCGTCAGCGTTCAGCCACCAGTGTGTTTCATTCTAAGGAGAAGACCCCTTCCTTCCCCGGCTCAATCCCGGCGTCCCTGGGAGGTGGCGGTAGGCAGGCTCCAAGGAGGCCCTCCGCCGCCCCTGCCATCCCACCTCGGTATTCATACTCTGGTGTGATCTGTGCCCTTTGAGTGTGGCTGGGAAGTGATATCTGTGGCTGGTGGACAGAAAACAGCTGCAGCGATGGAACTGTCACTTCTAAGACTAGGTTATAAAAAGACGGGCATCTGTGGGGGGGGGGGGCTCGCTGTCCCTCTCGCTCTGGTTCTGGGGAGAGCCAGCCATGCCCTGAGCAGCCCTACGGAGAGGACCTGAGGCCACCAGCAGCCGGGTGGGTGAGCTTGGAGGCATAGCTGAGCTTCAGGAGCCTTCCGGAATGTTCCGTGTTTCCCTGAGTCTACAATCGTCTCGTCTATACCAAACTCAACAGCAATTTTTTGAATGGATTTACTTTTAACAAACATTTCCAAAGCATCAACTTAGTGTTCATGGACACGGTGACCATCTGGCACTCATATTTTGGCAGTTTGTGTACTAGTCAGTTAAAGGACCCCCATTAATATGTTTGACGATATAAAGAGGTTGGGGAACAAGCAATGGGTAGAGCAGAAGCCAGCAGGCATGGGGGGGGGGGGGTTCCTGGCTTGGAGTGGGGTGGAGGAGAGGCTTAAAGGTTCCAGGAGCTCCTTGAAAGTGTACCCACTTTGGGGTGCCTGGGTGGCTCAGTCTGTTGAGCCTCTGACTCTTGATCTCAGCTCAGGTCATGATCTCAGGGTTTGTAGGTTTGAGTCCCCCCCCCCCCATCAGGCTGCGTCTGGCAGCGCAGAGCCTGCTTGAGAGTCTCTCCCTCCCTCTCTCTGTCCCTCCCCTGCTCCCTCTGTCTCTTAAAATAAATAAACCTAAGAAAGAAAGAAGAAAAGGAAGGAAGGAAGGGAAAGAGAAGAAAGAAAGAAGAAAGAAAGAAGAAAGAAAGAAAAGAGTATCCCCTCCATTGGCACGGATGGGTACGTCTGGGTTTTGGAAAGGGTCAGTAGCACCTGTCGGATATTTTCCCATGTGCTTTACAGATTGCATGGAGTGGCCTTGATCAGTGATCCAATAAGTACCGCTGGGTTAAGAAAGCTTCTGCTGCATTGTCAGTGTTTAATTACCTACAGGTGCTATGGTCTTTCCAGTTTCCGGGGCCTTTAATGGCTAAATGTGGAGAATATCCCTGCCAACCCCACCCCACCCCCTTTGCCTCCTCTCCCATCAGTCACCAATTCTCCTCGGCTGTGCCCCCTAGATGTCTCCTGGGTCCCTTCCCCCCCCCCCCCCCATGCCCCCAGGAGCTCTGTGCCTCCCAGCTCTGCTCCTGTGGGAAGGCCAGCCCGAAGTGGACTGTCCCTACCCCTTGGGCAGCCGGAGAGTGTCTCCTGCTCCCCCTCTTCATGCACCCCTGCCCCTCACTTCTCACCAAAAAGCCCCCTCCTGCCCTTTGAACTCCCACCTTCCCACCTCACCTGGGCCCCCCCCCCACCTCCGGGTGCCTTTCCAAGCCAGGCCCTTGCTTGCCACCTGCTCCCTATCAGACCGCTGGCTCGTCCTCTGCGTCCTCTTGTCCTAGTTGTAGAAAGGGGACAGCAATGGCTGTCCTTGCCCTGCCCCGGATTGTTGGCAGGATCGGAGAAGAGAGATGAAAGGACTGTGTGATGAACTCATCATCTTTGTTATTATTTATTATCGTTGTTGTTATAACCACTTAGAAACAGGATGCTCAGGACCACAGAATGGCTATTAAGAGAGGCCAGAAATGGGCAAAAAGTCACCTGGCCCTTCTCCAGAGTGGCAGGGAGGGGTGCAGAGGCCTGGGGTTCAAGGCCCTGCCGGTCAGCTTCCGGTGGGAGGAGGCTGCGGGGCCAACTCTCCCTCCTCAGACACAGCAGACACAGTGCCTAAGGCCACCATACTTTTAGAGGCCCGTGCAATGCTTCCATTTTGTTTAAAATCAGGAAGAAATGGAAATTTTAGGGTGAAGAAAATGTTTTATTCATCTTTATAGCAATGCGATCATAAAATAAAACTTTCATACATTAAGAACAACTTTTTTTAATGTTTGTTTATTTTTGAGAGAGACACAGCGTGAGCAGGGGAGGGGAGGAAGAGAGACACAGAATCTGAAGCAGGCTCCAGGCTCAGAGCCTGATGCGAGGCTCACGAACTCACGAACTCACGAACAGTGAGATCATGACCTGAGCTGAAGTCGGACGCTTAACCGACTGAGCCACCCAGGCGCCCCTCATACATTTTTTAAAGTTTGTTTATTTTGAGAGAGAAAGAGCGAGCCCGTGGGCGTGTGAACACAGAAGGGGGGAGGAGCAGAGAGAGAGAGAGAGAGATAATCCCAAGCAGGCTCCACGGTATCAGTGCAGAGCCTGACTCGGGGCTGGATCTCATGGCGATGAGATCATGATCTGAGCTGAAATCAAGAGTTGGATGCTTAGCCGACTGAGCCACCCAGATGCCCCAGAACTTTTGTATTTTTAATGGAGGAAGGAGCCCAGGGAGGTAAAATGCCTTGGGCACATGAAAGTCACATGCAGCCCGGGTCCTGGGTCCTTGGTCCTGGGTCCCAGACAAGGTTTGCATATTGTGAGCCTCAGTTTGCTCACCGCCAGAGTGGGGGTGATTATACAAGCCATGTGAGAATCGGTGAGCGGATGAAGGCTGGGTGCTGGGCTCGGGGTTCCTCCATCCATGGTCTAGTGGGGTCTCTGTTGTTCTGCACTTGAGACAGCATGAGAGGCAGGCAAGGTCCGGGCCTCGTGCAGCTTAAAGGGGGCAAAAGGAAAGTAGGGTGAGAGGCAGCCGATACAAGGAAACGTCTGAAGAAGACAAGACTGGCTGAAGACACCCTTTTCTTCCTTTTCCGCTGGGGAAACAGAAGTTGGGGAGCTCCGGCGCCCCCAGTGGGGCAAGCCGCCCAGGAAGGAGCAGGGCGGGGCGAGGGAGAGGAGCCTCCCCAAATCCTATCAGCAGCCCCGCGGCCTGGGGCTGAGCGCTTTCCCTGCATCTCTGTGATGTGGGGGCAGGTAACCCACCTGCCTTGGGTGGGGTGGGGGGGGGGGAGCTGGCGCCCAGAGAGGGAAGGTGGTGGGTGAGGGGCTCCATGCGAGGACTGCCTCCCAGGCTGGGACGCGGCCCCTCCCTCTCAGGGCGTGTGTGGCTCCACCCGGAAGATGCTTGGAGGAATTTCAGACACCCTGATGAAAGGGGCGTGGGGATATTAGGAGCAGGCTTCCAGGTATCCTGGTGTGTGTGTGTGTGTGTGTGTGTGTGTGTGTGTGTGTGTGTGAGTGACAGAGATTTTTTCATCTAGGGGAACATCTCCAGCTCACGCCCTCCCCTCCCCACCCCCGCCCCCGCCCCAGACAGATGCACAAATACGCCCTAGCAGTTGTCACCCAAGACGACCCACCGACATGCGGGCATACACTTAGGCCCCGCCCGGTGACACGCGTACACGACCCGTGGACAGACGCATGGCCGGTGGAACGAATGCTCCAACCCTCTCGTTTTTGGCCTCCTCCATTCTAAATTCGGACACCGCCCGCCTGAGCACCGCAGCCACCCCCAGCCCCCAGTCCCTCCTCAGTGCGGCCTGGGAGTGTGCAGGGGACAGGACCTCCGGGGCAGCCCTGCACCCCTCTGGGCCCTAGCGCCCTTCCTAGTCTGTGGGGAGAGTCGTGGTATGGATGGGGGGGGGGCGAGAGGTGAGCCGAGGGGGCATTAGGAGGGAGCACCGGCGACGGAGGAGGACGAGACCCTGGCCAACCACCGCTGCGGGCTCCCTTCACGCTAATGGTTGAAAAGAAGGTGGCGGGGAGACCTTGCTGAAGTACAGCCTCCAAAGTGTGTCTGGAAACTCCTTCAGGCCCTCAGATGCCAGGGGTGCGGAGTGGGGGCGGGAGGGGGGACGGCTGAATGCCTCTGGGCCTCAGTTTCTCCCAGGAAGACAGGCCAGAGGAGCTTTGAGGACGAGGGTGGGGTCAGGCGTATGCTTCCCTGCCTGGCCCCTGGGCTGTGGGCGTTCTTGGCAGGAGCCGTGGCTCTGGAGGAGGAGCCAGATGGGGGAGGGAAGCAGCCAGCTGGGGGGGGGGGGGGAAGGAGGAGAACCGCCCGTCCTCCCAAGGCAGGGAGGCTGGACCCACGTGGAGCCTGCTCCTCACTGACGGAAGAGGGAATGGGGTGGTCTCAGGTCTCGGGTGGTGGCCTACCCCTCTCTGGCCTCCGTGGCCCCTCCTGGGACAGATCGCCCCCCATCTCTCAAAGGCCTGGGCCTGTCTCCACTTCGGTAAAAGGAGGGGCTTCTGATCCCACCCACCAGCTGGGGGGCACTTGGGTCCACTGGTCTCCAGAGGCCGCCCCTCCAGCCACTACTCTCCCCTCCTCCCCGGGTCGCCAGAGGGGTTGCCAAGACCCTGGACCCGGCAAGGCCAGGTGGAAGGGAGCATCTTCCCAAGGAGTCTTGGGTTTCCTTCCCTGGGACCTCCCAGTCTCCAGCCCTGGGTGAGTCCTGCCATCTGTGGGGGCTGAACCCCATCCTGGAGTCTCCTTTCATTGCCTTGTGACGTCACCAGAAGGGAGGGACGTCCCCATCTATGGATGAGGAAGTGGAGCCCCACAAGCTCACCCACCCAGCCGTCTCAGAACAGGACGGTAGACTCCTTGGGGATACCCGGCCCCGGGGCCCCATGAATCGTCTGCCCCAGGCGGAGGCAGGCAGGGTCCTTGGCGGCCCAGGACCCAGGCCTCTGGGGCTGCCCTGGGTCTGGTTTGCTCACTGCTCCAGCCCCCTCATGCTCAGTGGCTGCTGAGGCCGATGGAAGGAGACATCCCCACCCCCACCCCTCTGGGCTGTGTGAGAAGCCGGGCCAGGAACCCTGTACACACCTCGGCTGGGGCACCTGGGGAACTGGCACATGCCCAGCCTCCAGACAGCCACGGTCACGGGCAATAGCACACGCCCAGGGCCCGTGCCGGGCCAGAGCGGGTGCTGCACCCCAGATGTCTCTGTAGGCCCTGGGAGGAGCTTCCTTGACTAGAGCGTTGTGATATCCTAACTGATCCTGGACCCCACAGAGCCTCGATGAGCCCCAAATTGGGGCTGAGGCCCATCCCAGAGGAGGGGATCTGAGCCCCCAGGGACGGGCCTCACTAGGCTGGCCTCCCGGCATAGTCCCACCCTGGGGCCTGGTGGCCTACACGGCATAAGATTGGGGAGCTGAGGAAGCCCCAGCATTTTACAAGTCCCCAAGGCTCAGTCTCCAGACTGTGTTGGGGACCAGCTGACACCAGCCTGGTGTGTGTGGCCTGCCCAGGCCCTCCTTCCCCGCAGAGGCCAGGTGGCCTTGGGAGTGTGGAGGAGAGAATTTGGCTGGAGCCAAGAAATTCAAAGGGGTGGGGCTGGAGGCTGGCATTTAAACATCTGGAACCTTCTGCAAAATCGAGGTCCACTGGTGCGCCAGGCTTTGGGAACTAGCCCTCCCACCCCCAGTGGCGGAAGGCTGGGCAGGCAACGCAGGCCACGGGAGGGCTGCGGCCGGACCCGAGGGCAGGTCCTGCCCATGGCCTGTTTCTTCATGGGTGTCCTGAGGGCTCCACATTGGCCCGGATGGCCGAAGGTCGCCCTGGACCCCACCTGACCTCCTGGGCCAGTCCCTCCCCACAGCCCATTCCTCCGGGCCCAGACTCCTTCTGTCCCCCCCACCGGCCAGGTCCTGCACACCGCCCCACCCCCACGTATTCACACGTCCTGCCTTCATCGGGGCTCTGCCGCCTGCCAGCCAGCAAGGCTCTGCCTCCCCATCCTGCCCTCCCCATCCGTCCTTCAGACTTCCTCCCACATTACGGCCTGGTATTCATAGCAGCCAGAGCTATGCGTCCTGACCGCCTGTCACCTGCCATCTCCCCCACTGAAGCGGGCACCCCCTGAGGGCCGGGCGGGCCCTAGAAGCTCCCCTCTGGGAGCTGGGGACGTGGCACCAGGGGCTGCCCAGCGAGTGCTTGTGGAAAGTAGGAAAATCTGAACGGACAGAAACACACAGATCAGCAGACGTCATTCACAGCCTCGCAAGGATCCCAGTTATCCCCGGTTCACCGACGAAGTGAGCTCAGAAAGGGTGAGTGACTTGTCCAAAGCTGCACAGCCTGGAAATGGCAGAACTGATTTGAAGCCGGGTCGATGGGCCTTGAGCCCTGGGCCTCCCTCCGTGGACCCCCTGGGGCCCTGACAAGATGCAGGTGGAGACACTGTGGCCCTCACAGCCAGCCTGACACAGAGAGGAAGAACAGAGAGACGCCGGGTCCTGCCCTGGGAGGAGGGCAGCCGGGCTGCTTCCTCTCCCGCCTGAGGGAGGAAGTCGTCCTCATCAGGAACCCATGGAGACAGGGGTTCAGATACCAAGAGAGCAGACTGGGCCTGGGCCTGGGCGCGCTGAGACCGTGGAGGCCCCCGAGGGTCTTGGTCCGGGGCCGGCCGGGGGCAGGAGTGGACGGTGGCCCCAGGCCTGGCAGCCCCAAGAGGAAGACTGTGTTGGCTTCCCGGTGCTCGTGCCCCAAGCAGCGCCCTGAGGCGTTCCAGTGTTTACTCCGGCCCTGGAGGCTCTCCACGGCAGTTGAGGCTTCAGGGATCAGAGGGACCCCAGAAGCCTGGGGCCAGCCCCGCGCCCCTCAGAGCTTGGGCTCGGTACCACGGTACCACGGGGAGGGTGGGGGGGATGCCAGAGGGCAGGAAGGCCGGGCGGGGCCTTCTAGACAAGCCTCACCACCCCACCCTCTGCCGTCTCTGCTGTCTGTCCTGTGGCCCGTGCCCTCAGCCATAAAGCAAGAATCCCTCATGTTTCCTGTCATTGTCACTGATCATACTCAGTGCCGATCACACTGATCGCCTTCACTGAGCACTTACTTCGGCTGCTCTGAGGCCTGTTATAAAGCCTCTCGCTTCACCTCACAACTCCTGGTTTTGCAGATAAGGAATACGAGGCCCAGAGAGGTTATGCGACTCGTTGGTGGTCACACAGCTGGTAGGTGTGAGACTCGGATTTGAGCAAAGCTTGTCTGACCCAGAATCCTGTGCTTCACCACTAAGGACACATGTCTTTTGTATGAAACAGCTTGAGCCCCCATCCGAAATAGAGTGTCCTTCTTGCCCCCTGGCTCAGTCCTCCAGTAAAAGCAGGCCCCCCACGGGGGCTTCCTCAGGCCGGGAGAAAGACGGGGAAATCCACTCTGTCACAGGCACACACTTCCCTGCTGCCTGACTGCTGGGGCCACTTCACAGAGGTGGGGGCCGAGGGTACAGGAAGGGAGCGGGGTGGGGACCTCACGTGCTGACTGCCTGTCTATGCCCTTTGCTTCCAGACACGCTCCCCCGCGCCCAGCCCCAGGCCTGGATCACAGCAGGGAAAAGACAGCCATAGAAGGAATTTCGAGGAAAAGCAACATGCCATCCTCTCCTCCCTGTCCCTGTCCCCTCTCCACCAGGCCTCCATGTCCCTTCCCCGTGGAATCCACCCCCGGTTTGGGTGCCCTATCCTTGCCACCTCTGTGGCCTTTGCGTCTGTCGCCCCCGCTGCCTCTTGTCTCAGAGGACCTGGGCCACCCCCTGCAGGCCCCTGTCACCTCGTCCTCCTCCCAGCCCGCCCACCCCACCCTGTCTTCAGGACTGCTTCTCTTCCTTGTCTGTTAGATTCCAGGCACATCCCAGCTCACCTTGCGGACACTTCCAGGCTGTGACAGTCAGCTTGCAGGTGGAAAATCAGTCATCACGTCGAACGCTCGTGGTGATCCGTGAACCCGGGAACCAGCAACTGTAAAACAGGATCATCTTCTGTCCTTGGTTTTAGCCTCCCTGGGCTCCCCGCTGCAAGGTCACAAGATGTCCGGGCACGGAGACATGCCTTCCTGTACCCCCATGGGAGACACCACCCTACACCCCCAGACAGGAGCTCAGAGAGGTGAAGGGACTTGCCCAAGGGCACACAGCTCATTGGTGGTTGTAGCAGAGACTGCTCACTGTCCTCCAGGTTCCTGTCCCCACCCCACCACCTCCAGCGGTCCAAGGGATTAGAACCCCTGCTACGTTACCTGGGCATTTGCTGCTTGGAATCAAGATACCTCCCAGTCTCCATTATACTTAGGTGTGCCATGTGACTAAATTTTGGCCTGGATGTAAAAATAGTGTTTGACATTAGGAAAGGTTCTTAAAGGGCAAGACACACCCTACTCCCCTTTCTCCTTCTGCTGCCTGTAATGCAGATCTAATGGCAGGAGCGTTAGCAGCCATTTTGGACCATGAGGTGATGATGTTGGAAATGAAGACTGCACGGCAGAGCCACAGTATACAAGGAGCTCAGGGTCCTGGCACTGTGACACTGCTGGCTGCACGAGCCCCGGCCACCTGTAAACGTCTTGAGAGTGCAAGAAAACGAAACTTTCATCTTTCTCAGCCACTGTTGTTTGGGGTTTTCTTCCGGGTCTGTTTGACTTAGTCCAATGCTCTTCTGTCTCAAGGGGCCTTCTGTAAGGAGGCCCAAAGAGGAACGATGAGGTCTTGGTGCAGTGCAGCCCTGGGGGTCATGACTGGACACCTCATGGGGGGGGGCGGGGCCTCAAATGGTTTTTAGTAGCTTAATCGCTCGTCAGGGGGAGTCTTACTGAGGAGCCCAACAACAGCCCCCCTTAGAGAAGAAGGGAGTCCCACCTGCTCAGCCTCCCCTGTGGGTCCTAGAGCCCCTGAGCACACAGAGCGTCTGCCAGGGCTATGCTCTCAGAAGCACCTTCATGTCCCCCTCACCCTGGGGTGGCCGGGTTCCCGTGTGTCAGATGGACAGACTGATGGAAGGGTGCAGGGACTCAGCCTGGGAGGCACAAAGGACCACCACACCCAGGGGCCGGGGCGGTGCCTCTGTCATCCCTGGGGCGCCCCAGGCTCCAGCGCCTCAGGGAGTTGCTGCACCCCTCTTCAGGCCCTCTCCCCGCCGGGGCAAGTGAGAGAAGCAGTGGGCGTTCTCTCTCCCAGACGCTGCCTGGCGATGGCTGGGTGGCCGGGATCAGGGTCAAGTCCAGAGAAGCAGGAGGCGCCGGGGCCACAGGGTACCCCCCCCTTAATGCAGGCTGGCTGGGTCTGAGGACCCAGAGGGGGTCTCACGGGACCAAACAAGAGGGTACTTGGGTTCTCGCAGGAGTGACATCAAATTCGGGCCAGCAGGAGGTGAGAGTGGAGTTTCTTGCAGACACAGAGTGCAGGGACAGACCGTGTCTGGGAGACTCGGAAAGGGGAGTCTTTGCTTGGACTCTGGGGTTTTTACTGAGGACTGTGGTCCTGTACACACGTCTTCTCGGGCATCCAGGAACAAAGGCGAGTGTTTAGAGGTCCTCTGTGAGGCACTAATGCCCCGGAGCCAGGGGTCTTGGTGGCTCGGTGGTCTTGGGAATGATGCCCAACCTGGTCACTCCTTAGATGTTATCTGTTGTGCTGGAAAATTCCAAAGAAATCATTAACTCCTCGACCTTTATAAGGAAGACATATATTATCTGTCCTAAAAGGCATGTGTAAGGCAGGGTGTGGGTCCCAGCCAGAATAGAGGCAGCAAAGGGCGCCTGGGTGGCTCAGTCGGTTAAGCATCTGACTCTTATCTCAGTGTAAGTCTTGATCTCAGGGTTGTGAATCCAAGCCGCGGTTGGGCTCTGCAGTGGACGTGAAGTATACCTAAAAAATGGAGGCACAAAAAAGCAGTCTTTTCGGGGGTCTCTTCACTTTTCCTGTGTCACACTTACTACTTCCCCCCTTTTCGTTCTGTGCATACGGGCCCCTGGCCTCTCTGGGTTTCAGCTCTGCCTCTGCCACATGGGCACACGGCTCCCTGCCCTGCCTGCCCCCTCCCACCCTGCTGTGACTCAGATAACAAATGAGCGGGACCTTGGGGCGTTCATATTGCCAACCTGGGGGGCTTGGGAGGCAGCCACAAAGGACACCCGTGCCGACCTGTTCCAGCGGACTTATCCTTTCATTTGGTGAGTCGTCGTGAAGCACGTCACAAGATGGGGTGGTACTTTCTCCCCAAAGTGGCAGATGGAACATAACCTTCTCGAACTTTTCCACCAATGTTTCCTTAATTGTGGGGGCCAGTGAACTCAGAAGATGAGACGGATGCCAGCCCGAAGTCCCTGGGTTTACTGAAGAATCCATACGGGTGTTGTGCTCTGCCCCTTTACCATGGGGATGAGGTGATGAAGTTGAGTAATGAAGAAGTAAGATTTTATCCACTGGCTTGCTTCCCCACCTCCCACCCCAGATGTCCGAGTAAACCTAATGCTCTGGGGGCTGATCCACGTCTGTCTTGGGGCTCCTCTCCACACACTCACTCACCCACTCCTAGTTGAGAAACACAGTTGTAGGAGAGTGTGAGTTTTGTGGTCAGAGTGACTGGTTTCCGGTCCTGGCTCTGAGGTTATCAGCTGTGTGACCCTGAGCATATCACTTAACCTCTCTGAGCCTCCTTTTCCTTTCTGCTTTCACTCTCTAGTGAGGCCACAGTGGGGATGGGGTAGGGCCAGTAGTCGGGATGCTGTGTCCTTTCCTGGGACAGAGCAGACCCCCAAGAACCTTAAAGAGGATCTGTTGGAGGGCTTTACACTGCACAGGGGCACCATGTCTGTCCGAAGCCGTCTCGGGCAGACTTGGGAATCTGGAAAAGAGGAGCCTCTGGGAGGCCACTAGGAGGGGGTACTGCCCGGCTGTGAGGCTTCTCTCCAGGAGGCCATGGAACATTCAGGTCCTCTCCCCACTTCCTGTGGCCCTGAATTCCAAGCCCGTAAGGCCCCGCAGGACAGTTTCCCCGGCCACTTGAGTCTTGAGCGTTCCCACTGGCCACTGTGATGTTTCTTTGTAGGTTAAGTGAAGTGCCCAGATTTCACTCACTGGTCTCAAGGCCCAGCTGCATGAGGCTATTCTGGCCAGGCCCATGCAAGCCCGCCCAGGAGACAAATACTTCTGGTTGGAAGGTGCAGGGGCCTTCCAGGTAGTCTTGGTGTGTAGATCCCCGTGCAGGATGAGCTCTTGGGTGCATGGAGGCATTTCGGTTTTGTTTTTGTTTTTTTAAATCGTGGTAAAATGCACAAACACAAAATTTACCATTCAGCCATTTTTAGGTGCACAGTTCTGTGGTATTCATTACATTCACACTGTCGTGCAACCACCTCCAACACTTTTTCATCCTCCCAAACCGAAAGTCCGTCCTCATTAAATAAGAACTCGGCTGTCCCCCTCCCCCCAGCCCTTCCCTCCCCCCCCCATCCCATTCTACTTTGTGTCTCTGAATTTGACGATCTCCTATGAGTGAATGACACAGTACTTGTCCTTCTGTGACTGGCCGGTTGCACTCAGCATCCTGTCCTCGAGGCCCTTGCTGCAGCAGGTGTCAGCGTTTTCTTCCTTGTTAAGACTGAGTGATGTTCCACTGTATGGATAGACCACGTTTTGTTTGCTGATGGACCCCTGGGTTTTCCACCTTCTGCCAGGAACGTGAGTGTGCAGATGAGGACCACGATCTTGATGGCGGAGACTTCAGGTTACAAGGACTGGAGCAAACAGCGCGTGCACCACCACACGTCACGAGCGTCCGTGCTCAGTGCGCAGCGGAAGTGATACGGGCGACACCGGTCCAGGTGGACGGTGGACGGCCGTGTGGGTTTGAGAAAGTCTGAACCGGGTCAGGTGGACGCCTGCGCCAGGCCTCCCACCCGGCCTCTCCCCCTCCCAGGCTCGGGGGCCTCATCCCGGCTCGCCCTCCTCCGGGTCCCCGGCCAGGGCTGCCGGAAGCCAGCCCACGCAAGGCCCAGTGTGGCATCTGATTGGCTCCGTTTTCACCAGGCCATTCCTGATTGGTCTCTGCTCAGCCTATGGATGGGCTCAGCTTGGTCAGGTGTCCATACCTGGTCCAATCAGCGTTGGGGAGGCCAGGCCTTCCCTGGGCGGGGGGGGGGGGGGGGCGGGCTGTGGCTCTCCCTGGAGTTCAACCGGTGCCCTGGGGCTTTTCCAGGTGGAACCTGGGCACCTGCTGCTTTAACAACCTACGCTAGTGTTGTGTTAGGGGCTGCCGGGAGGGGCCTGGAGGATGAAGGTCAAGGTCTGAGCCGACTGACCTTTGAACCTCAAGCTTGAGTCTAACCAACGGGCGTCGGTGTGGCGGCGGAGCAGTCCCGTCCCTGGGCCGAGCCCCACAGGCGTCCCGTCCAACAAGGCATCTGAGTCTTGGCGCTCGCGGAGTTGGTTGGTGTGGGATGGGAGTGGGGGTGTGTTTTGGGGGGTCCCAGGAGCTCCCCAGGCTCTGCTCTTCTGCTGGGCAGCCTGTGCCCTCCTGCCAGCGCCTCTTTTCTCAGGGAGCCCCGACAGTGAGGACTACAGCTCCTGTGCTTCTTTTGACCTCTGGTCAAAAGAGGGGTGTCCTCTTTGGGGTCTAGGACTCTCTGCACCGACTCTTCGGTGAGTGTCTGCGAACAGGGGCCTGTGTTTGCTTCCAGGCTCAAGTCAGTGCGACCCTGTCCCCACACGGGGCGGGGGAGGAGGGAGAGGGGGCGGGGCCTGGGGAGGCAGTTCCCGCCCCACCCCCAGGCACACAGTCTGCCTACCTCTCCCAGCGGGATCTTCCCTCCCCCGAAGTGTGTGCCAGGGGGCTGAGCCCCCCACCCCAGAAGAGGAGGGGCCCCTAATTGTGCATGACTAATTGCCCGCTTCACCTGTGCAGTGGGCGCCCCCCCCCCCTCCCCTGGGCCCTGAGCTTGTTGGTGGAAGGAAAACGGATTTCCCCAGTTCGGCAGACGTGGGGGGGGGGGGGAGTGAACCTACTGTGGTTTGGAGCATTTATCATTCACAACAGGCCTCATTCCCTCAAGGAGGGTTTTCGGTAAACAACTCAGAAGACACCCCTCCTACTCAACTCAGAAGACACCCCTCCTACTCAAACAACTCAGAAGACACCCCTCCTACTCAGCCGGGGCTCCTGCCCTAAGGGAAGCAGCTACACTGGGTCCCAGGGTTTGGGGCAGAAACCTGGAAAGGCTCAGGTCGCCTGCCCCCAGCACCAGCAGGCCTGCCCCCAGCACCAGCAGGCGCTCAGCTGAGCCACAGGCCACTCCCTAGGCCCAGCCAGCCCTCCATCCTTTTTCTAAGAACTATATTGGCGTATAATTCATACACCATGAAATCCCCCCAGGTGTAAGGGCACATCTCAGTGCTTTTTCAGTAAGTTTATGGACTTGGGCTCCCCCACCCACCCCAGCACAATCCAGGTGTAGACCATTTCCATCAGCCGCACAAAACTCCTTGTGCCTGTTTGAGGTCAGTCCCTGCTCCCATCTCCAGCCCCAGGCAACCACCCATCTATTCTCCTTGCTTGTAGATTTGCTTTCCGTACACTTCCTGTCAATGGAACCTTACAACGTGGAGTCTTTTGTGTTTGGTTTCTTGCTTCTTAAAATACTTGATTTTACGGTCATAAGAACACCCCCTTAACACAATTTTCCGTGTAAGATGCATTAGTGCGGACCGTAGGTGCGTTTGGTTTCTTTTCCTTCCCATCATGTTCCTGAGGTTTCTCTACGTGGCACGGATCAGTCGCTCGTTCCTTTTTATTGCTGACTAATTTTTCATTGTGTGGACGGGCCACAGTTTATTGATCGGTTCAACGTGAACGTGTGTTTCCATTTTTTTTTTTTTTTTTTTTTTTTTTGCTCTTAGGACTACTGCTGCTATGAATGCGTACAGATCTGTGTGTGGGCCTGTTTTCATTTCTCTCGGGCGGATACGGAGCAGTGGGACTGCCGTGTCTTAACAGTAGTAAGTGTGAGAAACGGCTTTCCAGTTTCCAGCGTGGCCACACCATTTACAGTCCCACCTACGGTGTGTGAGCGGCCCGTGCTCCACCTCCCCGCCACTGGTTGGGTGTGGTCGGTCTTTTTATTGTTGGACTCCCTAATAGGTGTGTGGTGGTGTTTCATTGTGGCTTTAACTTGCATCTCCTAACGACTGGAGCCTCCTTTCATGTTGGCCTGTTGGTCTTCTGTGTATCTTCCTTGGTGACGTGTCTTTTCAAATCTTTTCCCCTTTTAAAAAATTGGGTCATGGGGGCGCCTGGCTGGCTCAGTCAGTAGAGCGTGTGGTTCTTGATCTTGGCGTCATGAGTTCGAGCCCCCATTGGGTGTAGAGATTACTTAAAAATAAAATATTGGTGTTCCTGGATGGCTCAGTTGGTTAAGCATTCAACTTTTTTTTTTTTTTAATTTTTTTTCAACGTTTTTTATTTATTTTTGGGACAGAGAGAGACAGAGCATGAACGGAGGAGGGCCAGAGAGAGAGGGAGACACAGAATCGGAAACAGGCTCCAGGCTCCGAGCCATCAGCCCAGAGCCTGATGCGGGGCTCGGACTCACGGACCTCGAGATCGTGACCTGGCTGAAGTCGGACGCTTAACCGACTGCGCCACCCAGGCGCCCCGAGTATTCAACTCTTGATTACGGCCCAGGTCATGATCTCACAGTTTGTGAGTTCGAGCCCCGAGTTGGGGTCTGCACTGACAGCATGGCACCCGCTTGGGGTTCTCTCTCTCCCTCTCTCTCTCTGCCCCTCCCCCCCCCCTCTAAGTAAATAAACATTTAAACAAATAAACAAGATCTTAAAAAAAAATGGGTCTTGTGTCTTATTAAGTTCCAAGAATTCTTGATATATTCTGGATAAATAGATGATTTGCAACTGTTCTATTCAGTTTGTGGTATCATCAGTGGTATCTTTTGAAGTGCAAATGTTTCCATTTTTATAAAGTCCCATTTGTCAGTTTTTTTCTTTTATAGAAAAATGTCTAAGACCTCTTTGCCTACCACCAAAGTCATGGAGATGGTCTCCCAAATTCCTGACTTTCCCTTAGTTTCCCTCTCTCCCCTCCCCTTGCTTCTTAGGTCTGACAATGCCACTTCCTTGGTTTTTTCCTCTCCCTCTCAGGCACCCCCCTTTCGTCCCCCTCTCACCCCGCTTTCGTCCCCTTTTAGCAGTGTTTTGTTTTGCTTGTTAATTCTTAAATCAGGTCATACTCCCCAAGGACAGGGATGTTTCTCTGTTCATTGCAGAGTCCCAAGTGCCTAGAACGGTGCCTGGCATACGGTAGGTACTCAGTAGACCGATGTAGGATTCAGTCATATTGTTCCTCGGGAGAAAAGTCCAACCGTGTTGTCCAGGCCTACAAGGCCCAACGTGACCTGGCCCTGTGCCCCCTGCCCCCCCCCCCCGCCACGGTCTTCTCTCTAATCCTCAAGTGTGCCAAGCTCACTCCCAAATCAAGGCCTCTGCTACAATTGTTCCCTCTGCCTGGAATTCATTTCCCTCTGCCTTCCTCAAGGCTGACTCCTTCTGTCCATCAGAGCTCAGCCTAAATGTCACCTTCTCTGAGAAGTCCTCCCTGACCACCTCATCTAAAGCAGCTGCCCCATCTGCCACGTTGCATCACACTATCCCATCACCCTGCTTTCATTGTCCACGGAGCATCATCTCCAACGAAAAAATTTCCCAGTTACTATTTTTACATAGTGGTTGGTTATTCTCCAGTCTCTGTGGGTCCCAGGACAGAAGCAGGGAGGAGAACAGAGTTCCTGCCCTGCTTTGGTCAAGCCCTTCCTCCTCTGGGATCCTTACTTGGTTATTCTGGCCCCTGAAGGTTCACTGCCTGTGTCTTCACTATGTTCCCACTGGTGACTTTGGTGGCCCCTTGCAACATCTCATTCCACATTAACTCTGGGCTTGGCCATGTCACTTGTTCCGGCCAATGAAACGTTAGCAGCTGTGATGGAAGTAGAGGGTGGATAAGTCTTGCATGTTGGGGCTTGTTCTCTGTGGAACCTAGTTGCCATGATGTGAGGAAGGCTATGATAGCCACGTGGAGTGGCCAAGTAGAGGAGAGCCAAAGAATCTGGGATGACAGCCCACGCTGGCAGCAAGCTGAGCTCCTAGCCGACAGCTCACATCAGCTGCAGCCATGTAGGTGAAGCCACCTTGGATGTTTTGCCCAAGTTGAGCCTCCAGCTAATTGTAGCTGTATAAACGACTCAGCTGATGGCACATAAAGCAAAAGAACGATCCAGTCAGAGAATTGTGAGAAATGAGAAATCATTGTTGTTTCAAGCCACTGTTGTGGGATTGTTTGTTACACAGCAGTAGATAGCTGATACACTTGTGCAAGTCTCATTTGTCTCTCAGGGTTCACTGGCCTAACTGCAGCCCACTCTCCTTCCCCACCCCCAGTCCATCATTCTTGGAGACGGGCCGTTCTCCCAATCACCTCCCTCTTTGGGGCCAGGAAGCCCCTCCCAGATATTACTGAGCTGTCACCTCACCAGTCCAGTTCTGTGTTCCCTCCATATTGGGCATCAAGAAAAGCCTAGGGCTTTAGTGACACTTGGCAAGGCCCTCCCCACTCTCAGGGACTGCAGCTTCCCATTGGGCAAAGGGTGGCAGAGTAAGGGAAGGCTCCCTGGGGATCCCTGATCTCCCCGTGCAGACAGCACTAGACCCTCAGTGGCTCCCCCCAGTCGTGTCCTTGCGGGGGGGGGGGGAGGGTCCCCGCAGTGGGATCAGAGAACAGGCTTGGGGCACAGTGACATGAGGGGTGGCCCACCAGCGGATGGCTGGGTTCCCTGCCAGCGGCTTCCCAGCTGTGCGTCCTGTGGCCAGGGACTCAGACCTCTCTGGTCTCTCTGGTCTCTCTGGTGTGTGCATCTATCACAGGGGCCGGGTATGTTGAACCCTTGGCCGGTCTGGCACTTGGGAGACCCATAAAAGTGCACCTGGGAAGGGCAGGGAAAGGGGCCAGGGACGGGAATCGCGGGAGCCCCTGGAGGGCGTAGTGCGGCCGCTGGCTAGGTGGACGACATTCCCGGTGGAGGGAACAGCCAATGCGAAGGTGTGTTCCCTGCGGGGCAGGTGAGGCTGTGCCTGCAGGCCGCAGGAGCT
Organism: Felis catus; assembly: GCF_018350175.1. NCBI lineage: Eukaryota > Metazoa > Chordata > Mammalia > Carnivora > Felidae > Felis > Felis catus. The sequence goes on along the minus strand of NC_058373.1, from coordinate 144,220,319 downwards.
CAGAAGCCGGGCTGGGGACCTCGAGGCTGTCTCCCGGGAGGGAAAGGGGGCAGGGGGCAGGGGACAGCGCTCGTCCCCACTCCCCAGACCCGGAAACCGCAGCGCCGCCCGGCCTCTTCCGCTCCGGGAGGGCCGCCCTCCTCACGCGGCCCCCCGCGGGGTCCACGGGCTCCAGGCTGGGGGAGGCGCGGGGAGAGGAAACCGGCCCGCCCCACCCCCCGCCCAGCCGCTTCTGGCCCCTCCTCTCCCTATCCGCCCCGCCCTCCACGCCCCGGGACTTCCGATTGGCGGGTCAGGGCACCCTCCCCCCCCGAGCCCCGCCCACGAGACCCCCCCCACCCCGCTACCCTGGAGGGCGGGGCGGGGCGGGCAAGCCGCGCGGGCGCCCGAGGGGCAGCTCCGGGTGTGGAGTGGGCAGGATCGCGGCTATTTTACGGCGAAGACTGAGGCCCAGAATGGAAAGAGGCTTGCGGAGGCCACATAGCGAGTGGCGAGCGGGGTGAGGTGTCGGGGGTGGAGACCCAAGCCCGTGGACCCCCCCGCCGCCGGGTAAGGGCGCTCAGACGTCCTTGTGCCCGGGCGACCTGGCCCCACACCCTGGCTGGGCCTGGACCGGCTTCAGGCTGCGAAGACGCGCGCGGCCGCCAGGGGACGGTGTCGGCCCGCGCTGGGCGCTGGGGGGCGCCGGTAGGGCGGGACCGCACCGGGGCCTGCTCTGGTCCCCTGCTCCGACAGGGAAACTGAGGCGGAGCCCACACTGGCTCCGGCCGGTGCCTGGCCCCCTCCTCAGGGCCGCAGAGCGGGGTCCGGTGGGGGACTCACCTTTTCAAGCTCTGCGGCCAGTGGGTACAGCGAAACAAGTCACCGTCCCCTCCCTCCATACACCTGCTTTGGCGCCTTGCCGAGTGGCTCCGCTTCCCCGAATTTGTTTCCTTTTCGAGTCACCGGAGAGAAAAGGTTTCTTTGGACGGATCCAGGCCCCCACGGCCGGAGGGGCCTTGGGAAGGTGGGGGAGTGTTCCCAGGCTCTGCTGGCACACAGGGGCCGCTGTTAAGACTGAGCTGTGTGACCTGGGCCAGGCCTGGCGCTAGGGCCTCAGTATCCCCTTCTCCCTCACTTCACTGCAAGCCAGAACTCTTATTATTATTATTATTATTATTATTATTATTATTATTATTATTTTAATGTTTGTTTTTGAGACGGAGACAGAATGTGAGCAGGGGGCAGGGGCAGAGAGAGAGGGAGACACAGAATCCGAAGCAGGCTCCGGGCTCCATGCTGTCAGCACAGAGACCCACGCTGGGCTCAAACCCATAGACGGAGAGATCATGACCTGAGCCAAAGTCAGATGCTTAACTGACTGAACCACTCAGGTGCCCCCCGCCCCCCTTTTTAATGTTCTATGGGGAGGGGCAGAGAGAGAGAGAGAGAGAGAATCCCAGAATCCCAAGCCGGCTCCACACCATCAGAGCAAAACCCCGTCACGAGGGGCTGGATCCCACCAACCATGAGATCATGACCTGAGCTGAAACCATGAGCCAAAACCAAGAGTCAGACACTTAACCCACTGAGCCAACCAGGCACCCCGCAAGCCAGAACTCTCTACCCAAGAGGGAGCAATGGAAAATAAGGCGGGAGGCTCAGACAGTGGGGGGCTGTCTTAGCCTGGTCCACTTTGGCTGTGCTTGTCCCCATGGCCCTGGGTGTTCAGCTTGCTGCCACTTCCCAGGGCGGCCCGGAGGGCTTAGCCACATACTTCTTGGCCCTTAGGGGGCACTGTCGCTTCCCAAGGTCACACAGCCTGGCAGCTGTCCTGTGCCCTTGCGCTGGCGGGGGAGGGAGGACAAGCTTGGCCTTCTGCCGTCCCCACTGCTCTCTGTGCCTGCCAGCCTCCCCTCCTGCCACTTTTGCTGTCCCCAGGGCAGGTGGAGGAGGCCTCCATCTGAGGAGCGTGGTCTGCGTCCCACAGTCTGCACTTGGGCTGGGCCTCTCTGTTGAGTCTCCCCCTTGTGCTTAGGGCTTCCTAGTGGCCAGGACTCTGGTGCAGCCCAGATGAATCACGGACTTCCTGCTCCCAGCCCTCCAGGGCACCTCAGGCATCACTCCCCACAGCCAACCAGGCTAGGCTCCCACCCCTGCCTGCTCCCCCCACCGTGGGGTGTCCTGACCTCATCCACCCACCTAACTCCTTCTCCACTTAGTCATCAGCATTTATGGGGCACCCACTGCCCTCCTGCAGGGGCAGGCGGGCCCCTCCCTGTGGTCTGACAGAGGAGAAGCCCCCAGGAGTGCAGGACCGTGAGGTAGGCACCCAAAGAGGCTGGGGGGGGGCTCCTTTAGTCAGGTGACACCTGAAATGGGTCCACATGGACTTCTGGGGACTGGCCATCCAGGCCAGAGGGAACAGCATGAGCAAGGGCTGGAGTTGGGACTGCAGCCTGGAGTGGGGTGGGCAGCCTGACCTGGGAGGTGGGCTGGAGCAGTGCAGACGGATGGGGTCAGAGTGGACACCGGCCCTTGGGACTTGACTGATGACGCAAGAGGGTACAGGTGACTCCTCCCGGAAGCCTCTCCTGCCCACTCACGTCTGGTCCTCAGAACAGGCTCTAAGGGCCCGTTTGTTGGATAAACTAATGAGTGAAGCTGCTTAGAAGTGCTGGCTGACTGCCCGACCCCCCTGGCCAGGGATGGAGGGCCCCTGACCCACCACCCCAACCTGCATCTGAGGCCTCCCATTCTGTGAGTGGGAGAGACTTCTAGGAGGAGGGGGCCGCAGCCTCATCAGCCTGGAACTCATGAAACCAAAGCCTTCTCTTCTTGGGACAACACAAAGCTTATAGGTTCCATCTCTGTGGGCAAAGCTCTGTCCCCTCGAGCCTCAGTTTCCCCGCCTGCAAAGTGGGCTGATGATCCAACCTACCTTGCTGGGTAAGTCAATGAGATAATGGCCATGAGATAGCAGTTTGCCAGTGGAAACTGCCTCTCTAAAAACTTAGCTTGGGGTGCCTGGCTAGCCCAGCCAGTAGAGTGTGTGACTCTTGACCTCAGGGTTGTGAGTTCAAGCCCCTCGTTGGGCTTAGAGGATATTTAAAGAAATTAAATAAATAAATAAATAAATAAATAAATAAATAAATAAATAAAACTTACCTTAATTGCACAAATGATATCTGAATATGTGCCCCTCATGAAAGATTCAAACCACAAAGAAGGTCCTGAGAATAAGAACTAAAAGGGTCCCTTCCTCCTCCTTGCCGATTCTCTCCCCAAGAGACACTGCTGGCAAGAGGTCAATGTGTGGCCTCCAGCACTTTCCAAACAATATGTATGCTTTTTCTTTTAACATTTTTGTGTTGAAATATTTACAAAGGAATCCTAACAGCTCAGTTTTGGAGGCTGACTCGGTGCCAGGCAGAGCTGTGTCCTATGAGAGCTCCATACCCCTCAGGACGGCTGTCCGTGGCAGATTCTCTCCACTTGACGAACGAGGAGCTCAGGCTCTTTGCTCTTGACTGTGGCTGCGTGGTACTGACATGTGCATTAGTCATATGGTAGCCGTGTGATTAACCTTCGAAACCAGGACCTGTTGACAGAGAAGGCGACACTTATAATTATGCTGGTATGACAGCTACTGTCCCAGGTAAGTAAAGAGTCAGGACTTTCTCAAGTGCTGGGCCCTGCCTCCAACTGGCCTGTGCCAAAGACAGAATTTACCAGCTCATTTAATGTGAACGCTCAAAATCCAGCATGGCCAGATCCAGAGATCCTACAAAGACCCAGGGATGCCACAGAAACTGTCTCCCTGGGGATGGAGAGGGGAAGAGTGAAGTCTGGGGCATGGGAGGGAGTTGGCGCCTAGGCCCCAGGCTCACACAATCCTTTCCACAAGCCCAGCAGAAGAGCAGGGACCAGCTGCTGTGTGGCAGCAACCAGAGCCGGGAAGGGTACATCATGATTACTTTAGCCATTCCCTTTTGGACACTTAGGTGTTTTCCAGGTTTTCATTGTTAAGAATGCAGCAGGCACCCTACCTTCTTGTTACTTGGTAGTCACCTGTATTCTCTCCCAAGATGTACCTCTGAAATAGACGTAAGATATAAAATTAAGGCTAAATTCTTTCATAAGACTTTAAAGAAGTAAGCAAGTGAACAAAACCCACAGTAGTGGAACTTGTTGGCGTGTGGGCAAGTACTTATCTGGGATAAGATAGCTAACCCAAAGATTGCTGGACCCAAGTGCCTTTGGAGTGCCCTCCCCACCTCTGCATGAGAGTGAAGGCCTGATTCTTCACCCTGACAATATAGGCTGTTACTGGCCACTTCAGTTTTGGCCAGTAGGCAATACAAGAGGTTGTACCTTTGCTGATTTCTTACAGAAACTGAGTATCTTCATGTGTTTGTTGGCCAGCGTGTGAATTGCCTATTCATACTGCTTGCCCATTTTCCTCCTGGGTTAACCTTTCTCACTGGGTTGCAGGAGATCTTTACACATTCTGAATGTCACTCCTTTGCCATGTATGTTGGACTCTTTGGTTCCCATGGTATCACTTGTCTTCGCTTAGTTTTATCCTGTCTTTGGTCTGTACTGGCATCTCATGTTGAGCCTTGAAAGACTGGTTGGATGGGGTGGAGAGCTCTGTGGGCGACCTTGAATGCCAGGGCAGGTGGGGACAAGCCCAGCTGTCCAAGGGGAGAAGCTGGAGGGGGAGGAGCAAGCACCCATGCAACAGGCCCCTGGAGACTAGGTGGGCTTTGGCCCAGCACAGCTAGTTGAAGTCAGGAGAGGACCCAGGGGTGGTGGTGGCAGGGGGTAGGGTCTCCCTATCTTCTTTCCTGGTCCTGGCCACTTCCCATACTTCCCTCTGCTTTCTCAAGGTCCTGGCCCTTGCCCAATCCTGCCCCTTGGAACAGCTTCCTTTTGAGATCTGAAAATCCACCTGACTCATTTCACAGATAAGAAACTGGAGCTCAGACAGGTGGAGTTACTCAGCCTATGGTCCCACAGTTGGTGAATAGCTGATTAGAAGCCAGCATGCTTACGGGCGCCTGTGTGGCTCAGTGGGTGAAGCGGCTGGCTTCGGCTCAGGTCGTGATCTCGCGGTCTGTGAGTTTGAGTCCCACGTCGGGCTCTGTGCTGACAGCCTGGAGCCTGCTTCGCATTCTGTGTCTCCCTCTTTCTGCCCTTCCCCTGCTCGTACTCTGTCTCTCGAAAATCAATAAATATTAAAAAAACAAAAAACAGCCAGCATGTTTGGCACCAACCTCCTCCCCCAGGGAGCACTCCCTACCTTCCTCCCTCTACCTGTAACACACACCCTGAACGGCTCTCCTCACTACCTGGGCACACCCAGATGCCTGTCCTGTGGGACAAGTTCTTCCAGGACAGAGGGGAGTGGGGCTTGGGTTGGGTTCCAGAGGAAACACTACAGTGTTAAAAGTCAAACCCCATACCAAGACAGCTGTGCTGGTGAGCACTCCCACTCCCTGCTGAGGGCATCCAGGACTGGGCAGGGTAGCCCCTCTCCACCCCAGGCCTCCGTCTCTTCATCTTCCATCCACTCCCCTCTGCCCCAGCTGCCCTCCACCCCCTCCAAGTCCATCCTCCCTTCCTGAGGGAAGCTGCCCCTCTGCACCCTGTTCGAACTGTTCCTGAAGCAGCCTTATAGGGCAGCCAAGCACCTGGCATTAAAAGGCTGACGTGGAGGGGCACGCCCTGTCCCTGCGTCCAGGCCCCAGCACAGTCCCCAAGCAGACATAGGCAGGATGTTCACAGCCAGAAGCTCTGCGAGACCACACGTGTGCCAGGCACAGGGGACAGCTCCCACCAGCAGAAGATGCCTCGGCGACCCAGAGCAGCATGTACCCCAGAGAGTGAGTCTGAAAGTAACCTTGGGAGGAGAGAGCAAGGCGCTGGCAGCGAGGGCTGATTGGTGCCATGATGGACAGTGTTACAATGTCAGCTGCCACCGTGGGAAAGACCCAGGGCTGGCAGGGGGTGGGCAGGATGGGCACACGGGCCTTCAGAGTTACCCACCTGTTATTTCTTCAAATGGACCGTGGTTCCCAGGCATTCATTATGATTATTTTCATATGCCTGAAATAATTCACTAACCAACTGACCTCCAAACCCTTTCTGCCATCACTTCCAAATCCTCAGGACAAACCCAAGCTACCTGCCCCAGCATTCAAGGACATATGTACCTTGGCCCCTCCTGACTGACATGTCCAGCCTTCTTCAGCCACTCCCAGACCTTTGCTCCAACTGTTCCTCAGCGGGGAATGCCTTTCCTCTGCCCACCTGGTCTTTCTGGCTAATCATGTGCACAGGAAGCTTCTAAGTGGTGGAGATATGGGGTCAGACATGACCTTTTAGAAAGAGGCCTTTAGGAACCCCAGTGAAGAAGACAAATTGAAGGGAAAGGCAAGGAGGGCAGCCAGGGCTGGAGAGAGACTTGCCCTGAGGCCAGCTGCACACCCTGGCACCTGCGGCCGATGCCCTTACAACCTCACTCCACTGGTGGTCCTGGAGATGGCATGAGGTCTCAACTCCAGCCCTGAAAAAGGATGAGGACGAGGAAGCAAGGGGCCCGAGCTCTGAGCCACAGGTAGTTCACCTCGGGCACCACTTCCCTAGGAAGCTCTCACTCCCAGGGTCTGGGGGCTCCAGAGGGCAAACAGTCAACCCCAGGATCTCCATTCACTTTGCCCCTCCCCCCATCATACTCAGAGACGTCCAGAATGGGAAAGCTGGGAGAAAATGCAGGGAAACTGAGGGTCTAGAGAGAGGAGCAGGGGAAAGCCTAGGCGAGGCAGGTGGATCCCACATTCCTGGGTCAATGACCTACTTTCTCTAAATCTGGTGGTCGCCCTGGACCCCAAGAGCTTCACTGCGGGCCTATGAGATCACACCCCCCCTAGGTGGGGCAGTGCTTCAGGTGGGGGCATCTGGTGGGGTCTCAGCATGACCTTGGGTGCCCGCATGTGTGGCACCCCAAACCTTGGACCCTTCGTGGAGAGTCTGGGGCAGCTGGGGCCCAATCCACCACCATGTCTGAAGAAAAGTAGGCGAAGCACCTGGTTTCCCTTCTGGCTGCTCCTCACTTGGGAGGCCACCTCCCTGCGAGCCTCAATTTCCTGGCCTGTGAATGGGGGGGTCATAATTTCCACCGCTACCGATTATGAAAATGAAGTGAAATCAAGTATGTTTAGCACTGAGATTGGCACACAGTCCGCGCTCATTAATAGCTGCCTGCATCCACTGGACCGTCCCCTGGGAACGTCAGCCTAGAGCAGGGGCTCCCGATGCCCCGACCCTGGCCTGGCAGAACGCAGTTGGGTCCCTTAGGAGGAGTCAGAGCTCCTGCCCTTTGACCCCTCCATGGACTGATGGGAAACAGCTCCGGAGGTCTCCCTCCCTCAAGGTCACAGAGGGTTACTGGGGAGGTGGAATAGGACTTCTGGGGTGACGAGGGAAGTCACACTCCAGGGAGCCGGAGCGCCTACGCGCGCGCCGGGACCCACCCCGCAAATCGACCCAATCATCCTCCCGTTCCCGGGCCGCCGGGGGGCCTTTCCTCGCCCGCAGCTCGGGTTTCCGGGAGCCCCGCCCCGCATCGGCCTGTGCCAGCCCCGCCCCCCCGCGCGCCCGCAAGTTTCTCCCAACTTTTCCGCGGGTCTGGCCGGGCGCCCCGCCCACCGGCTGGTGACGTAACAATGGTGCAGCGTGGCGACCAATGAGCGGCGGCGGGGGCCGGCAGTGCGGGCCAATGGCTGCGGAGGACGGTCCCGCGGTCCTACCGGGCTCCGACCGCACTGCGCCGCCCGCCGCCCGCCCGCCGCCGGCGCCGCCGCCCAGCGATCCGGCCGCGGCGGCTCAGACCGCGGCTGCGGCGGGCGCGGGCGGCGGCGGCTTCCTCTCGCCCGCCCGTCTTGGGACCTTTGCCTGCGCGCCTACCCGCGGGGTAACAGCGCGCGCTTCGGCCCTCAGCGGGACGGGGACTGGGACGTCAGGCCCAAGGCCCTGCTGTCCCCCACGGTGAGTCCCCCGCCTACCCCCGGCCCGCTCGGCGCGCAGCCCCAGCCCCGGGTGCTCTCCCCTGGCCGCCGCCCCCTCGTGTCCCCTGGGCATATGCACACGCAGGTGCAGCCCTCGCTGCTCTGGCCACCGGTCGGCAAACACCCTGGCCTCGACCCCCGCGACCCGCGGCCGCCGGGAGGGGACGGGGAGGAGCTGGCGGGCGGCCCCGGGCGTACAGCCCTGCCTTCGGTGGCCCAACGCCCCCATTCACGGAGCCGCGGCTGTGACTCGCTGCCCAGTGACGTGGGGCGGACCAACTTTACGTAACCCGCCTGGCGCCCCACGGGTATCCACACAGGGGTACATACACCTGGGACGCAGAGTCCCAGGCTTGGGGGGGGGGGTTCGGGCATGGTGCCCCCCCCAAAGAGCACTGCGGCTGTAGCCCACTCCCCAGAGTGTTCGTCTCTGTAACTTAGTTACCCAGTGTGTGTGGACGCGGCCTGTGCGCTGACCCAGGCCCCTTGTGACCAACAGCTTACCCTTGAGAGAAAGCAGTGGGGAGCTTGGACCAGGGTCAGGAGTCAGAGACCAGGGCTCAGTTTGGGGCCGGGGGCTCAGCGGGCAAGGTCAGGCAGGGCTCAAGATGGGCTCCCTGTGGGTTGGGGGCTCCCCCCCCCCCCATTTCTGGAATGAGCCCAAAATGGGAGGCAGGAAATCTTGGTTCTAGGCTTGGCTGTACCATGACTTGCTGACTGACCTTGGACAAGCTTGTCTCTTGCTGGAAAATGGAATGACAGTACCTGCTTCATCTAGTAGTTGGGAAGATCAAGAGAAGTTGCAGACCTGGAGGGGATTTGCTGTAAAGCCTTCTGCATACCCGTTTCTAGGTTGATTTCGTTGCGGCCTCCTCCCAGCAGCTAGGGTTGATGATATCCAGTAAACATCATGTTTGGGTGGAAGGCTCCACCCCAGCTCACCCAGCTGGGGCTCACAACTTCCATTTCTCCCACCCCCTTTTTTACAGATGAGGAAGTTGAGGCTCAGAGAAAGAGAGTGATATATACTCAACGTCCTGTGATCAGAGTGCAGGAACCAGGTAGGTCTGGGTCTAGAACTCTGTCGCTGTCTGGGACGGGGGGAGGCCCTAGGGGCTCCCACCTGTGGTCAGGGGTCAGAGGATAGGGTCATGGTTAGGTGGAGCTTGGCTCAGCTGGAAAGGTGGGCTCCAACTTTCCTGCCCCCCAACCTGGTCTTTTCTGTTTGGGTTTGGATGCACCTGGTGAGCCTAGTCAGCCAGGTCAGCAGAAAGAGGTGGGCTGAAAGAGGTGGGGAGGTGGGTTTTCGGCGTGGCCTTGATGGCGGGTGGGGCTCTGAGGGTAGGGGGAAGGGAAGGGCATCTCTAGCAGAGGTGCCAGAGAACAAGACACTTTAAGGGAGGGAGAGCAGAGGCATCTAGATCAAGGATGCGGGAGGTGGGTCGGGACCTAGCAGAGAAGGGCCCCTCCTGAGCAGCAGGCAACCTCGAGCTTTGGAGCCTCACCGCGATCCCCTCCCCGCAGGTGCAGGTGGTCAGCTGCCGCCGGGCCCATGCCGTGAGGCCGGGAGGCCGGCGTCCGCCACCAGCATGCCGTGGGACGCGCGGCGGCCGGGAGGCGGCGCGGACGGCGGGCCGGAGGGCGCAGGCGCGGCGCGCTCACGGGCGCAGAAGCAGTGTCGCAAGTCGTCGTTCGCCTTCTACCAGGCCGTCCGCGACCTGCTGCCGGTGTGGCTGCTCGAGGACATGCGCGCCAGCGAGGCCTTCCACTGGGACGAGCGCGGCCGCGCCGCCGCTTACTCGCCCTCCGAGGCGCTGCTCTACGCGCTCGTGCACGACCACCAGGCGTACGCGCACTACCTGCTGGCCACGTTCCCGCGGCGCGCGCTCGCGCCGCCCAGCGCCGGCTTCCGCTGCTGCGCGGCTCCCGGGCCGCACGTGGCGCTGGCCGTGCGCTACAACCGCGTGGGCATCCTGCGCCGCATCCTGCGCACCGTGCGCGACTTCCCGCCCGAGGAGCGCGCGCGCGTGCTCGACCGGCGCGGCTGCAGCCGCGTGGAGGGTGGTGGCACGGCCCTGCACGCGGCCTGCGAGCTGGCGCGCCCCGAGTGCCTCTTCCTGCTGCTTGGCCACGGCGCGTCACCCGGCCTGCGCGACGGCGGCGGCCTCACGCCTCTTGAGCTGCTGCTGCGCCAGCTGGGCCGCGACGCCGGGGCCCCCAGTGCCGCCGCTGCCGCCGCCGGGGCGCCCGCCTCTGCGCCCGGGGAGCCGCGCCAGCGCCGCCTGCTGCTGCTCGACCTGCTGGCGTTGTACACGCCCGCGGGCGCCGCCGGCCCTGCCCGCCGGGAGCTGCTGGGCGACCGGCCGCGCTGGCAGCGGCTGCTGGGCGAGGACAAGTTCCAGTGGCTGGCGGGCCTGGCGCCGCCCTCGCTCTTCGTGCGCGCCATGCAGGTGCTGGTCACCGCCATCTCGCCTGGACGCTTCCCCGAGGCCCTGGACGAGCTGCCGCTGCCGCCCTTCCTGCAGCCGCTGGACCTCACGGGCAAGGGCTAGACCTTGGCGGGGAGGGGGTGGGGCTGGTCGTTGGATTTTTGGAAATACTATTTTTCAGAGCGTTGTACCCAGCACTTTACATATATTGATCTCTGTATAGGAGAATCTCTGCTTCGTATGTTGCACGCGCTGCAGGCTGGGCCTTGATGGTCAGGTGGGCCCCCGGCTGCGGGTTTCTGGGGTCCGGCTGAGCCCAGCTCCCCGCCTCCCTCCCTTTTTGCAAGGGTACAGGAGTCACGTGACTCCTAGAGCCAGGCCCTACTCTCTGCTCACTGTCCAGCCCCTGAAGCTTTCAATGTTGATGTAGAGCCTCCAGGACCAAGTGTCCCAGAGGGAGTGACAGCTGAGCTGAGCAGGAATTGGGCAGGGGCTGTGGGTGTGGACCGACGTGCCTGAGCTGGGGACAGCATGTGCGAGGGCCTAGAGGCCAAGAGAGCAGGTCCTGTGAGGTTCTGGGAAAGAGGTCCTCTGTGCAGTTGGCATATAGGGCCTTGCGAACTCCTGTGTGGGGCAGAGGTGGACGGGAAGGCTTGCTGTGCTGGCGTGGGGGGAGGCGTGATCCAGCCTGTGCTCCCGCCTCTCCCGCGTCCCCTCCTTGGATATCCTTGTGACACCTCCCCCCAGAACTGGCGTATCCAGGCCTGGGCTTGTCCATCTTCCCTGATGAGTAGCAGGCACCAAGTCCCCCGCTCCTGCTTTCCTGTCCTCTGCCAGGAAGCCTCTGGTGCCTCAGGCCCCTCTGTTCCCCGCCTCCCTCCACCCTGTCTTCTGGTGGTGGTAGATGTGCCTTCCTCCGGGCCTGACCTGGGTCCGGCCCTTGGTGTGGGATCCCAGGTGTTCCCCTGGCCCAGTCCCCAGAGGGTGACTGGGTGGCTGTGGCTCCCAGTGGGGCAAGCGCTCTTGCCCCAGCTAATGGAGCTGGCTTCTGTAGGAAGGTTCTGAAGAAGATTGTTAACGGATGTGCCGCCATCCTTCAGGACAAATGGACTGATGGACAAGCCTGGTCCGTGCCCTAAGGAGACTCGAGGCCAGGGAGGATGGCCAGGCCGTTCGGCCCCGGGGAGTTCCGCTGGGCTGTGAAATCCAAGCTGCGTGGCCCCGGCTGGAGGGCCACGATGTCCTGCCAGGAGGAGACGGCTAAAGGTCTGCCGGATGGCGGGGAGGAGGGGAGAAGGGAGGGGTGCACAGCCCAGGGGCTGATCCTAGATGGCAGGTGGGAGTGAGGGCTCCTCCCTTCCTGCTGTGTGTCCTGGGGGTCAGTTCAGTAGTTTCTCTGAAGGTTGACACTTGGGGGCAGTGGATACTAATATCTCTCCCAGCTCAGAACCGGGGGCATCAGGAACCCCTGGCTCTAGGTGGTCCCAGGTCCTCCCACCAGGGATGCCATTGTGGGGGAGAGTGCATTGCCTTTGGGGGCGCATGAAGGTGGAGACTAGGGTGGCCCAGAGGAGCAGGTCGCAGTGGCTTCCGGGCGGTGGGCCTGTGGAGGCGTTGGGGGGATTCTTGGTGCCCGGATGCCCCAGCAGCTTCTAGAAGGCCTAGGCACCTGAAAGGGAACGGTTTGCAGCCTTCTCCCCCGTCTCCCCAGGCCCAGCTCCATCTTCTGTGGGGTGAGCCCTCCTGGGCCCCTCTTGCCTTACACACCATATTACGGCTGCCCTTTTGAGGTCCCTGGGCTAGGACTGGGGTGAGGCAGAGGTGGGGGAGCTGCCTTGCCTCGGGGATGGAAGGGGCACCCCACAGAACCTGTTGTCAGGCATGCAGGAGGCGTGACCTGGGCTCGTTCTGGAGTGGGTGGCGGGATCATCATGGGCCCTGCCGCCTGGGGGCCCAGCCTGAGCACGCGTGTTCAGGGGAAGTTCTGGGGCCCACGGGGAGTGGTTTGCTTTGAAGGTGACCAGCAGGCAGCTCTTGGTGGGACTGAGCGGCAGCTGTGGGGACCTTCCATCACTTGCGGGGTGACTTTGGGGCCCACCGGAGGCCCCTTATGCCCTGGAGGGCTGAGATGGCAGGAGGAGGGTATCCCAGGGCATTAGCCCTTGGTGTCCTCACCGTGGGTGGGCGGGACGGGGTCCGGGAGGGTAATGGAGTTGACACTGCTTGGAGCCGCAGGGAAGGCTGAGGGAGTCGAGGTCAGCCAGCGCCCCAGCCGTGTGGCAGCAGTGGGGCCTGATTGCCGGCACAGCTGCCCCTGTGACGCCGGGGACGCCTGGCTCGGGGCACGGCAGGCATCACTGAGCAGAGGCCCCAGAGAGGTGGTGCAGGGTGATAAGGAGAGCCTCGGGGCTATCTGGTGGCTGCTGCTGGCCAGAGGGAGGGCAGGAGGCTGGGCAGGAAGTCCCTAGTGTTGGGCTTATCAGTCCCTGGGACCCTCCAGCCCCAGCAAGGACAGCCAGGTCGGTGGGGGCCATGTGCACCGAGCGCTGGGGAGGGCCAGAGTCCGTCAGGCCCCGCCCAGGTGTCCCTTGGCAGACGGGGACTCTGCTCGGTCTTGGCACGTTGCCTTGATGGCTTCTCTGAAGCAACTGCTCTGCCCAGAACAAGACCCACTTTTCTCTGGGGTGAAGCACACTGGTTCATTTGGCCCACTCATTCCGGTCTAAGGAGGTTTGACTGTGGCCAGTCCTGCCCCCGACCATGCCCACCCATCGGCCCAGTGACTCCCAATCTGGTGGAGCTCAGGGGCCAGAATCTTTACCCCAGACGCCTGCCAGGGAGGACAGAGGAGGCTGGGCCACGAACCAGAAAGGCACACCGTGGGACCGCCCTGCTGTCGGCGTGGCCTGGGGGAGGCGGCTGTGAGGGCAGTGAGGGCCTTGCTCTGCCCCTCCTCTGGCTGTGGGGACGTGACTCCACGCAAGGGCCGCGCCACATGCGGAGTCCATCCTGGTATTACCTCGATGCAGATTACTCGGTGTCCCTTCCTCTCCATGCCTTGCCAACTGTCAGCCACTGTACTGGGAAGAGTTTCCTGAATTCCCGCCGGTCCTGTTCAGAACAGGGATGCTTCCCGGGGAGCCGGGAAGGAAGGAAACCCTCGTGGTCAGGGACGGCCACATGCAGTGTTTGCACCTGTTCCCGCCCTGGCCCCACTGTGGTTGTGTCCTGCTACCTTTTCTTTTCTTTTTTTTTTTTTTTAAAGGAAAGAGCTTCCCACTTATTTTTTTTTTAAGTTTATTTAGAGAGAGAATCCCAAGCAGGCCTCACACTGTCAGCGAGGAGCCCGATGTGGGGCTCGAACTCACAAACTGCGAGATCATGACCTGAGCTGAAGTCGGACGCTTAACTGGCAGCCACCCAGGATCCCCTTGTCCTGCTACATTTTTATTTTTATTTATTTTTTTTTTTTTTTTTCAACGTCTATTTATTTTTGGGACAGAGAGAGACAGAGCATGAACGGGGGAGGGGCAGAGAGAGAGGGAGACACAGAATCAGAAACAGGCTCCAGGCTCTGAGCCATCAGCCCAGAGCCCGACGCGGGGCTCAAACTCACAGACTGTGAGATCGTGACCTGGCTGAAGTCGGACGCTTAACCGACCGCGCCACCCAGGTGCCCCATGTCCTGCTACATTTTTAAATGGAGCATGACTGACAGACAATAGATGCACAGAGTTTATTTTTTCTTAAAGATGAAAAGAGGCCTTTTCTTTTTCTTTTTTTTCTTTTTAAGTAGGCTCTACGCCCAATGTGGGGCTTGAACTCACGACCTCGAGATCAAGAGTCTCATGCTCTTCCCGCCGAGCCGGCCAGGTGCCCTGAGACGCACAGACTTTAAATGTATAGTCTGAGGAGTTCTGACAGATGTCTACACATGTAACCACCACCTTGATCAGGACAGAGGTGAAGACCGAGATTTCTGTCTTAAGTGATTTTTAAAAAGAGTTTCTGCTTATAGAATTCACACTGGAGGCAGAGCACTGGGACTGCAGAGAAATCCAGGGCAGGGCCTGGCAGGGTTTCCTCACGGAAACATTGTCCTGCTCGCCCTCCATTGTCTGGCTGCCAAAGAAAGGGGCCAGCTGCCTGCCACCAGCCCACCGACCAACCACTACGAGCATGTGGGTGTATTTTCTTCCAGTTTTTTCTATGCATGTATATAAATATATTAAAATTATTTTCTATGCATATTTTTTACATACATGACATCAGATCGCTTAAATAATTAAGTACTTTTAAACTTACTGTAGTCTAAGCACTTTCCTATATTGTAAAATGCTTTGTAAATGACTTCTCAGGAGCCTTTGGTGTTTACTTGGTGATATTTGATTCAGCTAGTGTTGACAGCATAAGGAGTTAATGTTGGCACTTTTTAAAATGTGAATTTTATTTATTTTGAAATAAATAATACATTTACATGGCTTGAAATTCAAAAGATACAAACCCACCAAAGGTTAGAAGGGTGAGAATACCTGTGTATCGTATTGTTTCCCTCTCCCTTCTCTCTCTCTCCCTCCATGTATCTGCAACACCACGTTATTACACACGGAAGACCTGTGGCATCGATGTGGCCAAGCCCTGGCCCGTTTCCTCCGGGACACGTGCCTCTAACAGCCACACAGGAGGCCGCGCTGGAAGCTGCCCCTGGAGGTCAGCGGTTCGCATCACGCAATGATAAAATGGCCTGTGTTATACACTTCCCCCCAATTTAGGATTTGGTCCCGAGGACAGGATTCCGGAAGTGGAGTTTGTGGGTTTGCAAGTTTGAAGATTGCTCCGTGTGCGCCCCGCCTGGGTGCCAGGGGTTAAGCTAAGCGACACGCTTTCATCTGGGTCCGTCCGAGAGCCATAGGTCCTCCGACTGGCGTGTACAAGTGTTTAAGGTACATCGTCATCGTCTGTGATGCCACAATTATTTCCCCTTTTAATCTTTTGTGGGGTTTTAAATTTATCACATTTTAATATTTTGAGGAAATCAAATCTGTATACTTCTCCTCTGTGGCTTTTCCCATCACTTTGGAGTCTAGAAAGCCTTTGCCATCCAGAAATCGGATACTGTTTTCCCCCTAGCTTTAAGATTCTTTAATCCATTTAATGGCTATTTTGTCCAGATAACGAGGCAGTGGTCCACATCAGCGGTGACCACACCCGCCTGTCCCCTCTTCTACGACGTGCCCCCACCGTGCCAACTCCTGGCGGGCCTGGGCAGCTGTGTCCCTGGCCTGCCCTCCCACGCCACGCTTACACCGCCTGCTGCTGTCATCGCTCTTGGCAGCCCCCACCTATTTCTTCCCCCGACAGCGAGGCGGCCTCATGCAGCACTGGTCTGGGGTTCCACAGAGCTGGGCTCCGATCCCAGTGGCCCCTGTGTGACCTCCAGCAAGTCAAGGAACCCGAGTGTCCCTGAGACTGACGGTATCTCTCTCAGGGGGCTCTGGTGGGACACGAAGCGGCTCAGGGGCCCCGGGCGCACATCTGGCAGTCGGGGACCCTTGTGGGCACAGACACTGTTCTGGGACTTCTTCCCTGCCTCCCTCCAGCAGAACACGCCAGGGAGGGTTCTGACAGCCTGACTTAAGCCCACCAGTTCCTTTGGAGAGGACTCCTGTCTTTGCACGATGTACTTAGTCTTCCATCGGGAGGGTCGGCCGTGTCTTCCTTCGTTCAAGCTTTGTTTGACATCCGTGAAGCGTGACATTCCGTGACACGAGTCCGACATTTCCTGTTCAGGTCTTTCCTGGCACACGATGTGTCCTGCTGCCGTTACGAACGTGCTCTCTTCCCACGTGCGGGCTCCCGGCAGCGCACTGCGGCTATTTGCTCTTGTTTTCTTGGATGGAGGCTCGGGAGCCCCTCCAGAGCCTGCCCACGGCAGCCCGGCCTCAGCGGGCCTCCGTGCGGAGACAGCCCCGCGCTCCGCCTCCCCTGAGGGTGTCCTTCCCAGGGGCTGCCGGGGGTACGTCTACCTCTGGAGCGACCGCTGGGTCAGGACGGCCGCCCCGGGGAACCTGGTGCGCGTTTGCACACCAAGCAGGCCACGCGATGGCATCCGCCACGCTCTCCTGGCAGGGGGGCTGGGCTGGCGAACGCCGTCCGTCGGCAGAGGCTTCCGGCACCCGTGGGCGGGTCACCCCCGTGAGTGCCCACCGGGGGTCCCTTCTCACGGCTCAAACACCAGACTCGACCACATTTGGAAAAAGTCTAGTTTATTGCACTGTCTCAAAGCACAACTAAAATTTAAACCGGAAAGAAAAACCGTACAAAGCACTGAAGCTAAAAGTAGTTTCAAAGTATCAAACTAGACTCGGGTTTAATTGCACTAAAGTCCCGTGGGCTTAGGAGAGCTCTGCCATCTGAGAGGAGCCGGACAAGGCACAACAGACACACAGGAGCCGCAGCCAGCCTGGGCCCGGCCTCCGCCGTCCCCCAACCTTTCCGTTTAAAGTAAGGGTTCTATAAAAGTGAAGTGGGATCTGGGATTTCAGCATCCTGCCCTCGTTTAGACCTGGAACGCCTCCATCTTCGCGGCTGGTCCTGTCAGGGAACGTATTTTATCGCTCTTCACCTGTGGCCTGGGGCTCCCGGACACACTTGCTTAGTAGAAAACAGGCATCGAGTAACTGGGCCCTGGGCCAAAGGCAAGCTAAAAACAGCAGCGAGGCTGGAGGCCCGCTCCCGAGCTGGGTCTGGGCGGGGGTGGGGGGGCTCGGGGCGGGGCGCACGGCCGGGCCCCAAGCCCCGTGGCCCAGCGGCCGGCGAGCAGAGGGGGCCCCGTAGGCGGAGCCCACGGACCGACGGCCGGCGCGGCCACGGTGGGCCCAGTTTGAACCTTCCGGGGTAATCAACCGGATGCCCGCCTCTCGGGGCCAGCCGGCGGGTCCCGTGACGGCCCTGCGCGTTGAGGACACGCGGAGGGGGACGCCCGCTGTCTGTGACGCTGCAGCTGGGGACAGCGCGGGCTCAGGCAAACCACGCAAAGGAACGAAGGGCCCTTCCAGTGGTTTCAGAAAAGACGTTTCTCCTCTAAATTTGTCAGAGTTGATCTCAAATGAGGTATCTTATGCAGGTTTGTAATACAACGAACGAAAAAGGCAATAATTAGTAGACTCATCCCGTGAGGATGCTTCTGGTCTTTACGATACCCGCCAGCAGCATTAGTTAAATACTAGTCTAGAGACGTTTCTCGGTCACTAACGTGGCTGGGCTCCCCCACGTCCGGCCGCCCCTACCTGGGCCTCCGCTGCCTTGGAAACACATGCACCTCTCCCACCCCGTCTTGTCCACCCGCCTTTACTGTTTGGGCTGAAGCGTGTTCTCCAGGCGGCGGCCGGGAGGGCGTGGGCGGCGTGCGCGTGCGTGCGCGTGCGTGCGCGTGCGCGTGCCGCATCCGGGCACAGCCCAGCACCCCGCCTCTCAGACGCGGCCCCGGTTCCCCAAGCGGGGCGTCCGGCGCGGAGCGTGTGCCGGAGCCCGCGTCCCCGTGGTGGCAACGAATTGGTCCCCAGGCCACCCCCCCCCCCCCCCCCCCCCCGCGGTCAGAGAGTGCCGACCTCCGGCTCCGTTTCGCCGGGGGTTACCCACGCGGCCGTCCCCGCACTGGGCCCGGAGCGGCCGGAGGAGGACAGAGCAAGAGCTCAGAGGCGCTGCCGCTCTGGCCACGGCTCCGGGCCGCTCGGCTGAGGCCGTGGGTTCTGGAACAAGACGGAAAGAAACACGGACGAGAGCAAGCGTGGGCCGTCCGACCCGGCCCCACCTGGCTGGCCGAGAGCTGGTGAGGCGCGGCCGAGGGCGAGCGCCACCACCGCACGGCGTCCGCTGCGCGTGCCGGCTTCCTCCCTCCTGAGCGGCCCTGTCCCCGCTCCTTCAGATGACCTCCCACTCGTCCTCCAGGTCCTCGGGGTGGGGGGTGGGGGCGTGGCCGCCGTGGGCGCCGTGAGAGTGGCTGAAGGTCTTGGTCAGCCGCTGGAGGAGGTAGCCTGGGGGGCCCACTGCCCACAGCTCGTCTGACGAGGTCACTGCAGGGGACGAGAGCCGGCCACACGCTCGTCAGTCAGCGGGCCCGGGTGGGGGGGGGGGGGACTGGCCAGCCAGGTGCCAGGCGCCCTCCCTCTGGTGTGACCCCCGGCTCTCTGGAGAGCGAGCCCGGCGGGGGCAGCCTCTGGTGGAGCCCCTGCTGACACTGCCCGCGGGAGCCTCGGACCCAGGGAGAGCCGCGCGGCCCCGAGCCCCGCGGAGCCCTGGCACCTGCCTGTGAAACACGTCACGTTTCCGGGAATCTTCTTCCAGTAGTCTCCGGCAGGGTTTTTGTCGGTGACGCCGTACCGCCGGGCGAGATCGCCGTTGGGGCAGCGGGCCCACACGGTCCTGGTGCTCAGGGCCAGCTGGCAGGCTTGCAGCCCTGCAGGCCCACAGCCTGTCCATCTGTCCGCATCCCTGCTGGGACAGGACAGACCGCCCCCTCCCACGAGGCTGCTCCCTCCCCCGACTGGGCCCCGTTGAGCAGGGTGGCCCCGCGGTGACCGTGCCCGGCGCCTGCCGAGGGAGAGCAGCCCCACCGGCTGAGCCCGCGAAGCTGTTGGGAGCCCGGGGCCACAGGACAGAAGGGTC
Organism: Felis catus; assembly: GCF_018350175.1. Taxonomy (NCBI): domain Eukaryota; kingdom Metazoa; phylum Chordata; class Mammalia; order Carnivora; family Felidae; genus Felis; species Felis catus. The sequence continues at coordinate 144,201,172 of NC_058373.1, read as the reverse complement.
CAGGCCGGGCGGAAACGATCCTCCCAGAGAGGACTCCGCGGTGAGGGGGCTGGCTGGGTCCCTCAAACAAGGAACGTTCCGCCAGTGGCTTGCCGGTCACCTGCCTCAGCACAGCAGCGGAGAGGAGACAGAGTTGCTGCGTGGGGGACAGCCTGCCGGACGGACCAGGGGCCCGTGTGAGGGGACAGCCGGGACCCCCCTGCCTCGTCTCTACCTGGCACGTGCTCCCAGTCGGTCCCCACCGGCATCTCTTCGGTGATCCCCGCCCGGACGTGGACGTTCCACCTGCTGTCGAGTGCCCACAGCATCTGGTCGTTGGGGCTGGAGTGCAGGCTCACCAGCGTGACCCCAGCAGGCTGCAGGCAGGAAGGGGCTTTCCTCAGGGAAGGAGGCGGCGGGACATGTTATTTTTGGAGCCGGGCCGGGAGGTCTGGAGCCTGACACGGGGCAGGAGGTGCAGGGGAAGCCGAGCGGACCCCGTCCTGCCTCCGAGCACGGCCTCACGGGGAGAGACGCCAGCCCCGCCACGGCAGGCGAGCCCACGCCGAGGGACCGCCCCCCCGACCAGGAGCCCCAGCTCGTCAGCACAGCAGGTCCCGAGGGACAGAGAGGCAGGAGAAGGAAGGGCCGCAGGCAGCGCACACGGGGACCTGGGCTGGGACAGTGGCAACAGAAGAGCACCGTGTCACCCCCGTCCACATCCCTGTCCGACAGCAGGTGACGCGGGGGAAGGAAGGCCAGCTCTGGGGAAACGCGTGCCGAAGGATCGGGGCCTGCGAGGGCCCTCCAAGGACGCGCGCTCGGGCACACGCGCACAGCTTCCTGCTCAGAGGTGAGGCGGCCGTGGCAAAGTGCTCACGGTGGCTGAATCTGGACTGAAGGGTCTATGGGACTTTATTGAAATATGCCTGCAGGGCTTCTCTTGGCCTGAAGATTTTTCAAGGTAAAAAGTTTAATTAAAAAAATTATAGAAACAAGAACACCAAAATACGCCATTGCTCCCGTGGGCACGACAGAGGTGCGTGGGGAGGAGGCCCCAGGAGCTCCATCCAGGGGTGGGTGACCTGGGGAGGGGCGAGGTCTCCCCACTCCCTCTGAGCCCTTGCTTCCGCTCTGCTTTTTGTCCGGACGGGACACGAGGAGGGCGAGGCTGACGGTGACACAGCTGCTGTGAGCGTCCCAGGAAATGGGGACTGGCAGGCAAGGCCAGTGACCCTGTCCCCACATCCCTGCCACTCTGACGTGGGAAGATGAGACCCTTCTCGTCAGGCTCTCTTTTTTTTTTTTTTCAACGTTTATTCATTTTTGGGACAGAGAGAGACAGAGCATGAACGGGGGAGGGGCAGAGAGAGAGGGAGACACAGAATCGGAAACAGGCTCCAGGCTCTGAGCCATCAGGCCAGAGCCCGACGCGGGGCTCGAACTCACGGACCGCGAGATCGTGACCTGGCTGAAGTCGGACGCTTAACCGACTGCGCCACCCAGGCGCCCCTCATCAGGCTCTCTTAAGGTCACACCAGACACTGGGTCGAGAGCCGGCACAGGCCCGGCCCTTGGTGGCCTCATGACCAGTGTCAGCTGAGAACAGGCCATCATTTAATCCCTGCTGTCTCTTCTGTAAGCCCCATGCCTGCTAAGGGCCCATCCAGAGCCACCCAACTGGCCTGGTCCAGGCGCAGCCCTGGGTCCTGACGAGCGACAGGAAGGATCCTCTTGGCGCCAGCTGTCCTCTGATGTGTCCCCTCAGGCAGTGACGTCCCTGGCCTAGCTGGTTTCTCGTCCGAGTGGACACGATGCCGGCCTGCCCTACCCCTCGGTCAACCTGTGTCCATATGCCACATCGCCTGGTCCCTTGTCCGCTTTTCATGGGACAAGAGTAAGCCCCCTCAGCGTCCTGTTTGCCACCCACTGATCTGCTCTGGTTCGTCCCGGGGCTGCCCACCCCTCAGCTAGATGCCTCTCTGCCTGTGAGGACACAGCTGTCTGTAGGGTCCCAGCCTCTGATCACTGGTGAGGACCAAACCCTAGGGTCTGGCTGTTGTCCCTCTACTGACCCGACACTGCCCATTTTCCTGGACCTCTTGGTGGTCCCTGCTCTCTCCCTTGGTCTTAAGCCTGCCTTCCTGGTCAGCCTCGACTGGAACCGAATCACTGATCCAGGGGACACTCACAGCCTCTTCTGCTTTGTGCTTCCCCCCTCCTGGCTGTGGTGACCCCACTATGCCTCACGCCCAAGCCTCACCCACACGGTGGGCTTCCCGCTGTCACGCTGACATCACATAGCTGCCAATCCAGCCGGCAGGCGCCCTCGGGGCATGTGGGCAGAGGGGGCTCGCCTTCCTCCCCTTGCCCCATCGAGGTGGTCGGGGGGCTCTGGGCCTCTGCCATCACTCACCGCCCTGCCGTACTTCTCGGCTCCCACAGCTCTGGGCAGGAACTTCCTAACCCCTGGATTAAGGAATGGATGAAACACCGTCCAAAGACGCAGGGGCACCAGGTCCCCAGTGGCTCAGCTCCTGGGAGGCCAGGGACACACGGAGGACGGCAAAGAGGGGGGCACAGCAGCCACTCTCTAGAGAGCCACCCGCTACCGGGAGCCCCGGCACCTGCCCTGCCTGCTGCTGGGCCCCCGGGAGAACACCCAGGGCTTGCAGAATTGGGGGTCCTGCAGCTGCTGTGGGCGCGCTTCGAGAGACAGGGAACCTCCCACCTCCCCTCAACCGGGACCCGACTCTGGCCACTCCAGACTCTCTCACATGGAGCCCACTGGCGCACGAACAACCACTCGCTCCAGCCTTGCACCAGGGGCCATCTGTCCACTGGGAGCATTCCAGGGAGAAAGGGCATTAGTCGTAAGACTCCTATTGGCAAAGGGCTCCCTCTTCGGCCGCATGCCGCATGCGAGGGAACCCTGGCTCAGATCGTCAGGCCTGAGGACACGGGCCTGGGGAATCTCGGGTAGCAGGGCAGACTGGGCTGACTGTGCAGGGGAAGGGAATCAGGCAGGAAACATAAAAGGCTCTGGAGGCTAGTTTCAGATAAGGACAGGTGCTATCAAGAAGTAGAAGGCACAGAGGTGCCTGGGTGGCTCAGCCAGTTAAGCATGTGACATCAGCTCAGGTCTGATCTCATGGTTCATGAGTTTGAGCCCCGAGTCGGGCTCTGTGCTGACAGCTCGGAGCCCGGAGTCGGTTTCAGATTCTGTTTCCTTCTCTGTCTGCCCCTCCCCAGCTTGCGCTCTGTCTCTCTCTCTCTCAAAAATAAACATTAAAAAAAATTTTTTTTTAACTTTCCCTCTTAAAAAAAAAGAAGAAATAAAAGGAGCACTGTGATGGGGGAGGTGGCCCCATGACTGGGATGGCCAGGTAAGGAGGTAGCCTGAAGGTCACACAGAAGCTGAGGGGCAAGGGGCCAGCATGTGAGGCTCGGGCGGGGGGGGGGGGGGGGGAGTGTGTGTGGGGCGGGGTGGGGAGGGTGGTTTGTGCAATTTACTCTACAAGCTTTTAGTGACTGTGCTAACCAAACCGGTCCCTGCAGCAGGCCAGGTGGCCGAGATGTCACTGGGCAGGCACAACCCCAGACAACAGTCACCAGCATAAATACGAGAGGTACGTAAAACCCCGAGTCACCTCCAAACGCCAAGCCCGAGATGCACGGGTGAGCTGAGAGGGACCCTCCCCCCCCCATTTCCCGTGCCCACTGGAAAGCTGGGAGGAGCCGGCGGGACTGTGAGCTGGGGCTGGACCCCTGGGACCACACACAATGCCACAGAGCGTGCCCAGGCCTGCCCTGCTCCGGGCTCTGCAAGTGCTGTGTGTACGAGAGTCCAGTGCGCTTGGGCATTTATACCAGGTTACCCCCGCCCCCCGGGCAGCACAGACACCTGTCTGCTCAGCGTGGTTGGATCCACATTGGTTTTGCCATGAAACCCCCTTTTACCTACAACATCTATTTCCATCCCATGATCTGGGCTTCCCTTTGGGAAGTGATGCTCTAGGCCAAGCCCCATCCCGCCCCCATTCCACGGAGAATGAAGGCACTCCAGGGAGGGGAGGGAGAGGCAGGGGCCAAGCGGAGGGAACAGGACTGTGTCCTCATAGCATTTGTAGAGGCACCGCACACAGTCCCACCCACGTCCCGAGTCCTGGCCCCACTGAGACACAGGGTCTGTCCCCTCTCCTGGAATCTGGCCTGTGACTTCTTTAACCAATAAGACATGGCAGAAGCAACTCGATGGCAGGTCTGAACCTGCGGTCCAGGAGCAGCGACCTAGTGGCTCTTCCCACAAGAGCCCCGCGGCGTGAGAAGCGGGCTATGCAGAGGCCGCACAGAGGCGGAGGCGAGCACGGGCCCTCCAGGCCCAGCCCTGGTGGCACCCAGAGGAGCCGTCCCCGCAGACCGCCTGCTTCTGAGGCGTAACGATAGTAAACGACTGTTAAAAGCCCCTAACTTTTGGGGTGGTGTCTGTGGACAAGCAGAACGGAAGACAGAGAAGGCTGTGATGGGCCAGGGAACAGGGAAGAAAGAAGCGGGGTGTCACGACGGGGAAAGAACAAAAGAGGGTGGGTGGAGAGGCCCCCGGGAAAGAGGCAGGAGGGCGAGAGGACAAGGAGAAAGGCCACGCGAAGGCCAGGCTTTGCATGGTCTCTCCCTCCGACTCGGGCTCTGCGATCTCTCACACGTCTTTGGGGGGCCCTCAGCTCCCCCTGCTCCAGGGCCTGGCCGTCGACAGCTCTCCCTCCTGCCTCTACCCTGCGCCTGCACCCACCCTGTCCATCCTTCTGGGGTCCTGCGGGCCCGCCTGCCTTCCTGCACTTCTCCCACAGAATGCACTGGGGGTTCCCCTCGTGGCCCAGGCTCAGCCTGAGTCCGCACCCCTCTGCGCCCCGTCATCACTCCCTTCCCGCCCGCTCTCCCTCTGCACACCCTCCTTCACCCGGCAAGCCCTGAGCCTCACAGCCCGGCCTGGTGACGTCCACCTGCCTGAAGGTGCGCGCTGCTCCCTGCCTGCCGCTGAAACGCCATCCGAGCCAAGCTCTTGGCTTGCTCTCATCCAGTAAAGGGACAACTTTTTATCGAAGGACCACGCGCACCCAAAAAAGCACACAAATCCTAAGTGTGTAGCTCGATGGGTTTCCATAATCTGAGCACAGCCGGGTAACCACACCCAGATCTGGAAGCAGAACATGAGTCTGAGTGTCTACCCAGTCACCACCCTCCCTGCTCTGCAGACCCCACACGGGACTTGAACCTCCCATGGAGCGGGTGGCTCGGAAGCTGCATGTGAAAAAGGTAATGGCACTCCCCAGCTGGCCCTCCCCCACCCCCCGAAGCTGGAGGCCTTCCCACAGGGCAGCCCAGGGAGGCCATGGGGAGAGGGAGGGACGTAGGCCAGTTCTCAAGGGCAGAGGAGCGTAAGTGGGCAGAATAAAGCACACACGGATGCCGGGAACCGCACATTGAAAGAGGAAGGGCAACCCATCCCTATGCAGGTACCCTGTGAAGTCAACCATCCTGCAGCATTTCCCACACTGGGTCCCACGGAACACCCCGCCACCCCCGCCGGATGCTCATGCTGCCTGAGGTCTCGGATCAGCTGTCTCCTGCACACCTCCATCTGGGGCCACACAGTCATTTGTTCCAAAAACAGCACCTTCAGTGCACCGGGCCCTGTGCTAGGCACTGGGGAAACCTCAAGTGCAGACAAATTACACACCCCTGGCCCCAGGAGCTTCCATTTTACTAGGAGGGCTGGGCAAGGCATAACTCACCAATGCAGTAACAGAGGGGGTGGCGAGGAGAGCCCTGGGGCGTGAGGGGTGGGTGACCAGGAAGGTTCCCTGAGCCGGTCACCCCGGGAAGGCGGGCCAGGCAGGCCCGGCAAGCGCAGAGCCTGGAGGGGAGCAGGAGGTGAGGTGGCTGGAGTCCAGGGACGGAGCAGGAAGAGGTCAGAGGGCGTCAGGGCCGTGGGTTGAGGGAGGAAGTGGACTTTGTGCTGAGTGAGGTGAGAAGCCACTAGAAAGTTCGGAAAAAGGGAGTAACATGAGGTGACCCTGGCTGACCTGGAACCCGGGTGAGAGATGGCTGGGCCTAGGGACGGTGGTGGGAGCCTCAGAGCAGGCCTGGAAGGCACAGGCCACGGAGTCTGCTGGAGGACGGGCCGTGTCATGCCGGGACGGGGCCGCTCCGCTTATCTGGACCCCGTCGGAGCAGGAGCGGGGCCACCGTGCGTTGATAAACATAAACATGAACACACGCGGCTGCTGAGTCAGAGACAGAAGACAGGGAGAGGCCTTGAGTGAAAGAAGCCGACGGCCCTTTCCCAGAGAGGAAAGCAAAGGCTTGAGACGCTGGCGGGATGGGGGGACAGCCCGTGGGCCGCTGAGCGCGAGCGCCTGCGAGGGCCGCACGGACAAGCAGGACAAGCAGGACGCGTGCTAGTGCCACAGCCAGCGCACATCCCTGAGACGAAAGAAAATGACTTCACTCTCTCTGGGGGAGATGGTTTCGGACAGGTAGTTCCCAGTGGGAACCAGTGCAGGGTCCCGGGACCTGGGGCTCCTGTGTCTTCCCGCCCAATGAGCCGTAGCCCACTCCCCTGCGGCTGGCCCACGGCGTCTCGCCTCGTCACCCACTTCAGCAGGCTCCCTGGACCTTTGCCGGATTTACTTTATGGGCTCGGTTTTGTTTTGTTTTTTTAAGTAATTGTTACCTTTGGGTTTGTTCTTTTTTTTTTTTAATTTTTAAATATTTATTTTTTGGGGGGGGAGAGAGAGAGAGAGAGGGAGAGAGGGAGAGAGAGGGAGGATGAGTGGGGGAGGGGCAGAGAGAGAAGGAGACACACAATCCAAAGCAGGGTCCAGGCTCTGAGCCGTCAGCACAGAGCCCGATGCGGGGCTGGAACTCAAGAACCGCGAGATCATGACCTGAGCTGAAGTTGCTTAACCACCTGAGCCACCCAGGCGCCCCAGGTTTGTTCATTTGCTGACTGTTTCAATCTTTTTAAATTGAAGTATAATTAACATACTGACAATGTCACATTAGTTTCAGGTGCACAGCATACTGATTCAACAACTCCATACACCCCCCAGTGCTCCCGACGCCAAGTACAGTCACCATCTGTCACCAAACAGCACGATTACAACACTGTCGACTATACTCCCTATGCCGTGCTTTTCGTCTCTGAGACTTATACTGTTCATTTCTTTGAAAAGCACTGATGAAAGCGGGGCGCCCACACCCGGGTGGCTGGAGTGCGTGCCTCTTGGGCCTTCCCCTCGAGGCTTCTGGCTGAGCCCGGGCCCTCGGGTTCACTGGCTGCGTCACCGTGAGAGGGACTCACAGCACCTTCCGGTCGGCACCACAAAGTCTGGGACTAAGTGAGCCCGCGCCCGTGAATGGACAAAACCGCATACACGGGAGGCTTTCGGACAGAGCGGGCATTGCTCAGGGCCCCTGCCACCACCCAGTGAAGAAAACAAACTCCCAACCACTAGGTCATACCCTCCCACAGGCTCCTTAGAGAGAGGCAGAAAACAAGTAAAAAGGACTTGTAAAAAGCGATTGAGGACACTTAATTGTTAATACTTCGATATATTTTTAGCTTTTTTCCCCATGTAAAGCTCTCTATTTAAAAAAAGTTTTTTTAACGTTTATTATTGAGAGACAGAGAGAGACAGAGCATGAGCAGGGGAGGGGGAGACACAGAATCCAAAGCAGGCTCCAGGTTCCAGGCTCTCTGTCAAGCACGGAGCCCGAAGTGGGGCTGGAACTCACAAACCACGAGATCATGACCTAAGCTGAAGTTGGACGGTCAACCGACTGAGCCACCCAGGCGCCCCTAGCTCTTTATTTTAAAGAAAAATCTGGCTTATGTTATTTTGTGTTCTGCTTTTGGCTCAGTTCACAATATAAGATGCCTTTCTCCAGGGCCGCCACCGCTGTGACTCCAACAGCCGTCACCTGGGGTGGGGTGAGGGGGGGTGCTTCTTGAAAACCAAGGCTGAACATCACTGAGGTGCTCTCAGGAGCATCTGTAACTGAGTCCTTCTGGTGCCCAGTCCGGGTGGGGGTGGGAGTGGGGATGAGGGCTCCAGGGAAACTTCTGTAACTGCCAGGATGATAAAGAAGTGGTCAGCAGGAAGGGCTGGGCACTGGTATTAAGCATGACTCAGGGATCAGGAGGAATACAGAGTGAGGTCATTAGCAGTCCCCAGAGACCTGGGGGGGGGCGGGGACGACCGGGAGTGGCCTGGGGCCCTAGAACCAGACTGCAAAGGGGTACGAAGTGAGAAGAGGACTAAGCCTGTGACAGAGGGCCTGGAAGGCATAGGAGGAAGCAGAGGGCAGGGGAGAGGGCTGCTGAGCCTCCAGGAGGGGAAGGGAGAGGGGATGAGGAAGACCAAGTGATGTCCTGGGGTCACTGGAGGAGGGGGAGGGCTCAGGGCGTGGGCCCAGTCCAATCCTAGAGTCTCCTCCGTGGAGGACCTCTTCCTTTAGCACGGGCCTGGTCACAAGGAGGGAGGGGACCGTGCGGAAGAACCGTCAGGCCCTCATCCCCCCCAGCCGCACGGGCCCCCACCATCCTCTACGACACTGTGGCCGTGGCCCTGACAAGGTACACCTTTTTTTCCTGAAGGACGAACAGAAGAATGTCTGTGGAAGTGGACAGAAAGGAGGTTCTGGAAACTCACTAATCGGCACCGGCCAGGCTGCCAGCCAGGCACTCAGCCCCCTACCCATCCATCTAACCCATCGTCCACCTATCACCACGCGCCCACCTAGCCCTCATGTCTCCACCACACTCGTGCCAATCACCAGCCCACTCACCACCCAGCCTCCACCCAGCCTCCAGCAGAGATTCGCCCGGACATATCTACCACGTGCCAGGCACTGTGCTTGGTGCTAGGGATTAATTTTCTTGGCTCCAGGATATTAAAGTCTGGTGAGAGACACATCAGTACCCAAACAGTCCCACAAAAACACATAAGACCGCAACCGTGAGGGGTTCTGAGAACACACGACGTGGTCAGGCGGAGGCCAGGAGGGCAGGGGAGAGCGTGCCCGGCGGAGTGAGAGCACAGGGAAGGAAGGCGCGAGGAAGCGGACGCTGGACCAGGCGCCTGGAGTCGGAAAGGCGGGGCGGCACCACACAGGGCCGGTCTCACAAATTGCAGGGAGGTCTGCTGGCACCCGGGGCTCGCAGACTGAAGGTGTTCGGAGAGAGAAGGCGGAAGATGTGCCTGCGGGCAGACGGTAAGAAATAAGACGCGCCTACAAAAGTTTTCCCAGCTGCACGGAGGACTCCAAGGGGGGCACAGCATCCTGGCCTCTTCGTGAGAAGGGCGAAGGTGGGGGCAGGACGGAAAAGACAGGCGCCTGCCTAGGGTGACACGGGCGGCAGAGGGTTCCACAGATGTCGCCGGCCCTCTGCCACCACTCCGAGAGCTCCTGAATACGGCCCGAGACATGCGGTTTCACAAAAGGCAACCGGGACGAGCCCCAACAACCCTCCTCCCCGTGGGAGAGCAGGACCAAAATGCCAGGATGGGGGTGAACAGGAAGCGGCACAGGCCATTTTGAAACCAGGAAACTTGTTTCTGCTGAACCCAAGTCCTCCAGAGGGAAGGTGAGGAAGGCCAGGCCTCGTGGTTCTTAAGCCTTACAGTCTCCAGGATTTGTGTGTGGGGCTTATTAAATGGCACATTCCTTACTACTCAGCCATAAAAAAGAATGAAATCTTGCCATTTGCAGCGACATGGATGGAGCTGGAGAGTATTATGCTAAGCAAAATAAGTCAGTCAGAGAAAGACATATGATCTCACTCGTGTGTGGAATTTAAGAAGCAAAACAAATGAGTAAAGGGGGAAAAAAGAGAGGCAAACCAAGAAACAGACTCTCAGCTACAGAGAACACACTGACGGTTACCAGAGGGGAGGTGGGGGGACGGGTGAAACGGGACGGGGGTGAAGGAGGGCACCTGTGACGAGCCCTGGGTGACGCATGGAAGGGTGCCGAACCACAATATTGTACACGTGAAGCTGGTATAACATTGTGTGTTAACTATACTGGAATTAAAACTAAAACTTAATAAAATGAATGAATAAATGAATGAACGGACAAATGAATGAACAAACAAACAAATGTCACGTTCCTGGGCTTGGGGCCAGCCTTTCCACATGAGACCTTGGGTCTAGGGCTCAGAAATGACCCTAGATGTTTTTTAAATGTTTATTCATTTTTGAGAGACAGAGAGAAACAGAGCTTGAGTGGGGGAGGGGCAGAGAGAGAGGGAGACACAGAATCGGAAGCAGGCTCCAGGCTCTGAGCCGTCAGCACAGAGCCCAAGTCAGACGCTCAACCGACTGAGCCACCCGGGCGCCCCAGAAATGACCTTTTAAACCAGCACCCCAGGTAATTCTGTTCAGGGTATCTGTGGGTTACCTTCTACAATGCTCTGCCCTCTGTCAAGAAGAAGGCAAGACTACACTGCCCAAAGTGGTCTGCAGATTTTACTGCGATCTCTGTCAAAATCTCAGCTGTTATTTCGGCAGGACTGGAAAAGCTGATCCTAAAATTCACACAGAATTGTGAGGGACCCCGGACGGTTAAGATCATCTCGAAAAAGACAATTTTGGAAGACTCACACTCCCTGATTTCAAAACTATGAGGAAGCCACAGTATTCAAAGTGTGGTCCCGGCCGAAGGACGGGCACATACACGCGTCAGCGGAGCAGAACTGGGAGTTCAGGAAACAGTCCACGCAGTCAAGTGATTTCCGCCAAGACCGCCAACGTCATCCAACGAGAGCACAGCCCTTTCAACAAATGGCGCCGGCACAACCGGACTGAACACATTCAAAAGGAGGCCGGACCCTGAGCTCACGTCACATACAAAATGATCTGCAAGGGGCTCAGAAATAAATGTAAGAGCTAAGCGTGGCAATCGTTTCTTAGAGATGACACCAAAGGCACAGGCAACAAAAAGAGAAAAGACAAAATGGACCTCATTAAAATTAAGAACTTTTGTCTATCAAAGGACACGATTAAGAAAGTGAAAAGACAGCCCACACGATGGGAGAAATACCTGCAAGTCCCACGTCTGATAAGGGTCTAGTGTCCAGAATAAAGAAAGAGCTCTTCAACCAACAACAAGAACACAAACAACCCCATTCAACAGGCAAAGGACTTGAACAACGTTTCTCCAAAGAAACACAAATGGCCCACGAGAACGCGAAAAGATGACCAGCGTTAGTCACGAGGGAAACGCGAACCGCAATTGCGCAGCACCATGCCACACGCACCAGGATGGAGAGAAAGAGGAAAATGGAAAAGAGCGAGAGGTGCCGATGTGGAGAAACGCCCCCTGCTGGAGGGAATGCCAAGTGGTGCAGCCACCGGGGAGAACAGTTTGGCAGGTTAACCTCCAAAGCTTACACACAGAGTTACCATATGAGCCGGAAATCCCATTCCCAGATATGTGCCAAAGAGCCGGGTCGGGCGTTCAAACGAAAACCACACGAATGTCCGGAGCAACCGTCACGACAGCCACGGAAGCTGGAAGCCACCCAGGCGTCCGCCGCCCGACGAGTGGACAAACGGAATGTGGTCTAGCCATACCGTGGAGTGTCACTGAGCCGTGAAAGGGCGGAGGCACCGGTGACGTGGATGCACCTTGAAAACACGATGCTCTGGGAAAGAAGGCAATTGCAAAAGGCCGCTTATCATGTTAAGCCCCTCGCTATGAGATGTCTAGAAGAGGAAAATCCATACGGGGAGAAAGCAGATGAGTGGTTGCCAGGGGCTAGGGGAAGGGGGGCTGGAGAGTGGCCGCTCCCGGGTAGAGGGTTTCCTCAAAACCTGATGAAAACCTTCTGGAACTAGACGTTGATGAAGGTTGCACAACATTATGAATGTGCTAAATGCCACTCATGGTAACTTTCACGTTATGTGCAGTTTACCACATTTTTTTTTTTAAAGCAAAAGCTGGGGCGCCTGGGTGGCTCAGTTGACGTCCAACTTCGGCTCAGGTCACGATCTCATGGTTTGTGCGTCTGAGCCCTGCTTTGGGCTCTGTGCTGACAGCTCAGAGCCTGGAGCCTGCTTTGGATTCCGTGTCTCCCCATCTCTCTGCCCCTTTCTGCTCACACTCTGTCTCTCTCTCTCAAAAATAAACCTTAAGGAAAAGAAAAAAAGAAAAAGTTGACAAGCCTCGGTTTTGCTGATGTACTATTGTTTTGCAAAACATTATCCCTGGGGAAGCTGGGGAAATGGTACTCGGATCTCTATTATTTCTTACAAATGCATGTGAATCTGCAATTATCTCAATAAAAATTTCAGTTAAAAAAAAGAAGTAGGCAAGCTAAAATGTTGGCTTATTCATATTCAAAACTTCATAAAAATGAAAAAAAATAGATTGCAAATATAAAATGGAGTAAATAAGGAATTTAAGATTTAAGAATCATTTGGAAATGCTAAAGAATATATATAGCTTCGGTGTCCTTCCAAAGGCTGTGAGCGTGTGAGTATGCGTCCCTGCTCCTGCTTTTTTTGTCTTTTAGAGAGGAGTTACAGGACAGGCGTGGGGAGAGAGCCGCACCCCCTTACTGGAAGTACCCAGGGATTTAATTACAGCCACCAACAGGCTTTGATACTGACAAATCAAAGGGCTGCTCGGGGCCGTAAAGTTCCCTTGAACAAGACCTCACAGGAAAAAAGAAAACGAGCTACTGTCCTACCTTCTCAAAGGATAAACGCCCCTTACTAATTATTAGGAGTAAGAACGCATTTTATTTATTCCACGCCACCAGCGTTACAGAATAAACCACTGCCCTTTCCCAGTAGTCGAGAAATCCTACAGGCAGAACTTGCTGTATGCACTGAGACCCTGGCCAGGCCCTCGGGGCAAGTGGAGGAGCCATTTTCGTGTGACGGACCATCCCGCCCTCCCGGGGCCCACAGGGACTGTTCTCAGGTTAAGGGCTTCACCTTAGTAGGCAAGTGCAAAGAAATACTTCTCAGCTTAGGGGCGCCGGGGTGGCTCAGTCGGCCGAACGTCCGACTCTCGATTTCAGCTCAAGTCATGATCTCACGGTTCATGGGTTCGAGCCCCCACATCAGGCTCTGTGCTGACAGCACAGCACCTGCTTCAGATTCTGTCTCCCTTTCTCCCTGCCCCTTCTCCGCTTGCGCACACACTCTCTCTCTCAAAAATAAACATTAAAAAAAAAATTCAAAAAAAAAAAATAAATACTTCTCAGCTTAGATAGTGTGAGCTAGAAGAAATTAGACAGGTTCTGTGCTTCCTGGAACGGACACAAGCTTGTTTTTGAGTTATATACAGTATTTGTTAGCTCTGATCCAAACTTTCTCATCTGGTACATTCCCCCCAAGAACTGGGACTCCAGCCACTGGATTCTCCCAAGAACTGGCACTCTAGACCACAGTCCTGGGAGAAATGGCTCTGGTGACCAGAGACAGTGTTAAGACTGCAGCCCATGATTCTGCTGCCCGCTGCCTGTACCTCTGCCAGTGAAAGCCAACGGCAGGGATAAGTGTGACCCAGGAGGCATCCACACTCTCACCCGGCAACTCGCTGCAGAGTTGGGTTTCCATTCAATTTTACGGGTCCGTGAGCTCCCTGAAGGCGGGACCGTGCCTGCCTGCCCGGTGCCCGGGCTCGGCACCTGGCACACAGGAGCCTCCTTCTGAGCAGTCGTTCTTTGTGTGAAGGCACCCAGCCCCAGCCCCATGGTGCGCTGCCTGGACTGCTCCCGGGGCCTCCTCGGGGGGCTGTGTGCACCCTCACCAGCAGGCAGCACCCCCCTGGCCCCACACCACTGGGGCTACGTCACCCCCCTTCTCAGCCTGCCCACATGACCTTACCCGGCCCCCACCGGGAGTGTGCACCAGAGCCCTCCCTGCTCTGCAAAGCCCAGCCTGCAAACTGCCTGCTGCAAGAACCTTCTGACAGACGGCCCGCCCCATCGGCCAGCCCTAAGGGGCCCCCATCCAACACGCCCCCCACACTTCACTCCTCTGGCCTGGGCAGGCGCAGAGGGAACTGGACAAGCTTTCCTCTTCACAGCCTACGGCGCTCCACACGTCACCGCGTGTCACAGAGCCCCTGCCCAGGAGCTGTTCATGAACTTGGCATTCTGGGGACAGCAAGCCCCCAGGCAGAGGGGGAGGGCGGTGCAGCTAACTCCAGGCTCCACAGAAACAATGCCTCTTGCTAACAAAGACTCTGGCTTTTCTGTTTAAGGGCTCACTCCAACGATTTTGGGCTGGAAGGGACCTGGGAGGCCAGTGTAACCTCATATTCTGGGCAAGCAAACTGATAATGAAATCCGTGCTGAAGGTCAGGGTGAGGGCCTACGGCGGAGCTGCTCCCAGAGCGCAGGGGTCTGGGGCTCAGGTCAGGGTTCTCTACGCTTCTGGCAGGTGTGCCTCTACCCTAAGGAGTGCTCACACGTGTGTGCACACGCCACACACACACAGCCGCTCGCACACGCGTGCTCGCCCATGCGCCCGCACCCGTCCCTCAGCCAGAATGGAAATAAACCCAGGGTAAGAGGAAAAAAACCTGGAAGTTTCACAGCCAAAGGAAGTATTCTTCTAGACAGATAGATCACTTAGGTGCGGGCCTTATGAGGACCCGGATAAAACTCAGCGGGGACGTTTCGGGAACATGGAGGCGCACTGATCAGAGAGCCAGCCCGGCAGCGGCCCACCGGAAGACGCCCCGAGAGGGCACAAACCCTGCCGCCACACCATCCAGACATCCCTTCGCTTCCCGACACCCGTCGCAGCGAGCCGCGTCTGCGCTGTGCATGCGGACCCCACTCTTCCTGGGGCCCGCGCTGCTGCAGTGAGGCCGTCGGGCCCGTCCGCTCCCCAGCCGCGCGGCCCCCGCGGTCTTGCTCTGACTTGTGTGCTTGCTTTCGGTCTTCTGCGTCCTCCCCTGTTGCAGATTCTCTCCCTGCGTCTGGTCTGTTCCTTCTAAGCTCAGATAGGCTTGGAAACCAGACACCGACGTTAACAGGCCCCGATTTAAAGCGCCAGCAGACTCTCGAGGTGGCTGAGGGCCGGAGCCTGCTGTCTTTTGCCTCGGACTCCGCTGTGACCCAGGACCGATCCCCTGCCCCTCGGGCTCTGGGTCCTCAGCCGGAGAGGGAGCCATGCGAGCTGCCACGCTCCTGACTCTGGGTTTGCGAGCTCTGAGGCCGGGGCACAGCTGACTCGGGCTGCCATGGGGCCCGCTGTGCCGAGCCCTCTGTCCTCACTGCCTCAGGGACGTGAGATCTTCCACCCGAGGCCTGCAGAGCCCACGCATCACGGGCAGTTTCACGGGAGCAGCTCTGCTGCTATTTGTTGCACAAATCGGGCCTAAGTGTAAGATTTTATTTGAAGAATGAGTTCCACTGCTAAAAATGCGTGGAAACTGCTGTCCTAGCTAAGTGAGGCTACCAGAGGCTGGTTCTGATTTCCGGACGGGAGAAGAGCTCCCCTGATCCTCTCTTCTGGCCGGCCGACCGCAAAGCCAGAGGCCCTCTCCTCCGTGACTCCTGCACCGGCTCCAGCGACTTCCCACAACCCCCTCTGCATCCGGTTGGAAGTGTGGCTTGGAGTCCAGTAAACCCAGCATCCGCTGGCAGCAGGGGGATGTGCGAATGAATCCAAAGCGCTCGGGGACAGGCATCCTGGACAGGGCTCATGGTCTGTTCCTCCTGGGAGGGGGCTGGCGACACCGACCGTGACTGCTCTTCCTGTCCACCACTCGAAGCCCTGTCAGACACCAGCCTGACGACTGTGCCGTGGTGAGCATCAAGGGCTCCAAGCCGTAGTGACGCAAGAAGGCCGCAGGAACTTGATTCCAGCTGCACGGGTCCCCACGTGTCTCTGAGAGCTGACGTCCCGGCAGCCACTCAAAGGAATGCCCGGTCCCGCGTAGCAGCTTCCGGGCCCAGGCCTCCAGAGGAGTGATGCCGGGACGGGAAAGGTCCCTGGAGGCGACCCGGGGGCCTGCAGGCCCTTCCTGATGCTCACAGCTGTATGGGGCACACGCCTGTCAGGCTGGGACATGGGAAAGGGTCCCTGGGTCCGTGTTTTCACCAGCAGTCACATGTATGTTGGAGACGGACAAGGGGGCTGCCGCGGGTCCGGGCCGCCCACGGTACCTGGCAGTCCTTTACGGGGACTCGCAGCCTTCCAGAATGAGGGGAAAGGCTGAGACCCGGCTATCCCAGAGAACAGTAACATTTCTTAGCAACGGTGTTTGAGGAGGGGAGCTCAAACACAGTCCTGTTCAAAGGAGCTACGGGAGCGAGGACAACATGGGGGAGAAAAGAAAGAAAGTGGCCCCAAATTTAGTCTTTCTCAAACTGGGGCTGTTGTGTCCAACGGCATGGGACACCATGAGTGGAGGCCTCCCGCCTGCACTTGTGGGCAGCTCTGCTGAGTCCCCCCCCCCAGGCCGGGACGTATAAAGGGAGCCCCACCCACCCCTGAGCACCGCTCAGATTTCCGAGGGCTCAGGAGAGGGGACGGGGGACGTGGGCATCCCGAGGGCTGGACCACGGAGAGTGGAGCAGAGCAGACAACCTCCCCCCGCGTTCTCAGCAGCAGGTATGTGAGAATCCGCCTCGGAGCTTCAAAACCCACAGCCTCCTGGGCCGTGGCAGCAGGGTGAACGCACTCCCTCTGCAACACACGGGGCAGGCGGTCTGTCACCCTGGAGTTAGGAACGCGTGCAGGGAGCAGGAACGACCTTAGTGGGGCAGGAAGGCCGACAGCAACTGACCGCGGGGACCCCGGCAAAACAGCCAAGCGGGGCCACCATACGGGGCGGGGCGCCCGGGGAACAAGCCCAGCGGCGTGTGCCCCACTCTCAGAACCAAGACCGCCAGCATCTAAGGCAAGCCTCTGCCACGGAGAAGACGAGACAGACGCAGAGAACAGGCAACTCTGGGGCATGGAGACCACAGAGGAGAGGAAACTTCAAAAACCTCCTCGGAGGGGAGCGAAAGCAGGCTCGACAGCAGGAAACAGCGACAGGGACTTCCAGGAACTGGAAACGAGACCACAATATCACCCGACAGAGAGACTGCAGGCTAGAGCTGGGAATGTCTTCTAGAAAGTAGGACAAAAGTGGAGGAAGAAAAAAAGGGAGAGAAAGGGAAGAAAAGTGGGGCCGGTTTAGGAAAGCCCCCGGCACGTAAGCAGGAACCCCAGAGAGCACAGAGAATGAGACAGGCAGAGGCAGGAAGCCGATGGCCAGAGGGCAGCAGGTCACAAACTCCAGGCTCATTAGCACAGAGGCTGAACTAGGCCCTCCTCGGGGCGTATCACTATCTGTTCTGGGAACACTGGGAACAAAGAGATCTTACAAACTTCTAGAGAGAAAGGCAGGTCAGATATCAAGGATCAGGGATCAAAACGGCTCAGACTTCTCAACAGCAATGCTGGACAGCAGGAGATGGTGGAGGAAACCCTTCGAAATTCTCCAAGAAGACCGTTTCCAACCCAGGCTGCTCTGCTCAGCCAAGGCCAACTGCCAGTTGGGCCAAAGGCTTTCAAGTTATGTACCATGAGCCATTCTCAGGAACTGACGGGAGGATGAAGCTCACCAACACAAAGGAAGAGGAAGACAGGGGGTCCAGGAGAGAGAGGACCCAACATGGAAGGCAGGGTTGAAGGGCAATCCCAGGTGGACTGGGTGACCAGGCCAGACTGGGGCCGGCCAAAGCCTCCAGGAGGCATCTCTCCAAGAGGAGGAACTGGGCGGCACCTGATGTGCCCTCGAGCAGGGACAGTGGAGGTAACTGGCAGAGCCTGGGGCTGGATATGTAAAACCAAGATGGAAAATCATGACCATGAGCAAGTCCAGGGACAAGAGAGTCGTCCAGACAGGAAACGGAGTGGAGGCTCCTTGTGAGGAGCACATCCCCATCCCCAGGCACTGTGTGGATGCTAGCACTGTGGCAGGCAGGCGGGCGGGGGCACTAGATCATGAACTGCTCTGCATCCTCCTCTCCCAGCAGGGAGTCAACTGAAAACAGAACTAGAAGGATCCAGAAACCGCTCCCTAGGCAGTCATTCAGGGATATGAAGCTACAAGAAAGCGGCTCCCAGAGAGGGGAGAGTGGGTGGGGAGGCGTGTTTCTTGTAGCACACCCTGTGGGCCCAGCTGACACGTTAACTTCTGCACTTAGGTGTGTGATGTTGATTAAAAGCAACCAACTGAGACGTCTGAGCCCCACTCCAGACCTGCTGCGTTCACCTCCAGGGGAGGTGCCTACGTGTGGACCTCTGAATACATGCCTCCAGATGGTCCTCAGGGGGAGAGGCCTCTCCACTTTACTGGTCACGAAATGAAGGGCCAGTGAGTTTGGGCAACTCTCCCAAGGTCACTTGGTCTCACGGAAAAAAAGAAGTATTCGTTCAGGTTCTTTTGATTTCAGGAACCGGGCTCTGGCTCTGGTGGGGACGGTCCTGGTTGGCGGGGCTCTGGCGGCTTCCCGCCCTGTCTGTCCAAGGCACTCGTGTGCCCGCCAGCTGGGAGCGAAGGCCCCTGCAGCACGGCGGACACAGCACTGCTGGCTCGGCAGGACCTGAGCGGGGTCACCACCAGGGCCAGCAGGTACACGCAGGGGGGACCGATCCAGTCACCAAGGGAACGTCCGGACCGCAACGTCGCTCGGCTTCCTTTACCCAAAAACACTGGTGTCAGGAGCTCCACCTGTATTCTGCCTCAGCCTTGGATCGCACGGTGCGCACAGCAGACCCACCGACGGACCACAGAACTTCCACGGCTCACGGCTCCCCTTCCTCATTCAGCTCCTGCCCAAACCTGGGCCAGTGGACATCCCGAGCCCTCCCTTTACGTGATACCTTTCCTGCCTCCTATGCTCCCAGGTCTCACTTGGGTGATACCAGTATTTGGTGCTGAGAAGCACAAGACACACGGTCCCCAACCACGAACTGTCCTGTGCGAAGCTTTTCCCTCCTCAGAGACACCAGGCCAAACCCGTGACTGGTCGGTCACTGGAAATGCCCACCATCTCAGGGCCCAGTTCGAAGACTGCACCGTCCACGGGAACCACGGATGGCGACCGTGGATGATCGGTGTTTCGTGGTCGCTCTCATAACCTGTGGCACCCTCTTTTTTTTGTCATTTATCGCTGATCTCACCAGCAGAGACATCTCCATGCACGTTCGTTCCCTCTGCAACACCCAACACAACGTAGTGACTGCCTTCCTGTTTATTTGTTTCCTTACTGTTCGACACAATTTTTGGACAGCTCACAGAGGAATGACGGACACACATAAAATGCACACATTTAAAGTGTCCAACCTGAAAAGTGACATTTGTGTGCACTCAAGAGACCATCCCCACGCTGCTTGACCCTCCCAACCAACCCCGCAGCCCTCACCAATCCCCAAGCAACCACTGCTCTCTGTTACAAAAGTCCGCATTCTCTAAGTTTTAAATAAATTCATCATATATTATGCACTCTTTTCTGTCTGGCTTCTTCCCTCAACAAAATTATTTCATCAGATCTGGAAACCCTTTGGCCGTATTCTTCTGGAATTTTTCCTGTCACCCTCATCCCTCTTTCGCCTCAGGACTGGGCTGCATTTGAACCAGGCCACATGAGGCTGTCCCATGCTCACTTGGCTCCGAGTTTTTTCCCAGTCTTTTTTTCTCTCTGTGACGTAGTTTGGATTTTTTTGAAAAAAATGTTAATGATTATTTTTGAGGCGGGGGGAGAGAGGGAGGAGAGGACCAGAGAGAGAGGAAGACACAGAATCCAAAGCAGGCTCCAGGCTCTGAGCTGTCAGCACAGAGCCTGACATGGGGCTTGAACCCACGAACCGTGAGATCGTCACCTGAGCAGAAGTCGGATGTTTACCCAACTGAGCCACTCAGGTGCCCACACCCTCCTTGAAAAAAAATTTTTTTTTTTTGAATTGGATGGTTTTATTCCTGTGTCTTTGAGTTCCTCAATCGTTTCTTCTGCAATGTCTACACAGTCACTAATGTCATACAGGGTATTTTAAATCTCAGACATTATAATTTTTATCCCTGCAAGTTTGATCTAGGTCTTTTTTTTATAGTTCCCATTTTTCTACTTAATGTATGCAATCTTTCCCCCAGTTTTAATCCCTGCCTATGAATTTTATCATCTGTATCCTTTCTGGGTCAGTTTCCATTGGTAGATTTACCTCCCTTCACTGTAGGCGATATTTTCCTGTTTCTCTGCCTGCCTGGTGAGTTCTGATTGGATTTAAGATCATATGAATTTTACCTCGTTGGTGCTGGATGTTTTCATGATTTATAAATACTCTTGAGCTTTGTTCTGGGATGCTGCTAATTTACTCAGAAACAGTTTGATTCTTCTAGATCTTGGTTTTTTAATTTTATTTTATTTGAGAGAAAGAGAAAGAGAGCGAGTGAGTGAGAAGGCTGGAGAGAGAGAGAGAGCTAGAGAATCCCAAGCAGGCTTCATGCTCAGCACGGAGCCCAACTCGGGGCTCGATCCCACAACCCTGGGATCATGCCCCAAGCCAAAATCAAGAGTCGGATGCTCAATGGAGTTACCCAGGCACCCCTAGGTCTTGCTTTTAAGCTCTGGTCACCAGTATTAGAATTATATTCAGTACAGGACTGATTTTGCCCCATCACTGGGGCCACATGCTCTTGGGATATGGCCCAGTTAAGGATAGCTAGGGCTCAGGAGGTTTTGCACTTGGGATGGTGAGATCAGGAACTACTCCTGCCTCTGCCGAGTTCCCAGGCATGTCCCCTCTGATGTTTACAGGTGGCTCTCTCGCTGGCCCCGCGTTGTTTCCTCACACATGTGTTTCTGCGCATGAGCCCCTGTGGGGCCTCTGCAGCTCTCTAGTCCTCCCCCAAGTTCCTGCCTCCTCGGCCTCTCACCTTCCCAGAGCTATGCCCTCAACTCAAGGGGCAGGCTGCACTCTGCTAGCCCCTACCTGGGGTCCCCCTGCCCATGCAACAGCCTGGCAACTATAGGGGTCACCTCGTTTGTTTCCTATTTGTCAGGGACCACTGTTCTTTGTTGTCTGATGTCCAATGTCTTGAAAACCACTGTTTCATATAATTTGTCTGGAATTTTTGTTGTTTTAGGCAGGAGGGTAAATCTGGTTCCTATTACTCTGTTTTGATTGGAAGCAGAAGTCCATGTAACTGGTCTAAAGCTTCCTATTTCAATTCCAAGTGATGATTCCTGTGGTTACGTGGACTGTGCCTACCGTGTGCACGCACTGTGCAAGGTATTTTAACTCAAGAGGACTGTGTCAGCTGTCTGTCTTGCTAGAACACGAGCATTTGAAAGACAATATTCTAGAGCTCATTCAGTGTTCACAGAGGTCAGACCACGTGCGAGGCAGCAGGTGTCTGAGACAGCATGAGCACGTAGGTGGAAGGATGTGAGAGGGAGATCATGCTCCCTGCTGGGACAAAACAGGGATTTCAGAGGGAGGCAATATTACTCATTATTATGCCCACATAACTTGGGTCTCCTGAGTCCCTACTCTGGGAGGTAAGTATTTCCTCCACACAGAGAAGTATTTTGAAGGACTGTTTTAGGTTTTTTTTTTTTTTTTTTTTTTGCTATCCTGATTCTGCTGGAAAGTAAAGGAGATGAATTACCAGTTACTTCATACACGGGATCGAATCTCCCCTACCCAAGCATTATTATGGCAATTTTGGAACGCACAAAAAACCCAAAAGACGTCTACAGGAGACACCCCCACGCTCACTACCAGTAACACTTCACCGTGCGTGCCTCTTCATGTGTCCACCTGTCTATCTACCCAGCAAACCATCTTGTTCTGGACGGGCTTCAAAGAGAGCTGCAGACATCAGCAGAGTTTCCCCTGGACACTTCAACATGCAAATCATCAACTAAAGCCAGTATTTGTTTACAGCTTTCTCTCGAGGTAAAGTTAACACACAGCAGGTGTACGAACCATAGTTTGACAATGGTCATCCCTGGGGAAGCGGCCTCAAGCCGCTGGCGGCCACCCACCCCCCCACCCCGGCCCCCCAGGCAAGCACGGATGTGATTCCTGCCATCGAGGTCCATCTGTCCGACCCGTCCCAGGATTTCATACAACTGGAGCCACACAGGAGGTACCGTCTGTCATTGGCCTGTCGCTCAGGACAACAGCGATGCGGCAGGCTCCTCTGCGATGCTGCGATCACTCCTTTTTATCCTGCCACCCAGTCCCAGCCGGTGCTGCGGTCCCCACCACCACCCTACAGTGCAGGGCTGCGGACCGAGGGCCCTGGTTCAGGCTTCACGGCAGGTTGTCCGGTGCTGCAGCCTGCGCATCCCCTCCCTGCAAAGCATCTACGCCATGAGAGGGTCTGATGGAGGGTGACTGCCTGCTTGGGACCGGGTCCCCCATTCCAGCTTCTCTTCCATCCCTGCCTTTGGCCACGGCCTGACTCATACAAAATCTTCCCTGCCAGGAGCGGAGGTGTCTGGTGGAAATTTTAGGAACATGCCAACCTGTTTCCCAAATGAGGCCCACAGTCCTGGGATCCAGGCCAGCACTGCAGGTGGGACCTGGGCCCTGGGCCCCAGGGCTGACCATCACTCAAGGCACCAGGCACGAATGCGGAGACAGGGCCTGGTGACTGCCGGCACCCTTTCCCCTGCCCTTGACATCCCAGCTCCCAGGGAGTGGAGGGGAGCCCTGCCCCACCCCAGGGGTGCTGTCTCCCCCTTGCTGACCAGGCCCATCTGACTTCTGCGACGCACAACACCCCCCTCCCCGGCCGTTATGCTGCAGCCTTGCAACCACACCGTCGCAGGGAACTGTGGCACCGCCTCGAGCAGGCTCCTTCCTGAAACAGCCTGACCAGGCCACTCGGCCTGGCCCCAAGCTCTGTGGTGGCCGGGCACGGGGACAGGCCCCCTCTGGTCCAGCGCAACGGTGCCTCTCTGGTCACGCTCACGTGTCACGGTTCATTCGGCGGGCAACCCCTTCTGTCCAGTCTGCCAGCCCCGGTCACGTCCTCGCACCAGCACTGTCTCTGTGAGAGGCTCCTGGCCACCTTGGAGCTGGCCGCCCCCTCCTCCCAGCTCACGCAAGCTCTGTGAGCACAGGGCTGGCGTCCTGCATGAGGACAAGGCTGAGGAGTCTGGGCAGAGTCACTGAGCCCCCGAGCCCTGGGATCTCGCTTCGTCCGGCTTGTCCTCTCCTCACCTGCAGAATGGGGAGGCTGGGCTATGAGTCTTCCAGGCCCCAAATCTTTTGTGTGTGGGTGCGGGGGCGGGGGGGTGGAAAGACCCCCCATATAAAGATGCAGATTTATATGGGCCAGCGATGTCTGCGGGGGCGTCCTGGAGCAGAGGGGCTGCACCTCACAAAGTCTGGGTCCTCTGTAAAATACCCCTATTCTCTCCGACTACAAAACAGATTTCCTGCCCGTCAGAGGAAAATACAGACAACAGAGAAAACTATTATCATCACTCATAATCCCTGGATCAAAAAGAGCAATCCCCGTTGTAGTTTTTTCTAGGTATTTAGTGGTATTTATCATTTTGTGTTTTTGTTTCTTACCAAATCGGTACCGCACGGCCTTTCTGAGCCTTGTGAGCACAGCAGACACAGACCTCAGTCCGTGGGTGTGTGTGAGGGGCCCTGGGTGCTGCTGCCGGGAGGGGCAGGGCACCCTCGGGGCCACACAGGGGGCACAGCACAGGAAGCTGGACACCACCTCCGGGAAGCGGCGAAGACCAACCAGCTCCAAAGCCGCTAGGGCCACGGCTCCACCTGGAATGATTCTCCTTAGCGGTTCCTGCCAGAACATGATTTTAAACGGCCTTTCAAAGTACATCCTTGATTGTTTATAATAACCGTCACTGGCATAATTTGCTAAGCGGGCTCTTCACCACAAGGCCGGTGCCGCACCCGCTTCACCCACCGTTCACAGCTTCGCCGTGTGAACAGAACACAGTCAAGTTCACGCTGACCGCTAGAGACGGTGTTAACAACCGGTAGCTTTGGGAACATGTTTGATTGTTTTCCAAGACTGAGCCTTATTCAGCCTATTCAGAGTTGTGAAGTACTCACTCCAGAAGTAGGACACGTTCATCACCAGATTTTCAGCAAAGGGAAGGAAAAACTCAGTCATGATAGCGCGCTACACCCAGACGTCACCATTTCCTCCGCTGTGTCTTTGCAGAGTTTTCAGTGTACGCATCATCGTTGTTTCAACTTCAACAGAACCACTGAACGTGTCTGTAACTGACATTTTACTCAGCAACGTGCTAGGATATGAGCATTTCTCGGTGGGAATAAAAGCTCTTCTGTCAAGTGACGTAGAAGACTTGTGGCAGATTTCCCTGAATAAACACATCGCAGTTCAGCTCCGCTCCGTCACAGCAAATCTCACAGAGCAGAGACCTCCTGGACACGAAGCACGTAACTGGCAATGTCTTTTCTTCTCCTTATCGAACACAGGGGCTCCGCGTGCTGGCCTGGCGTGTGGAGCTCTGTGCCCTTGTCCCAGAGCCCAGAGCGTGACCGCTCTCACTGCCATGGGGGTGGTGGGGGGACAGGCCGTGCTGCGGAGGCCCCAGCTGGGGGTGGGGCTAACTTGCTGAATGGTCTTGTGTTAGCACCAGACGGGGCCAAATCCCCCGCCTCCCAAATGAGATGACAGGGACCTGGTGTCATTATCCCCAAGGCCTCCTAACAATTTTATTTCAGGAGACATCGGCCATCGATCAGAACACCCCAAAACTCTTAGGAGCAGGTGCTCAGCTGTACCCACAGAGCTTGGCTTTGGGGTGTGGATGCCCCCCTTCTCCCGCCATCCGTCCCCGGCTGAGTGACCTGTGCCAGGTCGGCGGGTGTCACCAGATGGTGAAAGGGGTGAGAGTGTCATCGGGGCTACTTAGCCGTGCCTTCAGTCAGGGGTCAGGACGACGAAAACTCCTCTAACTGCTCTCCGCTCTGCTGTCCTGAACTGACATTTCTTCTTCTTTTTTTTTAAGTCTGTTTATTTATTTTGAGAGAGAGAGCGCACGCGTGTGCGTGCACGAGCTGGGGAGGGGCATAGAGCAAGCGGGACAGAGGACCCAAAGCGGGATCTGCACCGTCAGCACAGAGCCCGATGTGGGGCTTAAACCCACAAACCATGAGATCACGGCATGAGGCGAAATCAAGAGCCAGACGCTCAACCGACTGAGCCACCCAGGCGCCCCTAATGCTAACCCTTCTCGAATGAAAGTCTTCCTATTGTCAGGTGTGAACTTGCCGATGCGTAAGTTCTCGGCGCTTAAGGTTACATGCAGTTACACATCCCCACTGGCAGCTTGTGGGCAGAGAACCCTTAGGAGTATTATCTGGTATCATGCTTGTATACTTATTTTATGTTTTTGTTGTTCATACAGACAAAAATACCTGAAGCAGCTGAATTTAAAATAAAACTTTTAAAAGTTACTTTGGCCATTGGCCAGACCTATCAGTCTTGGTTTCCCAAGTCTCTCTCTTTTCCTGGCGGAGTAAATGACCCCTGCAAATGGATGAGCAGTCCACACAGGAAGGGTGGGCTGGGCGGGCCTAAGCCTCCAGGTGAGGCTGGGGACCCCATGGTCAGGGAAGGGCGGAGTCTGCTCAGGAGGCAGAGGCGACCTGGGGGTGGAGGGGAGCGAGTGATGCAGTAAAGAAGACTGGCCTGAAAGAAGAGGCGGGGCCAAACTAGGGTGGGGACAGCAGAATGCTCCCCTTCCTTTACCAGGGCCGTCGGTGCCCACGGTACCGCGAAATGTCACATCACCCACTGAGCTTGCTTTAGTGCTCCCTCTACCTTGGGCAGAACATTCTCCAACTGAAGCAAAAATGCTAAAAAAAAAAAAAAAATCCTAAAAACAACTATAAATATTTTCTCCAAATCCTTCCATATGTTAGTAAGTCTGAACACTGAGTCATTTGTTTTGAGCACTTTGTTAAACTTCACCCCAAAACCACTACAGCAGGGAGGCTTTTACCAGAGACGAAAGCGGGAAGCAAACGGCATAAGTGCTGCTGATCTCAGAGGATTTCCGTTGCTTCACTTCATCGTGTCCTTTAGCAGCTACTACCTGCCCCCCCCCCCCGTTTCCACTGCAAACACATCCTACATGCAAACCAAGAAGGTCAAGTGGAGGAACGAACTGAAGAAAAAAAAATACAGTAGGAAGAGGCTGACTATGATCGAAACACGTAAACTCCATTTATACTCCAATACTGGGATTCAACCAAATTGTCTTTTTTTTTTTTTTTTTTACTGTTTATTTTTGAGAGAGAGAGTGAGTGCACGAGTGGGGGAGGGGCCGAGAGGGAGGGAGACACGGAATCCGAAGCAGGCTCCAGGCTCTGAGCTGTCAGCACAGAGCCTGACGTGGGGCTCGAACCCACAAACTGTGAGATCGTGACCTGAGCCCAAGTCAGAGGCTTAACCAACTGAGCCCCCCAGGTGCCCCATTGTCCTGACTTTCCAAACCCTGTTAGTGAAGCCTCACCTCCCTACTGCCACACTCATCTCCTCGGGACCTCTACAGCTGCAGGACGCGGGGGCCTTCGTCTGGAAACACTGCCTGTGAGGTCACAGAGCCTCAGGCACACCACCGCGATCGCGGCTCTGGGCCCAGGCTCGGTCCCCACACCGAGTTGGGGTGACACACACCTGGATTCCAGCTCTGCCACAGGAGAGCCGTGAGGCCTCCGGCAACTTTCTGGTCCTCCCTGAGCTGGGGTTTCCCACACGGGCACACGAACGATCACGGGGATGTTGTGAGGACGGGTGGCCCGAGGTGAGCACCCAGCAACGGGGCTCGTGGTCACCTCGATCTCTGTAGCTGAGCGGTCGGTCGGTCCCAGCTGCCCGGGGGAAGCAGTCCCTGCAGGCTGTAACAGCACGGCGGGCCTGGGTCCCCGTGGAGACTTGGTCACTCGCTAGGGTTGGGGGCCACACAGTCACTCAACTGTCCCGAGTGCATGCGTCCTCTGCCAAGGGGCGGGGACTGCTCCTGACTTGTAGGTCCTGCACTAAAGACAGGACTCCGGCAAGTCAGGGCTGGAAAGGGTGTTGAATAAAAGCCTGCGCAGATGTAAAGTCTGATTTTTTTTTCCCACAGGAACCAATCTGAAAAGCATTTTGTATCTTCCAATTCCACAGAAAGCGAATCTTTTCTCCAGCACTTAAAGCTAACTGAGTCAGAAAATGTGGCTCCGTTCGGCGGAACGACTTGGAATAGTTAGTGTTTCGCAGCCCATTTAGCAATCACTACTTTATTCAGAGCACAGCTTTGAGGCCCTTTCATGTGAATTTGCTCCATTTGGCCATTTTCCTGGGTAAAGCTGTTGATCACTTTCATCAATAGAGCACTCCAAGTACAGCTTTCTCTCCCCAATTTGAGCTCTGCTTCCCAGAGGCTATTCTAGAATCTAGACGGAGAAAGAAAGGACAATTTGCAGGTTCCCACAGTCTTTGATGTAACTCAGCCAGGTACCCGAGTGGCCCACGGCTGCAGACAGGTGCCCAGCTGGGGGCAAGGCTGGCTGGAGCCTACCACTGTCAGCAGCTCACTGCCTGGCCCTGCTCTCTAACATCCCGGCCTACGGCTTGATGGGAGAAGTCTGAGGCAAGGCACAAGTGTGCTCCGACCGGCTCGACACCGTCCTCCACCACCACACGTCCCACAGACCTCGCTCTGCCCCTCAGCAGCCCTTTGCTGACCCTGGCGTGGCTCCGTGCTGGGACTCTGCAAACCTATGCCTTCTCCAGGCACACAATAAATGTGACAAATAACGCTTGGAAATCTCAAAAGAATATCACTAGCAAGCAAAACACTGTGCACAACAAGCTGTAGAAGAACAAAGATTAGAGTGAAAACAGATGAAGTAAAGAACAGAAAAACAATAGAGAAAAATCAACAAAACTGAAAGATTTTGTTTTTTGAGAAAGAGGGAAAGAGAGAGGGTGCAATTGAGTGAGGGGCAGAAAGAGAGGGAGAGAAGTGGGGCACACCTGAAGTAGGACTGAAACTCAGGAACCGTGAGATCATGACCTGAGCTGAAGGAAGTCAGACACTTAACAGCTGAGCCACCCAGGCGCCCCCAAAAGATGTTTTTTGAAAAGACCGACAAAGTTGACAAACTTTGAGCTATGCTAACAAAAAAAGAGGGAAGACTCAAACTACTAAAATCAGAAATGAAAGAGGAGACAGAACTACCAACCTTAGAGAAATAGAAATGATGATACGGGATACGGGACTGCTATCAACAACTGGGCACCAATAAAGTAGGTAATGTAGATGAAATGAACAAATTTCTAGAAAGGCAGAAACTACTCAAACTGAATCAAGAAGAAACAAAATCCTGAATAGACTTAAAACAAGTAACGAGACTG
This sequence comes from Felis catus, assembly GCF_018350175.1. NCBI lineage: Eukaryota > Metazoa > Chordata > Mammalia > Carnivora > Felidae > Felis > Felis catus. The sequence continues at coordinate 144,172,738 of NC_058373.1, read as the reverse complement.
AATTAGTAATCAAAACACATCTCACAAAGAAAAGCCCAAGCTTACAATGAGGAGCTGTAAGAATGCTTTAAGAATAATCAGCACTAACCCTTCAGGAACTCTTCCAAAATACAGAAGAGGAAGAGACACTTCTCAACTCATTCTAAGAGGCCAGCATTACCCTGATAGCGAAACCAGACAAACACATGACAAGAAAAGAAAACCAAAGACCAATCTCTCTCATGAATAAGGACACAAAAATCCCGGACAAAATACTAGCAGACCAAATACAGCAACATATACAAGAGATTACATATCATGACCAACTGGGATTTATCCCAGAAACAAAAGGTTCAACATACAAAAGTCAGTCAATATAACATATCATATTAATAAAGGAGAAAACACACACGATCATCTCAATAGATACAGAAAAGGCACTTGACAATAACCAACATTCTTTCGTGGAAAAAAAAAAACATTCAACAAACTAGGAATAAAGGGAACTTATTCGGTCTGAAAAGGGCATCTGTAAACAATGTGCAGTTAATATCATTAGTTAACAGTGAAAGACTAGATGCTTTCCCCCTATGATCAGGAACACAACGAGCGTGTCTACTCCTGCCACTTTCACTCAACATCGTACAGAAGGTTCTAGTCAGGGTAATTAAGCAAGAAAAGAAATATGGGGCGCCTGGGTAGCTCAGTTGGTTAAACGTCCAACTTTGGCTCACGTCATGATCTCACAGTTTGTGGATTCAAGCCCCACGTCAGGCTCTGTGCTGACAACTCACAGCCTGGAGCCTGCTTTGGATTCTGTGTCTCCCTCTCTCTCTCTGCCCCTGCCCTGCTTGTGCTCTGTCTCTCTCTCAAAAATAAATAAGCATTTAAGAAAGAAAGAAAGAAAGAAAGAAAGAAAGAAAGAAAGAAACAAACAAACAAACAAAAGGCATCCAGATAGGAAAAGAAGTAAAATTATCTCTCTTTGTAGATGACATGATTTTGTACATAAGAAATCCTAAGGAATCCACAAAAAAGTTATTAGAACTAAAATAAGTTTAGCAAGGTTTCCAGATACAAAATCAATATACAGAAACTTATACTAGCAATGAACAAACTGAAAATGGAATTAAGAAAACAATTCCGGGGTGCCTGGGTGGCTTAGTCAGTTAAGCATCTGACTTCGGCTCAGGTCACGATCTTGTGATTTGTGAGTTTGAGCCCCACATCAGGATCTGTGCTGACAGCTCAGAGCCTGGAGCCTGCTTTGGATTCTGTGTGTGTGTCTCTCTCTCTGCCCCTCCCCAGCTTGTGCACTCCTGCACACACACACACTCTCTCTCTCAAAAATAAATAAGCATTAAAAAAATTCCATTTATAGTAGTATCAAAAAGAATAAATGACTTAGAAATACATTTAACAAAAGTAGTTAAAAACACATACTCTGAAAACCACAAAACTGCTGAAAGAAATTAAAGAAGATCTAAATAAACGAAAAGACAGCCCATGTTCATGGATTGGAAGATTTAATACTATGAAGATGGCAATGCTTCCCCAAGTGATCTACAGATTCAACACAATTCCTATAAAAATGTTAGCATTTTTTTTGCAGAAATTGACAAACTGATCCTAAAATTCATATGGATGTGCAAAGAACCAGAGTAGAAAAAAAACAGTATTTTTAAAAAAGTTTATATTATTTATTTATTTTGAGAGAGATAAACAGAGAAAGTGCGAGAGGGCGGAGAGAGAAGGAGAGAGAGAGACCCAAGCAGGCTCCACACTGCCAGTGTAGAGCCCAAGGCGGGGCTCAAACCCACGAACTGTGAAATCATGACCTGAGCTGAAATCAAGAGTTGGATGCTTAACTGCTGAGCCACCCAGGTACCCCCAAAACAATCTTGAAAAAGAAAAATCACTTCCTGATTTCAAAATTTACAACAAAGCTAAGTAATCACGACAATGTGGTACCGGCCTGATGACGGACATACAGATCACTGAAATAGAACTAAAGTAAAAAAGTCCTTCCATTTATGATGAATTGATTTTGATAGCCCTTCATGATAATTGAATCAAAAAGAACAAATGGTGCTGGTATAATTGGATATTCATGTGTATAGGAATGAATTTGGACACACACCTTGTACCCTATATGAAAATTAACTGAAAATAAATCAAACATCTAAATGTAAGGGCTAGAACTGTAAGATGTCTAAAAGAAAATACAGATGCAAATCTTCAAGACCTTGGGTCAGGCAACAGTTAGCACATAACTCACCGAAAGCATATGTAAATCATGTATCTGATAAGGGTCTAGAACCCAGAATACCTACAGAACTCTTGTAACTCAAGAATTTAAAGATAAATAGCTCAGTTGACAAATGAGCAAAGAATCTGAATACACAGTTCTCCAAAGAAGACATACAAAGGACCAGTAAGTGCATGAAAAGATCTTCAACATCATTAGTCATCTAGGGAAATGCAAGTCAAAACCACGAGATGCCATTTTTACGCCTACTAGGATGGCTAGAATAAAAACATCGGGCAAGAAAAACTTTTTGGCAAGGATGTGGAGAAACGAGAACTCTAATACATTACTGGTGGAAGGCAAAATGACGCAGTCACTGTGGAAAATCAGCTCGTCCGTTTATTCAATTTTATTTTTAAGTAATCTCTACGCCCAATGTGGGGCTCGAACCCACAATCCCGAGATCCAGAGACACATGCTCTACCGACTGAGCCAGCCAGGTGCCCCAGTT